>NC_136070.1:696052816-696652816 GCF_964261635.1 Lissotriton helveticus
CTTTTAGGGTTCAGAGTGAGTAGAGGTAAAGGGAGCTAAAATCAGGGTAATCGATCGGTAGGGGTAAAGAGAGAAAGGGTATTTTTAGGGATCAGGGATGGGTAGAGAGAAAAGGAGGTAAGGCCGATTTTGATGTTCAGAGGTGGGTGGAGGTAAAGGGAGGTAAGGCTAATATTAGTGTTTAGGGGTGGGTAGAGGTAAAGGTAGATGAGGATGAAACGTAAACGTTTTGTAAACTGTGTGTGTTTAATGATGAATTCATAATACTCTATAAAAGGGTCAACCAACAAATAATTAAGTATGTTTGCAGCTTCATCATCAATTAAGGTGACACACAGCCAAAATGTATATTACGGACACTGGTCACATGTGACAAAGTTTCTTTATTGCTAGTTAATTGCATTCAGCTTCTGGAAATACCAGGAAGCACAAGCTTAAACTTCCATGGCTTCAAGTTGCTGTGCGAGCAAAAAAAACACTAAAGAAAAAGAACCACAAACCAAGTGCAAGCTGTGCGGAAGAACACTAACCAAGAAATGAATCAGCACTTCGTCCATGCTCCAAGGAAGAAAACAAACACACTGAGACAAAGTTAAGCCCAAGTGAAGCTGCCACGCGCTCACCAATGAAAAGGAATGAATAAAAGTGACAATGAAGCCAACCAATGGTAAGGTAAGGGCAGGCTTAATGTCCCATTGAGCAAGTTAACACTGTAAACAATCTAAACTAGTATTAACCTACGTTTGTAAAAAACAGATGCAGTCTAGCTTAATTTAATGGAACCTGTGGCTGTCTTTGAACATGCGACATGTGCTTCAAGAAAAAGACACATAAAGAGGTCTCTATGAGGCCCATTCTCCTTCCAAGCTACTTGCCGTTTAAAAGAGGGTGCAGCTGCACCTGCCGCACCCCTACTTCTGGTGCCACTTGTGGAAGGTTCCCTTACCTATTGAATATGTAGAGACCAGGCTGCGTTTGTGCAAACTTCGCTTGCACAAAGAATGCACACAGCACTGACAGCACCGACAGCAGTCAGGCGCGGCCAGCTCAGGTAAGAGCGGTGAGACGGTGGGTTGGGGTGGGGAGTGGTGGGGGCGAGTCACAGACAACAGGATAGGTAAAATTAAATTAAATTTAAAAAAAATCCACTCACCTTGCGTTCGCTCCATCGCCGAGTTGGTACTCTGCTACACCCAAACTAGGGAGATCCAAACAAGGGAATAACTAGTAGACTTACAAGCAGTGAACAATAGTAATCTTAAATGCTTTCCTGTGCAAGATGTGGATCCCACTAGTGAAGCCTAACACATTAGGTAGGTGAGCGTTCATCATCCTATGAGAGTACAGGAATGTTTGTCAATTCCATAAGTGGTTTGGCTGTTTCTTCCTGGAGTTTTGTACTTCCTTGTAAGTTGATGGAAATTCTACAATGATCTTTAACTCCTCTCACTACCCCTTTCGTGTATTAGCTATCTCTGTTGTGCCTTTGCTGTATGTGTGAGAGAATTGTGTTCTGTTCCTTTGCTGTTAATTTATTACTTGTGTACTGGAAGGTTGCGCTGCTGCTATACATGTTGTATCTTTTTTGATCTTTAGGGTGCTCTGAAGCTTGGTATAAAACTTCCAACTACACATAAGAAAAAATCGTTCACATTGCCAATGCTTGTTTGAATGCATGATGTGAGTTGAAAAGCAACCCCTCACAAAATATGTGTTCAGTTTAGATTTGAATTTACCCATGAAAAAACCTTTTTTAAATGGAGATGGTAACTTTGTAACATTTTAAAACATAGCCGACAAGTGGCCAATTCTGGCATTTTAACCAACAGCGGAATGCAGGCTGGAGTTTTGAGCCAATGACGAAACTGCTAAAAGCAAGGTTAAAAGTCCCACACTGCAAAATGCAAGTTTGTTGAGAAAAAAACAGATGATAGGATCATATGTTGTTTCGCCACAGCGCAGAGTTGCGAAATGCAAAATAAAATGTACCACCTATAGCCTTAATTGAAACTGCATATATCCAAACTTGTAACTTACAGAGCTTAAACCTAGACTGTGGTAATCCTATGCCCACCCTTTTGGCAACTGGGGAGGATAACCGCAAAGTACAGGGCAATGATTGTTCCACATGCGAGGGGAGAATTGAGGCAGATTGTATTATACCGCAGGTTACAGGTAATGCTGGGATTAAGGAGTTTATTACTCTAAATTCCACCATTGGACATGGGACTGTACCTGATACAACAACCACTAAAGGCAATAGTAGAGACTTGAGCATCATTTCTTGGAACATCACAGGTCTCAGGAATAAAACAACCCTCCCCGATTGGAACGAACTAATAGAAAGGTATGACCTGTGTATTTTCCAAGAGACATGGTGCTTGGAACCAGTATACAAGCCCGGCTATTCTACCTTCCATGTCCCTGCAACTCCCTCCAAAAGGGGTCGCCCGTCTGGAGGTTTGCTCATCTGGGTTAAAATCTCATTAAATTGCAAGACCTCCCTCTCCCCTAATATCTCCCATGACATGATGAGGTTAACAATTTGGATTCCCCAAGTCCCAGAGACTCTGGAAGTCTTTAACATATATGCCAGAGGTATACCAGGGGTGTAAATCTCCAACTATAGCTTTACTTGCAGACTCACTCAGTAGCTGTCCCCCGGATACATTGCCGCTAATAGCTGGCGACTTCAACTGCACATTCGAGCCGTTGACTGTCGACGGCGCGGCAGGGCTACTGGAGGAAGATGCGAGATGGGGAATCCCACAACTGACGATCGCGCCTATTAAAAAGTGGACGTCTACCACCATCCAAATTAATGCCATGGTGCTGGAACATGCTTTGGTAGCAGTCAACGGACGCACTCCGTCTGACTTCTCCGGAGCTTGCACCTATAACAGAGTTAGTTGCCCGAGCAGAATTGACTACATCCTGGTAGATAGGAGATTGTGGAAACATGTGTTGGATATGGTGGTTATCCCGTCTATTCACAGTGACCACAACCCCCTATCTCTCAGCCTGAGCAATCTGATAAACATGGATAACCCCCGTCCAACAATAGACTTACAATGGCGACAAGAGAAATAGTACCTTCGAACTGCAAAAGGTTTATCAAATGGCACAAATTTGCTATTAATGAGCAAAAGATTAATGCCCTGGAGGAAATCGTTAAAGATCAGACGGAGAAGCTTTCCACACTCTGTGCCGATGATCCCGACTCCGTCCAGGTTAATATGGCATATGAGGAGACAATAGATAGGATGGCCGCTCTCTTCCATGACGGAGGTGTGATGTGCCGACAGAAACGAAGAAAGCCTGCTGCCAGGTGGTATACCCACGACTGCAGGGAGGCCAAGTCTAATTTAATCTGTGCCATTAAAACTCGAGATCCCACTGAGGTTCGCCTAGCTCGTGCCGTGTATAGGCGCGCATTATTAGTGGCAAAGAGGGCTTGGGATGATTCCCATTGGGAGGAGTTAAAATTGGCTAGCCAGAATAGGAATGGGGAACGTTTCTGGGCCTTGGTGCGAAATAATCGCGATGATGGTTCAGACCAACTACCCAACCACATCACGGATGGGGATTGGTACGAGCACTTCAGGAAACTGTATGCAGGGGTAGGGGTCCCCGAGAATATTGAAGCAATAGCCGAATACTCACCACTCCTCCATGATATACCCCCATTCATGGACCAAATATGGCAGAGGGAGGTAGAATCAGCAATCAGTAAAATCGTCCAAGGCAAGGCACCGGGCCAGGATGGCATTCCTGCCGATCTGTTTTGTGCCAGCCCCAAGCAATGGTCCAAATTCTTCTCCCTTTTGACCAATGCCCTCCTGTTAGGGTATCCAGTCCCAAACTCCTAAAAGGGAGCAGAAGTGATCCATATATATAAGAAGGGGTCAAGGGGCGACCCTGCCAACTATCGGCCGATCAGCCTGATCGATGCCGGTCAGAAGGTGGTTGGCAGAGTCCACCTTGAAAGGATCTTATCCTGGGCAGAGGAGAATAGCATTCTCTCCCCCTTCCAGGCGGGGTTTAGGGCTCGTACGAGTACTGTTGACCAGGCTTTCAGACTGTTATTACTGCATTGGAAGACAGTCTCGATTAGCAAGGGTGGTCTGTACTTGGCCTTTATCGATTTGAAGACCGCGTTTGATCTGGTCCCCCGAGGGCGGTTGTGGGCAGTCCTTCACGAGATGGGGTTCCCTCCGCCCATTCCGCACTTGTTGGCCCGCATGCACGATGGAACCTACGCACGCATTCGGTGGGGCACGAAGGAGCAGTTAACAGAAAAAATTCTGGTGAACAGAGGTGTCCGCCAAGGATGTGTTCTGGCGCCGACCCTCTTTTCCCTATTTGTTAATGGGGTGGTTTCTATTTTAACTGACATCGATGCTGACGCCCCTAGTCTGGCTGGTGTGAAGGTCCCCGCCATGCTCTTTGCCGACGACACATTATTAGTTTCCAAAACGCCCATGGGGCTCCAAAAATTGTTAGATCGATTTTGTGACTACTGTAAATTAAGGGGCTTGGTCATCAATACTTGTAAAACAAAGCTCCTTTATTTTAATCCCAGCAGAAAAGCTAATCGCACGCTCACCCTCAATGAAGAGCCGCTAGAGGGGGTCAAAACGTTCGATTATCTTGGGATTAGGATATCCGACCAACTCAAGTGGAAGCCCCACATTGAAAAGATGGCCTTAAACCATAAACGGGTCGTGGGTGCAATAAGCAGGGAGCATAGATCATCAGTTTCCAGACCTATAGCCCCTGCCCTTGAGATCTATGCAGCAAAAGCAGTAGGCGGTGCATTGTACGGGGCAGAGCTCTGGGGCTTTTGTAATGTTGACCAGCTAGTAATGGCTGAAAACCAATTTTATAAAGAGCTGCTGTCCATCCCCAGGAGTTTCCCAAGCAAGCCCATTCAATACGATCTTGGACGCAGATCTATCAAAGACCTTATAACTCTGCGTCCGCTTCTCTATTGGGCATGTCTATGGCCTACACCAGAGCTAGAGAGCTACGTAGACGGCCTTAAAGAAATCATGAGCTTGCAGGGGTCATATAAAATAGCTTGGCTTTAAAAAATAAAGGAACTCCTGATGGCCATCGGCCTTTGGGTGGCATGGGAGTCCGGTGCCTCATTGTCCAAACTAGAGGTCAAGCGGGCTTACTGGGGGTGGGTCGATGCCCAGGAATCTAGAGCGGATAACTTGGGCAGGCTCACCGATGAGTTTCGACTGCACAAAACTGTTCGCTTTCTTGAACCCTACATGGACTTCATTAGAAAACCAAGAGATAGGGCATTGTATGTGCAGTTTAGAATAGGAAGTCCGTGAACACACCTCTAAATGGAAACCCCCGCACCAGACGCCTGCCACCTGCCCGCACTGCAGCACCGAACCGGAAACTATCCCACATGTTTTCTTTGTCTGTAGTGCTTATAATAAGGTATAAAGAAAGATGGTCCTTGATTATGATTTAAGTAAGCACTAGATGAATTTCATTTGTTTTTCACTTATGCAGTTAAATTCGCATACATTGATTCAATTAAAACAATGGGAGAGATCTATTCAGTAGTAAACAAAACCCAAAAAGGTTTGACACAAATGATTTAGAAAAACCCAGGAATTGCAAATGCAATCAAAGTATAACCACACTTTGTATATTTGTTATATCAAAAATTCAATTATTTATTTACAGTTAAATAAAACAGTTGTCTAAACGGCGCAATAGACTATCAAGAGTATAGTCAGTGAGGAAGTGAAAGGGGTGCTCAAGTGAATAGGAAATTTGGAGAAAAAGAGACAAAGCTGATAAACAGTTGTATTATTTACACAGAACAAAGCGGGATAGCCTCCGCTGTCTTATATGCCTGTCCCCTATAGTTGTCAATTGAGGGGTATGGGGGAATGGACACTGGGAGGGTTACAGGCAGGTCAATTGATAAGCGTCGACATTTCGACCCTGATGCTCTTGGGGTATTGAGGACCTCAGCTGCGGGTCTTCTTCAGGACAGGGGGGGGGGAAAGGGGGTGTTGGTTGAGCAGCAATGTAGCTGGGCCGTTATCCAACAGATCGTCTGGATTAAACACCTAGGGTACACGAATGAGATTGGATTTAGAAACTCGGTACAACATGTTTACAAGTGTGGTTAATGATGGGTATTAAGTACATTACCAATGAAGTGGCAGGAATATGGACCTCCGTCCACGCTTCTGTAGGAATAGGTCACCTAATAGGCAGAAAAAGAGTACCGAGTCAAGACCCCTCTCCCAAGGGTAAATGACTCCAAGTAGTTCTTTAATCTGCATGTTAATCGACTCACCTAGTGTCTTGCGGTGGTCAAAGACTGTATTGGCTTTATGTCAGGCTGATGTTCTGAGTTGGGCCTGTGGAGGATTGAAAAATATTGAGCTCCCCATTTTTATGTAAACTGAACCATGTCCATTAAGAAAATTAGCTGGGGGCTTACCGTTATAGGTGATTTAAGCGCGGTCCTACCGGCGCCCCCTTGGGCGTTCCGGTGTTATAGATATCCGCACTTAGTCCGGTATTGAGTTATTCTATCAGGTACACTTGTAACCTGGTAAATAGAAAAGGATTGGGCACAGTAAGGGAATTGTTCCATTTGCGTGTTGTTCAGTTCCTCGCAATATTAGTCTAAAGGGGTGCGTGTTCTTACCTCGTGTGTTCGTTTTAGTTAGGCCAGGTACCGCCGAGGGAATCATAAAATTAAGGCGGGTACCGCAGGAGAGCCTGTGATGTGGAGTAGCCTCAATCGGCGTTTGTCCAAAAACGAGCACCGCGTTCAGACTGCACGGGTACTTACGTGTTGAATTTGTCACGTGTCAGCATGTCAGCCAATCAGGGGGATCGGGTGAAACGATCGACAGTGAGGAAGGACTCTTTTATTATGAGAAACTCGAGTCTGGTTCGATAATTCCCTTGTTCGAGTGGAATCTTTTTGACTAGTAAAATGAAAACACCCCTCCATATCTGATGTTAAGGTGCAATCATGTTTCGCACACACGTTTTTTCATCCGGATAGGGCTTATTACGATTTGGAGGAATAGCGAGTGTCTATTCATGCATACTTGTTAACCATAGTTGGCTTGGGTTAGGTATGTAATTCTACCATCTGGTTAATAATAAAGATCAAAAAGGTTACCGAATCAGATACATATGGCACAAATGGTGCATTATTTTGATCCCACACGATTTGAATCATTAGTTGATTTTAGGTATATAGTGGCCTTTGTAATTACACACGGGCTGAAATTATATAACTCATAGGTTCAAAATAGACAAAATATACAACAACCGTTTATACAAACAATATGCAAAACAACATACAATTATGTAGTGACTCGTCGATATCCATACAATACATGTTACAAACATGATATATCTAGTATGCCTGGTATATACTGATTATACATGCAATATATAAAATAGCACACAATTATCTGATGACACATGTGTCATTACAGTACATGATAAACATGACATATCTGATATGCCCAGTATTATGCTACATGTATTGACATTCTATTTCCTAAATGAAGGATGATGGATCATCATGGTGCATTTTAAACAGGTCAAGCGTTAGGTGGCCAAGTCTGATGATCAACCATTACGAATTGACACCATTTGTCTTAGCACTTCCTCGCGATCATTGAGACCGCGATTGATAGTATCAAATAGGTGCATCCAGCGGCATTCTCTGGTATTGAGAAGTTTGGCATAGTTGCCACCTCGTGGATTTTTTGCAACCTTCTCTATTATCCACCATTTGAAACTTTCAGGATGGTGATTAAAGTTGAGAAAATGATCTACCAATGGGGCTCCTTGCACCTTACAGCGTATTTTGCTACAGTGTTATAAGATACGGGTCTTAGTTTTCTGGGTAGTTTGACCGAAGTATAAGAAACCGCATGGGCACATTATAGCATAGATCACTCCCATGGTGTTGCAATTGGTATGTTGTTGTAACGTGTGGGTGTAATTGTTGTGGGTGAACACTTTTATCTCTGATACCATAGAACACGCTTTACAGCTGCCACATTTAAAGTGGCCTAACACAGGGGGGATATTCCACAGTGAAGTTTGACTTTCTATGTTGTGTTGACTGAGCATGGAATGCACTACATAGTCCTTAACACTCCTGCCTTTACGGAAGGCGTGCATTGGGGGTTCAGCTATTCCTATCTCCTCTGCTATTAGGTGCCAATGTGTGTTAATGGTTTGTTTAATTTCCGTACTGCGTGTATTAAAGGTAGTCACACATATAAGTCTGTTTTCTGTGGAGTCTGCTTTCTGTTTGGGTTCTAGGAGGGACTCCCTATTACTGAACCATGCCCTTTTGCGTGCTTTCCTGACTAGGCTTCTAGGGTATCCTCGCTCTATGAGTCTTTTGATCAGGATGTCGGATTCATTAAAATAGTCAGTTTTCTTGGTGCAGTTGCGTCGCAACCTCAGGAACTGCCCATAAGGTAGGTTGTCCCTGAGGTTACGAGGGTGATGGCTTGTGTATCTAAGGAGTGTATTTTTTCGGTAGTTTTCCTAAAGAGTGTGGTGTATAGGACACCGTTTTCTTCTTTGATGGTCAGGTCAAGAACATTTATGGCCTTATTGCTACTCTCAATGGAAAATTGTATATTGTGATCCTTCTCATTCAACCAAGTGTGGAAAGCCATCAGTTCCTCCTGTGTGCCCCTCCAAATGAGGAGCACGTCGTCGATGTATCAACGCCATTCTGCAATTTTTGTTCTGTAGGGATTGGTGTTGTCTAAAATCCATTTATGTTCAAACTTATCCATAAATATAATGGCAAGGTTGGGAGCGAAGCTCGCCCCCATAGCTACTCCACTTGTTTGTTCATAGTATTGCCCATCGAAGATGAAGTAATTTCTTTTCATCGCCAATTCCAAGAGGGATAAGATGAAACTGGTTGGAACCCTGTGTGGACGTGGTCTGCTGTCTAAAACTTTTTCAATCTCAACCATTGCTGTTTGTTGGGGGATACTGATGTACAGGGACGTGATGTCCATGGTCACCAATAATTCCTTGCTGGGGTCGAATTTGCTCTCATCCATCAGTTGGATTACCTGCATGGTGTCTCGTAAATAGCAGGTTGTGTTTTCTGCAATGGGCTTTAAAAAAATGTCTATAAACTTACACAATGGTTCTAAAATAGAACCGCACCCCGAGATGATCGGCCTCCCTGGCGGTGCAGTTAGGCCCTTATGAATTTTGGGAACTGTGTATATTGTTGGAATACGGGGATGGACGTTATTTAAATATTCATTTTCCAACTTAGTGATTATACCTTCCTGATGTGCTGCATCGGTTAGTCTTCTGATTTGGATGGCTATGTCGTTGGTCGGGTCTTTAGGTAATTTCCTGTAGTTACCCTCTCTGGTTAACTGTGTAAGGATTTCTGCCTTGTATGCCTCTCTGCTTTGAATAACTATTGCGCCCCCCTTATCGGCGGGTTTTATTACTATCTCTTGGTTGTTGTTTAGATTGTATAGTGCTTGTCGTTCAGTTTTGGTAATGTTGTATTTCACATACTTTCTATCAGTTAGTAGTTTAGTGATGTCACCCATCACCATTTGTTCATATGCTAGAATCCTTGGTGGCATCATATGTGTTGGGGGGGTAAAGGTAGAGGGCGGTCTTAGGCCTGTACTGCTGTTCGAGTTGGTAAGGGGTAATTTATTGAAGTAATATTTGAGGCGAACCTTGCGGAAGAATTGGAACAGTTCTAATTTCAAATTGAAACTGTTAGGAAGATTAGTGGGTACAAAGGATAATCCCTTTTCTAACACCTGTTGTTCCTCGCATGTCAGATTATAGTCAGATAAGTTGATCAATGGACTACTCTGTGTGGGTGCTGTGGTAGTATTTACCATCTGTAATGCTGTGATCGTGTTCGTATGTCGCCATGGGATTCCTGTCTGAAATGTACTTGTTTCCCTGGTTTGTCTCTCCCTTGATTCCAACTCTGTTGTTCCCTCTTCTGTTTCCAAGATGCTTGGCCTCTCCCCCTGGGTCGTCCCCAGGGGCGTCCCCTCCCACGTTGGTCCACCCATGGGTCCTGCTCTAAAAAATCTTGGTCCCCTTCTTGTCCAGCAGTGCTAGTAGATGGTTGTTCTGATTCAGAACCACTGCTGACGGAGGAGTTGGAGAAAGTGTTGTATCTCCGGTAACCTCCCCTGCCTCTAGTTGAATATGTACCCCTCGAATCTTGATTATAGTATCCGTCTGTTAGATAGGGGTAGACCTTCTTTTTGTCAAAGAATTTGATATCGTTGGATAGTTTATCCAATTTGGTAGTCTGTGTGAAGGTATCGAATTCTTTTAGGGTTTTATCAAGTCTGTCTAGAGCTTCTTTTGCGTTCTTTAGGGCAGTGTCATCCAAAATCTCCCTTCTCAAATCGGCTATTTCTTTAGTTAAACGGGTAACTTCTTCCAGAGCTGTTTCAACCCCAAGCACCATCCAGTGCCTGGAGCAATTATTGGATATGAAGCTAAATTTGCCTTTGAATGCCGGGTTATCAACGAATATAGCCGGTTCGTTGCGAACCTGTAGGCCTACTGGGATCACGTTGGCTTGGAGGTATTGAGCCAATGCGTGTCCGTGGAGTCTGGTTCTAGTGAGTTTCTTTTCTAGTCGTTCTAGTTTATTGACTTTGTCGTTTAATGTAGGATCTAGTGTGCTAACTGATCTACCTAGAAAATTGCCTCCTCCCTGTTCGCCTATCAGGTTTTTGATGTAGTCTTCACTGTATGTTAAGATTTCATTATCAACCATGTCTGTGGAATCAGGATGTGGATCTATGTACTCTCAAACACTCTGCTACATATACTTGACATTTAAGGCACACAGAAAACAATTAACAACAAATAACGATAACCCTCGCAGGAATCCCTGCACAAGAGACCATTAAATCAATGGGGTTCACCCACAGAAACAAAGGACCTGGGTATGAATGGTATAAAGAAAGATGGTCCTTGATTATGATTTAAGTAAGCACTTAGATGAATTTCATTTGTTTTTCACTTATGCAGTTAAATTCGCATACATTGATTCAATCAAAACAATGGGAGAGATCTATTCAGTAGTAAACAAAACCCAAAAAGGTTTGACACAAATGATTTAGAAAAACCCAGGAATTGCAAATGCAATCAAAGTATAACCACACTTTGTATATTTGTTATATCAAAAATTCAATTATTTATTTACAGTTAAATAAAACAGTTGTCTAAACGGCGCAATAGACTATCAAGGGTATAGTCAGTGAGGAAGTGAAAGGGGTGCTCCAGTGAAAAGGAAATTTGGAGAAAAAGAGACAAAGCTGATAAACAGTTGTATTATTTACACAGAACAAAGCGGGATAGCCTCCGCTGTCTTATATGCCTGTCCCCTATAGTTGTCAATTGAGGGGTATGGGGGAATGGACACTGGGAGGGATACAGGCAGGTCAATTGATAAGCGTCGACGTTTCGACCCTGATTCTCTTGGGGTATTGAGGACCTCAGCTGCGGGTCTTCTTCAGGACAGGGGGGGTGCTTACTTAAATCATAATCAAGGACCATCTTTCTTTATACCATTCATACCCAGGTCCTTTGTTTCTGTGGGTGAACCCCATTGATTTAATGTGCTTATAATAAGCCCAGATCCAAATGGTTAAAACCTGCTTGTCTCCTTCTTGAGACCAGACGTCACGCCCCAGCCCTAAGAATCTTGCAATCTGATCCTAACACAGTATTGGCGTGTGGGGTAGCCAAATTTCTTGGTTGGGCGTGGGTGATCAGATGCAAAGCTATGTGACAAAACCCCTTTTAGGCAATCCTTGGTCCCTTGTTTCTTTTTTTTAAACTCAAAGCTGTAAATCATTTAATACTGTTTTAAACTGTCTTTTTAATTATTTATTGAGTGTTTTTAATAATATGAATTGCATTTTAATTGTTATGTGCTTTTAAGATATCAATATATCGAAATAAAGCTTTGTACTAGCCAAAATAAAATGTAGCTCCTGAATTTCGGCTTTTTTTCTTGCAGTTAATCGCTGGGTAGTACATATATATACTCTTTTATATACAATAAAAAAAATACAGAAATAAAAAAAATTAAAAAAAGCCAGTGAGTGAAAGGGCAGAGATAGCTCTTCAAATGCAAATGCCAGCATCTCGCTGCTAACGGATTAACATTAACACTCCTTAGAAACCTGCAAGACTGATGCGTCTTTTACCACAAGAATGTGTGAAGCCGCAGTTAGAGGTGTTTAGGGACACACAGAAAGGAATTATAACGTCCCATCGCCACTATTCCTGAACACTTCCTCAACCTTGGTGCGATTTTTCTGACACACTTACAATACTACTGTGAAGCGCCGTGAGCTGAAGGACAGTGCATGATGCAGGTGCTGCCACGCGAGGGCGCCAGTGTACAGTAAAGAACGCATCCCTGACACAATATAGGTACAACACAGGCAGTAGCAGTGCAAGGCTCCCACAGACAGAATATACCCAGCAGGGTAAGTAGCAGTGTAAGCCTAGCTCACATATAGAGCAATCACAGCATGTGCTAACCTGAAAGCTCCCCTCACAGAAAGAATGCACAGAGGAAACAGCAAGGCAGGAATGGTTCAAAATGCAGCAGATACATTGGCAAAAGGTACATGATAGACGGTCATAGTGCGGGCATCGCGAGCCCACGGCGCGTGTCGCGTGTCTCTAGTGTTATCTGGTCCTGGGTATTCTGTTCACCACCCGATGGATTCTGGGTGTTTTAGTTCATTCCAACGGAGGCAGCTGCAATGAATTGTAAAAGGGAAACACAGGGCGAGATATAGGGTCCCCGGGCATCAGTTCACCTGGTAGCGCCATTTAGGTAGCTTTAGGAATAAAGAGAGCTCTTCACAAGAAAACTAATAGGAAACGTCACGGCACATAGAAATATATGAGCAGTATTCTCATATAAATAACGGGTGAGCCGCGCTGCTGCTTTTCATCCTTTCCAGGTGCACACAAATAGTCCCAACTGAAGAGCTGCTGGGGCTGGGGGCGAGTCAAGAGGAGGGGGGGGGGGGGGGTTGCTGGTTCGGGCCCATTCCACAATTTGACATTTTGTGTGTATTCTCCACCCCATCTGTTTTTGCAGTGTTTCTGGGTCACCGGCCCTATTACCTGGGAAAGGGACAGAGGGAAGGGGGGTTCAGGGGGAGGGTGGGGAGGGGTCGACGCATTTCGCCAGCGCTGCGCCATCCGCTGCGTGGGACGGCGAGTACAGCGCGTACCTTCGGCAGAGCTAAAAATACCACAAGGAGGTGGGCTTTGATTTTTGGTGCGGGGAGGGCGGTCGGAGGGAGGGAGTGAAGAGGAAAAGGCACAATGGCTCGGAACATGGCGTTATAAAGCCCATGCGAGAAGGACACGTGCAGGGATGTCTCACAGAGGAGGACTCATGCCGCCGCTGCTGTGGAGAGAGGGAGACGCGCAGCTGACAGGGGAGCGTTCAGATGCTCTTTACTTACAGAGGCTTGGTATCCTTTTCTGTAGGGTCTGCAGGCTCATCCTTTCAATGGCTCTTTTAGGGCCCTGTGGAGAGGTCGCCAGTGACGAAAAATGATGTCCTTCACCCTGCAGAATGTGTTGAGGGACCCCGAGACACTGAAATGTCAGATATCCATAGTCCTAAAGCTGCACGGGGCTCCCTGAAGGGCAGGCCCTCCCAGAGGACCACCCTGGCCCTGCCTGCTCCACAGGTGCTGCAGGGGCCCACGTTACGCCCCTCGGCGTCATATTGTCTACATTCTCACTGAGAAAAAAAATAACGAGTACGAAGGGGCGTTATCTACATGTCGGAGTTTTCCATCTAACCTAAAAAAGTGCATCCTCGAGTTGGTAGTTGGGCTGGGGGCTCCTAATCTGGACTGATTCCAGGTGGCATCAGCACTTGGAGAGACAGAAGCCTGTGGTCGGTTAGACCCGCAATTCCTCTACCGTTCCTGCGCCCTCAACACAAAAGCACACGAGGCAGCGGAAAACAAAGGGAGCAATGATTACAGATTGAAACCCCATGGCTGTTTAATGTCTAGAAGAAGCTACTGACCCACCTTCTCACCACATCTTGATTGTTTGTAATTCATTTCAACCAAGCCCCTGGCCTACCAACACCTGTATGTGCCTCACCTGAAGCTCTGACAGAACAAATGTCTGTTAAGGGCCTGCTGCTCCTTGGACTTAGGTTGGATTGTATTGCATTGCAATATTTACATAGCACTTACTACCCTATGTGGGGTGCGGAAGTGCTTGCCTACATGGGTAGCACACTACACCTTTTACGGCGTGTAGATGAAAGTGTGTTGTCCTTGCTTTGATCCTGTTTGGGAAGTGTTTCCATGACGTCCGTGATGACCACTGTGGTGCAGTTATGATGTTATGGGACATGGCAGTGTGAGGGATAAAGAAGTGTGCGAGACATGCGCACATTTTATGGTTTTCAGTAAGCTGGCAGGTTTGAGCAGCTCTCTAGGGGCCCGATGTAGGTAGCCCTTTACCGATCGGAATCGGCCGAAAATACCGATTTTCGGCCGTTTCCGATCGGTAAAGGGCTATGGAGATGTAGGGGCACATTTTCGGTAATTTTACCGAATCGTTATCATTACCGAATCGGTAAATTTACCGAGTCGGTAATATTTACCGATTCGGTAATGATAACGATTCGGTAAAATTACCGAAAATGCAATGTAGGTAGCCTATGTTCCGGCAGCACATGGCTTACAGAATCGGTATTTTACCATGGAATACAAATCCATGGTAAAAAACCGATTCCTGTGTACATGCACATCTGTGCATGTACACATGTGCCATGTGACAGACAGACGTGCCCTTAGGGCATGTCTGTGTGCCACATTGCACACATGGCCGTTTTGGGGGTGCTAGAGGGTGTCAAAGTGACACCCCCTGCACCCTTGTGAATTCTTAAATTACCGATTTGGTAAATACCGAATCGGTAATGCCTAATCATTCCTAAGGGCTTCAAAGCCCATAGGAATGAATGGGCATTACCGATTCGGTATTTACCAAATCGGTAATTTAAGAATTGTTAAGGATTCGGTAACGAATCCAGATGTTGGGACCTACATCCCATTTACCGATTTTTGAATACCGAATCGGTAGGATTCGGTATTTCAAAATCGGTAAATGGGATTTACCTACATCGGGCCCCTAGGTCCCTTTACGGAATTTCTTAAGCTCATAGCCTGCTTAGCTAGTTACTTATACCATGTTTTCCATTCTGAGATATTTTGTTTAATGTTTATGGTCTTGACCCCACCGTGTATAATTTATGCAATGTATGTTTATTTACCACCTCTGATGACACTAGGTGTTGACTTCCTCAACCGTGTTGTCATGTTCACGTATCAATAAAGTTTCAAACGATTCAACACCAGTTCCAGCGCGTTAATGCCCGCAATTCTGTCACAAACACATTTGCCTCCTCAGCCGTTTTTGCCCGTTCTTAATTGCCCTAAGGTGATCCTTTTAATTTTTCATAAGGCAATCCTTTTTATCTGTAAAACTATTTTCTCACCCTTAGCACAATCCGTGCCGAAATGAAATATAAGACCCCTCTTTCCCAGGGTGACATTTCTAAATACTCAGGGTCAGCGTTTCAGCCTTACGTCTGATGTCATACTTTGGCTACACGCTCGCAAGCCCACACAGGCCACATCCCCGTGGGCCACCGGAGACCGCTTCCGGGTTGAACCACCTCGTAGTCACTACTTTAACGAATCCGTCTGAACCGACCATTATCCACGAGGTCCGGTCAGAGGCTACGCGCAGGTATCGAGCGGGTGCCAGGCGTTGCGGGCGTGAGTTCCTTCCCGCAAAATATAGCTAAGTACTTTCGCAATGATTCGAATGATTTCCATGCCGTTTTTCTTAACATTGCCTATATTTCCCTTCCCTCGCACAGGGTGTGCCATTGTCGCCTCCACCCCCTCCCATGACCTATGGGGCGTGGATCTTTTACATTACGAGTGAGAGTTTACCTTTGTCATAATGCTTACGATATGTGCCGGGTTATGTTAATGTCACCACGATTCACCGGCCTCGCCTAAACCGGCCCATTGATCTGTACCCAACACGAATACCAGTATAACGCTAGAATCGGCGTACAGGTGCCTATATATAATAGATTATTTGCATGCATCGCCACTGGCACCTTGCTACAAGGCCAATGCACCCTTCACTGTATAAAATACCATTACAGTTATGATCGGGCAGCCACTCATCGAGTGGTAATCCAGAAGCACATCCCGTAGAGCATGGTTTTATCTGATCAAACCAGCACAATTAATCTAAGACTAATTATGTGTTTTGTCTTCTTTATATGTCTGTATGTCCCTTTTCCACAGACTATACAGGTTCCTCTTATTTTTGAGGGTGTTTACCCCACAAAACATGTTGGTTTGTTTTTCCTCGCACCCTTTTTTCACTAATTTTTAACTTTCACGCCCTCTGGTAAGGGTGGCCTTAGCGTGCCCATACTGCCGAGGTACACTCACCATGGTCCTGACGAATGGCCAGTAAATCACACATAAACGGGCAGAAACATGTTGACCCCACTTTAAGTGGAAATAACCAAACAATTAACTTGGTAGTTTCCAAACACATCGCTTTATTATGTCAGATTGGCCACAGAATACATTTTTTTTATGTGAGACACAATCTGTAAATTTTTAACCTTTCACACTTACACATTCCTCACAAATAACCAGCTCCGCAGTAAATCTGGCGTTGAAGCACACCGGGGAGGCATTTGGCTTCTCCCGGTGGGCCCGATGATGAAGCATGTCACCAACCAGGATGGTGAGTGAGGGCTTTCTATACAAATCTAATAGATTTGTTTCATCCATCCTCTCCCCTTTTGTGCTTCTACACATGCATTCATTTACACTCTTTTTTGTTTAAAATTGATTCCCGGGGGGCCTGAGAGTGTACTTATACTTCCCTCCCTCGCCCATTGTTAAATAGTATTGAGCAGCACACAGCTTTGAGAGAAAAATAGCTGTAGCTAGACATCACCCTCTCCCTTTCTGGTGACATCTCTTCTTTTCGCTTCAACTCTATACTCTCACCATAATCAAACATGGCTAATCTGGGACTTACATACTCAGAAGAAGAGGTAGATGCTATTCTAGCAGACTCCTCCCTTTTTGCAGACCCAGCAATCTCTCAGGCAATATCACACACAACTGAATGGGAACAACTAACTGAGCAAAAACATGACCGGATCCGCACTATCTTACATGGAACAATACTAAAACAATATCTTCTAACAAATACCGCCCCAACGGGACCCCTTGTGACAAATGCCCCCCGTATTTTCCTTAACGATGCCAACTTTCAAAAAGAATGGGCCATGATTGCCTGGCATTGTACTTGAGACTGGCTAGTGCTGGTTATCAAAACAGCACTTCGCCTATCGGAAGCACTAATGGTAGAAATACAAGAAACCGAGACACACTTTAAAACAACATTGACAGGTTACAAAAAAGAAGCTGGATGAAATCAATAGGGACATAAATGAATACAAAGACACACTGATGCTATCTAAAGTGACTACATTTCAGAAAGACCTCAAGAAATTTGAATTTTACAAAGCTTACCCGTATTCTAGTCCCGCATACACACCACCCAGCAGAGATCCCAACAAGTCAGACCACTCTGATGATAATACTTCCAACAGTAGTGGGTCAAGTAATGACAGCCAGAAACAAAGATGAAGAAGAGAAGGCAGAGGTAGATTTAACCACAACAACCAACAACCAAGGTGGCCACCTTTCTCTACACCAGGTAGTGGACCACCACCATCTCACTACTCCCAACAACCCCCGTTTCCCTTAATGGGCTGGAACCCTTACATGTAACCACCTGCCTACCACCAGAACCAATTCCCACTGCCTTTTTTAGGGAAAGGCCGGAGAGGAAGAGGAAGGAGGAGAGGCAACAACCAATTGTCCTGGGAAACGGAGGACCCAGTGGGCAACCACACCCGTAGCAAGACAACAATGCCCAGCACAAGTGCCCAAGGAGTTTAATTACAAACCTGTCAGCCAAGGAACTAAGTCCGGCAGAAAACAAAGTCCTAGAGAAGGGTCTCGGTTTTGTCCCCACTGAGAGACCAGACAAATTCAAATTGCACTGCGAGTTGTCAGAATTCTTTAGGAAACTCAAACTCAAATCCTTTTTTGAATCTAAAGAAGATACTACTGATACACACAGAGGAGACACTAACTTCAGAGTTAAGTCAAATTTTATACCACCTCCCTACGCAATACCTCCTGAAATAGCAGCCTTTGATCAGGCAATGTTCAACGACATCGAGGCCTTACAAGCACCTAACCCCATTAAGAATTTTAGTGCTCTAAAATATCGAGCTCTTCAAGATTTACAGAACAATAAGGACATTACCATCAAACCGGCGGACAAGTGGGGTGGCATTGTTGTCCAGAACACGACTGATTATGACAAAGTTTGTCTGACACTTCTGAACGATAGAACTAACTACACCCCCTTGACACAGGATTCCACTCCAGAAATCAAAGCGCGTATTAAGGACCTAGTAAAGGAAGCAGAAGGAAACGGTTACATCTCCAGCCTCGAGGCAATGTTTCTTACTGTAGGGGAAAGTGTGACACCCTATTTGTACACACTACCGAAAAAACACAAGAACAAAACCCCCCCACTAGGTAGACCGATCGTGTCGGGGATCGGTTCACTTTTGGAACCGCTATCTGTGTTCTGTGACTATTTCTTGAAATCCATCATACAAGGTACCACAACCTACCTTAAAGACACGAAAAGCGTACTACAACTCCTGCAAAATTTCACCTTTGAGGAAGGATCAGTCATTCTTGCTACATTAGATATAGAAAGTCTATATACAAGCATCCCCCAGGATGACACCCTGAACGTTATGGGATCAGCCCTTGATTCCATAACTTGGGAATATCGGACACCTAAGGACTTCATCCTACAATGTGCGACAGTAAATCTGGCGTTGAAGCACACCGGGGAGGCAGTCGGCTTCTTCCGGTTGGCCCGATGATGAAGTGAGGGCTTTCTATACAAATCTAATAGATTTGTTTCATCCATCCTCTCCCCTTTTGTGCTCCTACACATGCATTGATTTACACTCTTTTGTTGTTTAAAATTGATTCCCAGGGGGACTGAGGGTGTACTTATACTTCCCTCCCTCTCCCGTTGTTAAATAGTATGGTCTTGAGTAGGCATAGATTGAACGGAGAAATGGCAGAGAGATCTGCTGCAATGGATTTTGTTAAATCATTCCATATCAGAATGTCATTGTTGGTTGACAGAACAAGGTCATTGCGTGTAGCTAGTTGGGACCTGCAGTGGTGAAATAAATTAAAATCCTCCATTCACCAGCAGCATGGTCCACGTTAACGTCATCCTCAACAGATATGTCTTTTCTTAACAGTACATGTTTCCCAGACAAGCAAGGTTTCCCCCACAGAACCGGTTTAGATTTAGAAAATGAAGTATATAATTTAGGAAATTATTCGTCGAATTTCATGGTTCTGAATGTTCAGTCTGATACTACTCCAGACTCACCCGCTATTTCAGTACTACCAGTCAAAGGCGAATTATGTGTCCGTAGTTATGGTTCTGTACATATAGGTCATAGTGAATGTACTACTGTTATCCAGTATAGTGACAGTGGGAAATCTACTTTCAAAGCTTCACGTCATTCTTATTTTATTTGTGGTCAAACTGCATATGTCCGTCTGCCCCTCGATTGGGAGGGAACCTGTTACATTGCTTTCCTACTGCCACCTGTTTTTCTAGCCCCACCTGATTATCATAGGAATTCTTTCTTAGTACACACTAGACACAAGAGAAATCTCCCGATTGTCGATTAT
Source organism: Lissotriton helveticus (assembly GCF_964261635.1). Classification (NCBI taxonomy): domain Eukaryota; kingdom Metazoa; phylum Chordata; class Amphibia; order Caudata; family Salamandridae; genus Lissotriton; species Lissotriton helveticus. The sequence goes on from NC_136070.1 coordinate 696,072,790, forward strand.
ACTGAAACCGCCGCAGAGCAATTCATTGATATAGATAAAGGTGTTTTCCCTTATTTAGGTACAGTTGTAAATAGTAAGCTAATTCGTAGGTTAACAAGAACCCTTGAAGCTGTAGTAGATGAGACTGCCTCTGCTCTAGGTAACTTAACTGAAGAACAATCCTTTATGAGAATTGTCGTTTTACAGAATCGTCTCGTCCTTGACGTCATACTGGCCGATAGGGGCGGGGCCTGTAGAATTCTCGGATCCAGTTGTTGTATTTTCATTCCAAATAACGCGCCGTCTGTTTATTCAGCTATAACCAGACTCCATAAAATTGCCCATCTGTTACATCAAGATCCAGGCACCTGGACATGGTCCGGTTGGTTCTGGAATATAATTTCCGCATGGGGATGGAAAGTCCTGTCCTTCTTAGGTATTGCAGTAGCGATCATATTTAGCTGCTGCCTCTGTATACAATGTGGCCCTGCGATTTGCAGCATGTGTGCTACCTCTTGTATTCCCCGTCCCAAGCCCTGTTCTAAATCCCGTTCCAAGACAATTCGAGACGAGCAAATGGTACTGTATGAAATGATAGACGGTATCATGAATATTGATGTTTCCTGATGGAAACGTAGTGACAAGGAGGGAATGTGGAAAAGTAAATTTTGCCATGTTCTGTGTCCCTACGCCTCATCCATCATATGTTATGTGTGCATGATCAATATGCATATGTTATTCCCCATTTCTGATTAAAGACGCAATTACAGTTGTGTCCACCTCTAGTATGTTAGTTTCCAGTCCTCGTGAATACTACGAATATCAGGCCTATGTAAGTAATGTTGCCACGTTTCTCAGTGTGCACGTTATTCAATTATAAAGTCCCCGTTTCCAGACCTCAAAAGGGCCCGGACCACAGATTCAGCTCCTGTCTCCTGAAAGCCTCGCTGAGGAGCGATACAGCCCCCACCTGTATCCTCGACCCTTCACTTACTTCCTGCCTCGCAGTGCCCGGTGCACCCCGGCTCTGCCTCTGAGTCTGCCAAAAGTATGTTATAGTTCCTGCTATCAGTTCAGTCCTCCTCCTCTGCATTCCTAAGCTACTGAACTGCATCAATAGTTTCCGTCATTGTCTAGCCTTCTCGTCTCCATGTTAGAGAAATACTGTATTTAATGGTCATTTAATATTCTTCACACACTATATGTAGAATAATGCATGGTCCAGTCTTAGAGTCAGGTTAGCCTCTCCCCTCATGACTTCTAGTTTATATCAACATGTTCCCTAAACAGTAGATACCAGATAGGGTTTAGGTACATGTCGCTCCGACCCTTCAGACTTTAGTCTCTGCTCCTAGCACAGAGTTCGTAGCCCCCAGCTTCTCCTAGTAACACGTCATTGTCAGTTTTCGCGCACCATTAGGTTAGAGGTCCCGGCTCCTTAGGTAGCCCCCTCCAAAGTTTCCGCCCATTCATGACATATTCTGTTACGTTTTGCATCACATGTCTATGTATACTCCCAGTTACACCTCTTTTTACTGTTATCTCTCGCGACTGCTACGCGTCACGCCTTCTACTCCACCTACTGTTACGCCTACTGCAATGTAATGCTATGTGTTTGCGCTATGTATATAAGTCAATGTTTTGTTATTGAATGTTAGCGCGCTCATCCCAGACCTAGCCCCAGCAGCTGCTGGGCCTCTTTTCCCCTGCTGGGCCCCAGTTGTCCTGCTGGGCCCTGTCATTCTGTTCCTATGCAGGTTGTCCTGATCCTGTCCTTATGCTGTAATAAACCTGCAGAAACTCCTACTACCTCGAATCTTGACTCTTATTTATTGAGCTATCTGTTATGCTATAAGTCTAGTCAAAAATAGGGTATTATTTATTTATTTACCACAATGACAAAGTTTGTCTGACACTTCTGAACGATAGAACTAACTACACCCCCTTGACACAGGATTCCACTCCAGAAATCAAAGCGCGTATTAAGGACCTAGTAAAGGAAGCAGAAGGAAACGGTTACATCTCCAGCCTCGAGGCAATGTTTCTTACTGTAGGGGAAAGTGTGACACCCTATTTGTACACACTACCGAAAAAACACAAGAACAAAACCCCCCCACTAGGTAGACCGATCGTGTCGGGGATCGGTTCACTTTTGGAACCGCTATCTGTGTTCTGTGACTATTTCTTGAAATCCATCATACAAGGTACCACAACCTACCTTAAAGACACGAAAAGCGTACTACAACTCCTGCAAAATTTCACCTTTGAGGAAGGATCAGTCATTCTTGCTACATTAGATATAGAAAGTCTATATACAAGCATCCCCCAGGATGACACCCTGAACGTTATGGGATCAGCCCTTGATTCCATAACTTGGGAATATCGGACACCTAAGGACTTCATCCTACAATGTGCGACAATAGCTCTGAAAGAGAATTTCTTCGAATACAAAGGCAAACTATACCTCCAAAGCACTGGTACTTCAATGGGCAGCACATTCGCCCCCAGTGTAGCGGGACTATACGTCCATGATTTTGAAGTGAAACACATTTTACCTACAGAAGGCCCTTTCTCCTCCTCCATAGGATTATGGAGGAGGTAAATAGATGACGTCCTCCTCATTTGGAAGGGCGATGAAATCCTCCTGGAACAATTTTTCACCTGGATCAACACTTTAGACCCAAACATGAAATTCACCCACTGTTGTAGCAAACATGAAGTTGTGTTCTTAGATGTTGTCATCACAGTGAAAGATACAACTTTCACGACAAGAACACACTATAAACCCACTGCCAAGAACAACCTGCTTGAGTTCTCGAGCTTTCACCCAAGATCGCTTAAGGAAAACTTACCATACGGTCATGACCTCAGGATCCGGAAAAATTGCAGCAACATCAATGATTACCGGGAACAAGCTACTGACCGAACCTCAAACTTAGATCAAGAGCCTACCCAACGCATATCTTGGACAAAGGCTACAAACGAGCTAGAAACCAACCTCGTGAAGCACTACTTGAGGGCAACGTGAAAGAACGCAAAGAAATACCACTAACTTGCGTAACTACGTATAGTACCTTTTCAGACGCAATGAAAAAATCAATCAACAAAAATTGGAGTATTATCACCAGCAATAAGAAAACTTGGGAAAAACCCCTCTTTTCTTTCAAAAAAGGAAGAAGCCTCAAAGATTCCCATGTTCATACACGTCCAAAAACCGAAATCCAGACCATGGAGAGATCAATCACAGATGCCTGGGGTCTCCCACCAGTTACCGGTCACAACTCCTGCTCTAAGTGCAGCGTGTGTCATTTGACCCCACATACAAACCAACGGACCCTGGAGCCAGGCAAAATATGGAATCAACGAGTTCATACAAACTGTAACTCCACTAATGTGGTCTACCTGATCACTTGCCCGTGCCGAAAAAGGTATATAGACATGACCACACGCAAAATCAAACAGAGGATATGTGAACACCGTAGCAACATCAGGTGCCGAAAGGTCACAACCAAAATGAGTGAACACTTCCTCCTTTCTAATCATACCACAAATGACCTAAAATGGACAATTATTGAGCAAGTATGTACTGGCAAAAACATCCACAACATTTTGTTTGAAAAAGAATAACACTGGGTCTACTGCTTGGGAACCCATTTAGATGGCCTGAATGATGGTATACCATGGTCAACAGTTCTAAAACGTTGAAACGTGAAAACACCTTAGCTACCACTTGGTGTGATTATATAAAAGTAATGTACCATCTGCCATAAGCTGTCTCATATAGAGTATGTATACACTTAACTGAGCGTTTTAATACACTCATAAATTGGTTGGTCCCAGTATCTGCATCATGAACCACCGGAGCTAAACATACTCTATAAATCTACTCTATAAATGCACTACCAATAAGGCTGACCATCGCTCTCTCCCTCCACCCAGGGGAGACACATTTACATAGTCAAACAGGTTTGCCGTTTGCCGAACAAATGTGAACGTGTAGCTGGTAATGGCCCCCTGTACCCCTAATTCATTTCAAAACATAACCAACATATGGCTTGATCATCGGAGCCTTTGCGATTTGAGTAAACCACATCACATATACTTTATGCACTGTGGCTCCACCCGGATGAGCACCATGACTATTTATAAACATTCATATTCCTTCATTTAGGTAGTATTATCAAATGACTGACCCCACCATGTATAATTTATGCAATGTATGTTTATTTACCACCTCTGATGACACTAGGTGTTGACTTCCTAAACCGTGTTGTCATTTTCACGTATCAATAAAGTTTCAAACGATTCAACACCAGTTCCAGCGCGTTAGTGCCTGCAATTCTGTCACAAACACATTTGCCTCCTCAGCCGTTTTTTGCCCGTTCTTAATTGCCCTAAGGTGATCCTTTAAATTTTTCATAAGGAGATTCTTTTTATCTGTAAAACTATTTTCTCACCCTTACACAATCCGTGCCGAAATTAAATATAAGACCCCTCTCTCCCAGGGTGACATTTCTAAATACTCAGGGTCAGCGTATCAGCCTTACGTCTGATGTCATACTTTGACGTGGACCCCAATTGGCTACACGCTCGCAAGCCCACGCAGGCCACACCCCCTTTGGGCCACCGGAGACCGCTTCCGGGTTCAACCACCTCGTAGTCACTACTTTAACGAAGCCGTCTGAACCGACCATTATCCACGAGGTCCGGTCAGAGGCTACGCGCAGGTATCGAGCGGGTGCCAGGCGTTGCGGGCGTAAGTTCCTTCCCCGCAAAATATAGCTAAGCACTTTTGCAATGATTCGAATGATTTCCATGCCGTTTTTCTTAACATTGCCTCTATTTCCCTTCCCTCGCACAGGGTGTGCCATTGTCGCCTCCACCCCCTCCCATGACCTATGGGGCGTGTATCTTTTACATTACGAGTGAGAGTTTACCTTTGTCATAATGCTTACGATATGTGCCGGGTTATGTTAATGTCACCACGATTCACCGGCCTCGCCTAAACCTGCCCATTGATCTGTACCCAACACGAATACCGGTATAACGCCAGAATCGGCATACAGGTGCGTATATATAATAGATTATTTGCATGCATCGCCGCTGGCGCCTTGCTACAAGGCCAGTGCATCCTTCACTGTATAAAATACCATTACAGTTATGATCGGGCAGCCACTCATCGAGTGGTAACCCAGAAGCACATCCCGTAGAGCATGGTTTTATCTGATCAAACCAGCACAACAAATCTAAGACTAATTATGCGTTTTGTCTTCTTTATATGTCTGTATGTCCCTTTTCCACAGACTATACAGGTTCCTCTTATTTTTGAGGGCATTTACACCATAAAACCTGTTGGTTTGTTTTTCCTCGCACCCTTTTTTCACTAATTTTTAACTTTCACACCCTCTGGTAAGGGTGGGCCTTAGCGTGCCCATACCGCCGAGGTACGCTCCCCATGGTCCTGACGAATGCCCAGTAAATCACACATAAACGGGCAGAAACATGTTGACCCCACTTTAAGTGGAAATAACCAAACAATTAACTTGGTAGTTTCCAAACACATCGCTTTTATTATGTCAGATTGGCCACAGAATATTTTTTTTTATGTGAGACACAATCTGTACATTTTTAACCTTTCACACCTACACGTTCCTCACAAATAACCAGCTCTGCAGTAAATCTGGCGTTGAAGCACACCGGGGAGGCAGTCGGCTTCTTCCGGTTGGCCCGATGATGAAGTGAGGGCTTTCTATACAAATCTAATAGATTTGTTTCATCCATCCTCTCCCCTTTTGTGCTCCTACACATGCATTGATTTACACTCTTTTGTTGTTTAAAATTGATTCCCAGGGGGACTGAGGGTGTACTTATACTTCCCTCCCTCTCCCGTTGTTAAATAGTATGGTCTTGAGTAGGCATAGATTGAACGGAGAAATGGCAGAGAGATCTGCTGCAATGGATTTTGTTAAATCATTCCATATCAGAATGTCATTGTTGGTTGACAGAACAAGGTCATTGCGTGTAGCTAGTTGGGACCTGCAGTGGTGAAATAAATTAAAATCCTCCATTCACCAGCAGCATGTGGCAGATCTCTTCAGGTATTTCATGACTGATCAGTTGGTGATGGGAGGTTTATTTGCTGTGGACTGGTACAGTACTGGGCGATGGGCATGACCCTAGTAGTTGTGTCAAATGTGAGTGTAAGTGTCAAGCGGTAATAGGGAATAATTATGCAGCCTGTATGAACTGCAATCAACTGCTCAACCCGCTAAATGTTACAGCATTACTATTAGTGTGGGTAATATATTGTATTTTGATTTCATTTATACAGCACTTCCTACCTCTGACGAGGTGTTGTAGCTCTTTATGCTGGGTTGTCACACATAGGGTAGGCCCCAAACAGCCGACAAGACAAGCCCTGAATCAAGAAGACCCATTGCACGTATGTCGGTATTTCTTTATTAAGAATAGACTGTTGTCCCGAATCGACTACCTTCTCTGTCCTGCAACAGACTTGGATTTCTTCACACGACCTAAGGGCCTTCCTCGAGGTATCTCGGACCACTCTCCTATCACTGTAGAACTCACGTATCACCGCCCACTCACCCGAGGTCCCATAATTATCAATCCTTGGCTTCTCCAAATCCCTGACATTAAGGACAGCTTGAAAGAACGGACCAGACTCTACTTTGAGGACAACGTGGGCTCGGTGGGGTCCGCAGTCACAATCTGGGAAGCATACCTAGCTGTTATTAAGGGTGAGGCACTAGCGCTGAAAATGGGATACTTACGAAAATACGACGAACAGATCTCTCAGGCGGAGTCTGACCTTCTTAGTCTTGAAACATTGCATAACGCAGCCCCCTCGGTCGAGACTGCACGCCGCCTTATTACCCAACAGCTCGTATACAAATCCTTGGCTCAAGAGAAGGCGCAGGCCCGCCTACTCCACACCCAACATCGTATATACGAACATGGGGACTCTGCAGGAAAGATGCTGGCGTGGCTGGAGAGACGGGAACAGGGATCTAGATGGACCTCTTCCATAGTGAGGCCTGACGGGTCCAAGATCGTGGACCTACAGGCCATCGCAGACGCCTTTGCTGACCACCTTGAATCAGTCTACACGGCGAGAGAAACAGTTCCCCACCTTAAAAACATGTTTGAGGAGAGTAGCGATAGAGGTGTCCTGCCGCCCGCTCAAAGGCTGGCCTCCATAGCAGTTATCCTCAAGCCTAACTAACCGTCTTCAGACTGCGGCTCCTATAGACCGATCTCTCTCATCAATGCAGAAGCCAAGATCCTGGCCAAATTACTGGCGGCTCGCCTGCTCCTCGTGCTACCCTCCCTGATTCACGATGACCAATCAGGCTTCCTCCCGGGCCGCAACACAGCCCTCAACCTGCGACGAGTCAATAACGTCCTAAGTCGGCAATCCACCATGCAATAGGATGCTGCCATTTTATCCCTAGACGCCACAATGGCGTTTGACTCGATCGAATGGTCCTATCTTTTTGAGGTTCTTCGCCGATTTGGTTTCGGATCCAAATTTATCCAATGGGTACGACTGCTGTATACTGACCTATCGGGTCAGGTGCGGGTCAACAACCACACATCTCGCCAATTCCGACTCCATAGGGGAACCCGACAGGATTGCCCCCTATCGCCATTATTGTTTGCCCTCACGTTGGAACCTTTGGCACACTGGGTCCGTACTGACGTGTCTATTAGAGGCCTACAGTGGAATGACGAGATACTAGACAAAATATCTCTCTATGCTGATGACATCCTAGTATATGTAGCTTCCCCCTGATCTTCGATTAACAGCCTTTTCCATGTTCTCACTAACTTTGGAAAATATTCTGGTTACTCGATTAATTGGTCCAAATCGACACTTTATGTATTGCACGGCCCTCTGCCCCAGCTGCCCAAGGGTTTTACAATTAAGACGGCTACGGATGGTTTTATATACCTAGGTATCTTCATCACGCCAGACCCGGTGGTGTTCTTGGACCGCAATCTGATGGGCCCCCTGCGGAGATTCCACAATGATGTAGCGCATTGGCGCTCTCTTCCACTATCGCTTCCTGGTAGAGCGGCTCTATTTAAAATGCTAGCACTCCCGCGTTTCCTCTACGCCCTGCAAAACTGTCCCTTTCCAATCCCAGATTCATACTTTAACGCCGTGGAGGGTGACCTTCGTCAATTGCTGTGGGACGGCGGGTCCGCCCGCATAGCCTTTCATAAACTCACCCAGGGCTGGTATGACGGGGGTATCGCCCTGCCCAATTTGCGGCTCTATTACTGGTCCTCGCAACTGGTGGCCATAAATCACTGGACTCACGGTTCCCCCCTGAACCCCGCCTACCTTCTTGACAAGTGCCAGACCGGGCGAGAAGGTTATCTGGGAGCTTTATATAGTAAACCCACTAGAAAAAGATACATTGGGCCCATGGCGCATACGATTGCAATATGGCATAGAACCAATAAATGTCTGGGATGGTCGCATAAAATCACCAAAGCGGCCTCTCTGTGGTCGACGCAGCAGTTAGGTTCCCTCTGTTTTCTTCATGGTTTCGACAAATGGGATACAATTGGGATTTCCACAGTGGGCGACTTAGTACACAAGGGCAAGCTACTGACCTTTGCAGACCTGCAATCCAAATACTCTTTAGCATCAACAGAACACTTTCGATATCTTCAAATCAAGCATGCCCTTCTCACTGCCATCTCCGACCTTAAGTCCATACCGGAGAGTTCCCCCTTGGAGGATAGGCTATTGTCAGAACCTCTCCCCGAAAAGGCCATATCCCTCACCTACCGAAAGCTTTGTAACAACCTCCCTGACACCTTCCGACCCCTACGAAATAAATGGGAGGAGGACTTGGGGCTTCTGGAGGAGGAGGAATGGCAGGCGGCCTTGATGTCTCCTAGAGAATCGGCCATCAACCATAGATTTCAACTAATCCAACTGAAAGTCCTCCATCGAGCCTACATGTCTGCTCTCACACTAGCTAAAATAGGCAGGCGCCCTGACATACTATGCCTTAGAGGGTGTGGCCAGCCGGGCACCTTCTATCCTGTACTGTGGGACTGCCCGGTGATACAACAATTTTGGGAGGGAGTCCTACGTAAAATGAGGGCTTCATTGGGTGAGCATATTCCGCTGTCTCCAAAAGAGAGTGTCCTTAACATATGGGGAATACTTATTAAAAAATAAGGGAGAACCCGGTAAACCATTGGCATCTGGGTAAATGAAGTCATATATAAAAAACAAATGATGCCTAGGACACCAATAACGTACTAAGAGTACTAGGCGAGAAAACTCAAATATCCCATCCTATGATAAGTATATTATCTTGAACACAACGAATTTCAATATTTTTTGTATATAAGGCTTCCCACCTCCGCGCAGAACACACAATAAAAATTATTTCTTATTTATTTATTCAATTAAATTGAAAAAAGTTGGATGTAGGCAAATATGACTTTTTATGCCCATTTTCTAAGTGTAAACGAATAAACACACATATATACACATCACTTCTTTACATAAATATATACAAACAAATATACATACATTGATCTAATGACATCTCTTTTTTTGAAATTTGTAGCCCAATTTCTTTCTAAAGGATGCTTGCTACATGTAACCACTCAGCATTCCTTCTCAAGTAAGATCACCCAGACCTACATACAAGGGGTATAACAAGTCTATATCTTTTTTAGACCTATCTTGAGTTCCTTGCCCCTTGTAAAACCAAATATTTTTTACAGCTTAAAATACTTTGGCTGGTGTCTTCTTTGAAAAATGTCGACGCGTTTCAGCCCCATGAGTATGGGCCTCATCAGGACAAGGGCTAATTAAGATCCGTCGTGGTGTGTGAGAGCACACGCCAAAAGAGGTGTCCTATTTTCTTCCTGGTGGTATATTTCTCGTGGATACTGCAAAGATGTAAGGCTACTGTATCTATTTGGGCAATGCTCATCACGTGTGTCTCTAAGACATCAGGCGAAGATTCACCGTCCGTTTTAAATTCCCAATATTTTTAAATAGAAAGAATGTCCCTCCAGGGCGGGATCCTTCAAATGCTGCACCAAACGCCAGCTACGTTGTCGGGGGGGCGCAAATTACATGGAGGGGGGGCCCGGTCAGGAGCTTTCAGGCCAGGGCCCCCCTGCCCACGCAAAGTGCTGAAGGGTGCCCCATGGAGCTTGTGGACCCCACCCCTGCACCGCAGGCTGCGAAGGCAATTGTTACGGCATTTGTTCAGGCTCTGTCAAATATCTAACATTATGCTTTACATGCACACACAGACATAAACACATTTGTGCAACAAAAACATTAACACACCATGCTATTTACAGGGAAAGTGAACTGTGACTTGTCGGTTATGCGTAGAGCATTACCACAGGAATTCGTCGTCTTGAGCTATCTCATTGGAATTGGAGGTAATAAGTGACCATGCTGTAGGAAAGTGGATCTGCTTCTTATGGTTACCCCCATGTTTTGCTTGATGTCTCAGTTTTTGACTACTCTGGATGGGATCACGCTAATCAGGACCCCAGCCTATCTGCTTTCTCCCTTAAATTGACATACATGTACTTTGGTACACTCCAGATTGGATACTGGGTACCCTCATCAGTCCCTGGTATGTGGTAAACCATGTACCCAGGGCATAGGTACCCCAAAGGCCTCCCATGGGCTGACACATGTATTATGCCACCCATAAGAAGCCATGCAAAGGGGGGCGTGGCTTGGCACGCAATGTCGAAGGAAACAAAAGGGTAGAGCTCCGGCTTGAGCTCCCCTTCCACAGGCCAAACATCCGCCACAGTTCCTAGTAGCCGGCAGAAACTACAGGCGGAGCGCCCTGGCATAGCTCCTCACCTGTCCACCAATTTTGGGGTGGGAGATGCCGGGGACCCCCTGCGGCCGTGGACCCAGGCCTGGGTGGACGGACCCGCGCCCTCAGAGCACTGCACACTGCTGGCCCCGGCGCCCCGTGCATCTCGCCGGCCACAGCAGGGAGTGGAGCCCCGAGCCACGACGCCATCAGCGGCGGCTGAGGTGAGCTGTGACTGGGGGAGAAGCGGCCCCACGGTGAACGTGGCTCCACGCTGCTGATTGGGCTGGGGCCCCGAGTAGACGGGGGCCCACAACAGCAGCGACCCCCCTGGCATGCACCGACAGGCGCGCCCATAGACACGCAACCACTGGTGAGTTGCGGAAGAAGTGGCCGGACGCCACCCCTTGCTCCTAAAGACCCCAATCCCCTTGGAGGCGACACCGCCACATCACGCGCCGCCTCGGCGGCGGGGGGACCATGGGAGGCCCCCCTGCAGACCTACAATTAACCCTGGTTGAGCACGCTTGAGCCTTGGGGAACCTGGCATCCACTGGCGGACGACGCCCAGGAGAGACCCGGGGCGCAGGATTGCACCGGATGCACATGGAGTGCCTTTACTGAGGGAGGCACGATACACTAGCGAGCAGGACCCCTGCGTTGCCGAACGAAGCGGGAACACACATTGGCGGGGGCAGGCCACGGCGCCAGCCCACACTTTGACAGCTGCGGGGTGACACGACTGAGGCATTGCGGCCCACATTTGGCCCTGGACACTGGAGCAGGCAGCCCTTTCGCCTTCCCCCCCTCCCCCCTAAGCCACCAGGGGACCCTCAGAGCACACCAAGCTGGCGGCCCTGTGCCACTGACCACCCTGACAAGCACCCAGGTGCCAGGACGGGAGGGGGGGGCAGCGAACGGAAGACGTCGCGCATGGAAGCGCAGATGAGCACCACACACCGCGCGGCGACCACTTGAGCGCTGTGTGCCCGCGCTAAGTGGCTGCCTCTGACCCACGGATACGACTACAATACCACTGACGATGCCTAAAGCCCGGATCCACAGCGGCTGTGCCCATCTGGGATTGGAAGCGGGGTGAGGTGGCCGCGACAGGAGCGCCAACCACCCCGGAGACCCCCCAGAACTGCTCCACCCCTGGACCTGCGCTGCTCGTACCCCGACTGAAGCGGCCCCTACTGTTGGGGGCTCTGGCTAACACCACAGGCTGCCTTACCCATCATCCTGCCCATGTCTGGGGGAGTAAAGACAAGAACTGGCACTGGAGGTGCGCAATTAAAGGGGAAAATGGACAAGCTGTCGAAACAGGCGGACGCGGACCAGGTGGCGGCGAAACTGGACACTGTGCTGGCCGCCATGGAACGACTGGAAGAATCGCTCCAGCTTACCCGCACCTCACTAGAGACCAAAATAGACAGTGTGGCGATCGACCTCACCCATCTCCGAGCTGACCACAAGAAACTGGCAGAACGCACTACGTCTCTGGAAGGCGCAATGACAGATCTGGAGCCCCAAGTCAACCAGACAGACAAGCACGTACGGGATCTCCTGAACTGGGTGGAATTCTTAGAAGACCGCGCCGAGGATGCAGAAGGACGGGCGCGGAGAAATGACGTCCGAGTGGTAGGTGTGCCGGAACGGTGGGAGGGGAAGGATCCTACGCAGCACGTGGAGGACTGGCTGAGGGCACTGCTGCCAGAAGGCGCCCTGTCTCCGCACTTTGTGGTGGAACGCGCACACCGAGTGCCGACGAGACCTCTCCCCACGGGATCCAACCCTAGACCACTGCTCCTCCGGAGTTTGAACTACCTGGACCGGGACTCAATCCTGCACGAAACCAGGAAGCTTGGGGACGTCCAGATAGACAACACTAATGTAATGTTCTTTCCTGACTACACAGTCCAGGTACAGCGCCAGAGACACTCCTTCCTCGCTGTGAAGCAACGGCTGCGCCATGCGGACCTCAAATACTGCCTCCTCTTCCCAGCCAAACTAAGGGTGGTGGCACAGGATAAAACACACTTATTCACCAGCCCGGAGGACACTGAGGCTTGGCTGGACAACGGCGCAGATACGGCACCCAGACGGGCACCAGGGTCCGCCACAACGGCACGCGCTCGTGGACCGCGGCGATGCCGCAGGCACAAGACATCGCCAACCCACCAGTCACATGGGTCAACAGACCACTCCCCATCCGCAGAACTTGTTCTCCTTGAGCAACAGGACGCTCTCCACAAAGTAACGGAAATTAGCAGCTCCCTAGCATCGAATCCCGCCCTGGAGACCAGCCCCAGGGCTTTCCCGAGTGATGACGAAGCTATCTACGGGCTACCTGACTCTCAGCAATCCATGGAGCAACCGGATGTTACACCGCAGACGGCGGATTTGATCAATTGACAGATGGCATTGGTCTCTGACAGGGCGCATCCGACCAGTGCAATTTAGATTTTGAGCCCAGTAGATATCCCTGCTGGACTGCGAACTGGCGCACGCCCAGGGCGGGGCCCTCGCCGCAGCATACGACCACGGACACAGAACGCAGTGAGTATTACTTTTTGATGCTTCCCCGGTGGTGCGGTGCCCCACTAGTGCTGGCCCCCTGCTGCCCCCGCCTGCCAGGCCTTGACTCTTGGCGACCCGGCCACAGGCGTGGCACACAGAACCATCCCACCGGCCCAGCTATGACCCGATCCGAATGGACGTATGCATGGTGGCCCATGCCACGATAGACTAGCAGATTCCTTGCCGGGCATTACCTACTTCCTGAGGCCTGGGGAGGGGCGATGCCCTCTCCGTTAACCATCATGTTCTAACACCACAGCTGTGCCTACCATATAGCGACCCCCTGAATTGAAAGGTTACTTATCTCACTTGAGTGTTTGGACGGCGGCATGTTCAGCAACCGACCTTTTGGTATTTTTTACTGGTTTAGCCCTCGATGGTCTGTTATGCCCTCTAACCCCTGACCCCTTTGCCTTTTTGAGGAAACAATTCTAGTGTCAATGAAGATGTCTTTGTGGATGGAAAGTAGAGGTGCGCAGAGGCTCTGGGGGCAGGCTCCTGGGGCGGGGGAGCGGTGGAAGGCGGATGTGGGGATCACCTAATGTGGTAAAATGACTGAGATACATATATGTACCTGGAATGTCAGAGGTATGCACACGCCTTCGCGCAGGTATCAATTTTACTCCGACCTCAAGCGTCATGAGGTACACATCGCACTCCTACGGGAGACACATTTAAATAAGTCCAAACGCTGCGCCGTAGATGGCGCGGGCAACTACATGCCACGGAATACTCTTCCTATGCCCGTGGAGCGCTGCTATGGGTGAGACCCGGGACCCCCTTCACGGTAACACACACATAGACCCTGAGGGTAGATTTGTGATAATTCAGGGGAAATTGGATGGGCAACCAGTGGTTCTGGCTTCCCTATATTCCCCCAACACTGACCAGGGAGATTTCTTTGCGCAGCTGTCTGCAAAGCTGGCACCCTGGCATGGCATCCCCTGGATACTGGGAGGCGATTATAATTGCATACTTGATGCCGCACTGGACCGTTCCTCCCCACCCCAAACAGGCACGCCGGCGCATGGAGCTATGAAGGCTCTCACTAACTGGGCAGCACAATGGGGATTGCACGATATCTGGCGCACTCGCAACCCTGCCTCCAGGGTATACTCCTACGTCTCCGGAGCACACACCTTACACGTACGGTTAGACACGTACATGATATCCACGGACCTTCTTCCCCTTGTCATAGACACGTACTACATGGGTCGCACCCACTCCGATCACAACCCGCACATACTGAAAATAGCATGGGAACGCCCGCACCCGCCCCTCCCCACCTGGAGACTGCAGCCGGCTCTACTCCTAGACGCCCCTTTCCGCGACTCCCTTTCCGCACAAACGGCGAAATACCTCAAAGAAAATACCGGCACGGCGTCCTCCCCCTAGATTGAGTGGGACGCCTTTAAAGCTGTAATCAGGGGACACTGCCTAGGCACGCAGGGGCATATACAGAAGCAGCTAGAGAGGGACCTGGCGCACATAGAGGCCGACCTACTCCAGCCGGAACAGGAGGCAATAGGAGGCGCAGATTGACCACTACTCACAGCATGCACAGAACATGCGCGATTACTGGAACGGCTATGCCATGTCAATTACGTAGCCCACTCGGCGCGAACGCACCACCTCAGCGATAAGCCCAGAAAATTGTTGGCTTGGCTCATCAAGCAGGAAGATTGCTCAGCGCCTGTGTCTGCGATATGCACTGACAGGGGCGAGGTGGTATATACGCAAGCTAAAATACACATGGCCTTCACAGGTCACTACCAGGCTTTATATCGCTCCCAACTCCGGGTCTCCGCCACGGATATCGCTGACTATCTCGGGCATACAGCTACCAAGACTGACCGCTGCGCAGCAAGATGACCTAGGGGCGCCACTTGCGCCCGAAGAGCTGCGCACCGCCATCTTTGCCCTGTCGAATGGTAAGTTCCCAGGTCCCGACGGGTTGCCGGCCGAATACTACAAAGCCTACTCAGATATTCTGATTCCTGAGCTGCTAAAATTGTATGCAGCTGCCGCTGAGGACTCCACTCGCCCCCCACGCTGAATGAGGCCACACTCATCTCCCTCCTAAAACCCGGCAGGGATAGCACGCGCATGGGTTCTTACCGGCCGCTGGCTCTGTTGAATACCGAGTACAAAATACTCGCCTCTACCTTAGCTCAGCGCCTGGCCCCCCTAGTCTCAACCCTCGTGCACCACGACCAGAACGGTTTTGTACCCACACGTAGTACATCCCACAACATACGTAGACTGTTTAGAGTGCAAACCTATGCCACCCACCAATGGCCCAGATCGGGATGCCTCGTCCTGGACCTCAAGAAGGCCTTTGACTCTGTCGAGTGGCCCTACATCAGGGCGACGCTGGAGAAATACGACCTCGGGGACGACTACCTTGACATGGTGAGACTACTTTATCAAAAGCCGACTGTGCGTGTGCGCACGGGCAGGCTATTGTCTGACGCAATCCGGGTGCGGAGAGGGACTAGGCAGGGTTGCCCCCTGTCCCGTTGCTCTTCTCGATGGCCATGGAACCCCTTGCAGCGTTGTTGAGGGCGCGGGGAGAGGAGTGGGGGATCCCACTGGCAGATGGCCTACACACGTTCTCGCTCTACGCGTATGATTTACTCCTGTACATCAGAGACCTGACCCTCATACCGCAGTCCCTGTCTGATATTTTTCAGACCTTTGAGGCCATGTCGGGACTCAAAGTCAACTGGGCCAAATCTGGAGCATACTCCTTCAGCCCAGAAACACGGGAGTGCGATATCCGCATCAATGGCGGGAGACTCGCCTGGTGCCCTACAACGTTTAGGTACCTCGGAATACACATTTGCAGAGACCCGCTGAACATGCTGGAGGGGAACCTGGTCAGAGCTATCTCTTCCCTGCAAGCGCAGATGACGTTTTGGAATACCCTCCCCCTAAACGTGCCCAGCCGCGTTGCGCTAACAAAAATGATAGTCTTGCCAAGACTATTATACTATTTTGCCAATATCCCAGTATATGTTCCAACTCGGATATTTCGGGAGCTAGAGACATCGCTCCGGAACCTCATTTGGAACACCGGAAGACCCCATGTAGCATTGACAAAGCTCTATGTACCCACAGAGGCTGGGGGCCTCGCGGTTCCCAACCTAGAACTGTATTAGCTGTTAGCCCAGATGCAGTGGGTGACAGGATGGCTGAGTGGCAGGAACCTAGACGCCACCGGCATGGACGTTACAATCTGGACCCATACGCAGATATGCACGCTGTTTCACCCCCTGACCAGAGCTCCCTGCCCGACGCAGCTACATGTGGCTGTAGCTCGCAGGTGCTTCCTGCGTAGCTTGAAATTAACACGTGAGGTGAAGCCTTATGCCCCAGCGCTCCCACTATTAGGCACCCCAAGAGACGGTGGAGTGGTGATGGAGGTAATGTTGGACAGGTGGGTGCAGGCTGGGGTGGAGACACTGGGCGAATTGTACGTGGACGGCGCCCTACTTCCATTTGAGGTGCTGGCCAGGGACACAGGCCTACCAGCCGGGCAATTTCTCCTCCATGCGTCCATAACGCACACACTAGCGCGCCCTTGGGGAGACATGACTGAAGAGCTGCAGACACATCACTTCATACAATATATCCATGTCATGGGCAATGGCACCCACGTAGTCCACTGGCTGACGCAGGCCCTCCTGATACACACACAACACCCTACCCAACAACTATGAGACAAGTGGGCGGTAGATAGAAGGAGGGCATGGACGGACAAGGAATGGGCAGTTGTACTGGCCAACCCAATTAATATCCCACGCAACTCCCGCTTTAAAATCATACAATTCTACATACTACACCGCGCTTATCTGTCACCAGACAAGATCAATACATACTTCTCGGCAACCACCACTGCGTGCCCCAGATGCTCCCTGGTTGATGCGGACCTCCGACACATGCTCTGGACCTGTCCTATCATATCAACATATTGGGATACAGTGACCACCCTGCTGAAGCAGAGTAATGGCGAAGACCTGTCACACACATGGGAGGCTTGTATTCTGGGACTACACAAGAGGACCAAACTCAACACGGTACCGGCTAGGTTCCGGGACCTGGGACTCGTCACAGCCAAGCGCTTGCTCACCAAGCGGTGGAAAAAGAGCGAACCCCCACACGCCAACCACTGGTACGCTTCCTTTGATAACTGGGCAAGAGCAGAAGGTGTCGTACTGCGCAGGGAGGAGACGGCGGGACTGAGGAAATTCCCCATTGCACAGCTTTGGGACGAAACCCTGAAATCCTTCCAGCAGGCGAGCTTGGACCAGGGGATCACTTAAGTGGCACCCCTCTCTAAGCCGGCCCTAGGCAACGGCTGGGACAGAAAACAATATGCCCCCACTGACGCCCCACCGCCTCAGTTTGGTGAGAGACACAGCCCGTACCTGTATGCCGAGGCACTGTTGCAGAGTAGTGACATGACAGCTGCTTAAAACCCCAACCGCCCGACACCGACGCCCCGGTGCCCATCAGGCACTGCCGAACCGCTCTCCCCCCCTACCCCCCCTGGGAGGGACCTACCCCTCACATGACCTCGATCACCCCATGCCATTGCCCTGGAATTGGAAGTTTACCTCTGCAGACACACATTGACACTCTTCCCACTGCACCATCCCTTTACCCTCATCCTTCCTCTTTAAGCTATCTTCCTCTCCTTATTCTTTCCCTCTCGGTTAAGTTCGGGTGTCAAAATAGTTTCCCTTTGACACGTTTGTTATAAAGTTGTGAATATAGCATTAGTTACAGATGACTGTCTAATCCGGATCATTCACGCTGCGACTTTACGTTGGGGGAAACACCACAAGCTAACTAATAGACGAGATCAGGGGAAGGCGCACAACCGAGGGAACATGCCGCCTCACATCACATCTCACCCCCGTACCTCAGACTACAATGCGCAAAACACCATGCGACAGCACGTTTGCAGAAACAAAAAGTCACCATTTCATTTCATATTTTCCATCAATTCTGCCAAAGCAATGTGATGCGTGTTAAACAATTCACCATGTATTGCCATTGTGTTGTATAGTCGTCATGGTGTTGTGCAGATTATGTATATCATTCCCTCTTGCTCAGTACCTAAGTGTGTAATGAAAATAAATGCTGGAAAACTAATAAAATATATTCAAACAAAAAAAATGAGAGGCCATGCAAAATTGAACTCTAGGTCTGCTAATGCAGCCTGTGTAAGATGGTGCTTGCACCACTTACTTTAGAAATAGCTTCACTCTATCTAATGGTCACTACACTTAAAACTTATGAGTCACCCCTATAGCTGGCCATTTCATTCCTGAAGGCAGCGTGCTGGGTTTTATGTGGGAGGGTGCCCCTGCATGAGCAGAGCCCCTCTGCAGCCTTCTGAGACCATTCTCCCAGGATGTCTGTGACTCAGCCGGGCATATAGGTACAGGTGCATTATAACCTCACGGTAAATGCTATCTCAAAAATGGCTGCATAGAAACAGATCGTGTTTGGTATCAAACACCTTGGAATCATACCTCCACTCCAGTAACTGGTGTGGGAGGTATGATTCCACCCTTCAGAAGCGAGCTTCGTGGGGTCACCGGTCAACCCGGTACCTGCTTTCTCGACCCGGGCAGCACAAAAAGGATGCTGCCAGCCAGAGACACATTTCTGCCCTCCTGCTGCTGTGACCACCTCCCAGACAGGGTTTAGTGTATTGGCGCTGGGTGGGTGCACTCTGAGAGTGCCTGAAAGTCTGCACGGGGGTTACATTTGTTGTCCCTGTGCATAGTCCAGCTCAAACCAGTTCTGGGAGCCATTGGCTCCTGCCCTAATGCGAAACTGGAGAAAGGACATTGGTGTATCCACTCCTCTCTCCTGGTCCCCTGAATCTGTCCAACCCTTTCCTGTGGGTATAAAATGGGTTACCTGGCTACAGGAAATTAGATTTTACATGGACAAGATTCTACAAAGAAGAAACCACTGACCTTCGACCGTCTTCGATGGACCTCGACTGGGCTTGACTTTGTCCCCCTTTCTGTCTGAAGCTTAGTTTGTGCTGTGACTCCATACATGCTCCGTGCAGGACCTGTGGGGTACTTAAGACAACAGAAGAATATCCCTTGGAGTTAAGGAGTCACTCCCCTGCTTTGCAGGCACCTAAAGCGCAACTGACCGGTAGCAGCTCCTGAGCTCCTGTGGACTCCAAAGACTTCAGCAACACAGAAGGTGGGTTCCTGAAGGTGTAGCAACAATGGAGGAGTACCCCCTGAGGGAAAAAATAGAGAAGAATCTCTACTTCTAGAGCGTAAAGCTCAAGGTCAGCACAGTGTGCCCCAACCCGTTACCGGACAATGCATGTCCTTAAAGAAGACCCCTCACTCACCAACCTAGTTGGTGACATGCTTCATCATCGGGGTCCCACCCCATAGGCCGAGTGCCCATAGGGTGTGCTGCGACACCTGACTACAGTGGAGCGGGTTTATTTTATATGTGCATACAATACAGTGATAAGTGTGTTAAAAAAAGGGGCCGAAGACTACTCACTTCAAGACTTTATTCTTGAGTGTTTGAACCCTTATAAAACCAATGTGGCACCTGTGCCTAACTAGGAAGGCTTTGGTGTCTCAAGAAGTGTAATACGTTTAAAAATAGCGTAGTGTGCTATGTGAATAAAGTAAAATTAGGTCTACATGTTTCAAGCATTCAAAAAAAATTTGGGGTTTTCGTCCGTGAAGATTGGACGGGGT
This sequence comes from Lissotriton helveticus, assembly GCF_964261635.1. NCBI lineage: Eukaryota > Metazoa > Chordata > Amphibia > Caudata > Salamandridae > Lissotriton > Lissotriton helveticus. Next base: position 696,092,954 of record NC_136070.1, read on the forward strand.
GGTCCACACACGCTAAGGTGCGTCCAGCCCTCGTTCAATTTAAAGACCACAAAATCGTGATCTGGTGTAAAAGGGGTGTCTTTTCCTGGTTCAGGAGAAAACACTCGATGCGGTGACTAGCGCTTCATGGGCATCGGAGTATCCAAGACGGCAAGTATCCGTCACTTGCGGCTTCTGCTCATCTTGCAGTAAACCTACTTGGTTACCGCTCACAATGCCCCGTGGGTTCCTGAAGGTCCCTGAGGTTGTTCTGTCCTCTCACTGAGTTTGAGGCCAGTATCCCTCGTGTGGGCTTCGTAACTCGAACCCCTGGGCACCGGTCCATTTGCAAGTGCATATGCTTGTTGGCTATTCATGGGCTTGTGCATTAGACTCCATGTAGTCCTGACCCGGAACAGTATTTGCACCAAAGAACTCCAGCCTCCTCGCACCGAGTGCTCAGTGGGCTGGTGCTTTGCAATCTTGCTTGAGGTCCCCTTGCGACTCCTGGTCCATTGGCCTGTGGGTCCCCCTGAGGGTCATCTTGATTTTGGGCTTTCCTGGTTGCTCCAGATGTGCTCTGACTCCCCATTGCAGCGATTGATTGATTGATTGATTGATTGCTTGGTGAGTCCCCTGGACCTTGCTGGTCCACACTGTAACCTGTTTGTCCTTCCTGCATGGATTGCTGTTGCCAGGGCTTGCTAGTGCTCCCGCTGGACACCAACACCATAGCACTCAACATCCTTCGTGGAACAGCCCACCTCCGGCTCCTGGTCATCCTCGACACCTCCGGGACCTCGTGGCTGCAAAGTCAAGCATCCTTTCTTCGCACCTGAAGCACCCAACATCGGTGGGCATTCGTCTACCAAGCCCCTGGTCACTCTGAAGTGACCCAGACTCTGTCCCCTTTGCTTTCAGGGTCCTCTCATCCAGAATCCAGACTTGGATTCCACCAGACCCTTTTCACCTTCATGGCAGCAGTACTTCTTCACTTCCTTCCATAGAGAACAATGGAGGTTTCCGACACCACTTCAGGCCTATGCACCCGGCTTTCCTAGGAAAGGTAACTCGGGTACTACGGTGTCCACAGGTGGGGTGGCTCTTCATACTCTTAAGTTCCAAAGGATTTGTTCGAAGTTCTCCTAGAAGGATCCTTTAACTTTAAAAGTGTATCTACAACTTCCCCATAGAATTGTACAGAGCCCGCAGTCATGTTCCCACACTGCACCTGGTCTCCCCCTGGGGCCTGCTGTGTATTGTGCTACATACACCTGTTCTATTGATCCAGTATTGTGTGCTTTGTGTCCCATCCTTGTGTAGAGGATAGTAGAGAGTATCAATGAATACATATTTTTATATAACTACTGTGTGGTTCTCCTTCGTTTATTCTTTCAGGAGTGATATTCTGGTAAAACAAGCTGCTTTACATTCCATCAAGATTAAGCCTGAAGGCTGCTCTCCACAGCTATCACTAGGATATATTTCAATAAAGTTATCTTTGAACTCATACATCAAAAGGGTTGTGTAGAATGGGACAGGGTGTCCACTTTCCCTAGTGGTCAGTATATACCAAGCCACCTTCTCACACATGCCTTCAACTTAGAACTGGGAGGGGGCAGTACCATGAACCGCTATACTATTCTCATGCCACAACTGTCACTAGCATGTGCCCTGAATTACATGTGAGTTAAAATCAGGGCTCCGTAGGGTGAATGGTGAGGAAGTGCTAGATGTCAGCATGGAAGTGCGATTGCTGCAATGCTGATACTCAATTTCTCCCACTGGCAGTGACCACCTGACAGAAACAGCACCTGGAGGAAACCCATAAACTTTGGAGAATCTCTTTTATCCTCTATTTCTTTCCATAGTAGGACATGGCTGAGGATTTCTGGAAAGAACAACACAGGGTTTGGCGTATGCGCAGCAAGGCCACGCCTCAATATCAATAAACAAAACAAAATGCCAGTACTGCACTATTATTTGTCCTTATTAAGACAGGCAATGAATAAAACTACTCACTTCAAAAAACCACTTTTTCAGTTTCAGTTTACTCAATTAACTTTATTTGTTTCTTATTTTTTAATTTTTTGACACTTTTGAAAAAATTCTTCACAGGAATCTTATTCGAACTGCTCTAAATTGGGAACACTAACTATTCGGGTCTCTAGATTCTCTTGTTTTATGAGCCCCTTATAGAATCTAACTTCTCAATCACTCTCTTAAAAACATACTTTCTATCAACTTGCACACTGTGTCACAATCATACATTTGTTATACTAATCCTCACATCCATCCGTCCATTCCCACATCAACCATACGCATGCCTGCCCTGGGGTAGCTTGACGATACCCTTTTTTTTGTGGAAAGGCACTCCTAATTAAATATTTCTTTAATACCAAAACAACTATTAGAATGCAAGGCCATCTAAACGTTTAAACACAATTCAAAAAGGTCACAACCGAATAGATCACTTCTGATTGGCCTAAGCAATAACCAACACTGTGGTCTACGCGTTTCGAATCTCCCACACGCTGGGGATTCTCCTCAGGACAAATGATTTCTGGAAGACAAAAGCAAATGGTCTTGTCTTACTCGATACATTCTATCATACACATCTGTGGTTAGCAACACTCAGGCAGCATATTGCATTATACCTTATTTCTGGGTTTCTCCAAACCCGGTGATCGCAGGACCCATTTGATAATTCCCAGGATTACCTCCTTGGGATGTAGAAGCACGCTGCAATAGGGACACAAACACCACAACAGTCAATTAGTGCTCTATTAGTGTCCTTTATTACAAATAGTTAGGGATCAGTCATTTAAATGAGAAAAATCAGAGGTTCTTGGCTTCTCTTTCTGCTGTCGTCGACTTCTTTCTCTATTGGCGTCCAGGATCCTTGTCCTCCCAGCTTTCTGTGAGAAGATAGTGACCACAAAGTATACAAAACAAGTGCTGAGTCTTTTGATATATTTCCCTATAAGAAAACATCCAGTGCTACTATCACCATCTCCTTGCATGTAACCGCCACATCTCAATCACACTTTTGGTGCCCAGCTAGTCCCTGCTCCAGTTCACTCACGTCTTCTCCAGGCCCTCGCTATCCACCGAGCCACCCCATAAAGAATATCCCAGTCACTTGCATGCAGCCACGACCCGGCTCCATGGTCGCAACATCTGGGTCCACAGTGCCTCTCTTCCTGGGTTTGCTGGTGAGTTGGAATCTTCCCACTGCTCCTTCCTCTGTCTCATCCCTGTTGGCATCACCAGTCATCATCTTTGCTCTGCAGTCCTTGCGACCTCCTCTTCCATCTTCTCTGCTCATGCTCCACTCCTCCTCCATCCCTTTGTCCTCTCTCTCTGATCACGCTCTTCCCTTCTTTAAATGCTGCACCAGGCTTCCACTTCCTGGTACGTTGTTCGGACCCCAGCCAATAGAATGCTGACCTTGCTTTCCCGGTGGACCAGTCAGATAGCATTCTACTTATTCCCCATGACACACCCCATGGCCAAAGTGGAATCTTCTCACTAGTATCACACATGGGTGCAGTATCTAAAACAGAATCTGAGGTATCTCCTTAAATGTTGTGTGTGCTTGTGCACCCCAAGGAAAGTCAACCTGCGTATTACCGTGAAGCTGGGTGTAAGTGTAATGAGTGCCATCTCCTCTTTCCAAGGCTCTTAGAGGATTACCCAGCCTAAAGGTCATGAGCACCTCAGGGAAGGTAATCCATGTTGTTCCCATGGGCCTTAATTTGCACATGTGCAGTGGATGGATGGATGGATGGATGGATGGATGGATGGATGGGTGGATGGATAGAATCACCATTATGTAGTTATACACAAGTCAGAATTTCCTTGGGAAGAGTGTTTGTTGTTTTGCTGATAATTTTGGCTCCATTTGATGGATCTTCATGAAACTTTCCAAACAAAAGTTTATCCACCTCAGCCCTTTCCTGGAAAGATCCCTCAAATGGAGCTGACAAAAAGGAGGGTCTCAAGCACTTTTTCCCCTATGCAATTTCTATAGCGAAAATTAGATAATGGTACAGAAAAAATGGCTGAACAGAATGATACCAACTTTGGCAGAAAGCTAGATATTTACCCCAAAAGCATGCTATTTGTGATTTGGTGTTTTAGAGAAATGAAGGTTTAATGGATAGCAATATCTAGTGCCACAGGGCTCGCACGGGGGTCCCACTGGAAAACAAAACGACAAAACAGAGCATTTTCATTGGTCATTCCCACAGAAAAGAGAGCTGTGTTTGGCTGGCTAAAACATGAGGAGAAATGTTCCGGCCACCATTTCCAGACCTGATGCCCAAGTCCTATAGAACAAATGTTGAAAACAATTCAGACGGAGGCACAGTTGCGATACCCTGACCACCTAGCCCTGGTGGGGTGGTGCCAGCAGAACCCCCACAGTGCTGGGTTCAAAAAGAAAAAAACATATTTTTGGGGTCAGCACTGTCCCACGGAGGTCTACAGGATAGAAAAAAAGGCTGTGGAGGCTTGTAGCTGGTTCGCCTCTCAAGGGTGTCTTAGCCACCAGCGCAGAGTTTGGGCACAGGGCTTGGCAACAGGCCTGACCCTGCAACCAACAGGCCAATAACTCACTACATTTAGGCACACTTTCCAAATACTTGTTTCACAGTTCCTTTGTGATTAGGTCCGCCACTGGTCTCATGGCCGGCTGTGAGCATTAATCATGGACACCAACCTTAGGAGTCAAACTTCTCTTTCAGTCAACAGCACTCTGTCCTGGGCAGTCTTCATCACAAATGTGAACATTGTTTCAATTGTAATTTCATAATTATTTCAGTAAAAAGATAGCACTATAAGACCTGGCTCTTCGACTGAACACCAGAGCAGAGACAAATCAGCAGCCCCGCCCTCCCAGGGCCTTGAGATCCTCACGGGTGAGGAGTCGCTCTTTTACAAACCCTGATTGATTGATTGATTGATTGATGGATGGATTGATTCAATCTTTGCCAAATGTTTGCATACCAGCTTTCACATCTCAAGTCTCAGTGGTTCTAGGGGTGATACAGGTGGGGTGGCAGAAATGTGGGCAAGCCAGAAAATTCAGGGGGTGGATTTCCTGGAGAAAGGAGTCTAAACTAGGGTGAGAAGTGGGCTACTCATTGATATAAGTATAAAAACGTTACTTGGGCTTTTGCATCTTCTATCTCTTTTCCTCTACTATGGATTCTCTTTACATCCCAGAGTAAGTTGTGTTTGGTGACTTTACTGTGTGGTGAACATATTAATAAAACGTTGATTGGGTAGAATATTTTGTATATAATTTGCTGAACCACCTCCATGCCTTTTGAAACTCCTTCTGGGGCTCCTCCATTAACAAGCATTTGCAATGCAATAGGGCTTGCATTTGCGTGAGTTTGAGCAATTGGCATTATAAATGACAATCTAGCAGATGCATCAACGAAAATACCTCCCGGTAAAACACCGAATCGGTAAAACAGGCCAATTCCGAACGCAAAACCAGAAAATGCTATGCATCAAACAATAAATCGGAAAAAAATAAAGAATCGCTAAAATCCCCCGCGGTAAATTACCGAATCGCTAAACAGACAATCGGAATTACCGAACCCCAAAGCTGACTTCGGAAATACCGAATCGCTATTAACGATTCGCAATGGTATGCATGAAAAGTCGCTAATACCAAAAATCCCTAAAATCGCTATTTAGCATGAGCAAAATAAGGGGAATCACAATCAGGAGGTAAAGTTAACTGAAGGACAGAAAAAAAAATTCTAACCCCATCAGCAGGTGCTGACAATCAGTAACCCTTCATAAATGCACTGGGAAACCCCACATGTCAACCAAAATGGCTGCCCTCTACGTGCTTGCTAGGAGGAGGAGGATCAACGCCCAGGCCCAGCGCAGGAGGATGATACAGGACAGGATCTTCAGGGTGCGCATCACTTTGCTGGGGCAGACCGAGGAACAGGTGTACGACAAGTATAGACTCAACCGTGCCATGATAATGCGCCTAATAGCAGACCTGGAACCATTACTGCAGCACGAGACCCGTAGGACCAACGCCATACCAGCCCATGTGCAGGTCCTATGCTGCCTGCACCTGCTAGCGTCTGGAAGCTTCCAGGGGGTAATAGCTGAGACTGGAGGCGTGTCGCAAAGTGCTTTATCACGCTTCTTCCACCGGTTCCTAGAGGCCATGCTGACATTAATAAATCGCCACATCACCTTCCCCACAACCCCCCAGCAGCTGACCCGCACCAAACGGGAATTCTACCAGGTGGCACAATTCCCCCATGTCATAGGGTGTGTTGACTGCACGTATGTCCCCATCTGTCCTCCATCAGCCACCGAATACATATTCCGCAACCGGAAGTCATATCATTCTATCAATGTGCAGGTGGTGTGCAATGCCAAGTACATCATTACGGACCTTGTAGCCCAATTCCCCGGGAGCACACACGACGCCTACATATTCCGTCACTGTGGCCTCCACAGGCGCCTGATCAACGGTGAATTCGGAGAGGGACACCTACTAGGTACATATAGATGCATCATCGTACTCTCCATCCACTCCATCCCCACATGTATATTTTCATTAATGCTGATTACCATTCTCTCCCCATCCTGCAGGTGACAGCGCATACGCATTGCGTGAATATCTTCTCACTCCCTATCTCAACCCAGCTACACCGCAAGAGCAGCGCTACAACAGAGCACACATCAGCACATGGAATGTGGTCGAGCGTACATTCGGCATCCTCAAGAGCCGCTTCCGAATACTGCACAAGACTGGAGGTGCCTTGCAGTACGACCCAGTGACCTGCTGCCAGATCATTGCTGTGTGTGCCATCCTGCACAACATCGCCACACGCAGGGGGATACCCATAGAGGTGGACGGAGAGAATGAACTACGTGCACAGCAACCCCCCCAACACCGACAGGCGCATGTGCCCAACACAACTGAAGGGCAAAGGAGACGGACATACATCACACGGAATCATTTCTGAGACAGGTAAGAGAGTGACTTGACAACAGGATCAGATTTGCAAGGGTTTAATGGGCATGGACACCTGACTAGTGCAGAAATACGTAACACTAACATGCTGCTGCTGCAGTTAAAGTCAAACTAAAATTGTCCCTTCTCAGAACGGGTGATGCGTGCAGCACTTTAGTCTGGCCATGGTTACGTCACCAAGGACAGTGTGACTTTGCCACATGTTCACTTCCGTTTGCCGCGTACCCCCAGTCTCTTGTCCTGTGACTCCTTGGCTTCTACACGATGGGAGTCAGTGGCAGTTGCATTGCGGCCACTGCGCCTACTCCCGCTGGTCTCCGACAGGGAGACGCTGCTGACACTGGAGGCTGCCTCACTCCCCTCTTCCGCTCCCAGACTGCTGACACTGCCTGACCCAGGCTGCAGTTGCTCCACTGCAGTGGTCACCCTCTCAAGGGCCTTTGCCACATCCCCACAATAATGACCTAGGTCCACTTGCAGGGACACGGACCTGCGGGACAGCACAGCCGTGCTGTTGCACATCTTATTAATGGCCTTGTTAGTTGTATTCACTGCCAGCATGATCTGCCTGTGACGCCGGCGCTCACTCTGTTGGCCTGCGACTACGGCACGTGTCAGTTCTTGCAGGCAAAGCTTGATTTCATTGTTGCCGGCAGCTACGGCAGTGGTGTGCTCACGCACAGCGTCAGCCGTGTTGCCTAGTTTGTTGCAAAGCTTGGTCATGGAGAGTTTCATGGCACCCATGTGTCTCCCCTGCAGGCGCTGGACACGCAGCATCTGGGTCTCCACAACTCCGTACCCTTCGGCCAGATTGACTGGTCTTGCAGCAGCCCAACCCAGGGGCACAGCCCTCTGCCTGATGCGCTGTCGTGCTGCAGTTTGGCTGGTTGGAGTGACGACAGCCTGGCGTGGAACATTTGGGTGTGCTGAACTGTGATCCGACTCCATCACGGGCAGGGAGGGAACATCTGCTCTGCGGCTCTGCGGAGTGGCCCGCACTGGTGGTGGTGGTGTCTTGGACCGCGAGGATGGTGGTGGTGGTGGTGGTGTCTTGGACCGCGAGGATGGTGGTGGTGGTGGTGGTGTCTTGGACCGCAGGGATGGTGGAGGTGTTGTCCGCCGTGGTGGTGAAGGGGAGGACATGGCTTCAGCTCCCTGTGAGCACTCCGCATCTGACAACACTGGCGTCTCTGAGATGACGAGGCGGGCACTGTCGTCAGAATGGATGGGGGATGCATCTGTGTGTGAAACAGTGCATAGTTATTATCATGGTATAGTATGTGACAATAGCTGTGGCATCTCACAATAAATTACTTTTTCTGACTGACATTTGGCCCTTTGCTGCTGTATTCATCTCTGGGCTCTGGCATGCACCCATTCATGTATTGACTACAACTCCCATGGTGCAACACAGTGGTGAGGGTATGTGTTTAGGGCAACGCTACATGTGCACTGGGTCTGGCATGGGGGATTGGGCAGGGACTTAGTACACGCTGCATTGTTATGCTGCCATGCTTCTTACCTTGTCCTCCTTCCGCAGCACCAGAGTTGTCCAGACGTGTGACCCCCACAACAGATTCCGGTTCTATGGTGGACTCCACTAAATCCTCCAGGGCTGTGTTAGGCATCACATTGGATGTGCCCCCTCCTGTGCCAGCAGCACCCTTGACCCTCTGTGCTATCTTCTCCTTGGCCCTCTTACGCAGGTCATACCAGCGTTTTTTTAAGTCATCGATGCTGCGGTGGGTGACTCCGCAGGCATTTACCTTGTCCTTGATGCGCAGCCAAATCTTTCGTTTTTCTGCCTCTGGCTCCTTCAGCGACAACTTCCCAAACAGTCGGTCATTGTTGCTGGTCACACACTCTATTAGAATTTCCAGCTCCTTATCAGAAAACTTGCGTTTTCGCTTTCGGGATGTGTCCTTTCCGTGCTGGGGGGCCTCCTTCTCCATCTTGTCCTGCTTGCCTTGTCCTGGTTGCTACTGGTTCTGTCAGGGTCCTCAGCTCCTGTGCTCTGCCTCCTCCAATGTGCTACTCCGAACACTGAATGCAGCGTGGCTGTCCTACTTCCTGGTTGTGATGTCATCGGCCTGCTTCCGAGGCGTCGTGTAATTTTCCCGTTTTCGCTATTATCGAATTCGCAAATACCGGATTCACTAATACCGAATCGGTATTAGCTAACTCGGTATTTGCTACTCTCGCTGTCGTACTTTCGCAATTTATTACCGATTATTACCGATTCGGTAATTTTTACCGATTAGTTTGATGCATCACGGTTTGCATGTCCTTAATAGCGATTCCTTATTTTTCGCTATTACCGACATGTATTACCGATTGTTGATGCATATGCCCCAATGCCTTTTATTTATGTTTTGGTCTTTAAAACATAAATAAAAGGCATTGTCATTTACAATGCAAATAGCTTAAACTCGCAAATGCGAGACCTATTGCATTGCTAATGCTTGTTTTATATTCCTGCGTTAAACTCGTCCAAGGACAACCAAGCAAACATAGCAGTCCGCATATTTGCAAAGCACAAGCTTACTGGTAGTCGAAATGTGGCAAGTGTAAGGTAACACTTTTAGCCCATTCAGTCAGCCTGGATTATGGTCACTGCTGTTTTTCTGAACAGAGATGAGTGAATGAATGATTTTTAAAACAAACATGGGCTAATTATCAAGGTGCTCTGCTTGTATAAATATTATTTCTCTGTGTGAATCGCTGCTCCCCTGGGATTTCCAGAAATAGAGAATTGCACTGCAGTGCTGCTATACTACTTTTTATTTTTTTTTAAATAAAAATAAATGTCATTTGATGCCCTATTTATTGAAGAAAGGCGAGAAGCACTTCAATGAACTAATACCCAAGCATCTAATACATAAAGAACAATAATCATTTTATCCTAATAGCCTGCTATTTCTAAGTGCTAAAAGCAGCAGGTGTTTCCATTAGGCAAGAGAAGCGATTCAGTTCAAAGTGAACACTACTTGAACCGTTCAATTTGGCACGTAAACCTCTTTCCATGGATGCGGCACAGCTCGGTAAAAGTACTTGATAAAAACAAAAAATATTTTCAGAAATACTAAGGGGCATATTATCAAGAACGTGCGTTACATTATCGCCGCTTTTATCGGCAGGAAACTGCCGATAAAGCGGCGATAATGTGCTTGATAATATACTCTATGAATTCCAATCGAAGCCCATGTTAGATGTGAAGACATCTAACATGGGCTTCGATTGGAATTCATAGAGCATATTATCAAGCACATTATCGCCGCTTTGCCGATAAAAGCGGCGATAATGTAACGCCCGTTCTTGATAATATGCCCCTCAATTTCATGCTTTCCGAGTATTTGTTACCTTAAGTGCAGCTTAAAACTTAGTTCAAAGTATACTTCATTAAAACACTTATAACAAGAACTGCCGCAAAAGTGAAATCAATTCGCGCTGCAAATTAATTAAATACACAAGCGAGGTCGTAGTTCAAAGTATACTTTATTAAAACACTTATAATAAGAACGGCCACAAAAGTGAAAGCAACTCACGTGGCAAATTAAATAAATAAACAAGCGCTGTCCCCAAAGTGAAAGCGGTCTGTGCTGCAAATAACAAAAAAATACAGCGCTTATCGAATAATTGAAGGAGACAGTGTGTTGTATGTGTATGAGACAGTATAACGCTACAAGTAAAAGATCCAGTCCTGATGGGCGGTCCCAAAAAGAGACAGGGCAGTAACAAGGGGAGACTAAGAAGCCTCATTATCAATCAGGAAGCCAGCATTTACCATGGACGATGACGCCAGCCAATAAAAAATATGGGTGGGGCTTCCACACCACTTCTAAAAAATACCCTACAACAGCATGCCTTGCAAAGCGAGCAGCAACGCTAGGCTCGACCTAAAAAATCTCTCTTCTCTAGGACATCTACTACCTCTAGCACTTTAACAGGCATGAGTAATTTCTTCTGTCTAACTTGTTTTGACTACACAGAGAGCACCCTGATCTACAATAAATGCCAATGCCTCAAAGTTAAAATGCGTATTAGATTACTAATAACCAGCATAATCGTAATCTAGACCAAACACAAATCCTCAGATACGGAAATTGGCTGTGCATACATTTTATCCCATAGAGGCCTGCATAACCAGCACCGGCAACCCCCTTAAGAAACAAAATCAAAATTCCCAGCAATCGCCATAGAAATTGTCATAAATAAATTTCAAAACATACCGCAGCTAAATTCTTAACCCTCGAATCACAACCCATCAGTCCTCCAGACACTTCAGTGGCTTAATGGTTTAATGTGGGTTGGTAAAGCACCTAGCGACCCAAGTAACCGGACAACAGTTTATCCGGATAAATCATCGTAGTCACCAACCTTGAGGGGGTGTTTGCTTCTGTACTTCACTACAAAGTCAAGTTCTAGGCTGTATCAATGTCGACTAGGACACCAAACCTTCCAAGCCTAACCCTCCACATAAGGAAACTACAACTGCATCTCTGCATCTGGAAGCCCATCAAAAAGAGTTTAATTGAGCTTTATACCTCTTTCACATCCTTAACTCTCTTGAGGGCAACTCAGATTATTCCCTCAAACACAGCAACGTAATTCCCAGTAAACCACACCAAGCAATTAATGTAACTAATATAGCTCTGTGCAAACAACGACAACCAGTGTACTCCACATTACCATCAAGGTACCACAACTCTCTAAACCGAATTCTTGATCCAAATAATTGAGCGTCACACCTATCACGCTTCATCTCATCAAGCACATGTTTGGGACATATGCTGCATCAAGTGCAATCCTCCATCACACATGCCTAAAATCATGGATAAACATACTGGCAGTGACAAGTTTTCTGCGACACGACCAGACCATGTGCAAGAACCTCATGCATCACAACTAAGGGGGTCGGTTTTCCGATTTTACTGATTGGTACAGATAAATACAGATACTAAACAATGTGTTCCTTGTCTGTATTTATTTTTAAAAGCTGAAAAATAAAGGAAATGATGCTTCATGTGAGTGACTCTCCATGCTGTCCTTAGTGAATTCCAGGCCAACAGCTGATCAGACAGACATCACGAGGAGTTAAAAACCAGGATGAGATTCCCTTAAACACAGGCAAATGATAACATATGTTTGTATATAATTGCAATATCTACCTGTGGCTGTAGTGTTTTGTTGTATATGGCTGCTTAATTTGCTAAAACGCGACAGGTCACAAAGTATAAATACATATTCATCAGTTAAACAAATATAAAAATGTTACCATTTTAAGACTCCATTTATTCTCAAAAAGCAAAACAAAAATGGATCAATACCAATAGGATGGTCAAAAACGAAATGTAGATAAATACAGACAGAAATGTTAAAAAATATAACCATGAAAACCAGGAACCCTAGTCACAACCAATCCTGCCAACATAAGGCGTACTATAAAGAAATTCTCCAATCCACACACGCATGGCAGCATGTAATCACTCCTGAAAATCTGAGCACTGTAATGCCAACTAGTTTGCAGGTGCTTCCTGTACGAATGACGAATAACGCAACAAATCAAGGGCTGCCTTACAACTCTTCAAGACCATCCAATGCATGTCATTATTCATCACAGCAATTTAACTAACTCCAATGGCGGGAAATAGTAAAAAGAAAGTGGCAGGTAAATGAATGGAGGCTGCTTATTCCAGTACAACAACTAAACGTAATGACAACAATTATATTCCAATCGACTGTTAGCATTTTTTAAATGTAGAAAATCTCAGCCCTGTGGGTGATGCAACACTGCCATCTAGAGTTAGAAAAAGAATTTGTGCGAGAAAATGGAACGATAAAAATAGGGCTTAGCCTGCCACCTAGTGGCTGCTTTAGGAAAGGTTATCTTGCCATATTAGCCCTGTCTTGAATGATAGATACGGACTTCACCTTCATGCCCATATCAGCGTGAAAATATGCTGCCTCATATACCTCCCTCACGACTAAACGAACGACCAACACACCGCCCAGCTTGGCAGACTAGAAAATTGGCGTCTCTGTGGGCTCCCAAACAGTGGCCACGCTAGAAGTCAAGAAGGGCCGAAAGAAAATACCAGTCAGGAAGACTTTCGAAGTTACGCCCCCAGGGCTGGCATTGTATGCCGGGACAAATAAAGCTTGCACCTTCACCCCTGCTCTTGTGAAAAGAGCTGAAACCCATCATTATGATGTCACTTCTCTGATACTAAGATTTTTACCATGGACCCACAACCAACCAACTCTCCTCAATATATTCAAATGCAAATCTTAGCCCTATCTTATGCTCGGCTCCACTGATGTCAAGAAAAATTGGCAGCGCGTAAGTAACAGTGCATACATAAATAGCACATATAAAGCAGCCATGCTGATAGATAGGTTATATTAAATTATAGCACACCTGTTTGGGAATATGACACTGTCACTTTAAAAGAATAGCAATTCTGCTGAGAACTGTAGTCAGTGTCCTAAGAGAAGTATAACAGCTCTGGTGAAAAATGCTAGCTCTGTCCCGAGCAATAAATAGGTAGGTTATTTCTTTTTTGTACTTTATGACTTAGTAAAACAAACCGGCAAATAAACGGGAGAACGGTATATCCACTATTAAGGAATGCCTGTATTGTGACAGTAAAAGTAATGCAGCCCCACAAAAGCATATTTTTTTTATTTATTTAAAAGGTTTTATATAGCGCTAGCTGGACCCAAGAGTATCAGAGCGCTTTACAGGATAAATTACACAACAAGAACAGATAAACACAGGGCAATTTGATAACATAGAAAGAGGCATTTGAGTCTAACGAGTGGATAAGGATAAAGCATACTTCAAAGATTATGTAAAGAGAATGAGGACTGTTAAGTAGATAGAGAAGGGTTGAGTAGTTAGATTGAGGATGAAAGAAGGAGAGAGATTATAGGAAAGGTAGTAGGAAGGAGTGAGTAGAGACGAAACAATTTAAAGCAGAACAGTCCCGTGACACCTAAAGATACTACCCTATTAATACTTGCATAGCAGCTCTGCTAAGAAATCTCATTAATGCATTACTAAACTTTGTAGCAAGCCTGCAGATTAGTATTTGTAAATGGGCCTGTAAAATGAGAAATAAGAGAAAAAAAATCAAAATACAGAGAAGACGACAATAACTTTGGAAACAAAAACATAATGGGGGGACGGGAACGTATGAAGGAACAGAATTTTGGGCAAAGTAAAATAAAAAAATATAAGTACAGTGGACGGACTAGTAAAAAAAAAGAAAATGTGGATTTTTGATCAATTGAAAAAGGAAAAATGAATTATGGTATAATATTACCGAAATAAAGAATTGTTGAATTGAATTGATTAAAAAAAAGGCGTAAAAAGTAAAGGGGTAAAGTAAATGAATGGAGAGAGGGTATGGAGTGTTCCCGTAATATAGTTCAAAATAAAATTATTATTATTTTTTTAATATACAGTTAACGTACTTAGCAATTAATTTAGAAGACGCAACTTTGTAGATGATACAATACTGCCATCTAGAGTTATGAATCGGAATTCCATAAAGACAATCGGAGGAAAATAAGAAAAATAATAACAAAACTTACACCTCCAACAAACATCCCCCTGAGAACCCAAAAAGAAAACTGTAGTGGTTAATGAACCCAAAACAATCACACAGAACCATGTTTTTATTGTCTAATTGTTGTGAAGGGAATATCTCAATTTGTGGTGAAAGGGATTGTACCCCTTTCATGGGTGCCTGACAATATATTAAACTGAAGCCAACACTTGTATTTATTGACATGCTAATCAAGGCTATGCGCACAGGCCTAGACCTGTCCGTGACAATGCGAGGTAAGGGCCTGTTCTGTGACCAAGAGGGGAGCACCAAATGTGTCCTTATGGAAAACAGCCGACCTCTGTCCCTGTCATGTGTGCATCACATAACGCGAAAGTGGCAGCATTCTCTGTTTTGTGACTTATAGTTTGACCAGACCCTTTTCTCTGTGTCAGTGACAGTTCGTGTAGTCGCTGATCCCTCTTGTGTAACATTGTGCTGTTATGTGAAACACAGAACCTTGCGCAGACCTTCTGTGTGCATATTGCGTGCATCTGCGTGCACAGTGAGGCTGTGGTTCCTATGTAGTACAAGTGTGTGTGGAGGCACATGCATGTATGCATATATCTGTGCACTGAAGCCAGTGGAATCCATCTTGGATGCCCCTGATCTGGCATGACGCAAGATGGAGGGCGAGTACAGCCTCCCCAGACAGTGCTCGCGACGGCCGTTGGCTGATGCACGCACGCAAGGGGTTGAAAGGGGAGGATAGAGATAGTGAAAACTTTAGAAATTCCATGAAGTCCATGCTCGCAAGGGGCTGCTGATTAGTTCTTCCTGATCACTGCAATTTGGTTGACGGTACGGGTGATGGGTGGGACTTACAGTTTCTTTTGTTCAAGACAGTGCTTAATTTGAGGGGGTGCTTTCCGGTGCTCAGCACCGGCACACTAATTGATAATGCACATGATTTTCCCCAGACTCACAGGAGGTTGAGCCACATCGAGACTCGAACCGGGTTCCCCATCTCCGAAATCGGCAGCTCTACCCATTAGCACAATTCCTCTCCACGTTAATAAGTGCCGGGGCTGTAGTCAGGAGGCAGTTTGCACCAGCACTTTTGTCCTGTTAGCGCTGCCTCCTGAGGAGAGCCCCGGTACTTTTTATTTGATAAATTAACCACTCGTTCAAGATGTTTAGGTCAGGCCTGCACTACGTTTGAAAAGGAATCCACCCAAACAGGTTCTGAAACAAGAGACAATGAATCACACTGTAGTGTCTCGCGTGTAATGATGACCAGCGCACAACCGCGCTGACGAAACTACGCTCCACGCAGCTTCCAGGCCACGGAGCTTCGGGTCCAAAAGCACTTCCGACGGCTCAGGTTCCGTGCGCGGTGCTCCCTCGGGGCGCGTTTATCGCGACGGCGATTTCACGCTCGCGCCACCTGGGGACAGGGTCATGCAGCTTCACTGGATCAGCACGGGGGGGACACAGTGCGCTCGATCCCACCCTCATCACCAGCTGTAGTGTCTCACGTGTAATGATGACGCTCGACTATATATTCTTTCATCTCTTTATTTAGATGCTCACTGCTCCCTGTCCCTACTCTAACTGCCTCCTGTTCCTGTCCCCTGCTCCTCCCTTTCCTACTCCTCCCACGACTCCACCCCGCGAACACTAGACTGCTGTGTACAATATTACACACACCTCGTATGGAAAATGTTTTAATAATGGAATCCAAAGCACCACACTTTGTTCCAGGTCCACATTCTTCAAGACCATGGAAGGAATGCTCAACAGAATACTTAGAGTACAGCTGTGTGAATGTGACTGGGAAACAAAGATATTAGGGACTGTATTAAGTAAAGCGCATGCTGTGGCTGTTGCACCTGGGGGCAAACAGTCACAGTGTGCCATATTATATAAAATACACTGCACCTAGGGCAGGCACTAACTTGTGGCTACACTGAATGCAGTGTTTTATTGGAATTCGGACCGACTGCTCGAAGCAGCCACTTTGCCTTTTAATTTGCAGGTGGCCCTCGACCTGAACTTCAAAGGGAGAACAGAGTTCCCCTTGCAAGTGGATGCAGAGAGTGACTGCACTCACCTACCGGGAGAGGTCTGTGGTGTCCATGGATCCCCTCCCTTCCGTCTGTGCTGGGCTCACCATCGGGTGCGCACCACCTCTTTTTGGCACACAATATGTGAGCCTTTTGACAGCCTCTTTGCCTCTTCGCCCGTGTCCAGAATATGGCGAGGTGCAGAAGCAAAGTCATTTGCATGTGGACATGCCCTCATGCAAATGATCAAATGCACCCTTACAAGGGGGCCAGCTTGGTATGTGCAACAGCATTATCTGTAGTAAAGTCGGGACCACATATGCATCCACAGCCCCTTCTGTAATACCACCACAGTGCCCTAGGGCACTGAAAGTGGGAGCACATGCATGTTCAACCCTTGGTAACTTTTCATAATGCAGACCATGGCTCCTCACGGATGTATGACATCACAACACATGCTTTTACTCCGCATGCCATTACAACACAGTTTTTACAACACAAGTCGTTACAACGACTTGCGTTGGGGGTGCTGGATAGTGGAATAGTTTAATTTTCTATTCCAACTCCAGCCCCCGTGGATAGTAGGGAAGGTGTTGGATAGAAAATTAAACTATTCCCTATCCTACAGCGCCCTCCAGCGCAAGTTGTTGTAACGACTTGCTTTGTAATAGCTGTGTCGTAATGGTAGTGCGAAGTGAAAGTTGCGTTGTAAAGGATGTTCCCCCTCCTGACAGGACATTTGCCAGAGAAATATCTCATGGGATTAAAGAAACTACAGCACCATTAATTAGAGAAGGTCTAAATGCGTCACCCAGAATAGGATACGTTCCATAAGAATTTATGCACATCATTGTTCAATTAGTGTAGAAGAAACCAATATTTCATATTCATATTCCACAGATCCCATTATATGCCAGTCAAAATATACATGCAGAGTCCCGAGATGCAATGGTACAGTGTTTAGGTTTTATTGAGAGACAGCTAAACAAAATTCACAATGCAGTCCTTTTGCGGGGCACTATTTGGGCACGACAATCAGTTGAGTTGCAATCGTAATGATTGTGGCTTTTCTTCTCTTTTCTAGGTGTCTTGTTGGGCTGGGTTCAGCCCAGGGTTTGTCTGCCACTGGTGGACCTCAAGAGAATGGATAAGGGGTACACATTAATTCAATGGCATGTTTACATGCCTTCCATGATAAATACCAAAATTGCACATTGTGCCCTTTCCCTAGATCCTCTTTATCTATCAGAGGGAAAATATAAACATAAAAACTGAGTGCCCAGGTAGAGTTATGTTAATCGAATCAGGGTCAGGAGAAGTAACAACCCCCTATGTTCTCCCTCTTCCTTCCAGCCTTTAAATTTTTGGTTGATAGCAAGAAATGCTCTAAGTCCCCCAAAAGGTAAGTAGGTATCAAGAGACACAAAAAAAATCAGTGCAGTCCCTTATTTTAAAGAAGACAAATATGCAGAGAACAACACATTGAGTCCTATTTTCACCCTTCTATGGGATTCAGGGACTGTTTCTTTGCCTAGCCCTGTTACAGCCCTGCTGCTGCTGCCGTATGGGAATTCCCCTTCTGGGTTTGGCCTTGGACTCTGGGCATCTCTGTAGGTTTGACTGGGATTCAGGGCCACCCACCTGGCAAGCCACAATTATTCCAGGATAGTAACGGGATAGGTTAATGTAGAGGCAAATCCCTAAAGCCTTCTCCCTCCTCCCAGTAGCATGGTATCTCCTCAGCCAAGCGAGGCTGATTCCGGTCAGGCAGCAGGCTTTTATATCTTACCTTTGTTCTTATCTGTATAGTGTTAGGTTGTCTGAAGTGGAAAGTTCTGCCTCGCATAGTTCTATGTGTTCTTAGAATGTTTGGTTTTAAATGAGGCAGTTACTATATGCTGGAGCTTGGGAACTGATGGTACCTGCATGTACCTCCTGGGAAGCTCCTTCATCTTATCATAAAATAAAGCTTATATTGCAGAACCTCCTACCGTATCTGAAGTAATTACTACATATTTATGTGTTGCAACTGAAGCTGTCCATCGATCCCTGCTTGCTGCCTCATTCACTGGGCTGCTCTCTTGTGTGCCTTTTGTGTTTGGTTCTTTATCATAAAGATCCACATTTGTCATTTCTTCATTTTTTTCTATATATCTAATAAATGGATCAATATAACAGGCAAAAAGTAGAGGCGAACAAGGACACCCTTGCCTAGTCCCACGTTCGATTTTTATTACCTCGCTCAATTCTCCCCCTACTCTTACTCTGATACTCGGGTTTTTATTGAGGGCCTTTAATGCTCCTATACATGTTTTCCTGAAGTTGCATTTGATCATTGTTGCCCACAGAAAGCCCCACGAGACCCTATCAAAAGCCTTTTCGGCATCCAGCAATATTAAAGACATAGGGTCTCGTGAGGCCGTCATGCCATCCAGCAACGCAAACACCCTTCTAATATGATCGGCCGTACTCCTCCCCGGTATGAACCCGTGCTGCCAGGGAGAAACTATCTTCCCAATTACCAAGCTCAGCCTATTTGATAAAATTTTAGAATAAGCTTTAGTATCGCTATTCATTAAGCTGATTGGTCTATATGACCCAGGATCCGTAGAGCTTTTGTTCTTTTTTAGAAACACCACCATTGAAGCTTTTCCCCAGGACCCCGGAGGGGCAGCACCGTTTTGTATGAGAACCATAAGTCTCTTAATGTCTGCTTCTAAGATCTGAAAGAATTTCTTATAAAACTCTAGAGGTATTAAATCAGGTCCAACTGCTTTCCCAGACGGGAGATCATTAAAAGCTCTTTGTACTTCTTCTGAAGTCAAATTAATCTCCAGGGAATTATTGTCCTCCTTTGTTAGCTTATCTAGTGAGGCATACTCTAAATATTCCTCAATTACAGCTGTATCTGCTTCCCCGTTGTCCTGACTATATAATTTTTTATAAAAATTGTGGAAAACAGAGCAAATTTCCTTTGGTGTTTTTACTGTTAACCCTGCCTCCGTAATAATTTCTGTTATCTGCCCCTGGGTAGCAGCCTGCCGAGTTCTAATCGCTAGGGTTCGTCCTATCTGTTTGCTATATTCATGTTGCTCTTCTATCCTCGCTAGATATTTTCCAGCTGATTTTGCGGCATATGCCTCACTCACTGTTGCTTTGGCCATTGCTAATTTTTGTGTTACTTTTGCCACATCCTCTTTCTCTCTTATATTTCTTATCAGTTCTTCTTCTAGCTTTGCTACTAGACTTATCTTTTTCCCAAGGTCTTCTTTTTCCTGCTTGCTCCGTCTAAGAGAGTAGCTTAGCGTTTCCCCCCTAACACCTGCCTTCATAGCATCCCATACTATTTGGGGTGACGCTGTACCTCTATTGTTTTCCAGGAATTCTTTTAACCAGATTTCCATGTGGGTAACATAATTTGTATCCCGTAACAGTTCTCTCTCGAAAGTCCAGCTAGTTGTATTTTTCTGTGAATTTGGTATAGAGATCTCCATGGAGAGTGGATTATGATCCGACATTAATCTAGGCATTTTTTTAATTTTCACCATTGGTATCAGTGAGGGAGAGATCAAAAAATAATCTAACCGGGCTAGAGTTTTATGAGGGGCCGAATAATAGGTACTGCCTCCCCCTCCAAATGTATGTTCCCAAATATCGATCAGACCATTATCCTGCATGAGTTGTATCAGTGCTCTGTGGGTTTTTTTCTTTTCACCAGTGAACCTTGCGGGGTCATCCTTCCACAGTCCATTTAGGCCATTTATATTTAAGTCGCCACATAGTATAATGGGGAGAGGCCAGTTGGGTAATTGAGAATTTATATGGATTAGGGTTTCCGGGTCATCATCTATTGGTGCATAAATAGAACATAAAGTAAAATTAAAACTTTGAGTTTGGCACTCCGTTAGCACCCACTGCCCGTGTCTCTCTACCTGTTGTTTTTTTAATATTATCCTATTTCCCCGAGCTAATATTGCAACCCCACGTGTTCTAGTACCCTGAGTTGTGCAGGTCAGTACCTTATAACCCAATTGTTCCAGAAAATTTTTCTGAGAGATCTCTATATGTGTCTCCTGAACACAGATTAAATCAGCTTGCAGTGTTCTAAAATATTCTTTCAAATCTCTTCTTTTTCTTGCATTATTTAGTCCACATACATTAATTGTGACCATGCGCATCATTTTTCTTTTTTTTCCCTTTTACCATTTCCTTTCTCCCCCTCTGTTTTGAAACCTTTCTTTTTCTAATGATGAATTTTTTTCCCCTGCATCTCTTCCCCCAGAGTCCCCTCCCCCCCTCCCCTTTCCTCCCCTTGAGGCATCCTAGGTCCAACCGGATCCAGGTGTGGGCGCCCGTGGTCAGAGCGCCTCAGTGCCCCCCCCCCCAGCCCTGCGTGAGTGTATTATTTACATACATAGAAAAATCTTTGAGATCAAGGATTCTTTTCTTTTACTCCTCTAGCAAAAGTTTTCGTGTATTATTTCACGTGTAGGTAATGATTGTTATTGTTCTCACTTCATTTTACACAAGCTAAACATTCTTATTTTGACACCTATTATTTGATCCACATAGGAAAAGAATTAGTTCTTGCTCATATTCCCGGTCTGTTTTTTTGCGGTCTCCGAGATTTCTTTAAGATAATTTTCTGCTTGTATTTCGCTTGTGAAGCTCCGAGTAGATCCTCTGAATATTATTTTCAGTATTGCCGGGTTTTGTAAATACACTTTACCACCAATCTGTTCAAAGGGATTAAATAGCTGCCTCAGCCTCCATCTCCTTTCCACGGTTGCGTGGGCAAAATCTGGTCTTACAAAATATGTACTACCATTGTATTCTTTCTTGCTTGTGGGGCGAGCTAAATCATATATGGTGTCCCGAAGTAAAAAATTTCCAAGAAAATACCAACATTGCCCTTGGATATTTAGATTGATTCTGTGTTTTTTTAGGTTGAGTCAGGGGAAAACGATGGGCTCTTTGGACTTCTTTCTCTAGCTCCCAGGTTTGCAGTTCGGGCATAGATGATTTAAGGAGTTTAATTATGTATCCCCTTGGGTCATGATCTTCAACACCTTCTGGGAGCCCCAGGAAGCGCAGGTTGTTCCGCCGTGCTCTATTTTCCTGTTCCTCCGCCTTTATCATTAGGTCCTGTATAGCACCTTCTTGCCTTTTTTCTTCTTTTTGCAGATAAGTGACATCCTTTTCTAGATGGTCAGTTCCTGTCTCAACTGATACCATCCTTTCAGAGATTGCCAGGCAAGTGCTGCCCACCTTATTTACTGCCCCTTGGAGCTTTTGTCATTTCTGTCACAACTTCTGCTCCACAGATGTCTCATTCTCTTCGAAGCTGCCACCTCCACCCTCTTTGACACTGCTGTGGGCTACTTTTGCAAGTGCCGTTGATCAGGCACTGCTGTGAGTACTGTGTGTGCCGGTGCTAATCCCTATGACCTTTACGCTCACTTCAGAGAGTTATATGTTCATGTGTTCCCTGCAGTCTTTCTGTCTGTGTTGTCTTGTTGGCAGCTGCCGTGAATGTGCGGGGTGTATAAGACTGCAAAGCCAACATCTACGATTGGCACACACTATTTTGAGTACTACGTCTGCTCCAGGGCTGGGTCTACAATAACTAGAGAGTGCTCTCTGCTACTATCCACTGGCACTTTTTTTTAACAAGTGTCGGGCTTGTGTGGGGAGAGACAAACTGGTACGGTAACCTCCTCGTTCTAGACCCGCCATTTTGATTTTACATCAACATTGCATTGCATGCAGTCATCTTGGTGCAGAAAATCACCTTTTATAAACGCTCTTGTTTCATGCATAAATCAAGTTTTTATTTTATAGTCACGTCATGATTTTAATAGTGACAAGATTTAAGTATTTTCGTCAAATTTTAGTGACAAGCAAACTTATAAAATCTTCATAGCTTGTCTTTCAAAACCAGTTTGAGCAACAATTGTTTGCTACTGTATACGGTGACAAGCTCACCTCTTCATCAACTTAGTGGTAGAATGAGGAGTAGTTCTATAAAACCACAACATACTTCTCACAGATTTAACAATATATAACAGCAACTTAGTGGTGATTATTTATAGTATGCAGTTGGTTGCTCCTCCTCCATCATTCTTAGAATCTCCTGGCAATTCACCAGTCATGTGGCCTGTTTGGTTTGATGTTTTTGAATTTTACTTGGGAGCAATTGGTGCATCCAGGTTCAGAGTGGAAAGGAAAACATATCTGCTTTTACATTCCCTATGTTTTGAAGGGAGATCTACATTCAAACATTTACATGAGCAAGTTTTGGTTGAAAGTGAAGTGCTTGATGAGTATCAAGAGGAGGTTAAAAAATTTCAAATGAGAGTCGATAAACAACCCAATTTAATTGTTCTCAGACATATGTTTCTTTAACGTAAACAAAAAATGCATGAGGATGTGGACACCTACATCACAGCTCTATGTAGACGTATCTCGGAGTATCAGTTTGATAATTTCCCTGATCAGTTAATCAGAGACCAGTGTGTTAGCCATTGTATTGATAAACACATTCAGAAAAAAACTGTTATGTATGGGAAAGCCTTCGCTGGATAAAACAATCAAAACAGCAAAGCATATGGAGATTTCTTACATTTCTGTCAAAGAATTAGAGGATACACCTATAGAAACAGTAAATACTGTCAAATTTGGAAAATCGTATTCTTTTTCTGATATCCGCATAAAAAACAGTGGTAACAGACCTTCTGATTCCAAAACTGAAACATTTCCAACTAATATGTTACTGTTGTGCGAATGCCCCTCCTGTTAAAAAAGGCAATGCATGTCCAGCTAAAAATGTCATCTGTAATTATTGCAAGACGTTAGGTCATTTCGCTAAGGTTTGTCCAGAAAAGAAAATTCCAGTTAGTCTGTGGCATGTGGGATAGAGTCATATTGTCATACCAATTTTAATTCTGGCAATGAAGGCGTAAATTATATTGTACTTACTGTTGGGGATGAAGACACTCTTCCTGATGTCACCACGAACCAAAGCATTAATAGACCTGTTTCTGGTGATCCCTGTGTTGTGTTGATCCTATTATGGACATTCACATGGGGGATACAACTTTAAAACTTTTGGTGAATTCAGGAGCAAGAATTACAATGATTACCCAACAATTGTTTAAGGACATATGGGGTCAAAGGAGTTTGTTTCCACCTGACCGCTCTCCTGCTTTTCATGAGGGATGAAAGATTGAACAGTTAGGGTACATAGACAATGAACTTGATTTCAAGGGAAGGAGAATAGAAGGAACAATCGATTTTGCTGTGAAGGGTTTGAACATTCTGGGGTGGTATCACCAGGGCTTATTTGGGATGGTTCTTAGACAAAGCGCTAAAGAACAGGTTCTGGCAGTTGAGTGTGATGATGTTGCAATGGAGTGGAGCATAAGTTTCCATAGGTTTTTCTGAATCCCTCTGTAAAATCAAAGGCTTCAAACATAAAACCAAGGTCAAAGAGGGAGTCATTCCTGTCAAACATAAACTGTGTGGGGTACTGTTCAATGTTAGAGATAGTCTTGAGAATGAAATTAAAACATTGTGTGACCAGGACATCATTGAACCTACTGAATCATCCCTGTGGCTGTCTCCTTTAGTCGCTGCGTGCAATGGTAAATTACGAGTGTGTGTCGATTTAAGATCTCTAAACAGAGAAAGTTGGGTTGATTTACGCCATTCACCTAAAATCAATTACTTGTTCACAGGAGCAATTTTATTTTAGAAGCTTGATCTGCTTCTCCATACCAAGTAGAATTGTATCCAGAATAGAGACATTTTACAGCTTTTGTCTACCCTATGGGTACCTTTCAGTATTGCCATATGCCATTTGGGCTCGCTTCGGCAGCGTCAGTTTTTCAAAGGATAATGTACAACTTGTTGAAAGAGGTGGAAGAGTTTTTACGGAAGATGCTTTTGTGCGCAATGTTATTCTTGAAAGAGTGCTCAACATTTTCAACAACCATGGTGTAGTGCTGAAGAAGGAGAAATGTCAGTTCTTGAGTAACGAGGTGGAATATTTGTGACATGTTGTTTCCGAAGAAGGCATCAAACACAGACTGGCGTTGATAAATTCCATTGTGAAGGCATCTCCTTCAACAGACACGTGTGGAGTCAAGTCCTTTTTAGGTCTATGTGAGTTCTACTCACAGTTCATACCAGACTACGCATCCAAGGTAAGACCTAATGAGTAATTTGCCCAAAAAAGGTTCCGAGTTCAATTTGGATGAAATGTGTTCTGAAGCTTTTGTTTGGAGCAAGACCGAGTTGGGTGAAAGTGAAGCTCTCAACATATTTTACCTTTCCTTACCTTGTTGTATCACTGCTGATGCCAGTAAAGTAGGTTTGGGGGCTGTAATCACTCCAAAGAAGGGGGATGTGGAGTTCACCATTGCGTTTGCCTCAAGGGTTTTATGTGATGCTGATTTGCAATATTCTGTTATCAAGAAGGAGTTCCTTGCGTGTTGATGGGCAATTGGAAAGTGTTGTTACTATGTGTGGGGTTTGCGGTTCTGTGTACAGACAGATCACAATCCTGAGTGGTGTTAGAGGCAGATGTACACCTAGAATTCTGAGTATCTTAATAGGCTGCTGCAGTTCCAGTTCGATATAATTCACATTGCTGGGGGTAGGAATGTCTGAACCGATTTTCTTTACCTTTTCCCAACTAAGAGCAATGATGATGATAACATCGGGTTGTCTGAACTAATGTATGAAGATTTTGAGGATTGTTTGATGTGTATATTGAAGTACCCAATTTGGGTGTTTGTTCTGAAGGTAAATGGAGGGTTTCTTTAAGTGAGGACCTGGTGCTACAGCAAATTTTGGATCTCGTCCAAAATGAGTGGCCGAGGGAAAAGGCGTTCTCTCCCAACTTTACCTTAAAGTTTGTGAGGAACTTTCAGTTGAAGATTGGATGCTGCTTAGGTGACACAAATTGGTTCCTCCATAAAATTTGAGGGGTGGTATAGTTAATAATGCCCTTGAGGGGCATAGTGGTTCGACTGTCGCCAAACAGCACATTAGTTAGTTATTTTGGTGGCCGTGGATGGATGTTAACAATGAAGATGTGGTGGATAGTTGTGTTGTGTGGGCCTCTGAGGAAAAAAGTTTAAAGGTTTCCATACCACCTTCAAGTCCCATTAAGTTTCTATTAGGACCCTGGTTAAAAATAGGGATTGATGTTATGGGTCCCTAAGATTCCTTACCTGGAGCTATTAGGTTCGTTCTGGTCCTGGTGAATTACTATTCAAAGTGGCTGGAGCTTACATTTGTGAGAGATCACGGTTCATGCTCTATGGTGCAGTTCCTCAGAGAGATTTTTTTGAGGGAGAGTTTTCCTGAAAGTCTCATTCCAGACATGGGTGCGCAATTTGTTGGCAGTGAGTTTCAGAGTTTATGTGATTCATGTGGAGTTAAACAGGAGCTCTTTTTATCATCCTCGATCAACAGTCCTGTTTAAAAATATGACCCGAGTTGTAGGGGAGTGCATTAGATGAGTTAAAAGTGGGAAGCATGATATTGTTAAATCTGTGGGAAGTATGCTGTGGTTTTATAGAACTACTGCTTATCTACCACTACGTTCTCTCCATTTGAGCTGTTGAGAGGGAAGAAAGCTAATACCGTTTTTTCGACCGGCTTGGATGTGCAAGTGGCTGAAGAGTGAATCTGATGTTAAGAACCTGATGATGTTGGTCAGGGAGAATGTTGGTCTTGTGCAGAGCAAACAGAAGAGCTGGTATGATCAGAAAAAAAGTGTGACGACTGTGAAAGTACAAGTAAAGTATTTGCTGCGTATTAAATCTGCTGTGTATGTACAAAAAGGAAGAAACAAGTTTGCTGTCCCTGTAAGAGTGGAGAAAGTATGTGACAGTGCAATTAGAGTTGGTGCGCGTCATTGGTGGAATCTCTAATGGATGGAGAAAGTGGGGGAAGAGGTTCATGACCAAGTTGGGGGTTAAAGCTATTTGCCTGGGTTTGTCTGATTGTAATTCCACTACCGTTAACCCCATCTATGAAATTGACCGTTTCACCTCTGCATATGAGTTGACGTAAAGATGCGGAACTCATTAGGTTTCTTACATGACTTCCTTTTTTTTTTTTTTTTACTTTTTTATTGATTTTTCTTTATAACATGAGCAGGGCACAATAATTACTGTAATTACAATACAATAGAACACAGAATCATACATACATATTCAAAATATTCATCTAAACAGGATCTTAGTCTTTTAGCAGTCAGTACCTAACTTCCATCGAGTAAAAGGATCCCAAATTTGCATACCCAGTTTCTTACCCTTTTTTCCCTTCCTAGCATATATAGCTGTTTCCAGTTTTTGTATTGACAATACTTTGCCTAACCATTGATGGTATGATGGAGGGTTAGGATCAAGCCAAGCAGAAGCCACTAACAATCTCAGGATCGCCATTGCTACAAATATAAAATTTCTACAACTCGACTGCCCGTCAGCACTTATCCCCAATAACATAATAGCTGGTGTTAACTCTATTGTTGTTGACAGTGCATTCCGAAAAAAAATTCACAATATCCTGTTTCAGCTTATCCAAATGGGGACAAACTGAAAAGATATGTATCAAATCAGCATCTGTACTGCCACATCTAAAACAAGTAATACCAGATGTACCACGCCACTGAGCAATCTTCGCGGGTGTAAAATATAGATGGTATAATATCTTATAATGTTGGGCCTGAAGGGACGATGAACACAGCGTTTTTCTCCCCATTTCCAATGACTCAGTAAAGATATCCCTGCCTATATCGAAATCAATAGACCACTTATCTATCCATTTTTCTAAATCATCTTTCTTTAATTTTGTCATTTCTAAATAAAACCTTTTAAAAGTGCAATCACAACCACTTTCTATAAGGTCCATCACCATATTTCTTTCGAATCCCGATGTGCCCCCTTGTTTTTTTAATATGCAGCTTCTTATTTGAAGGTATTTGAAAAAATGTTTTGTATCCAAAGCAAAACTATTTTGTAATTCCGTAAATTGTAATATACCATGAAGGCCCAACATATCTCCACATTTTTTAATACCCCGCCTCTCCCATTCTTGAAAGACAGCGCCCGAAAAAACCTCACTAGGTAGGGAAGGGTTATCTTTTAGTCTAGTATATGCATTATACTTCCCAATTCCCACCTTTTTAGCAAACCCTTTCCATATATTATATGGAGCCATTACTGTCTTAAATCGTGTTCTTTTGAAGTAGCTTCCCTCCGTGAATCTCAAAAATACATTTTCAGCATTCGTACCCAGAAACAATCCATAAATAGCAAGCGAGCCAAACTTGTCCCAACCCTCCACTTCAGCACCTCCAATCAAGCCCACCATACATTGCAATGGTGCTGCCCAATAATAAAGCTTTAGATCCGGTAGTGCCCAGCCTCCTCTTTCGCGCGGGAGCGACATGAATCTCAGTGCCCTCCGCGTCTTACCTTTTGCCCAAATAAAACGGTTTACCATTTGTTCACAAATTTTAAACCACTTGTCAACTGAAAGTCGAATTGCTCTAAAAACATACAAAAATTTCGGCAGAACCAGCATTTTGATAATGTTGACTCATCCTACTAGTGACAAGTGAAGATTCTCGTATCGATCCAGATCTTTCTTTACTTTGTCTATTATTGGGACGATATTTTTTTCCACCAAAGCGTCAAGATCAGCTGAAATATTAATACCTAAATACATCCCTGCCTGTACCACTCGGTTATCATCACAGAGAGTCATAGAGTTTTTGATGATCTGAGTCTTTGAAGTATTCAGGGCATAACCCGAAACTTGCCCAAATCTGCGAGCCTCTGCCTCTAACAACTCAATCGCCTCCGTGGGGTTTGGTGTTATCACTGCCACATCGTCAGCGTAAGCAAGTATCTTACAGGGACCCAGTAATGTATTTAGTGGGGTAATTTCTGCACATGACTCTATCCTGCAGATTAGTGGATCCATGTACATGGCGAATAGCAACGGGGAGCAAGGGCACCCCTGCCGTGTGCCTCTCTTAATCTGGAATTGTCCCGTAGTGCCCCCGTTTACTCTTAGGGCCGCAACCGGTTCCCTATACAGAGTCTGTAGAGCTTTCACGAATCCCCCCTTAATCCCAGCTCTTATTAGGGTGTGCCACAGATAGTCCCAGGAGACCCAATCAAACGCCTTCTCAGCATCTAACAACATTACGGCCATCGGATCTCCTGTGACCTCGGTGGCATCAAACATGGTTATAACTTTCCGGGTGTGATGTGTCGTCCCTCTACCGGGAATGAAACCGTGTTGGTTGTTACTGACTAGGGCACCTATTATTCCTGCGAATCTCGTTGCGAGGGCTTTCGAGTATATTTTTGTATCGTTATTCATCAACGTAATTGGTCTGTAGGACCCTGGCTCAGTCGCCGGCTTCCCTTTTTTTAATATTAGGACAATATCTGCGCCTCCCCAAGATTTGGGGATAGACTCCCCCGTCTGAGCAGCTTGGATCGTTCTAATTAAATCCTGCCCTAAACTCCCCCAGAAAGTTTTATAAAACTCTAAAGGCAGCTGATCCGGGCCAGCGGCCTTTCCTGAGGGGAGATTGCCCATAGCTTTGTTGATTTCAGTGTAATCCAACACCTTCTCTAGTCCTTCTGCGTCTTCAATAGAGACCCTCTCAGCCGGAATATTTCGAAGATATTCACTTATCCCTTCAACATTGTTGGGGTATTGGTCATCATATAGTGTATGATAAAATTTCCAAAAGACTTCCCTAATTTCCTCAGAGTCTGAGTGTAGCCTTCCATTTTCATCCCTGATCTCCCTAACAGTCCCGGTTGCCGCTATCTGCCTAGTACGCATGGTAAGAACATGTCCAACTTTTTCGCTAAACTCGTAGCATCTCTCCCTTCTAATAGTGTAATACTGAGCTGCCTTGTTTGCCAAGTCATCCTCAGCTTCACTTTTTGCTTTCATCAATTCTATAATTGATTGTTCTATCGATTCGCCCATTATTACACACTTATAGAGCTGCTCCTCCGCCTCTGAGACGGCCCTCTCTATGCCACTATCCCTAAGTCGTGCTAATTTCCGTTTATACGCGCTAAAACTGCATGTCTCTCCACGAGCACCAGCCTTAAAGGCGTCCCATATAACTCCCACCGGAGCACTCCCTCTGTTATTCACGAAAAACTCACTAATCCATTTGGACATATGTTGTATATAATTATTGTCCAGGAGGAGCCCTCTTTCAAAGGTCCAAACCCTACTTAGTCTAGTTTTCCCTTCTAGCTTCATTGTTAATACTAGGGGGTTGTGGTCACTGAAAATTCGTGGGAGCCTATCAATTTCTACTCTAGTCATTAGGTCGTTAGATATCAAGAAATAATCTAATCGGACACAAATACGATGTGGTGCGGAGTAATCTGTAAAGCCTATTTGATCCGATCTAATTCCACCCCAGACGTCTTGCAAAATATTATTCTCTAAAAGATCAACCAATGCCTTATGTACTCTTTTCTTCCTGCCTTTATAGCTTCCAGTCAATCTTACCCCCAGCCCATCCGCCCCATTAATATTTAAATCACCTCCTATAATAACCTGAGGCGGCCAACCCGCTAACTCTGCATCTAAAAACTGCAGAATTTCTGGATCATCCTGGGTTGAGCCATAAACTGCCACCAAAGTTGTCCATAAACCCTCTATTAAGATCTCAACCATAACCCATCTACCCCATTGATCTTCTAGTTTTTTTCCGGTTACCACATTTTTACTTCTTGAAAGAATAGCTATCCCTCTATTTTTCGTCCCTTGCTTGGACCTTGCTATTAAATGAAAACCCAACTGATTAAGACAAAACTCCTGGGTACTCATTATGTGTGTTTCTTGCAGGAATATGTAATCTACATTCATCTGCCGCAATAGAACTGCTATCTTTTGTCTTTTTTGAACGTCGTTTAACCCACAAACGTTCCATGTTACAAATCTAAGGGACATATCTATTTTTTTATGAGGCTACCGACTGACTGCTCACTACTAATTACCAAACTACCAAGCTTGTTCTTCACTACTTCTATTTCAAAAACTCCCAATTTAATACTCTCAGCCCATTCAATTCGATACCCATACTCGTATTTCCAGTCTAGATCAAGTTCTTCATAATCCTGACAAATTCCAATGCTCATGTGCCCTGCCCCTGCTCCCCCCTCCCCCACCCCAGACAGCCTTCCCACAGATACCCACCCCCCCCTACAGGCAAATAGGTCTGAAGGACCTATGTCTGACCGACGATGCCTACAGGATGTCACGCCCTCCCTCCCCTGATTCTCATAAACCATAAAGTTCCACTCATGGTGCTTCCCCTGAAATAATATAATATATTGAACCCCATCTACCCCCAATATCACCCAGAACTATTGACACCCACCAATACACACCAATACACACCTACCCCTCTCCCCAACCCAGCAAAAAAGAAATATACGATCTTAACTCAAAAGTGAAATATTTAAGCAAGCAATAGGCTTCTCCTACTGGATAGTGTTATTATTGATCTCTTCTTTTTACTACTTCTTCCGAGGAATGTCTCTAGTAGCAACCACTTGGGCGTCATGCTCCAAAAGCTCCTTATGTAAACCTCTGGTTTCACGCAGAAAACTAAGGTACTCTTGCGCCATAATTTCGGAATAGAAGATCTTAAAGTTTCCGTTTAATCCGACCTTCAATCGTGCTGGAAACATAAGGTAAGCCTCACAACCAATGTTCTGAAAGGGAGTGATCATCTGCCTCATCCGCCATCGCCTTTCCACTGTGGCGTGGCAGAAGTCAGGGCGGGCAAAGAAAACAACATCCTTATGAGTACGCTTAGCCTGCGGTTTTGCCTTGCTGATTATCTCTTCACGTAGTAAAAAGTTCCCTACATAAAGCAATATTGCGCGGGGCTTACCCTGTGACTCCCTCCGCGCCATCCGGAACCGGTGTGCCCGTTGTACCTCGTGTTCCCAATCCCATGAAGCCATCTCCGGAAAAGCATCCTTTAATAACTCAACAACAAATCCCCGTACACCCCCCCCTCCTTTCCTTCCTCTACCCCAAGTAGTCTGACATTATTGCGCCTCTGTCTGTTTTCGAATTCCTCCAATTTCCAGAACATATCCGCTGTAGTCTTATCCTGATCTCTCTTAGTATCCTGCAATTTCACAAAATCGTCCTCCAATTTTCCCGTTCTGTCCTCCACCTCAGATACTCTCCCAACCACTTCTTCGTACATTTTATTGATTTTATGCAAAGAAGTTTGGATTTTTTTATTTACATGCCTGGCTCTTCTGCTTGCCCTTTGACTCTCAGCTCGAGCCTCACCCTGTATTTGCTTTAGAGTAGAAAGCAGGACTTCAAAGTTAGAGGCACTCCCCTCAGGCCCCTGAGAGTTAACATCGTGGATACCCATATTCGTATGGTCGGGCTCCCCCGTAGACAATGCATGGCTTTCCAGTGTATTGTCCCAATCAAGTTTCTTCGCAACTGATATCGCCGGTACTCCGCGTGATGCTCTGGCCAAGTTCTTCCGTCTAGAGTTATTTTTAGCTTTACTCTTACACTTGGTTCTGCTTTTCAGAACTGGCTTATTCATCTCTGTGGCAGCGGTCTTTTGTCTCACCTTTGGAACTTTTTGGACTGTCTCTTGCTCCAGATCGATAGACTCCGTGTCACTATCCAGAGAGACTGAAGCACTATCCGATTCTGTCTCATTATCAATGTCAATATCTGAATCAGTACCCACTTCCGAGCCTACTGACATTTCCAGATCTGAGTCTGGCTCCAAATCCGAACTACTGTTCTTGCTCTCATCCTCGTCGTCTGCCTCATCATTGCCAGTGAAGAAAACGTCCTCACTGGGGGAAGCCAAAACTGATCCTACGGTAATTGGTATTTTTTTGCCAGCCTTGTGGGTTACATTTGCATTTGCGTTTGCAGATTTCTTAACCCCTAATTTCACTGGGTCGAGGGCTGCCTCGTTATCTACGTTTTCTTGGGTCAGTTCTAATGTTGATGTTGAAGTAGTAATAATATGCCCAATCTTATGTCCAATCTTATCAGCCGCGTCTGCATCGGCAAGAGCTTTAGCTAATTCATGGACTGTCTCTGTCTCTGTCTCTTTAACTGTAGTTTCTTTTGCAGTTTCTTTCACTTTTGATTGCTCAGCCCCACCCCCTACCACGTCCGTAGAAAGCCCTGGCGATCTCGAGGGCTCTGTAACTTCACTGCAGCTAACGGGCTCCACCAAGCAGGTCACTCCCTCAGTTGCTCCCACGAGGCTATTAAGCTGTTTCTCTCCGATTAAGCCACACAAGGATGCCAACGACGGAACCACGAACATCCGATGCAAAGCAGGTTGGGCACTCGGTAAGGGTGAGAATGTTTCCACAATCGTGGTTTGTCGGAGCGAAGTCTCTCTCCCTACCACCTCACCAGCGAATGCCTGCTCCTCGTTGCTTTTTTTTAACGAGGCCGTCATCTTTTTCTTCTCCATTTCTTTTTCTCGGATCTTCCGCATTTTGCTCTCCTTTGCAGCCTCTCGTCTCTGTTGCGCCTTTGATCTCGCTTTACCTCTCAAGTTGGTAGCTGGGGCTCCAGAATCATCTGTGGGCGCTTCCTCGTCATCATTGCCCCATCTATCTTGAAGATCACGAATTTTCTTGGGCGACCGCAGGAGTTTAGGAGCCATTACTCTCACTAGCTTCTTCCAATCGATCTACCCAGACCACACAGCCCGAGCTGCGAAGAAGGAAATAACCTTGGATAGGGTCCTTTCCTTTAGCTGAGTTATGTATTCTGCTCGTACAGGCCAAAGAGTAGACACTCCGAGCATCGCATCCAGCAGCTGACTGTTCTCTTATCTATTTCTCTGATTTTCCCTCAGTATCGCCTTAGTTTTTTCTCCCCCATTATATCAGTTCAATGATGATCCAGTGATGATCAGGTATTCCATTTGGAGCATCACTCTAAGGGTGTAGCCGATTGAAAAAAAAGCCAGGGGTTGAACACCAGATGCACCATATACGCCACCATCAGGAGAAGAGTCAGGCGTGACTTTCCTCTACAGCGTCTCGGCGGCCATCTTGCCCCCCTTCTTACATGATTTCCATTCTAGTTTTGCTGGTTACTATATGGTTACTGGTTACTCCTCTGCAGAGGAGTTCACATAAAGCTGCCAAACCGATTAGGTTACTTACATGAACCCCATTCTAGCTTTGCTGGTTGCTACATGTAACATTTTATCTATTGTACTTTTCTGTGATCTTTGCTGTGCCTTGGTTAATGTTGGAGTGTCACTGGTTTTGTCTGTGTTTGTGTAAATGTTGTGAGGTTTTGATAAAGCAACTTTAATTGTTCCGATGTGGTCGTTATTGTGTTTGGCTTCTTTTGGGTGTGTGTCGGTGTTGTTTGTTTTAGTGTTTTGTGTGCAGAGAAGGGGAGATGTGTTATATCTTATATTCGTTCTTATCTGTGTAGTGTTAGGTTGCATGCACTGAATTGTTCTGCCTCACATAGTTTCATATGTTCATTGAATGTTTAGTTTTAAACAAGGCAGTTACTCTATGCTGCTGCTGGGGGCTGACAGTATCTGCTTGTACCTCATGGCCAGCACCTTTTTCTTATCATAAAATAAAGCTTATACTCCTGAACCTTCTCCCGTATCTGTAGTCATAACTGCACATGCCTCACTGTGTTCATTCAGTCTTCCTCACTTTGTCCCTCTCAGGAACTTCTTGTAGGGCATCGCCAGCTTCCTTAGCATCGTCCGGCTTTCTGCCAACCTGGGTTTTAAAGGGGACATGCCTGTGTGAAAGGATTATATTTGCTATGCCCCTGCTGTACGTCTCACTGTCCTCTCTTTATGTCCATGCCTCTAAAAAATGTGTGCTTCTTTTCCTTGTTTTCCCTAGGCGCAGCGTCGTCTAATTTCACTAATCATCTCTTCATAAAAGTCTAAAGAAAAAACTGTCATTTCATAATTGCAACAAATCTTAGAAGGTACCAAGTTATTAGGCCCTGTCTAAGAAGCCTTTATGTCAGAGGTGAAGTTAATCTATTAGTTTGGGAGCTATTGTTGACCATAGAATGCTAGCAATCAACATCTTTACTGGAGTTTCAATTTTGTTAGACCTAAGCAGGGCATTTGACTAGGTCAATCACACCTTACTTTTTGACTGGTTAAAACGTGTAATCTATAATGGCAAAGCTGTTAAATGATTATCCTCTTACTTGTCTCGAAGATCTCAAACAGTCACGATAGGTATTTCATTTCCCGTTTTTGGGGCGAATAATTCAGAAAGTCTCTCAAGGGTCTCAAACTCCTTTACTCTTCTAAATTTCAGTTAGTGGATTAGCCTCCATATTGACAAAATGTAATATTTTATATCTTTATGTGGATGATACTCAAATTGTTTTCAATATTTTGCTTCAGGGAAAGGATTAGACCAGGAACATCACTCATGCCCTCAAAGAAGACCACTGAAGTATACAGAAAGTAATGGATGGAATGCTTAAATTAATCTCAGTCACTGGTAATTACTTAGGCTGCATCCCAGTCAACTGTTATTTAGCATACCATGCCACTTCAGTGGAGAAGTGTGGCTCAAATGGTTAGAGCGGCAGACCTTGATGCAGAGCTCAGTCCCGGGACCAGGGTTCGATTCCTGCCTCGGCGGGTCTCGGGCTCCTAAATTCCTCTGACCTGATATTCTCGCCTCAGCACCTATTCTAATCATGGGCCCCACGCTGCAACTCTGGGCAATAGCTTGCTTAATCTCCACAAAGGCCCCCAACAGCGCTGGGGATGCCTGGTTTCACCATGGGGGTGTCCAGGAGTGGACATCAGCGGTATGAGTACAAGCGCCGGGAGACCCTTGTTGGGTAGCTGTGCGCTATACAAGTACAAAAACATTTACATTTACATATTTACATTCAGTATAGACTCAGTGATATGCAAATCAGTTTTGACCCTGCTCCAATAGGAACAGTTGAGTCTGTACTGCCATGCCACATCCTCCCTTACCTGAAACACAAGCAACCCAGGACCGGTTTTGCCTAGATTGTCAAGTGCAGCTTGGTTCCATTGGCACAGTGACCACTGTCCCCTGTAATGTAATGTAATGTGTATACTTGTAAAGCGCACTGTTGCCAGTTGGCGTCCTGGTGCTGTATACCGCTGGGGAACCCGTCCTGGCTTTCCCTGTGGGATGGTCCCTGCTGGGAATCCCCAAGGTGGAGCCAGGCATCCCCGGCGTTGATGGGGCCATTGTGGAGATTAGGCAAGCTAATGCCCAGAGTTGCCGAGTGGAACCCTGGTTAGAGTAGGCACCGAGGCGAGAATTATCGAGCCCGCTGACCTTGGTCCACGACCCTGCCGCTTCGGGAATCGAACCCTGGTCCCGGGCCGACTTCTGCTTCCAGGTCTGCCGCCTCTAACCAGTGAGCCACACCACTCCATACCCGTCGCACTGAGGTATAAAAGAAAGTGATGGATGGAATGCTTGAATTAATCTCAGCCATTGGTAATTTACTCGGGGCTACATCAAAGTCCATCATTCTTTTTCACACCAGGCCACCTCAGTTCAGATCCAGCCATATCCAAATCAGTCTTGACCCTACTCCAATGGGAACAGTCCAGATGAACTGCCAGGCCAGGTCCTCCCTGAACTGGTACACATGTAACCCAAAGCTGGTTTCGTTCTAATTGGGGCTCATCAGTCGGTGGCCTAGTTTCAGTGACACTGTGAGTATGGGACCCAAGCATAGGCATCACACTGAAGGATCCAAAAAAGTAATGGATAGAATGCTTGAATTAATCTCACCCACTGGTAATTACTAGGCTCGAATCCCAGTACATTGTTATTTTGCCCACCATGCCACCTCAGATTAGACCACGCCGTATGCAAATCAAGGAATAGGAAAATATTATTTTGGGCATGTCAGCTCTTAATCTGGATCGTCATATTCAAAACTTTGCAGCTAAACTCTTTCTTAGTCTAAAGAAATCGGACCATTTACAGAGCATTTGCGGATACGGAACAGACTACCCGTGAGAAAGAGAATGCAGTTTAACGTTATTTCCATAAGTTATTGGGCCTCACAAAGTACTGGTTCAATCTTTCCTCAACAGAATTTTGTGAAATATGAATGACGGAGAGCTGTGTGCTCTGCTACCTTTCTGCTGCCTGCAATACCCACATCCAGGGCACAAGTCCTAAAAAAAGAAGTGGGGGGGCGCTGACGTCACAACAGGAAGTGATGTCACGAAAGGTGGCTTTTACCATCAGACTCATTGCCTCCCCTCGCTCACCCCTTAGATGCGATTGCATCAGAGAAGCCAGCGCGTGAGCAGCGTTCTGAATGAGCTCCGATCTTGCCCCAGTGAGGCCAAAGAGAGTATGTGTGGCTCCATTTGCTCCAGTTATCGAGCTCACAGTAAAATAAGTGGCGTCCACCTGCATGGTACCCCGACTCAAGCCCTGCCCACATCCCAGCTAAAGTGGAAGAGCCTTCAGCGGGGAGCAGCAAACTCTGGAGCAATTTGAAATATCTATGGAGATGCGCGCTGCGCCCCCTCTTTTTAGGGCTCGGCCTACATCCCACGAAGTGGGTGTGGCTTCAGAGTCCTTTTGAGAGGATTTCGAAAATCTAACCTACGAATTCCAGAGAAGCGCGTGAATTTTGTTTGTTATTTATGGCAGCTGCATGGCAATTGGCCCTCGCATGGCTGTGTTTTTACAAGGCAGCACGCAATAGGCCATAGTCTGTAGAGTTTCTCCACTTCCTGTATATTCCGTGCGGACACGCGCAGCAAAAGGCTATAATTCATCAATTACCAGCTGTCAGGGGCCGCGGTACTTGAAGCCAGATGCTGGGCGCGCATTCAGCACTCTCCAGTTACCTGCAATTTTTTTTTTTTTACAATACGATCGCTTTCGCGATCGGTTGAAGTGCCGCTTACTTTTAACTTCTGGTTAGCAGATGACCGGGCTTCACAAGCATTGTTGTGAAGGTGTGGCGAAGCCGTGTGACAGACTCTAGACCCTGCGCTTTCACTGAGTGCATGACTGTGATAGTCCATTTTTCACTATCATCTTTGTGGGCCCGTGCTTGTATTATCTCGTCCCAGCCCGTGAGTGTGTGTTTTGGGAGGGCAGCACTGGAGGGTGGGGGAGCACTATCATCTTTGTGGACTCAGCTGTGAGGGCTTAACTCGTGTGTGTTCTCTGCGTGCATGAGTAGGAAGATGCATCTCCTACTACCTCTGAGTGCACCACTCCGCAGGCACACCACGTGTTTGACCCTTGGGGTCGTGGG
Organism: Lissotriton helveticus; assembly: GCF_964261635.1. NCBI lineage: Eukaryota > Metazoa > Chordata > Amphibia > Caudata > Salamandridae > Lissotriton > Lissotriton helveticus. Next base: position 696,130,939 of record NC_136070.1, read on the forward strand.
GTCAAAGCAGTGGGGGCGCATGCGACGTGTGTGACCCTTGGCGTTGTGGGGTCCGGGCAGTGAGGGCGCATCTCACGTGTGTGACTCTTGTGCGCACGACGGCGGCGGCTGCGGAGGCGTTAGTGCACATCCTCGTGAGCTCGGTCTGAGGCGCCGGCCGTGCTTGTATTATCTCGTCCCAGCCCGTGTGTGTGTGTTTTGGGAGGGCAGCACTGGAGGGTGGGGGAGCTGCGGGACACAAGCCGGTTCTGTGGACAGTAGCCAAGAAACCTGTCAGGTGAACAAACATGGAACCTCTTTGGGGCAGTCTAACGTCACTGTTTTCTTAACTGCAAGTCTTGAATTAATCATGAAGCTGCGATCTTTCCCGCGCTCAGGGGCGTGCGCGCTCCCGCTGCACTGTAGGGGAGCTATTGAGCTTTATACGGATTGCTGGAGCATATTGAAATAAATTGAGATTCACTTAAGGAGGCGCGTGCACGCTGTTAGGACGAATCAACATTTATGAAGTAAGAATCGTTGCACCAGGCTCTAATACACAAATTAAAACACAACTTCCAAAATAATAATTACATAACGCATATCTGCTGTTAAGCGCTCTATGTCACACCTGCTAATATTTCTCAATTTATATTACGCAGCTTTTCTGCTTTGGCAGGATTGGAACTCATGACTCAGAGAACGCTCTATTTTGTTAGCAGCGAAAGATAACAGGAAGCATCAGAACTTAAGCTGAGATACTACCGATACAAACAGCCCTGCACGATGCGTCTTCTTTTGAGACAGAACACTCCAGCGCGCCACCTGTTATTTCTGAAAGCAAAGTCAGGTTTGCTAGCCAGCGCCAAATGTCAAACACGGCTTCATAGGAAACACAAGGGCATATTATCTGTCTTTGTAGGCCCTGCTATGTGCTAATTTATCTAGCGTGCTCTCTCCGGCGAACAAAAGCAGAGACACATGAAATAATCAATCTAATTATGTAGCTGTTTTGAGAAATAGAAACAAAGGAAGGTGGTTTTTTGTGTGAGCCACTACAAAGGATTTCACGAAAACCTAACACAGCTGATGAAAATAAACGAAGTGCTTGTAAGCTGTTACAATATCAGAGCAAATCAACTTTTACAGGTTACATATGCAGCCTAGGCGCAGGTGCCTTTCTCACTGCCCTCCACCTCTCTAAACTACTTGCCTCAAACCTGATACCTCACCTGTCTCCACCCATCCCCATCCTGCCCCCTCGTGTCCATTCGGGCTCCCTGTATCCCGTGCCTCGCCGCTCGCTGTGCCTCAATCCACCCTTCCCTCCCGTATCACTCTCCGAGTCTCTCGCTCTTATCTCATCCGCGCTGTATCTTCCAGGGCTGCAGCCCTCCTTCCCTCTCGCCCCCTTCTACCCCTCTGCTTCTCTTGCCTCAATCCTACCCCTCCCTAACCACCTGTCCCTCCCCAGCCCCCGCACCGGTCACCACCACCCTTCTCCCTCTATCTCTCTTCAGCACCTTCTCTGCAACCCGTTCCCTCGCCACTGATTTCGCTTATCCTCCTTCCCTCCGCCTTCTGTGCTATCTACACTGCCCCATTCCTCGCACCAGTTCCACGTCCCTGTATCCCGCCTGCCCTGCTCTTCACCACAAGCTGTATATCTTATTCCTCTTTTTCTACCCCTATCTTCTCCAGGATACAAGAGACCATCTACCCTATTGCACATTTTCCGCCTCGCACCACCTTTTCTTTCGTATTCTGCCTGTCTGCCCCTCCCCCGCCCGTTTATATTTCTGCGCATGTTTTTCTCCCTATTATAGGCCTGTTCTGCCCATTCCCATCCTGTTCCTCCCTGCCCCCTCCCCTCACTTCCCTATTTGGCCTTCTCTGCTCTCCTGAATGTACAATTTTAGCTCTATTGGGTTCTTTCCCCGCGTGCCGCTCTCCCTTCTAGGTTCCTTGCCCTCTACCGCTCTGCAAAAGGCACCCACCTTTCTGAGTCACTGCCTCTCCACCTGCCAATGCATTTCTTCTCCTTTTCCAGTTTCCGTGTTCTTCCTTCCCTTTCCACGCCTCAAGCCTCCCCTCTCATTCCGATAGCACACCTTTGTCTTTCTCGTATGTTTCCTCTCTCCACCTTTTCTCTAATTTCACTTAATTTTTTTTATTCTACCTTCTTAATTCCCTTTTATGTTGCTAATGTCCCCATTAGCCCCCGCCCCATTTCAAAACCACTTGTGTCCCTGCCCTTTCCCCTAGTTAACTCTCCCCTCCAGATGCCTCTCCTCTCTGCCCCTGCGTTGTGTCCTGCCTCACCTCTCCCCCCTTGTGTTGTGTCCTGCCTCTCCTCTCCACCCCTGCGTTGTGTCTTGCCTCTCCTCTCTGCCCCTGCATTGTCTTGCCTCTCCTCTCTGCCCCTGCGTTGTCCTGTCTCTCCTCTCTGCCCCTGCGTTGTCCTGCCTCTCCTCTCTGCCCCTGCGTTGTGTCCTGCCTCACCTCTTCCCCCTTGCGTTGTGTCCTGCCTCACCTGTCTCCCCTTGCGTTGTGTCCTGCCTCTCCTCTCGGCCCCTGCGTTGTGTCTTGCCTCTCCTCTCTGCCCCTGCGTTGTGTCTTGCCTCTCCTCTCTGCCCCTGCATTGTCCTGCTTCTCCTCTCTCCCCCTGCGTTGTCCTGCCTCTCCTCTCTGCCCCTGCCTTGTGTCCTGCGTCTCCTCTCTGGCCCTGCGTTGTACTGGCTCTCCTCTCTGGCCCTGCGTTGTCCAGGCTCTCCTCTCTGCCCCTGCATTGTGTCCTGCCTCTCCTCTCTGCCCCTGCGTTGTCACCTGCCTCAACTCTCTGCCCCTGCGTTGTACCCTGCCTCTCCGCCCCTGCGTTGTATCCTGCCTCTCTGCCCCTGCATTGTATCCTGCCTCTCCGCCCCTGAGTTGTGTCCTGCCTCTCCGCCCCTGCGTTGTGTCCTGCCTCTCTTCCCTGCCCCTGCCTTGTCACCTGCCTCTCCTCTGTGCCCCTGCGTTGTGTCCTGCCTCTCCTCTCTGCCGCTGTATTGTGTCCTGCCTGTCCTCTCTGCCCCTGCGTTGTCACCTGCCTCTCCTCTCTGCCCCTGCGTTGTGTCCTGCCTCTCCTCTCTGCCCCTGCGTTGTCCTGCCTCTCCTCTCCTCTCTGCCCCTGCGTTGTAGAAGACCGGGCACATGTTACGTGAGGCACACTGGTGTGGTGGTGTTAAAGACAGGGGCACTGCTTTCAGAGTCTTTGGCTCCTAAGGGGCTCCCCAATCACCTGCCAGCTCTTTCACAGGAGCGCAACATTTCCATGCTCCCCCATCTGACCAAAGCTGCCATTCCAGACAACAGACCCCAGTGTCTCACACACCACCACACAGACACACACCCTCAGACACAAACCACACACACCCCACACACACACACACACACACACACACATAACACTACATGCATAAGACCACACACACCATACACACACAACACCACACACAAACCACACACACACTCACCACCACACACTCACCATCACACACTCACCTCCACACACTCACCACCACACACTCACCAGGCACACACACACACCACCAGCCATCCGTGCACACTTTCAACAGGCACACACAACACCAGCTGTCACTGCACGCTTTCACCAGGAACACACACACCACCAGCCGTCAGTGCACGCTTTCACCAAGGACATACAACACCAGCCGTCATTGCATGCTTTCACCAGGCACACACACCACCAGCCGTCTGTGAGTGAGAGAGACTGCAGAGTGAGAGTGACAGCAGAGTGAGAGTGACAGCAGAGTGAGAGTGACAGCAGAGTGAGAGTGACAGCAGAGTGAGAGTGACTGCAGAGTGAGAGTGACTCTGGAGAGTGAGAGTGACTCTGGAGAGTGAGTGTTCCAGAGAAAGCAGGGTATGCGTGTGCGCTTACACGGTGCACTGACACACAGGAGCTAACACAAAGAACAGGTGAACACGTGTCTTGGGAGCTTCATGGAGGCAGCCGGTCTTCTGTGAGGGGAGCAGCAAGGAGGGGACGCCCCAACCAATCAAGCCCAACTACTCACAACCTACTGTACGACTACAACACAGGCCAAAGGGCAGAGCTAGGTATTTTTGTATTACGTAGGGTGAGCAGTGTGTGAGTGTGTAGGGTGAGCAGTGTATGAGTATGCAGGGTTAGCAGTGTGTGAGTATGCAGGGTTAACAGTGTGTGAGCGTGCAAGGTGAACATTGTGTGTAGGGTGAGCAGTGTGTGAGTGTGCAGGATGAACATTGTGTGTTTGTAGGGTGAGCAGTGTGTGAGTGTGTAGGGTGAGCAGTGTGTGAGTCTGTAGGGTGAGCAGCGTGAGAGTGTGTAGGGTGAGCAGTGTGTGAGTGTGCAGGGTAAACATTGTGTGAGTGTGCAGGGTGAACAGTGTGTGAGTGTGCAGGGTGAACAGTGTGTGAGTGTGGAGGGTGAACAGTGTGTGAGTGTGGAGGGTGAGCAGTGTCTGAGTGTGTAGGGGCAGTGTGTGATTGTGCAGGGTACAAAAACTCGAATCAAGTCTACCACACACACACATAAAACCACACACACACACACACACACCACCACACACACACTCACACCACACTCTCACCACCACACACTCACCACCACACACTCACCACCACATACTCACTACCACATACTCACTACCACATACTCACTACCACATACTCACCACCACACACTCACCACCCCACACTTACCACCACACACGCAACCACACACACAACCACACACACACGCCACCACCAGCCATCAGTGCACGCTTTCACCGGGCACAAACACCACCAGCCGTCAGTGCACGCTTTCACCGGGCACAAACACCACCACCCGTCAGTGCAGGCTTCCACCAGGCACACACCACCAGACGTCAGTGCACGCTTTCACCAAACACACACACCACCAGCCATCAGTGCACACTTTCACCATGCACACACACCAGCCGTCAGTGCACGCTTTCACCAGGCACACACACCACCAGCCGACAGAGTACGCTTCCATCAGGCACAAACACCGCCAGCCATCAGTGCACAATTTCTACGGGCACACACACCACCAGCCATCAGTGCACACATCAATTGTTAACGCATCCACAATTACCTATTTTAGCAATCGCAATATGGTGCACTTTACTTTTACACATATTCATCTAAAGCGCAGCATGCCACCATTGCTACAATTCCAATCCAACCCACATAATTCCACTACACACCACATGCATACACTCCATAACACATGGCTAAAAGACATTGCCATTTACAATGCCATTAGCTCTAACTCAAATAAATCCGAGACCTATTGCATTTCCAATGCTTGTTACTTATGAAACAACTTAAGACCTAACTGTCAAGAAGTAGTACTCTCCCCCTCTGTTTCTAACGTTGTTTAGTATTCATATAGGATTGATTTACGGCTGTAGCTCCACGCCAAGAGACTTGATGGGAATGAATGGAGAGTAACAAATATCCTTTACACCTCCTACTAAATCATTATAAACATAATAATGCGAATGCCTTCTGGGAGTTGTAGTCTTAAAACACCGCTTGAACCAACTGAACTCACACACGAGCAAAATATAAAGGCCGGAATGCTGTTGTGTCCTTGGTCGCATGGAGTCGTGGGGTAGCCTTACACCTGTCCCGTATGGCAGCCACATTCCATAGCTCCAGAGCCTCGCTGCTTGCTGCATGCCTCAACCCTCGCAGTTGGCGCACAACCAGGTGTGCCGTCGTGGTAAAATACTGCTGGCAGTTTGCAGGCTGGTTCAATAAACTTCCGGCATCCGAGCTGAGGTGAGCCTCATCTGCTCGAGGTCAACTGCCTTTCTTTTTTCAGCACGCACCGGGTCACGCACGGTCGCGCTCTTGAGAGAGCGCAAACAGACCTAAATGTATGAGTGCATCACACTTACCTGTAGTAAGCACAAATCATGAGGAGAAATGCCATGAGTGCTAGTAGTATCTGCAATTATATTCTGAATGTATAGCTAATGTAGAGATTTAAGTAGAAGTGGAACTAATACAGAAATGTGTGACACTATATGATTTTATTAGATGTGATTATTCCTGAATCCATGTCGTGTAGCTGTTAAAATGTAAGATGGCATGTGGTTAAACGCAGAATGTGGTAGGCCTCAGGGCCAGAGCTAGAAGGTGTTTCTTTTCACGACATAGATTGCACTAATGTTTTGGTCATTGCATTAATGGGCCATGATGTACAGATGTGTTTACTGAATAATAGAATAAGAGTATTAACATGCTTTAATTAATGAAGAAGTTGAATGCTATAATTATTATGAGAAATGCTGTAGGCCTGAAATGTTTTAACATTGATTTACACGTACTGGTCTGGGCCGAGAAATGTTGCGAAACTTTTTGGAAGTCTATGAGAGTTGGGATCTTGGCTGCAGATGTCTGTCTGCAAGAGAAAAGGGGGGATCCAATTATAAATAATATGAATAGAGGTCTGTTCAGAAGACGGCCCAGACATGGAGGAGGGTTCCGGAATGTTTTAAGGGGTATCAGCGGGCCGGAGAAGAGTCTGAGAAGCAAGGTCAACTCCAACGTATGAGGCCCAATACAAAGCAGCATGGAAAAAGCCAGAAGCTACACCACGTGAGGGGCGTCTCATGAGGGGCGTCTCAAATGTTGTTGACTGTTTTGTATTAGGGACAGCACCCCTGGGTGGAGGCAGAGCAGATGCCTGAGGACCCTTTAGAGAGCGGATGGGTAGGCAGAGAGGGGTCATGACTGGAGAACTATAGGTTTTCACCAAGAGACTAAGAATGAGTGACTTCCCTTGGGGGTCATTCACTGCTGACACCTTTTGTTAGGTTGAGACTTGGTTAAGTAGGGATACCATCTAGAGCAGGGTAGGGACAGCCTAACCTGTGTGTTTTTCCTCCAACTTAAATGAAGGAGAGATCTCAATATGCGTCAATGCTGATAGCTTTATTATTCTTAGAACTTGTGCTGGTAATTTCCGTTGCTCGTCTGAGGGCTTTCAGAGAGCACATGTATGTAGTTGGACCTGTGTATCTCGTGAATCTCATTCTGAGATGCCTGTATTTGCAGCTTATCCTAACCTTACAATAAACTTTTGAAAGCTAGAAGTTGTTTGTGATCTTTTGGAGCGGGGTCCTTTATTGGGTGAACTAACTTGGTAAGAGATGCACTTTCTTCCCTCAATGACAGGCAACAAAGGTTCAGTCGACCAGATCGAGGTTTAGATCAATAGTGATAAGGTATCGATCAAAATCTCGCCCTTCCAGTTGGTAGCAGAGGATGGTTGCCTTCTTGAGGACGGTGACCTAGGCCAGGTTAGCTTACCCCAAGGCCCCTAGAGATCGATGATCGGAAGAATCGCCCGCCGAAGAAGATCCGGATGACGTGAGACAGAAAAAGCAGCAGTATCGGTCGAGAGTGAGTATAAAGGGTCATGCGTGTTAGATTGCGGTGTTTTTGTATTGTATCTATGTTGTAATGTTTGGCGGAGTTGAATGTCTGTAGAGTGACTGTGGAACAGGTTGTGAGCGCGCGCAACCGGTGGAAATCTTAAGTTCAAGGAGAGCTTAAGTGGTTCGGGTGTATCGGACACCCAGAGTAATTGTCAACTAGTGTGAAGGGGGTCATGAGGTACCATTGATCACCCGAAAGACCGAGATAGGGGGAACGTAAGAGTGAGTGCGTGAGTAACGGACGCTGGTCGGAGGTTACTGTGTGTGTAAGCAACCTATCAGAGAGACGATAGACATTTCGTCAGTTGTGTTGACAATTACATATAGACTGTGGACGTACAGTCGAGGGAAGTGACCGCTTGGTCGGAAGTAGTCATTTTTCGGTGTATGAATGGGACGCATGCATGACCGGGAGACGAGTTGAGAAAGGAGGGGTGCTGCTGCGAAGCGGAGAAAAGTGACGTCAGGAAGTGTCGCGCTGTGATTGGCCGACCGGAGAAAGACCGCGCTGCGATAGGCCAAGTTAGCAAAGCCGCGCCAGGATTGGTGGATTGTCATCAGGAAGTAAACAGAGTAGCGAGGCTGGATATTGTGCGTATAATTATGAAGTGTTTTAAATGGCTGAGAGCGGCGTTTAAAAAAGAGAAGCGGGGATCGGATGAAGGGGAAGAAGCCCCGCCGGAGGGTACGCCGGCTCGTTACATGGCAGTGAATGTTGGGCTGCATACGATCCTTTGGATAACAGAGTGGAGTAAGATTACGGAAGGAAATGAGGAATTGACGTTCCCGAAGTACGGGACGTTCAGATTAGAGGTGTTACATCGATTAAAATCAGTCATGACCTCAATGAGACCCTTGCCTAGACCGACCCAGTTTGAAGCCCTTGATGCATGGATTAGGGCAGCGCATGTAAAGAATATGAACAGACGACAAGAAAGGGTGAAACGATCGGTAAGGGCAGTACAGGATGCCAGATGGGATGCGGATGCTAAAAGATGGAGAGTGCATAACATGGAAGTCAATAAACTGTACCCAGTGTTAGAGGTGCCCGGAAATAAAAGCCCCCTAGAAGAAGATGATGAGAGCGAAACAGAGGACAGCCTGATAAACAGATTATTGACAGACAGGCCACCCCCGTATAATAGAGCAGGGGGAGAGGTCGAGCATAGCGAAAGAGAAAAGGGGGGCAATGCAGGAGAGCATGGACCGCTTCCCAGTTCAGAGTGGGATCCTGAGGCAAAGAAAGAGCTGTCCCAGCCTAGTCAGGTGCAACAGGTAGTCGGGAGGTTTGTGGTACAAAGAGCGCCGGAAACGGAGTGCGCCACATCCTACGCATTACCAGATGCACTACAGGTACCTGTTACCATAGGTCCTATAATATCGATATATGACCCAGAGAGAGCAAGAGGGGAAGAACGGGTACGGAAGGACAGAGAAAGAGCAGAGACGGCAAGGAGGAACGATACGATCAATTTCCCAAGTCAGATGCCGATACCAAGAGAGTGGAGCACCCCGGTGCACACAGCAGGGGATCCAGGAGGGGATCCTGGGGGCCCTAGATGGCCAGTGGATATGAGGGGATCTGGACGAAAATCCTTTCAAGAGCTAAATGAGTACATGAAGAAGTGGGATGAGGCAGTGGAGGCTCACAAGAGCATCATAGCTGCGGAAGCTGAAAGGGAAAGTCAGGACAGCAGAGCTCGGACTCACTGTGGGGCTGGGGAGAGCAGCCCGGAGTGGGACTGGAGAGAGAGAGATAGTAGGGGAGTCACCCATTGGGCCCGGAGTGGAGATAGAACGGACCTGGAAAACGGGGGCCCCGGGAGTGGAGGGGTGGCGCGCCCAATACTCAGTGAAGGGGAGAGGAGAACGCAAGAGTACAGAAACAGCTTTAAGTGTACCCACTGTGTGCCCGGCACCAGAGAACTGAATGGGAGTTGTGAGAGGTCACACCATAGTCCCTGTGATGACGGACACGAGCGCAGCCCAGGGAATATGGGGAACCAGGAAGGATCGTATCGGATACTGAGCGATACTAGGCAAAGGGAGAGTAGCGACCAGAGGGAAAATAACAGAGAGGCGTACGGTGAAAGGAGAGAAGAAGGAGAGAGTGGGCAGAGCAAGAGTGGGGGTAACAGGCCCGTGTTCCATCACCTTCCAAGATCGGATGGCCGAGCATGGGACCTGGAGAGATGGGAGCAAGGGAGAGCACTCATTAACTCTCCCGAGCCCAAACGTAGAGCTCGGAGTTGGGATGGTAGGGAGACCAGTGAGCCCCCTTCGAAAGACATATTGCGAGCTGAGATAAAAGCCAAGAGACTCGATGTCGCCAGCTTAAGGTCAGACCTGGATGACATGGTAGATGGTACCCTGCCTTTAGAGAGAATGGAAATGTATGAGCAGGATGAAATACTGTATATGGCAAAGGACATCACTCGAAAGGCGAGAGCAATCCATGAGAAGTTAGTCGAATTAGCAGGCAAATATATGGTGGACCTGTCAAGAACCAAAGCATTACAGGGTAACCACAGGCTACATTACACAGATCGAGACCTAGATGAGAGGAGAACGATCGGGCTGAAGACGCACATAAGGGAACTGATCACTGGAATAAGGACATGGAGGGCACTAGATAAGTGGGAAGAGAGGTGGTCCAAGAAAGGGACCGTCAGGAGAAGCACGCTTGGTACGACACCAGGAAGGCTGCAGGGAATAGAAGCATACCCTTTGCGTGAAGTCGCAAATGGGAATTATGTGCATGTCCCTTGGAGTAGGGGAGATTTAGCTGCTTTTACCACCTCCTTCCCCAAATTGCGGGAAAACCCAGTGGAGTGGTACAAGCAAGTTGAGAGATTTGTAAAAATCTCAAAGGTCCTATGGATAGATCTGAACACGCTGTTTGACATTGTAGTACCAGGAGATCTGTGGACAGCATGCAAGGTTAGCGCTGAGTGGCCCACAACGGAGCCGGAGAGAGATGCTAAGACTAATGGGCCGTCCGAGATTGTGATGGCAAAATTCGAGAGAGTGATGACTTGGCTGAAAGAGAAAGTGCCAATGCAAGACATAGATTGGGTCAGAATAGACCGAACTAGACAGGAACCCAAAGAGACAGTCCACGAATATTATGAGAGATTGCTGAAAGCGTTTAAACAGTATAGCGGTCTGGATGTAATGGATCCAAAAGACATAGGGCAATTTGTGTCCAAGTTCGTCCTGGGACTGAGACCGGATATTAGTTTAATGATTCAGCAACACTTGATTTGTTGGCAAAATAAACCCCTAGACGAAATACTGAGATATGCCAGGTACTGCTGTGATGAGATAGACTCCAAGGCTAAGAAACTAAAAGAAAAGTTGATGGTGGTACAGATGCAGGCAGCAGGGAAGGGGGGACAGCAGCAACAGCAGCAAGGAACAGGTACAGGAGGAAAGAAGCAGTACAGTCAGAACAAGGGCAATGAGGAGAGTTCCACCTTTAGACCCAGAATAGACATAGCTGCCTTGAAGAAAACGACTAGGTGCCACCAGTGTAACGAGGTGGGACATTGGAAACGCGAGTGTCCCTACAATGTAGAGATAGGAGAACAAGAGATAGAGGAGGAAGAGGTCCAGAGCGCGCCTACAAGAGGGGTGACGCCATACCAGGGAAAGGTGCTCAAAGGGGGGGGGGCTCCTCCCCGAGCCCAGTTCCCGCAACCTCCCCGAGTAGGGACTATGGGTAAGACCTATAGACAGATGCCCCTGTTTGTAGAAGGAGAAGAGTGCTATTATGTGGACCCATTAACCGGACAGAGAGTGGAAAGAGAAGACTGCACCCTCGGGGCAGCCTTGGAGGTGGACCAGAGGGGACCCTATGTCGAAGCAGAAGTAGCAGGGTGCCCCACGACATTTCTGGTGGACACAGGAGCCACTAGATCCACGATCAGATCAGCTGCAGTTCCAGACCTGCCCATGTCTGGAGAGACCATACAAGTGGTGGGGGTCGCAAACAGGAGAATAACCAGCCAATTGACAGAACCGGTACAGGTGAAAATAGGGAAGTACAGCGATGAGCACCAGTTTGTGGTTTTCGATTAAAGTCCTGTGTGTCTGCTAGGCAGAGACCTGTTGTGTAAATTGAATTGTACAATATACTGTACACCTCAGGGAGTGGAGGTATTGACCAATGATGATGACGCAGACTTCAAAGTTGCAAACTCAAGAATATGCGTGGAGCTGTACCCTACTTTGACAGTAGATGAGCTCCCCTGGGACTTGAGAGAGACAGTGGCACCAGAAGTATGGGACTTCACTGGGGAAGAGATTGGATTGGTCAAAGGGGTGGACCCAGTGAAAATTGTAGTGAAACCGCATGCTGAGTTCCCAAGAACACCCCAATATAAATTGACTCCAGAAACGATTGCAGGCATAAAACCCGTGATCGAGTCCATGATTAAACAGGGAATACTGAAAGAAATCGTGGGTAGTCCATGCAACTCCCCGATTATGGGTCTGCAGAAACCAAATGGGAAATTCCGGATAGTGCAGGACCTCCGAAAGATTAATAACATAGTCGTTTCGTGTTGTCCAGTGGTACCGAATCCATCAGTGATACTGTTTCAGATTCCATTCCAAGCTGAGTGGTTCACTGTGATTGATCTTTGTCAGGCTTTCTTTTCGATCCCTCTGGACGAAGAAAGCCATTTTCTTTTCGCATTTAAGCTGGAAGGTCGCGTCCTAACATGGTGTCGTATTCCTCAGGGGTATACAGAGAGCCCATCGATCTTCAACCAGCTTTTGAAGAAAAATCTTGAAAGTCTAGTGCTGCCCCAGAAGTCAGTTCTGGTCCAGTACATAGACGACCTCCTCGTGGCGTCAGAAACAGAAGAAGCTTGCAGGGAGGACTCCATTGCTTTGTTAAATCACCTAGCTGCCAATGGGCACAAGGTGTCCCCGGGAAAGTTGCAGTACTGCCTGACAGAAGTGCAGTACTTGGGACACAGAATAGAGAAAGGCAAACGAAAGGTGTCACCAGATAGGATAGAGGCGATCATGAAAATGAATGCGCCTAGGACACAGAGAGAGGTCAGGATGTTCCTAGGGATGGTGGGTTATTGCCGACAGTGGATCGCGAACTTTTCACTGAAAGCAAAGCCCTTGCAAAAACTGACGCATAAGGAGGTGAGCGATCCGGTACCATGGGACAAAGACTGTTTGATGGCATTCCTACAGCTGCGAGAGGACCTGTGTCGTGCTCCGGCATTGGGAATGCCTGATTACAATAAACCATTTTTGCTTTACTGTTGTGAGAGAGAAGGTTGCGCGTTGTCTGTGTTAGTCCAAATCCATGGGAATGCCCGTAGACCAGTTGCTTATTTCTCGGCTACTTTAGACCCAGTAGCCGCAGCGTTGCCCGGATGTCTCAAATCCGTTGCTGCAACGGGTGTCAGCATTGAGAGATGTGAAAATATCGTCATGGGGCACCCGTTAGAGGTGTACGTGCCCCATTCTGTTGAACTGTTGATGACCAGGACCAAAACACAGCATCTGACCAACAGCAGGCTCACGCGCTATGAGCAAGTTATTCTTGCTGCAGAGAATGTGACCCTCAGGAGATGCTCTGTTTTGAATCCTGCCACCTTGATGCCACTCCCAAATGATATCGAGGATGATGATGAATGTACAGACCATGACTGCCTCGATGTGACTGAACTATGCACCAAACCCAGACCCGACATCGTAGATGAGCCACTGACCGACCCAGATGAAATTTTCTTTGTCGATGGCTCATGTGTAAGAGACGAAGTTGGGCAGTTGAGAGCAGCTTACGCTGTTTGTACAATTTCTGGAGTTGTAGAAGCTGGGTGCCTGGAAGGAGTACACTCCGCTCAGGTAGCCGAGATTATTGCCTTGACACGTGCTTGCTTGGCAAGCAATCAAATTCGAGTCACCATATACACCGACAGCCAATATGGTTATGGGGTGGTTCATGATTACGGGCAGTTATGGTCTCAAAGAGGGTTCATGACCTCTTCAGGCTCTCCCATTCGCAATGGAGAGTTTGTGCGCCTGTTGTTAGAGGCGTTGCAATGTCCAGCAGGTATCGCAGTTGTAAAGTGCACCGCACATACCAGAAATGTGGACTTCGTCTCGAAAGGCAATAGATATGCCGACGAAGTCGCGCGGTATTGCGCGGAACAAGGGTACTCTTTCACAGAGGTGGAAGTGGGTGGAATAAATGTAAGGACTGAATTAGCCATGATATTGGAAACTGTTGATACTTGGGACGAACTGGCAAACATGCAAGAAAATGCTCCTGATTTTGAAAAAGAAACATGGGAAAAGGCAGGATGTGTAGTGGGTGAGTCCCATTTTTGGGTCTCAGCAGATGGCAGAGCAGTGTTGCCCAATGAGATGGTGAGCCCAATGGCCAGACACATACATGGTCCCGTACACCTAGGGAGAGACGCTATGCTGAGAGTGTTTAGACAGACTTGGTACAATCCTAAGTTTAGAATAGCAGCAGAAGCAGTGTGCCAGCGTTGTGTGACCTGTCAGCAGCTGAACGTAGGGAAAAGAACACCAGTTGCACTAAGCCACATAGGAAGGTCTGGAGGTCCATTCAATCGAATGCAGATAGATTTCATTGAAATGCCGAGGTGCAACCGCCTCCGCTATGTCCTGGTGGTTGTTTGTGTATTCTCCAGATGGGTTGAGGCATACCCTACACGTAGGTGCGACACCCTCACAGTGGCCAAGTTACTGCTTAGGGAACTCATTCCGCGCTTCGGGGTGCCGGCCTCTTTGGAATCAGATAGGGGAACGCATTTCAACAGCGAGCTTGTGAAGATGATTTGTGCGGCTCTGAACATAGATCAGAAATTGCATTGCAGTTACCGACCAGAAGCCTCAGGAATTGTGGAGCAGATCAATGGCACGATCAAAGCCAGAATTGCAAAAGTGTGTTCCTCAACGACCCTGAGTTGGCCTGACGCCCTGCCATTGGTCCTCATGAGCCTTCGTAGTACCCCAGACAGAAGAACGGGGTTGTCACCACATGAGGTGTTAATGGGGAGAGCAATGAGGCTGCCATCTGTCCCAACTACTGCACTGTTAAATATCACAGATGATATGATCCTGGACTATTGTAAGGGGCTGTCTGACGCCATTCATTCTGTGTCCCTTCAGGTGCAGGCTGCCGAGGTTCCATCGTGCCAGGGCCCGTGCCATGACCTGTATCCTGGGGACTGGGTCCTGGTGAAAAAACATGTGAGAAGAAGCTGCCTGGATGTTCGTTGGCGTGGGCCCTTCCAGATCATTCTGATCACGAACACGGCTGTGAAGGTGGGAGGCCTGCCCAATTGGATCCACGCGTCACATACGCAAAGGGTTCCAGCACCTCTGGAAGAAACAGCTCCTCTCTCGGATAGACGTCCAGCAGAGGACCGAGAAGCCATAGAGGGGGCTAGCCAAGCTGTAGAGGTGCCAGCGGAAGCAGGGAACGAGTCTGACCAAGCTGAGGACGGTCAGTACAACAGCGAAACAGACGACGCTACAGAAGGAGAAAGTAGCTGGGAGTACGAGTCAGACACTGACAGGTTTGACAGAGAGCGAGAACAGACAAGAAGGAGAAGGAGTAGAAGGGCATGTGGAGAAGCTAATTGGCCGCAAAGAAGGAGCTCTAGCCTGAGGTCAACTCCAGAGATAACCCTTCCTCCGATATCAGAAGACTCAGACCCGGAAGAAGGTGCTCAGGGCGCTGAAGCACCGGACCGAAGGAGGTCAAGAAGAGTGCGTGTGCCTAGCAGAAGATACTCCACCCCTGAGTGGACATATCTGGCGACAAATGTCTTTGAAACAGGAGACAGGGAGGATTCGAGCGGTGGTGGTGTCCAGTTCTGAGCCCATCGTCACCGTGGAAATACGACTGTTGGTACCCGGAGTCGAACAAGAAGGGTCACTAACATTCATGCTCCCCAGACCTCCCCGCCTCAGCAAGTTAAAACACATGTTTCTCTCAGAATTGCAATTCCCCGACTTTGGTACAACGATAACAGCCCATGAAGAGCACAATCTTCGTTTGGAAATACTGAACTTTGCTATCGAAGCTGCAGGCACAAACCTGATAGTAGATGCTTAAAGGACTTTGTAAATAAAGCGAGCAGAAAAAGAAGATTACCTAGCGCCCAGGAAGCAGAGAATATTAGGGACCTTCCCTTGAGTTGATGGAGAAGGGCTAGGGTTGTCTTTATTGAACTGTTAAAGGACCTTTGCGAAGAAGGTTGTCAGCTTCCAGTTGTGTGGATTTTAAAGACAAAAAGAGTAAAAAGAGACTGTAAAGGAACGAGAAGAAAAGAACTTTGTGCCAAGATAAGAGAGAGCCATATTGTCTGACGAAATGGAAGCCGGCACCCAGAACCGCAGAGCTAAATGTATAATAGGTACACTAATAGTAGGAGTGATAATATTAATAGCTTTAGTGGTAACAATTTCTTATGTAAAGGGACATGAGGAAGAGGCGAAGGTAACTGATGTGAAATCTGTAGAAACGCTTACACCCACTGTTGCTGGTGAGAAAAGGGAAAACACTCAAGAGAAAGCGTTATTAGCTGCAGAAGCCCGCAGGTTACACGTAGATGAGTCCCAAGGAGACTTTAGGTCAAATGCTTATGCTAAACTCTTATATGAATACGTGGATGCCATGGAGGTTAAGGACTGTTACGTCTGCATGCAGTTGCCGGCGTCTGTAGATGAAGGCATTAGATATCATCACCTCCCGCTGACATATGGCATTACATGTAGCTTATTGCTTAGTATATTTTATGGGAGAGATAGTTTTGAATACTATTTCTCCAACTATGATTCAGTGTTGCCAGAAGTCCCAAATTATAAGCAGATGAACAAATGGGACTACTGGAAGAGTGAAGACAGATTGGCCAAGTTCTTCATTCCTTGGATTACCTTAGATACTTCACATGCCCGTAGAAATAACCTGACATGCAAAGTGTCAGAAGTCGAGAAGAAGTTCATAGGGCAGGTGGATGATCGTTACAGGAGACAAAAGATTTTGAAAAAATCAGGACAATGGAAAACAGATTGGACCGAGGAAGAGAAGGCACACAAGAGAAAGGGTAGTAGTGGTCCAATAGCTTTAGATAAGACGCAGAGAGGAAAGCTATGTCTTCACCGAGCCAAAACGTATTACGAAAATGTATACGTGGGAGAAGTCAGCTGTGAACATGCTTTCAATATAGAGTACTATACTAAGGATTTCCTGAAGGGAATGCAAGTGATTCCAAATGTGTATTTTGTATGTGGAAGAAATGCCTACGTGAGACTACCTGACAACTGGTATGGATCATGTTACCTAGCAATTGTCTTCCCCAAAATATATCATGCACAAGACTTAGAGATCATCGAGGGCAAGACATCATCGAGGGGAAGGAGAGATATAGGAGATGCAGAAATGGTTGGAGATGTCTTTGGAGCTGTGTTCCCTCTTTTGGGACTAATCCTTAATGATGTTAAAATTAGACGACTGGCAACAGTCGTCGACAGGTTGTCTGCCAGCACTGCTCAGTCCTTAATGCTGGTAGAAGGAGAGATGCAATCGATAAGGGCTATGGTTCTTCAGAACCGTCTTGCGTTAGACGTCCTACTAGCAAAAGAGGGCGGAGTCTGTAAGGCTTTGAAGGTCCAGGAATGTTGTACTTACATTCCAGACAATTCGAAGCCCCTTGAGAAAGTTATTAGGAACATAACTGATATTCACAAAGAGATCGAAGACTTGAGTAGAGAAAATGTCTGGGAAAAGGTGGGCCACGGAATGAGTGAAGTTGGAGGGTGGATCTCCACCCTAGGCAAAAGCTTTGTGTGGTATATACTAAAACCTATCATCATAATATTGATCTGTGGGATCATATTGTGGGGATTGGTGAGGGTATTCAAATGGTACAGAGCAAAAAGGTCAGAAAGGGCCCAAAGAGAGCAGCTGCAGAGATTGGCTGCCATACAAGATAATCAGTACAGGAGTCTGAGGGCTCTGGAAGCGCAGAGACAAGTTATGCTAGCAATAACTGCAGTTTAAATGTTAGTGATGACCCCGAGAGGTCATCAAAGGGGGGAACTGAGAGAGCGCAAACAGACCTAAATGTATGAGTGCATCACACTTACCTGTAGTAAGCACAAATCATGAGGAGAAATGCCATGAGTGCTAGTAGTATCTGCAATTATATTCTGAATGTATAGCTAATGTAGAGATTTAAGTAGAAGTGGAACTAATACAGAAATGTGTGACACTATATGATTTTATTAGATGTGATTATTCCTGAATCCATGTCGTGTAGCTGTTAAAATGTAAGATGGCATGTGGTTAAACGCAGAATGTGGTAGGCCTCAGGGCCAGAGCTAGAAGGTGTTTCTTTTCACGACATAGATTGCACTAATGTTTTGGTCATTGCATTAATGGGCCATGATGTACAGATGTGTTTACTGAATAATAGAATAAGAGTATTAACATGCTTTAATTAATGAAGAAGTTGAATGCTATAATTATTATGAGAAATGCTGTAGGCCTGAAATGTTTTAACATTGATTTACACGTACTGGTCTGGGCCGAGAAATGTTGCGAAACTTTTTGGAAGTCTATGAGAGTTGGGATCTTGGCTGCAGATGTCTGTCTGCAAGAGAAAAGGGGGGATCCAATTATAAATAATATGAATAGAGGTCTGTTCAGAAGACGGCCCAGACATGGAGGAGGGTTCCGGAATGTTTTAAGGGGTATCAGCGGGCCGGAGAAGAGTCTGAGAAGCAAGGTCAACTCCAACGTATGAGGCCCAATACAAAGCAGCATGGAAAAAGCCAGAAGCTACACCACGTGAGGGGCGTCTCATGAGGGGCGTCTCAAATGTTGTTGACTGTTTTGTATTAGGGACAGCACCCCTGGGTGGAGGCAGAGCAGATGCCTGAGGACCCTTTAGAGAGCGGATGGGTAGGCAGAGAGGGGTCATGACTGGAGAACTATAGGTTTTCACCAAGAGACTAAGAATGAGTGACTTCCCTTGGGGGTCATTCACTGCTGACACCTTTTGTTAGGTTGAGACTTGGTTAAGTAGGGATACCATCTAGAGCAGGGTAGGGACAGCCTAACCTGTGTGTTTTTCCTCCAACTTAAATGAAGGAGAGATCTCAATATGCGTCAATGCTGATAGCTTTATTATTCTTAGAACTTGTGCTGGTAATTTCCGTTGCTCGTCTGAGGGCTTTCAGAGAGCACATGTATGTAGTTGGACCTGTGTATCTCGTGAATCTCATTCTGAGATGCCTGTATTTGCAGCTTATCCTAACCTTACAATAAACTTTTGAAAGCTAGAAGTTGTTTGTGATCTTTTGGAGCGGGGTCCTTTATTGGGTGAACTAACTTGGTAAGAGATGCACTTTCTTCCCTCAATGACAGGCAACAAAGGTTCAGTCGACCAGATCGAGGTTTAGATCAATAGTGATAAGGTATCGATCAAAATCTCGCCCTTCCACTCTCACGCATCCGAATCTCCTCCTCCCCCCTACTGGTGTCTTGGTCTTCCGGCGCCACATCTGAAACATTTCCTGGTCCTGTTCAGAGTAGAGCACGTTGCACCAAAAATGTGTGGGGGCGTGACACGTAAAAGGCCCCCCTGCCCAGTTCTAGAGGGAGGGCCAGGTGTGTCAGGCCCACCCAAGAGAGCCCCTCCCTCCCAAGATCTGTTCTCAAGCAAAGAGTGCCAATGTGTTTTGTCTTCTTATTTTCGGGTGTGTCTGTGTGCGCGTAAACTTTATTAAATCGCCTCACTTGCATGATGTTGACCTAAACGTTCCTGCATGTATAGGTGTGAAAGTCAGCAGGCCTGGATGCTAATATCCCATACACAAAAGAACATATGAATCCACCACTACAACAAAAGACAGTCAACGCAAACTCCCATCAGAGCTTAACTAAAAGTCAGAACGTGAAATCTCTCTCTGTCTCTCTCTCACACACACACACACCCGCCCACTCTCTCTCTCTCACACACACAAACACACTAACACACACTCTCTCTCTTTCTGTTTCTCTCACTCTCTTTTTTTAGTAGTGGTATGTGTATTCTCTTTCTACAGTAAGGCCTTTTCTAATATGCTCTAAATGGGACAACTTTTATTGTGACAGTTAATAAATAACCCCCAAACTTGTCCCACTTCGATTAGCACACAGCCATGTGTTTGCATTTCTGTAGGAATACGTGACCGCAGTTTCATTACATGCATGGTCTCTATGTTCCATCATTTACCTCGTAGATCACACTGTGCAGCCATAATTCAAGATGACAAGGGCCATAAAAACGTTATTACAGTGTCATAAATCATTCTGACAGGATCAGAAATCATAATTACGAGACAGGTCATAAATCACAGTTGACAGGTCATACCATCATCTCTGCCATGCATAAAGCAATTCAACAGGAACCTTGCTGCGTGACCAGTCATAAATCATCAATGGTTGATATGTCCTAGACCATCACCTCCATATATCAATCAAGTCCTTGCCATTTGCTTGTCATAAGTCTAACCCCTTTTGCTGTTAGGCCATCCTCCATGACGCTTTTTGGGAGTCATAAAGTTTTGTTGGTTTTTTGTTGATTCTTTCTCTATTCGTGAGGGAGTAGCCTCTTACTGCTGTTAGGTTCAACTCGCTACTTTGTCCATTTTGTGCCCTGCCAACTGGCGGGTCTGGGCTGTGAGTGCCATGCTCCGCTTACTCCCCTGTCAGCCTACTTACCCTTCCAAAGGCATCCCAAGGTAAGTGGCTTTTCTCCGGCACACCGCTCTCTGGTATTCCTCCTTTACCAACCACTGAACCCCCTTTTACAGTCCACGATGCCTGTGGGGCTCAAGTCCCCAGGTTGCTTACCCTTTTGTCAGTTTCAGTTTCAAAAAGCTTTATTCGAATTGTTTAAACAAATTCATAAAAGCGTACAGGTTCCATCACATTTAAGAAACAACAGTTAAAATCAGTATAAATTCAGATCATTTTACATACACAGTAAAAAGAGGGTAAGATAAAACTGTTATGAAAATTCTTTAAAGGAAAATTGGTACTATTAAAAAACATTTAGTGTTTGCATATAATTCATCAAGTTTCAATTTGGATTGATTTCCAGTACCTCACAATTGCTCTCAGGAAAGAAGATACAGTAAAAATGGTGCAATCATCATCTAACATTCTTAATTTGTCATATGCCCCTCTACATGACCTTAGACCCCAGGCAACAAGGAGAGGTTTTAGCAGTTTCCTCCTTGGATGGGTATAAAAAGAGCAAAAAAGAATGCAATGTATGTTTGATTGTATGGACACATTGTCACAGGGACAAGTTCTTTTTTCGCTTGACCAGTCATTGCACTGTGGTAAAGTTACAATTCTAAAAAACGTTTCCAGGCGAAAATAGGTCAAAAGCATGCGGTGATATAACGGCTGCTCAATAACAAGGTAGAACTGAATACCCACGGGAGCTGTTATTGAATCGTGATCCGCAACAGTTTTCTTGTGCCTTTCTTCCCGCCATCTTTTGTTTTCAAAATATTCTCGGAGGGACTTTTTTAGGGCAGACCTTGAGATGGTGTCCATGCTATCTGGCTTAGAGAAAAATTCTGGGTATCCAATTTCATGCAACAGGTTTTTAACATAAGAAAACCATTTGATATTGGGGGCTCCGTCACATGCCAAACAGTCTTCTATTATCCCTCTGTTGAGAGACGTGCAAGGGTTAGTCCAAACATTATGCCACAGTAGAACCGGGGCAGATTTAATAATGTCCGATACATACTGGAGGGCCACTTCCGAATGCATCACATATGTTGAAGTGGACTTTGGAACGGCCAATAAAAAGCGTAAAAAACGATTCTCAGTTCGTTGGAGTGGTTCAACTGTTTCGATCCCCCAGATACCCGCACCATAGGTTCCGGTCGAGACACATTTGGCCTTAAAGATCTGCGTCAGCTCCCTTATTGGTCTACCCCCCAGTTTTTTGGCAAAATTTGACAGGGCGCCTGTGGCTCTGGTAAATGCCAAAGCCCTGGCGTTTACCGCTGGTTTCCATGAGCCCGTTCTCTCAAAATGAACCCCCAGATAGCAAAAGGTGTCTGCAAGCTCCAACCGCCTGTTATCCAGCTTAATTAAGCAGAGTGTTCTATGTTTCTTTGGGCCGCAGGACATAGTGAAAGTCTCTGAGACATTTACCTGAAGACCCCTTGCTTGCATGAAATCTGAAAATTGTTGAACCTTTTTTTGTAAGCCCACTTTTGTCTGTGAAAGAATTGCTGCATCGTCGGCATAAAGGAGTATGGGGATAGGGTTCCCTTTTACTGTGGGGTAATCAAAATAATGTTCAGAGAGCGTGAGTCCAATCGTGTTTATATATAAAGAGCAGGGGTGCAAATATGCACCCCTACCTTACTCCTCTATGGATAGGGAACACTTCCGAGCATCCCCCCATCCTCCCGTATCTCACCCGCGCACCCGCCCCATTGTACAATTCCTTGATAAAAACAAGGATCTGGTTGTCAAGGCCTATGTCCTTTAGGGTTTGCCATAGTACATTATGGTCGGCACAGTCGAATGCCGAACTGAGGTCAATGAATGTTATATACAAATTTCTTTGTTTAGCATGTATGTACTTCGAAGTTAGCAAGGCTAGGTTAAGGCCCTGCTCAACTGTGCCTCTACCCGTCCTGAACCCATATTGGAGGTTGGAGAGTATCTCCTGTTCATCCAACCAGTCCTGCATTCGGGCAAGAATGATCCTGCCTGCCATCTTCATAAGGCCGTCAAGCAAAGAGATTGGCCGATAGCAGATAGGATCATTCCTGTCCCCTTTTTTATTTATCGGGACAACCACTGCCTCTGACCAGGTGGCAATAAAGGCGATTTTATTTGAAGAATTCAAAACTTCAGTAAGTAGGGGTGCCCAGAGGTCAGGTAAGCTTTTAAAGATATCGATAGGGACACAGTTCGGCCCTGGGGCTTTACCCGCAGGGCTTTCTGCTAGAGCCTTAACAACTTCTTCTAGTGTAAACTGGATGCCCAGTGGAAAAGAAATACATGGTTCCTCTGTGGTCGTTATTTCATTACTAGTTAGGGATGTTCCTGAGGAAGCTATTTCTGTGTAGAGTCCCTGAAAGTGGTTCACCCAGTCCTGTGCTGTGATGGCATTGTCTATCCGAGGGCCCTTTTGTCTTTTGGGGTTTACTCCTTCCTCTCTTCACTGCAGCCCATGACTAATCCATCCGGCTCTCACCTGTGCCTTCCAGTGTCTCGGCCATCAGGCCTCCCAAGGATCACTGTTATGACAACACATTCCCTTCTAATGGGAGGAGGGTGGGCGCACACTACCTCACATCCCAGCACTCAGGTTGCCCCGATGCATCATAGTAAATGCAGTGCATGATAAGACTTATTTGGTGTCAGGCTTTAGTTTTTCTCCCTTGTTCATGCAGCCAGTGCTGTGTATCATCCGACTCTTCTAATGACCTACCGTCCGCTTTCATGCCTCATTGAGGCAGTTTAAAGGTGTTGTCTCTGCCACGCTGGCAACGGTCTCCCTACTGTTGATGCACAGATTTACTTGTGCCTTTCAGCCTTTCACCCCCTGCGAACTAATTGTCCTCTGGACCATGCTCCTCGTTGCTCATACCCCTCCGGGATCCTTGGGGCTGGAGTACCTTGCCCCGGACTCAATACCGACTGTTGTATCCTGTCTGGTGACTGGTACTTATTCAGCAGCTGGCCCTCAAGTGCCTGGAAAAGCTGCATATCTAAGGGCCCTAGGCCCTTTGTAACCACAGCTGTCAGCATGGAAGAGTAAACCCAGGCTGACTGAAGCGCCCTGCGCCCTTCCTTTGGTACCACAGTGCTATACCCCTGACTAGAGGAAGTAGGTACCCAACGGTAATTGTCCTCGTCAGGCATGTGGAGCCCTGATACTCAGTTTTTGTGTTGCCTCTCCCAAGTTGGGGCCTAATAGCCAGCTAGCTGTTTAGCAGAAGTAGCAGTGCTCAGGTACTTCATCTCAGTTACTTCTGTCAACCAAGCTCCCCTGCCCAGGAGTACTACACTTGGTGGTTTGGAATACCCCTGGTTATGCTTCAAAGGCCGAGTGCAGCGCTAGGCGCTCTTTCCTCAAGGCCTTTGATATGATTTCATTACAAGAGACTTGGGAGATATCTGTTATATTGCATGCCGGTTATACTTGCTACTCTCTTGCAACTCAATCACCGAATTCAGTGAGAGCTATGGGGGGTGCTCATCCTTTTGGTTGAGATACTTCTTAAGTGCCAAAGCCACTTCTGTTAATATGATTATCCATTTAAGGAGTGTCTGATATTGTAGGTGATATCATTACTCACATTTTAACATGTAGGGACTGCGATACATTTTTAGTCTTGGCTTGAATTTTAAACACTACCAGGGCTGGCTTCAGTATTGGTGGCGCCTCTTACCTGCACAGACCTGCTTCTTTGCCAATTCCCCTGCTTCCAACCACCAACGCTGCCCCCCTCATCTCTCCATAGCACCTCGCTCCCATGTATTTTACCTGTTTTATAGTGCTACCAATAATCTAGTAGGGTGTCAGCGCCTTTCATGTCCCAAGCGTATTATACAGCGCCAAGGAATCCTATAATTATAAATCAGTGTATAAGAAACGTCACATAAGATAAAGAAGGACTCTCATTTGTAGTAGTCATTCTTCCGCTGTACGTCATAGTAATTAAAGAGAGCTTGACATAGAGAAGCACAACTTCAGGATTGAAAAGGAACAGACTGGATGGAGTTGGCTGCACCCATACGGATGTATTTATACTCTAACCCACCTTTCTTTGCAACACTAGGATAATTAGAGACTGGGAAAGTCCTAAAGGTCTAACTTATACCTTGCAGTTTGTGTCCAGCAATTTTATGCTGCCTAGATTAAAATTCTTTGGGTATCCCCTATACCTTGGCTGATGGATCCCCATCAAGTTGTCAGCAGCTACTCACCAGTTATCAAGGACCAGTTATTGAATACACCAAGGGCTAGATTAACCATTACGATTCTGCTACTGGTGCTGCAGCGCTGCGTGTGTTCTTAAATTTGTATTTTGCACTGTTGTGACCGTATTTTTATTTGTAAAATTATCTCTGCCCCCGATCCCCGTGTATTGCACTGGCCGCATTTCAATCAGTGTTGTGCTTGCTTGGAGAGGACGACAGCGATGTAGGCTGCTCCTCGTTTTTAGCTATTTTTAAAACTGTGACCAGAACTGTATTACAACAGCATTGTAGGCTGTTCTTTGTGCTTAGACACTTACTTCTCCTTCGAGGACGACAGCGAGCTAGGCTGCTCCTCTTTCCCCAAACAAACACCGGCTGCCAATCTGCAGTTAGGCAGACCGGCAGACCAATCAGGGGTCAGCCCCTGAGAGCCGGAGGGCGGAGGCAGGAGCCCGCTCTTCTCTCCCCCTACTTAATCAGATGTGTTGGCCGAGGCGCAGCGGGCGCGTCAATGGCGCGCCGAAGGTGCGCCTAAGGTAAGCCCGTCTGCGCCCGTCCGCGACCGGCCGGGACCCGGACCCACACCCCCTGCCGGTCTCAACCAGTGTGCTTCCCCCTCTATTCACTACACCCGAGGCGAGTTACTGGCCTATGCAAGCAATGCAGATAATGTTGGTAGGGCTTGTTTTCACGCAGAACCTGGGCTATCTTATGGCCCCTTTTCCTGCCGCGCGTGTCATTGGTGTAGCATGGGTTCTCTCCCATCGGGCCTTCACTCGACTTATATTTCTCATAACGCGAATCTCAGCTGCCTATACTTTAATGCTAGATCCCTACCCAGACACGCTCTGGACGTTTGGGATTTACTTACCTCTAAATCCCCAGACCTGGTTTTTATTACCGAAACCTGGCTGTCTGATAATAACACCCCCGACCTAGCAAACGCCCTCCCCTGTAATTACAAGATCATTACACAAGACAGATCTGTTAATAGAGGAGGGGGCGTAGCTGTGATATTCAGGGAGCACTTGACATGTCAGGTGGAACCAATAGTCTCTTATAGTGAACATCAGACCCTAGCCTTCAGAGTATGCCATGAGGGCTCTACCATACTAGCAGGAGCCGTAGTTTACAATCCCCCTGGACTACAAACCAATTTTGGCGCTAAACTACTCAATCAGCTGTTACCTCTCTGCCTAAAATTTAAGAACTACCTTATTGTTGGCGATTTTAATATCCATTTTGAGAAAATAAACACTCTGGCTACCTCCCAATTAAAAGACGACATGGAGACATTAAATCTCAGACAGTGGGTAGTAGGCCCTACTCATATAGCGGGCCACACATTGGACCTACTTTTTACCAACATAGAGTCAACTCATATATCTGAGGTCCAGCCCTTATCGTGGTCGGATCATTTTCTTATTTCTTTCTCATTTGACCTCCCTCATAAAACTAAGAAACTAAGTATCACTCACAGAACATCTAAACGAGCATAGAGACTAATTGAGGAACCTAACTTTGCCAAACACTTCCAGGAGGCCAAACCTGAATTCCTGCCAGACTCTTCCGTCTGTACAGATGTCGCATCTTTAGATGCAGGCATTCTGCAAACCCTAGATAAGTTAGCCCCAATGCGCATATCCAGGATAAAGGCTCCAACGGAGAAATGGTATACTCCTCATTTAAAAAATCTTAAAAGAGAATGCCAAAGGCTTGAACACCTTTGGAGACAGTCCAAGGACCATGTTGCTGAATTAAACTATGTCCAGAACCGAAAACAATACACCCTGGCCATCAAACATGCTAAGAAAGATCATTTTACTCAACGTATCCAAGAGAATAGTAATTCTGCGAAAGAACTGTTTAAGATAGTGAAGGAACTGAGCAAACCCACCAGTATTTCACAAACACTTACCCCCACGACTGAAGCTTGCAATCGCATCAGCACCTTCTTTTCGGAGAAAATGAAGACAATCTATTCAACCTTTTCTCCTCAGCCTGTTAATAGTTATTCTGACAAACCCTTTGATAGTCTGCCAGACACGGAAACCTCAGCAGTTATGTCTGCTGAGGGCATTGCACCCCGTCTAGCTGACTTTGAACTACTATCAGCTGAAGATGTTCGAACAACCATGCTATCAGTTAAATCTGGCTCCCCTTTGGACCCTTGCCCCCATTTTGTGTTTTCTAAGATTGCTTCTACAATCTGCCCTTTAATTACACAACTTTTTAACAAATCGCTCAGTTCTGCTACCTTCCCCGATGCCTGGAAGCATGCTGCTGTGATTCCTCTCTTGAAGAAAGCTGGATCCGATATTCTCAATCCAGAGAACTACAGACCCATTTCTCAGCTCCCTTATTTTTCTAAGGTCCTGGAGAAATTGGTCAATGCCCAGCTGACAAAATACCTGGAAGATAATCTTCTCTTGGATCCCTCCCAGACGGGCTTTAGAGCCAACAATAGCACTGAGGCAACGTTGCTGGCAGTGTCGGACAGTATCAGATCCTCCACTGATCAAGGAGGAGCGGTGGCACTGATACTGCTTGACCTGTCAGCGGCGTTTGACACGGTGTCCCACCACTGTCTGCTGGATATACTTCGGCAGAAAGGAGTCCAATCTAACGCCTTGAAATGGCTTTACTCTTTTTTGAGTAATCGCACCCAGGCAGTCCATATGGGTCAGTTCCAATCTAGGCCCACTTCCATCGACTGCGGAGTACCCCAGGGCGCCTCGCTGAGCCCCACTCTTTTCAATGTATATATGTCATCTTTAGCCGACATTGGAAGGAAGTGGGGCATCGGCATTTGCTCATATGCGGATGACACGCAGTTGACGGTGGCCCTGAATGAGAAGCCGGATATTATCAAGACCAAACTTCATGGCTGTCTTTCAGAAATGGCCCAATGGATGCATGCCCACTGTTTAAAACTGAATGCGGGGAAGTCCGAGATCCTTTTATTTGGTGGTGCCAAGCGAGTGTGGGACATCTCATGGTGGCCGCCCTTGTTGGGTTCAGCCCCTATTCCCAAACAACATGCTAGGAACTTGGGGATTATCATGGATGATGAATTATCCATGAAAGATCATGTGCGATCCCTCTGTGGCAAGGGCTTTGCCACTTTGAAACTGTTAGCCAGGCTTTTTCCCTGGATACCCCTGGACTGTAGACGTTCAGTAACACAGGCCCTATTGGTTAGCCGCCTGGACTACGGCAATGCGCTATTTGTGGGGATGAATGAACATCTATTCTCTCGACTACAGGTACTGCAGAACTCGGCTGCGAGACTTATTTGCGACAAGGGCAGGCTAGACTCGGCATCGGAATGTCTGAATACTCTTCATTGGCTTCCAATGCGTCAGAGGGCTGCTTTCAAACTACTTTGCCATGCCCATAGGGTCCTGCATAGGACGGGCCCCACCATTCTCTCAGGGAAGATTGAATTTTACGTCCCCACCAGGAACCTACGATCAGCTCAATCAGCATCAGCTAGGATGAAAGGCATTTATAAAGCTAGAACAGGTGGCCGCTGCTTCTCTTATCTGGCTGCCAGGAGGTGGAATGAGCTTCCAGATGACCTCAGACACACCACAAATTATCTCTTGTTTCGGAAAAGGCTGAAAACCCACCTTTTTCATATTTATTGATAGGTTCTATTGCCTCAGTCCTCAGTAGTGTCCGCTTGGTATAAGCGCCGTGATATCCCTCGGGATGAGTGTTGCGCTCTACAAAAACCACAAATAAATAACAATACTAGCCATGGCTCTGGGAGGGTGATGTATGGCGGGCTCCGTCAGTAGGTCATTTTCCCCAAACGTTTAGACGTGCTCTACTCTGTGTGTGCATGACCGGATCCCACCCTGCCTCTCCATGTGTTGTCTCCATTTTCAGATGTCATAAATGAAAGAAAAAGGGGAGAATATCAGATATCTATTATACAGAAGTGATTTAGCACACTGTCACCAAACAAAATAATCTGCTGAACTAACGCCCATAAACGGCTCACCCAGGTAAGTACAATGTTTGTTTCCTGTTTAACTTCTCTAGGGTGGGTCTTGGGCATGTGCACATGGACCTGTGGACATTCTGCTGCAGCAAAAGGTGTGACTGGAAGACTACCTTGCATACTTGCAAATTACCTTGCAATGATACATGTGCTTCTAAGCACTCTGAATTCCAGTTAGTGTGTTTAATGCCCTTAGATATACTTGGAGATGCACAGTAAAAACACGGAACTACATGGGGCGCTATCATAGTGCAATCAGGACTGCTGCTAAACTGATACAGTGAGCACTGCTCCACATGTTCCCCACTGGAGCAACAAGTCTCTGTCTGGGTGTGCATCTGCTCCCCAGCAGCTGTCTCTTTGCTGTACAACTGGAAATGAACTATAACAGTGAGCTAGTGTCTCAGCTGGATAAACCACTGTAAATCACATACGGCATCTCAATTACCAACCCAGACAGCAGTATTGAATATGAACTAAGGATATATAAGGTTGTCGCCTTCAACTTCCCAATTAATAGCCTATCCATCAACATGCTGGTGTCAAATTTGAAATACCAACCAAACTACTTCCATACTATGGCAGGGTGTTGTCCTATGTCTCATTATGCACGGGTGCTCATAATATAAGAGTAGGGCCCCCCACTATCACTGTATGATGGACATACCCTGAATCAGTGTGCCAAGTGACCAAGGGCATTAATTAAAATGACGATGGCCCTTCTCAAAGATGTCAGTCTGTCACTCGTGCTGTCCTGACATATTGTCCTCATGTCAGTTTCCAGATTAACCCAGAGAGGCCCACCTTATGAAATGACGTTTCCACAGTGACTCTGAAATGCACACATTAATATGCGTGCTTCTTCACTGTCAAATTATAGCAGCCACTCTCCTGCCTCCCAAACCTGCCCTCAAAGACACATTTGCCTGTTTGTTCCAGGTTTCCAACAAGGGAGGACTACCAGAACTTAGCCCTGCACCCGCACAGAAACTCCACCGAGTTACATGATCGCACAGAGGTACAGGCTCTCGCATAGCTACGCAGGTGTGTACACATGCCCAGAGTGTTATGTTTCATATAGGTACCCCAATACAGGCTCAGGTAGCAACTTCACCTTTCACCTATATTCTCCCCTACCATTACACACATAACTGTTATTGGGACTGACCTTTTACCTAGTTACGGTACTGCTTACAGGACGTGGGGTTTTCCCTGAAATGTAGCCTCATCCATTATGCGTGAGGATTCTTGGAAACTCAGCAGGACTACCATCTCCTACATATTAACTATATTATATATATAAATAATAACTATGTACAAGGGTCATCCCTTCCATCATCCTAGGTCTGACATGGCACAGCATGGTAGGACCCCTGAGGGTACCACTTTAGGCTTATAAACAAAATATCTTGCTGAGGTAGCCAGGGGAGAAAAGGACTTCCATGCTGACACACTGATGCGAGAAGCTGAGGTTACTGCACGCAGACACTTCAGCTCGCAGTGGTCTGACATCCCTTGCGGGGAGCCCGATCTCGAGACCAAGACGGGGTCCCATAGTCTCTCACTTCAGGTAATGGGGTTGACTTTATCCTAGAGGGATTCTTGGCTTTTACACCTACATACATGCTAGGTACATTTAGGTACATCTAGTTATGGTTGCATCATAGGAGTGCGCATTCTACTGTCATGTATTTTATATACTTGCCTGTATTAATTGTTTTAGTACGATGGTAGAAATCTACCATCCTTTTACTCGCTTAATGCTTATAATCATTTATATCTGTTACTGTCTAATGGTTGTTTCAGCACACCTATTTTACACTAGAATGATGCTGGTTCAATAAATGCTTATTGAAAAACATCCCCACCGTTTATTCTGTGTATCTCTCTGAGACGAAGTGAGCATGAGAGACTGAGCGAAAAGTAATATACTGTTTCCACGATCTTGAGTGATCAGGGTTGTCATGTTCAATAGTTGCCAAGAACTATTCTCTCCTTGGTAAGAGGGATTTCTAGTGGCATTGTGAGCTAACTGGCACAACAGGCTAACATACCCGGTGGGGGTGTCTAGAATCAATCTGGACACCAATCCTACAGTGTATGTTGTCTAAACGCGCAGGTCCTATATAGGTTTATTGGAACTACACGACAAGAGTGGCACCCGCTAGAACCCATGTTACACCGCTTCACTCAGGCTCTTGCCTAACCTTACAGGTGCCCCCATTGGACATCCTGAACTGTATGTCGGGCGTCCTGAGACTGATCGTTGCCGGTTTCTTTGCCGCTTAAGTTTTATCGTGGCTTTTCATGACATGACCAGTCTGGCTTGTTTTTACACTGTGACTAAGTCTGATTCTTGAGACATATATTCTTGTGCAACCATTTTGTCCTGAAGACGGTCCCAAGGATCTGCTAGACCAGCGGGGGACCGAAACGTCGACGCACTACGCCGTTTTGCATAAATACCAAATTATTTGGAGTTTAATTTACCAATGTACTGTGTTAATTCACGCAAATGTGGTTGAATCAAATGTCCATATTTTATGCGAAAGGTGTTTTTGATACTACCTTTAATTTATTGTGATTGTATCTGTAGTATTTTGTTGCCAGACCTTTACCTTGCAGAAAAGCTACATGTGTAACAAGAATCAAAATTTATATTTTTGATACAGTTATAGTGTCCTATATTGAATCCCTGTGACTACAAACAATTAAGTGTTCATACATATGACACCATTAAAAAAGTGAATCAGTATATAAATGTTTCCTTTCTGGGACATTTTGTTTTTGTTATTAACGATACCCAGTCCCTGGGGGATTATTGTTTGGCTCTGTTCTGATATTATTCCCATTGGTTTGTGTCTGCACACCTCCATTGTTCTACAAAGCGTACCTGTCATGCCTGTCGAGGACATGGGAATGGTGCACTTACCCACGCATACATTTAGAGGCTGGTGTCCGTTCTAAAGCTGTGATACTGACTGTTCTTTATACGTGATTGGCAACGATTGGCAAACTCAGCTCCAGGAGTTATGGCGCATGCGCCGTTACCGCGCATGCGCAGGAGTATAGCGTTCCAGGACTTAAACACGCCCAGAACCTGAAGGAAGTGCTTCGCGTCTAGCCAGAGTGATTCCATTGTCGTTCCGGGTTGTGTTCGTGGCGTCCGAGGAGCTAGCTGTTCGTTGCGGTGGCATTTCGCCTCGTACGGTATTTGGTGTGTTCGCTCTGATTTTTGGAAGGTGTAGAAGCTGCTTGCTTCTAGAATTCATGTTCTGTTCTTTGTCACTATCGTTTTCCGCTGATGCTAAAGCGGTGTTTATTGGACTTTGGGTTCCAATATTTTGTGTTTGTTCAGGGGAGTTTGTACCTTGGTAGTTGTGATTCTACAGGTGGATAGAATTACAGTGGTACCTGCGAAAGGTTGTGGTGGATATCCTTTGAGGAGCGTTTATATGAGAGTAGTGGTGAGTGCTTCTCATAGCAGAAATACCCTGACAGGGTGTAGTGTAAGTTGTACATATAGTCTATATTGTGTTTCATTTTACAAATACATATCTCCAGCCCTATTAGGTCAAGATACAGAGTTCCAGACTTTTTCCTTGGTTTCCGTATTGTCCTCCCCGATATTCCACAAGGTACTATTAGGTATAGGACACATACTACATTAAGAGCTAGCGAGGGAGGGTATAGTGCTCACTTATTGTTTTTTATATCTTACTGCAGTGCCATATACAGACGATAAGAATATCCTCTGAGTGGAAGAAGACCGGTGGAGAATCATCCTTTTTCCCCCTTCCTACCCTTGTTTTGTTCCCCTGTGTTCTCCTTGGTTACCTTTCTGGTGTTAGTGTCCATTTCCTGACATCCGGGAGGTGGCGAGGAGAAGGGAGGGGATTTAGCTTCGTGAATCCAGGACACTTCTGAGACAACCAAGGTGCGTGCATGACAGAACGCGAAGCCTCTTATCAAATTGTCTCCCAGGTGTCATGGATCTCACGTTACAGGATGTCGCAAGCATGGTGGGGAATCTCCAGCGAGAAACCTAAAACATTGCCGAGAGATTAGAGGCATTAAGCGTGCAAGGAGGAGAGAGAGCAGGAGCCAGCAATTCCACCCCTGTAGTTCAAGTGGTCACTCCCCATACCATTCCTCTAGCACCCCCTGAAAGGTTATATGGTGATCCCTCAAAATGCGCAGCGTTTTTGACACAGTGTCAACTCCATTTCTTATGCAAAGCTGCCTGTTTTCCTAACGACCAGGCCAAGGTGGCCTTTGTTCTATCATATCTGGGGGGTTCAGCAGCTAACTGGACTATACCTCTAATAGAAAAAGACGACCCCATGTTATTGGACTATGATGCGTTTCGTAGGGAATTGCGTAAAATGTTTGACAAGCATTCTTTTACCCATGCTGCCGATACAGAGTTATTAAATCTAAAGCAAGGAACGAAAGATCTTATTACCTATATTACAACTTTCAACCGATTGGTGGTGGAAGCAGATTGGCCAGCCAATAAACGTAGTGCTCTTTTTTACAAAGGTCTACGTGATGAACTTAAAGACGAGTTGGCTCATGTTGTAGATCCTCCTGCAACCTGTCCGGAATTAATCGATTTGGTGGTAAAACTGGATCATAGATTGGGAGAAAGACGTAAAGATAGAGTGAGGTACGACCATTCTAGGTTCAGTCAAAGAGAAAGAAAACCAGAGTCTGACATGAAGCCTTAGGATCCGGAGCCTATGCAAATAGGCAGTATCAAAGGTCCTTTGAGTGATGCCGAAAAAAAGAGACGTAGAGAGAATAGGTTATGTCTCTATTGCGGCAAACCAGGCCACTTCTTGAGAGAATGTCCGGTTAAACCTAAATCGTTCCGCAAGTCGGAAAACTAGTAGACCCGCAGGTAAAAGAGACCGTACCGCCGGGTCCTTTAAGTCACATGGTCTCCTCAGTAATGAATGAGGAAGGACATTTTTTTATTACATCCAAATTGTCCTGGCTTTCACACTCTATCACACAGGCTCTTATGTTAGATTCAGGGGCCTCAGGTAATTTTATGGATTATCAATGGGCCATCACCAATAATGTCCCTACAGTACAAAATAAAACACCAGAGGAAGTGTTTACCATTGATGGGAGTCCATTGAGATCTGGACCCATCACACACTCCAGTAGTCCGTTGGATGTGTATATGGAACCATCACATCAGGAGGTATTAGCTTTTGATCTGATCGAATCTCCTCAGTTCCCAGTGGTCTTAGGCCTTCCTTGGTTGCGCCTCCATAATCCCCACATTGATTGGCAGAAAAACTGTATCGCTTTCACAGAGGAAGACGATCAACCTACAGTCACTGGTAGTTCAAAGCCTATAAATCAAGCTCCCAAGATGAGCTGCTTTCCATCACAAAAAATGGTTCTTGTGGTTTCAGAGGTTCCTGCCGAACTGGAAGGGGTAGAACAACCTGATACAGCTTTACCCCCTGTGTATCAAGAGTATCAGGCAGTGTTTGATCAAGAAAAAGCTACTAGCCTGCCCCCTCATAGGGTATATGACTGTAGGATAGATTTGCAACCCGGCTCTCGTATACAGACCAGTAGAGTGTATTCCCTCACCGAAAAAAAGAATCTGTATTTAAGGGAATACCTTGACACCATGTTGGAGCTTGGGTTCATCAGATCCTCTAGGTCCCCGGCTTCTTCAGCATTGTTTTTTATTCCAAAACGGGAAGGGGGATTACGTTGTTGCATCGACTATAGATCGTTAAACGCTATCACTATTAAGAACAAGTACCCCTTGCCGCTCATCTCATCTCTGCTCGATCAAGTGAAGGATGCCAAATGGTTCACGAAATTAGATCTACGTGGGGCCTATCACTTGGTTCGAGTCAGAGATGGGGATGAGTGGAAAACTGCATTCTGCACCAAATTCGGACTGTATGAGTATTTGGTGATGCCCTTCGGGCTTTGTAACGCTCCTTCAGCATTCCAATATTTCATCAATGAAGTGCTGAAGGAGCATCTGGACAAGCATGTGATAGCCTACATTGATGATCTCCTCATATATTCTCAATCAATCAATCAATCACAGCATTTTTATAGCGCACTACTCACCCGAAGGGTCTCAAGGCGCTAGGGAGGGGGGGTCCGCTACTGCTCGAACAGCCAGGTCTTGAGTTGCTTCCTGAAGGCGAGGTGGTCCTGGGTCCGGCGGAGGTGAGTCGGGAGGGAGTTCCATGTCTTGGCGGCGAGGTAGGAGAAGGACCGTCCTCCTGTGGTGGCTCTTTGGATGCGGGGGACGGCGGCGAGGGCGTGGCCGGTCGATCGAAGCTGGCGTTTGGGAGCGTAGAAGTTGAGGCGGCTGTTGAGGTATCCCGGGCCTTGGTTGTGTAGGGCTTTATGTGCGTGGGTGAGGAGTCGGAAGGTGATTCTCTTGTTGACCGGGAGCCAGTGCAGGTCTCTCAGGTGTCCGGAGATGTGGCTGCGACGGGGGATGTCCAGGATGAGACGTGCTGAGGCGTTCTGGATCCGCTGGAGCCTCTTCTGGAGTTTGGCGGTGGTATCGGCGTAGAGGGAGTTGCCGTAGTCCAGACGGCTGGTGACGAGGGCCTGGGTGACCGTCTTCCTGGTCTCGGTGGGGATCCACCGGAAGATCTTACGTAGCATGCGCAGGATGTTGAAGCACGACGAGGAGACGGCGTTGACTTGTCTGGTCATGGAGAGGGAGGAGTCCAGGATGAAGCCCAGGTTGCGTGCGTGGTCTGTTGGTTGGGGTGCGCTGCCCAGGGCGGGGTGCCACCAGGAGTCATCCCAGGCGGAGGGTGAGGATCCCAGGATGAGGACTTCCGTCTTGTCCGAGTTCAGTTTCAGGCGGCTGTTCTTCATCCATTCGGCTACCTCTTTCATCCCTTCGTGTAGGTTGTCTCTGGCGGTGGCGGTGGCGGGGTCGTTGGTGAGGGAGAGGATCAGCTGGGTGTCGTCGGCGTAGGAGATGATGTTGAGGTTGTGCTGGTGTGCGATGTCTGCGAGGGGGCCCATGTAGACGTTGAAGAGGGTTGGACTGAGCGAGGAGCCTTGAGGGACGCCGCAGATGACTTCGGTGGCTTCCGATCTGAACGGAGGGAGGCGGACTCTCTGTGTTCTTTGAGGAACATACGGGTCATGTAAAGGCTGTCCTGCATCAGTTACAAGTCAATAATCTCTTCTGCAAGCTAGATAAATGTTTCTTCCATCGACACCAGGTCGCTTTTTTAGGATTTATTGTGTCAGCAACAGGTCTGCGCATGGATCCACGTAAGGTCCGTGCCGTGTTGGAATGGCCACCCCCCAAAAATATTAAAGAAATCCAACAATTCATTGGGTTCTTGAATTTCTACAGGCGATTTATACACCAGTTCTCAGATTTAGTGGCCCCTATCACTCGTTTGTTGCAGAAGGGAGTCCCTTTTCATTGGTCAGAGGAAGCAGACAGGGCTTTTAACTTCCTAAAGACTGCATTCACACAGGCCCCCATTCTCAAACATCCTGATCCATCCAGTCCTTATGTGGTGGAAGTTGATGCCTCACAAGTAGCGGTAGGAGGGATTCTGTCTCAGGCGGATGTTGTCACAGGTGAATTACATCCTGTGGCTTATTATTCCCATAAGTTGACTCCTGCTGAGGTAAACTATGCCGTTGGAGAGAGAGAACTCCTGGCCATAAAAAAAGTACTGGAAGAATGGAGACAGTATCTTTTGGGTACAAAGCACACAGTCACTGTTCTAACGGATCATCGTAATCTACAGTATCTAAAGTCAGCGAGAGCTTTGTCCATGAGACAACTGAGATGGACACAGTTCTTTAACGAGTACGACTTTAGTATACATTTCAGATCTGGCAGACGAAACGGAAAAGCTGACGCTTTATCTCGTCTGGGGTTCGAACCGATCCCTTGTGATGAGAAGCCCCCTTGTATCATTGCCCCTCAAAGGATAATTGGAGTGCTTACGTCAGAGAAAGAATTCCTCCTACAAGTAAAAAATGCCCAACAAGAGCCCGCTTCGCAAGACATATTGCAACAACATCAGTCCATTGTTAAGACAGACCTTCATTATGTGCAGGGAGGGTTATACATTCCCCATGTATCTCTCCAACAACAAGTGTTGAACTGGTGTCATTCACATGGTGTGGCAGGGCATCCGGGATACAAAAGAACAATAGAATTGATAAAGAGATTCTGCTGGTGGCCTCATATGGTCAAAGACATACAACACTATGTTCAAACTTGCCACATATGTGCTCAAGGGAAGTCCTCACATAAAGGGTTAGTGGGTTTGTTACTTCCTCTACCTACACCAGTAGCTCCCTGGCAGTCTGTTTCAATGGACTTCATTGTAGAGTTACCAAAGACACGAAGAGGCAATACCACTCTTTTAGTTGTAGTGGACATGTTCACCAAGTCGGCTCATTTCATCCCTTTGAAATGTTTACCTACATCTCTTGTACTAGCGGGTATCTTTTTGCAGAATATAGTTAGACTACATGGTCTTCCGTCTATCCTTGTCACAGATAGAGGCTCTCAGTTTATATCCAAATTTTGGAAACAGTTGTGTTCATCTCTGCAAATGGAAGTCCGTCTGTCTTCTAGTCATCACCCCCAGACAGACGGTCAAACTGAAAGGGTGAACCAGAGCCGTGAACAGTTTTTGCGTTGTCAACTACTACAGGATCAAAAGGAATGGGATGAGTTGATTTGGCTGGCAGAACTGTCCTACAATAATAGCCATCACTTTTCTACACTGTTTTCCCCTTTTTATGCTTCCTACGGGTTCCACCCTAAAGTCCTACCCTTTTCTCCATTAAGACCTAGTGCTATACCCGCTGTACAGGATTTGGTCTCACATTTACAGATAGTGCATTCCACCATCCATGACAATCTCGATAAGGCCAAAATGGATTATAAAAAAACAGCAGATGCACATCGACACACAGGTCCATCGTACCAGCAAGATGATAAGGTGTGGTTGTCCACCAAATATTTGGCCTTGAAGGGGGCATGCAAATTCAGGCCCAAATATATTGGTCCCTTTCCTGTTGTGAAGGTAATCAATCCTGTGGCTCTGAAGCTGAGATTGCCTCCTTCTATGAAGATACATCCTGTCTTTCATATTTCCCTGTTGAAGCCAGTGCAACAGGATACTCGCCTTCCTGCTACTCCTCTTCCCTCTTTGGTAGATGCTGATGAGGAATACGAAGTGGGGGCTATACTTGACTCCAGAAGAGTGCGTGGTCGGTTACAATATTTGATACATTGGAAAGGATTTGGGGTCGAAGAAAGGTCGTGGGAACCGGCTGGTCAGGTTCATGCGCCTCGGTTACTGCGAGCTTTTCACAGGAGGTTCCCTCACAAGCCCAAACCGGTGGGGGGGCGTTGTGGGAGGGGTGTTCTGTCATGCCTGTCGAGTACATGGGAATGGTGCACTTACCCACGCATACATTTAGAGGCTGGTGTCCGTTCTAAAGCTGTGATACTAACTGTTCTTTATACGTGATTGGCAACGATTGGCAAACTCAGCTCCAGGAGTTATGGCGCATGCGCCGTTACCGCGCATGTGCAGGAGTATAGCGTTCCAGGACTTAAACACGCCCAGAACCTGAAGGAAGTGCTTCGCGTCTAGCCAGAGTGATTCCATTCTCGTTCCGGGTTGTGTTTGTGGCGTCCAAGGAGCTAGCTGTTCGTTGCGGTGGTATTTCGCCTCGTATGGTATTTGGTGTGTTCGCTCTGATTTTTGGAAGGTGTAGAAGCGGCTTGCTTCTAGAATTCATGTTCTGTTCTTTGTCACTATCGTTTTCCGCTGATGCTAAAGCGGTGTTTATTGGACTGTGGGTTCCAATACTTTGTGTTTGTTCAGGGGAGTTTGTACCTTGGTAGTTGTGATTCTACAGGTGGATAGAATTACAGTGGTACCTGCGAAAGGTTGTGGTGGATATCCTTTGAGGAGCGTTTATATGAGAGTAGTGGTGAGTGCTTCTCATAGCAGAAATACCCTGACAGGGTGTAGTGTAAGTTGTACATATAGTCTATATTGTGTTTCATTTTACAAATACATATCTTCAGCCCTATTAGGTCAAGATACAGAGTTCCAGACTTTTTCCTTGGTTTCCGTATTGTCCTCCCCGATATTCCACAAAGTACTATTAGGTATAGGACACATACCACATTAAGAGCTAGCGAGGGAGGGTATAGTGCTCACTTATTGTTTTTTATATCTTACTGCAGTGCCATATACAGAGGATAAGAATATCCTCTGAGTGGAAGAAGACCGGTGGAGAATCATCCTTTTTCCCCCTTCCTACCCTTGTTTTGTACCCCTGTGTTCTCCTTGGTTACCTTTCTGGTGTTAGTGTCCATTTCCTGACATCCGGGAGGTGGCGAGGAGAAGGGAGGGGATTTAGCTTCGTGAATCCAGGACACTTCTGAGACAACCAAGGTGCGTGCATGACAGTACCTAGATGCCCTTGAAAACGTCTACGCGAGCAAGCACATAGCGGCACACACCCACACAAGTGCCGTTAGCAGTTGTTTTTTTGTTTTGTTTTTTTTGCTGACCAAGGAAAGTGCTAGCTCCTGCCCCTTTAAGACAACCGGCATTTAGGTTCACACAAGGTACCAACACTTAACTCGCCCAATA
The DNA here is from genome assembly GCF_964261635.1 of Lissotriton helveticus. Lineage (NCBI taxonomy): Eukaryota > Metazoa > Chordata > Amphibia > Caudata > Salamandridae > Lissotriton > Lissotriton helveticus. The sequence continues at coordinate 696,170,116 of NC_136070.1, forward strand.
CTTAATGAGGTTACAAGGAAACATTTCCAACTCTCCGCACCTGAGAGGTGTGCGCCCTGCACCTCCCTTCATAATGCAGACATGCAAAAAGTCGGTTTTGCCAGCACAACCTGTTAGGTTGCCAGTAATTACAGGAAATTAGAGGAGGGAATAGCGTAGATGGGATGCGTGTGTCCAGTGCGAATTAACATATTCAGATCTGGAAACATCCTCCTTGGGTGTCGTCCAGCACGGGAACTCAACACAACAATCGAAAAGTCACCCATGAAACTTGGAATGCATTAGCTCACCTGCCTTACACAGGATTTTAAAGGTTAACAACTAATTAGAAAGCACGAGTAAATTATTTATTTTAATGAGCCTTCCTAGCCCTGCTCTCTGGGTCCCAGATTCTCTGTAGCACATAAAATATATTTTTCCCTTTGCTTCCAATTTAATGTGTCTGATCCCTTATCTAGCAGCAAACCTGGGCTTGGACGCCTACTCTCTCGCTGAAGATCTATTAATAAACCTCTCAGCTCATTAATTTCCTCTGTAATCTGTATGCCGTCCAAGCAGGCGTTTTTAAATATCTGATAAAGGAAATTATACTGAAAGGAATTGTTAACAATGATGGGATTTGCACTCTTGCATGAGAGGGGTCTCAGGCACCACATGCTCATGAACTTGCCTCTAAGATATAACTCCTATGCTGTTGCAGGGAAGATGGTTCCCCTTAGTAACCCCATACATCATGGGTTTTGCACACAAAACCAATACACTGCTCAGAATCAGTCGACCTGCGAGCCATGTATATTTTAAGATGGAGGGGCTGCCCAAGAAATATTTTGCAGTTTATATAGCGCTAACTCAACCCAAAAGTATTGGAACCCTTTACATGAGCACCAGTTATGGTGTACACAGACACCTTCTTTTATGGTTGGAATGGGGAGATTCAGTGATTTGCCCCGAGTCCCAAGATGTTGAGCCAATGCAGAGACTCTAAAGCGGGGAGAAGCGGTCCAGGCTCCAAGGAAAGGGATTTGCATGGCAGCCCCAGCTGTGAGGTAAAAGTATTGGAGGTTACATTACACCTGATCACCAGTCTTTAGGCGCAGGGAGATTAAGTGATTTGCGCAGATTCACACGATGGTGTCCTGACACCGAGACTTGAGCGTGTTTCTCTTTGGCAGCAGCTCTGGCCGCTGTGCCACACCCTCTCCACCGATACCTTGGCCAACCCAAAGAGTGGGCAGGAAAGTGCAACCTTCACACAACAGCAGGTGTCCAGAAGGCACTCTACATTGAACTTATGCCCGATGCCATGCTTCGTATGTCACCAGGGCCGGACTGTGAACCAAAACTGGCCCTGGCAAAGAGTTCGGCCGGCCTCCCTGGGAGCGGCAGAGATGTTTGCCAGGGCTGCTTTCGGCTGATTTTTGTTACAGGGGCCGATTATGCTGCAAAAACGGCCCTGTAACAAAAACGGCACCCAGGGTCCCCAACCCTAGCGGCCCACCGGAGAAATGCCCAGTGCACGCTATGGCCAGTCCGGCCCTGTATGTCACACATTTACTGCTGAAAGTACAGCATTTGGAAAGATGAACACCTGAGAAACTAGCAGTATTCAAACTCCTGCTCTACTGTTCACTCAGACGGTAGTGAGACAAAATATCGAACTTAAAATATCGATATACAATAATATCGATGTTTTAATTTCGATAGTAAAGAATATCGATGTCCAAAATATCGACAGACAGAATATCGTTTTTTTAAGGTATGTATGTTACTAATATCGAATTTAATAATATCGAAATTTTGTTTAGTGTTATGTATTTTAATGTGTTGTTTATATGTTTGTTAAACATGTTTTGTAATGTATGTTTGTAAATTTGTTTACATTTTGCGTTTTAGTATCAGAGCGGGTTGTGGGTTTATAGGGGAATAGGGTGGGAAGTAATTTAATAATTATTAATTAATTAATATATGGTTGTAAATATTTTTAATTAATACTTAATTGGTAATTAATTAATATTAATTAGTTAATTAATTAATATAATTTTGTACATATTTTTAATTAATAATTAATTGGTAATTAATTAATATTAATTAGTTAATTACATTAATTAGAGTAATTTTTTTATATATATAATTTTTTGTTATTGTTAATTAATGAATTGGGAAACAATAATATTAATTAGTAAATTAAATTATTTACAGCTAATGTGCTTATATATTTACTTTATTGTTATTGTTAATTAATAATTAATTGATAATTAAATAATATTAATTATGTAATTAAATTATTTAGAGTTCATGTGCTAATATATTTAATGTGTTGTTATTGTTAATTCATAATTAATTGGTAATTAAATAATAATAATTATGTAATTAAATTATTTAGAGTTAATGTGCTAATATATTTAATTTTTTTTATTGTTAAATAATAATTAATTGGTAATTAATATTTATTAAGTGAATAAATGATATGATTTATTTCTGTGTAGTGGGTTGTGTGTTTATAGGGGGATAGGGTGTGATATAATTAAATGTAATTAATTAAAGAGATTGTAATTTTCTTTGGTATTTATTGTTAATTAATTAGTAATTAATATGTGTTATTTAGTTCATTTATAATTACATCAATTTAGTAATATTAATTGTTATTAATTGATTAATTGAAATTTATATTAATTGTCTTTTTTATATGTGTAGTGTGTTGTGTGTTAAAGTGGGAGTAGTGTGGGAATTAATTTTTACCCCCATGCTATCCAACGCTTTCCCTACTGTTGCACCCTCTGGAGTGTGAATAGTAAATTTTTACCCCAACGCTATCCACCGGGGAAACAACCTTTACAACGCAACTTTTACAACGCATACCATTACAACGTAAGTATAGGTATGTATATAATAATATTTTAAATTTTATATGTTTTAGTTTTTTTAAGGGGTATTTTTAGGGTTCAGGGTCAGTTTTCAGTTTTTGGGTAAAAGGGTATTTTTAGTGGTCAGGGTCAGTTTTCAGTTTTTGGGTAAAGGGGTATTTTTAGGGTTCAGGGTCAGTTTTCAGTTTTTGGGTAAAGGGGTATTTTTTGGGTTCAGGGTCAGTTTTCAGTTTTTGGGTAAAGGGGTATTTTTAGGGTTCAGGGTCAGTTTTTAGTTCTTGGATAAAGGGGTATTTTTTGGGTTCAGGGTCAGTTTTCAGTTTTTGGGTAAAGGGGTATTTTTAGGGTTCAGGGTCAGTTTTGGGTTTTTGGGTAAAGGGGTATTTTTTGGGTTCAGGGTCAGTTTTCAGTTTTTGGGTAAAGGGGTGTTTTTAGTGTTCAGGGTCAGTTTTCAGTTTTTGGGTAAAGGGTTTTTTTAGGGTTCAGGGTCAGTTTTCAGTTTTTGGGTAAAGGGGTATTTTTTGGGTTCAGGGTCAGTTTTCAGTTTTTGGGTAAAGGGGTATTTTTAGGGTTCAGGGTCAGTTTTTAGTTCTTGGATAAAGGGGTATTTTTTGGGTTCAGGGTCAGTTTTCAGTTTTTGGGTAAAGGGGTATTTTTAGGGTTCAGGGTCAGTTTTGGGTTTTTGGGTAAAGGGGTATTTTTTGGGTTCAGGGTCAGTTTGCAGTTTTTGGGTAAAGGGGTATTTTTAGGGTTCAGGGTCAGTTTTGGGTTTTTGGGTAAAGGGGTATTTTTTGGGTTCAGGGTCAGTTTTCAGTTTTTGGGTAAAGGGGTATTTTTTGGGTTCAGGGTCAGTTTTTAGTTCTTGGATAAAGGGGTATTTTTTGGGTTCAGGGTCAGTTTTCAGTTTTTGGGTAAAGGGGTATTTTTAGGGTTCAGGGTCAGTTTTGGGTTTTTGGGGTACAGGCGTACAGGGTAAAAATAAAATAAATTTATATTTAAATTAAATCAATTAAATGAAATTTAAAAAAATTAAATTACATTAAATTATTACATTTTTAATTTATTTTAAATGTATATGTATTAGTTTTAATTTTTTAATTATGTTTTAATGTTTTTATTTAATATTTGTAAAATTATATGTATTTTAAAATTAGTTTTACATTATTATTTATACATTTAAAAAACGATATTTTTAATTTCGATATTTTTGTACTACGATATTAATTTTTCGATATTTTTGTACTCACCTTTATGAAGATATGACTCCGATATTTTTGATTTCGATATTTTTGTGTCGATATTTTTGTATGTAGATATTCTGTCTGTCGATATTATGTCATAGATCCACTCAGACAGTGCCTGACCACCCCGCAAGCCACGCAAAGCTGTGTTCCGCAGCTTACCGTCCTCTGGTGTGCCCACTTTCGCAAGCATGCTCAACATGCATGCAGGGGGCTCCGCTCACGGCAAGCCGGCAATCAACTCCGGGCTTGAAACCACAATGTTCTGCTGCTATTTAAATATCGAGCCCTTACCATTGAGCAGTGGCGGCAGGTGAACTTTGAAAGAAGTGGGGAGTACATATGTACCTGAAATCGGAACAAGCGCGCCATCCTGACACTCTAAAGCAGGGTTCAGGGGGTTCTGTCCAACAAGAAAACTTTTTAAAAACAAGGCCAAATGTGGTAGGTTTGTCCATAGTAGCCATATTTTTATCATGTAACCATGCAGGATTAGAAAGTGGGAATACTGGTTGAATCTCCTGCTTGAAACAAATGGATTTGTGTGGCTGTTGATTTGCAAGAAGAAGTGACTGGTGATGCTAGATAGAGTCTGATAGATTATGTGGTAACTGGGCATTTCTCTTTTAAGTTACGTTGTGCGATATAATTGGTGCTCATTAAAGCACTACAACACCTTTGGGTAGAGTTTGCGCTATATGAAAACTGCATGGGAAATCCACAAAGAGGTAACAACCGAGCATTAAAATAAAAAAAGAAATACAGATACCCATTTGGTGGATAATTTGTACATAGTTTATTGTTCCACATTTTTTGTTTAGCATTGAAAGCACTTTCAAATATGTGGGTTCAGATACCAGCTGTACAAAAACCTGTTGTTTTATTTTATAAACTATAATGTTTCTCTATAATAATCTGTGTCAGTACAAGGTTTTTTTATGTCAACTGTCTCCCCTCTTAACAATGCCCAAGCTTCCATATGTTAAAGAAATACAACTGTTTTCATTTTGAAGATTCTTTAGCATATTTAGGTAATGTTTGTTGTATGAGTTACAAAGAAAACATTTTCAGGGCTTGTCTGAAAACGAACAAAAATGCACTGACTGCACCACATTTGTTTTTGTTTAAACTGATAAAGGTATAAAAACAAACGTGGTGCAATTGGTGCATTTTGTTCATTTTTAGACGAGCCCTGAAAATATTTGCTTTGTAACTCATACAACAAACAGACAACCATGAAGTAAAATGAAAAAGTGTCCTCAAAATTCAAACAATTGTACTTCTTTAACATACAGAAGCGTGAGCATAATTAATATGTTGCATTGTAGCACTGCATTGAAAAAAGCTTATTAAAAGTGATAGTTCTTAACCATGAACCAAATACACACATGGCTTGGCAGTTCGGGCTGGACTGTTCCCATGAGGCACATGGTCAAGGCTGATTTGCATATGGCCATGTCTGAACTGGGGTGGTGTGGAGTGCAAAAAAACGATGGATTTAGGCCCAGATTTCTGTACTGGGGTGAATGTTTGACATTGTTCTGCATTCTGTCCATCAACTGTTGTTTTTCCAAATACACACACATGCATAATCTCCAACACTCACCACGCCCGCGATAAAACACACACATATCTATAGAAATACTCACATGCACAAATTCAGAAATCCACATATTCAGAAATTCACACATTCATCATGGCCCAAACTCGTCGACCTTTTATTCGGAGGAGTCTTTTGATCAGATCAGTCATAGGAGAAAGCAAGGGGTTGTACTCCCAGGACTCCCTTGAATTTGTGACTACCTCTACGTGGATTGAATGCAACACTACCTCTATAACCACCCTACGTCTATAATAGCAATAAGGAAGTAACAAGGAACAGATGGACAATGCCTCGCCCCTTGTGGGTAATATATTGAAATTATTTTTGTCTTTTTTCTGTATTTGACATTTGTGACTGTCCCTTCCTAATCTATTGTCCAGAGATCTATAAATATGTTTGATTTTGTAATTTTACAAATGCACAGGTTGGTGTTACATAATTAATTGATACAAGACATCCATGTGGAAATTCATTGTTTCATTGTGGCATAAGTACAATTGGCTAAATTTAGCCCTGCCTACAGTAATCCACTTTGTTTATTTCCAACAGATATTGTCTGGCAATTGACAAGTAGATTTCCAATATCTTGTTATAGATGTAATAGAAATGAGATCAGAAAACCGAATACTTTGTATCTACCAATAGGCCTTCCTTTTATAAAGCCAGAAATAAGTACACAACAAAACATCTCAGGAAATGCTGATAATTATTTATTCGTTTCTGATGTCATCTAATAAGTTAATTGTTAATGAACGTTCATTTAATAAATATTTAGGTACCATTTTGCAGTTCCAATAAGTTGGTGTTGATAAGAGTTTTGGATGAAACAGTTTTACAGTCCTAAAGTACATAACATAAACATACTATTTAGCTTAGAAACTCTAGGTTCAATACAATTTATAGTACAATTTCAGTTGTGTAAGCCATTGTCAATCTGGATAAGAAATTTCTGATTCTTTTTTCATACGTTAATTAAGTGTGGGAAGAACCCCCCTTGTCAGTAAGTGTATACATATTCAATGAACTCAACATGTAAAAACTATTAAATTAAAATACATTTGTAGACATACCAAGTGGAGATCCAGTTTGAATAGAAGATTAAGTATCCCAAAGCAATTTACTTCCTAAATTGAGAGAGTCTATTTAGAGGTATTATCTTGCATGGATATAAGGTTATAACCCAAAACAATATCACTGGACTTTAATATATCATTATTACATCAACTCGTGCATTATACTTCTTCAATAATGATCAATCAATCAAAGGCATTTGTACAGCGCGCAGCTACCCCGGCTGAGGCATCCCGGCGTTCAATGATGACTCTAGGCTTTCTCCATATAGGTACTTCAAAAAAAATATGAATCTGGGAGAGTGCAGAGTGGCCAAAATACACAATTTAGTTCTAGAATTAACAGTTGAAATTCGACCCCTAGTCTTACAAGTTTTTCCCATCATGCATTGTAAAAGGAATAAGCCGGCTTCTTTCAACATTAATCCATGCGCACTGCTTAGTAAATGCTCAGGTCCAGGGGAACCCAAGGATTTTGTGAGGTGATATTGTTTAGCACATTATGGAACTTTACACGCTAATGTGTGTGAGTTACTCGCTCTGTTTCAGAGTTCTGCTTCTCTCCTTGTTGTTCAAGAATAAGAACTAATTCTTGGGGACAAATTAGAGGCAATTGTGAAGGGGCAAGATCTCCAGATAATCCTTCCATTTTAGAAGATTTCCTTAGTAATCTGTTGATCTCTAAATGCTCAACGTTTTAAGGAACCTTTGGTGACCCCTACACTGAGGCCGGGCCACTTTAGAAAGAAACGGGATCCCGCCTGCCATACAACAGGCATCAGTGGTGCAGAAAGCACTCTCATGTAATATTCACTCAACCGGGCACACATGAACATTCTATGACGTCACACACACTATGGCTGAGCAGTAGGGCACAGAATACAACTAAAGAAATACATAGCAATAAGATCAGGATACCACACAAGGTATGCATGTTCTTCATATGTAAGTGGCCCTGGAAACATATAAAAGATGCAGTTTGCCTCAGGCCAAAGCTCTGCATGAATTTTGGTACCCCAAAGCACTTTTCTGCAGCGTGACCATAGCCCACAGCCAGCCACTAAGAGGAGTGAGTCAGACTATGCGGCGAGGCTTTTGCTCAGATCTTTCCCTTGGGCTATCAGGTGAAGAGGCTGTTTACCAGGGTTCTCTAAGGTGAGGGAGGCAAGGGAAGAAGAGACTTTAAGAGGTTTCAGGGGAACAGCAGGTGATGAAGTCTTAGGGGCAGGCAGAGCGCTAATGGATCTGGAGAGCGTCTAGTAAGACGAGACACTCCAGATGAGAGTATGCGTCATGTCCTTTACGGTTGCCCAGGGATACAAAGTCATCCATTGGGACACATATAAGAGTGTTGGAGCACCTGGGTTGCTCGTCAAAAGAAGGGAGAGAATTTGTGAAAAAATAAAAAAATAATTCACTTGTAAAAGGGGAGGTTTTGATGTATTATGATAGAGAAGATACAATGATGTTTGCATGTATGCAAATATGTGTGTGTGTGTGTGTCAGGAAAAGGTGATGCGTGCTCTAGGAAATATGCAATGGAGTGTCTCTTCGAGAGGTGAAGCTTCATATCATTTCCTTCTCATCTAGGCAATATCTCTGAATAAGGACAGTGCTTCCCAGGAACAAATTTAAAACGGTTGGTACTGTACTGCCACATGTCCACATGACACCTGCTTCTGCCACCACTGGACAGCATTTAGAATACCTGTATTCTTTGTAGCAGTTCCTTTTCATAGTTCACTTAAATGGCACCTCTAACACTCTAGTTTTGAGGATGAAGAACAAGAGACAACCTCATTTGATGTAGGAAGGAGCTATTTTCTTTTTTATATGGAAGACATTCTATATGTTGATGTCCTGTGCAGTGGTGCAATTTGATGCCAGTGTTGCGGTGGGCTAGGGCTCTGTGTTGGTGATAGGCTAGGGATATGTGATGGTAATGCTTCAGTAATGGTATTGTACTTGTGAACCCTTTGTGTGAGTACTGGTCTTTATCAAGGGCAGTGGCGTAATGCAAGATCATAGGGCACCCCTGTAGATTGGGATAAGGGGCCCCTGAGTCTACTGTATTTCACAGATATTCATTGACCTTTGGCTGAATGTGGCCCCCTTGGCGTGGTTGGGAGCCCCCTGAAGGGTTGGAGGGCCATCTAAACTCCTGATCAAGTAGGGTATGTTGATACAGTGCCTGCCAAGAGATGCCCATGGTTCCTTCTTGGTCAACACAAAGTAAAGCAGGCAGAGCCGGATGGGCCATACAGTGCATTGGGCGTTTCCCCAGGAGGCTGGAGGCTTGTTACCGGGGGCCTGTTTTGCTGTGGCGCTACGATATCGCCCCCCAGTAATAAAAGCAGCAAACAAGCATTTACAGTCTTCCGGGGCATGGCAGGGGCTGGTCCGAGAAAATTGCCAGGGCTGCTTTGGGTTCCCAGTCCGATCCTGAAAGAAGGAAATCCCAAACCAATGTATTCTTGAAGCTCTGACAATAAGCATATTTCGTAATTAAAGACTCCCTCTCCATTCCTAGAACCGCTCTTACTTAACAGACCTTACAAGTTCACTTCTTCAGAGAGCAATTACACAGGGTCCGGTCAAACCAAAGGGTGGCCTGAAATCAAACCCTTAATAAAATAAGCATTAACAGTGCTTCATTTGAGCTGGTAGGGCATGCGCACAACGCCCATAGGGCTAAAAGGGCGTGTGTGTTAGCCTGGGGCTGAGACAGCTTCTCCACACATGCACAGACAGTTCTTGAGCTGCTGTGGGTTGGCTGGTCCGGTGTCTTATCGCAGCCGCACCCCAGTATTTCACAGGTCTTTAGAAGACTATATACTTGATTAAAAGGCTTTCTTGCTTTTTCACCTGTTCCTTGAGCCCCTGCATCTCCATTCTGCCCATTCCTTAAAGTTGCAAATTACTTCGGCTGCCACAGAATGAGAATGCATTTCCTGAAAAGTAACCTTAGGCTTTGTCTGTTTGCAGTTTTATACAGCTCGAACTCCACCCGAAGGTACTGAGGCACTTTTGCTTGAGCGCCAGTTACATTATACAAGGACACATTGCTGGAAGTATTAGCCCCCCCCCCCCCTTCCCCCCCAAATGTGGCTCTAGTTGCGCCGCTGTCGTAGGTGGCACTTGGGATATATTTGTGAGGACCAGCACTTATTTGTCGCCATCAGATATTTACCAAGTGGAAAAGCGGGAAAATACACAGATCGGAAAGCCGGAGGAAGAGAAAAACCCCAAAACCCTCACAGACGAAGAAAGAAGGAGCCTGCAGCCTGCAAGGAGGAGATAATGGGGCAGGGTGTGTCATGTAGTTAATTAAAGAGGAACAAGGTGGTATTCGGCGCACCAAGAGCATGTGAGCAGAGCACTGGTCACTGGCACACTCTGGTTCATAAATTAAGCACTGACATTAATAAATAATAAATTATTACAACCTAGGAGTGCACAGCCTGGAGGTGGTGAGTAATGAAATGACAGAAGGATGAAAACCCTACACAAGGCGCTCAACGCACAGTGAGTTGAAAGTGGTTCAACTGCCCACACCCACCCATCCCCGTGCCCCCTTGGAGTGTCTTTGCCCCGTTTGCCTTAGCTTCCAAGACATACGGTTCTTACTCAGAAGTGTGCAGGCCTGGACTGGAGATGGGGCCTCAATGACAGCCAGCCTCCTGAGTGGCAGGTACTCCAGAGTTTGAAGTGCATTACAAGCATGACAGATGTGATCCTGAGTGCAGTAGTGGTGGGGCTAGAGGTCTGGCTAATAACAGAACATAATATTCTTTAATTGTTTAGTTTGCCTTTCATCTTCAGGTAAATACATTAAAAATATAACTCACACATCTTAAATTAAAAATAAATCCAAGTTAAAATAATCCGTGGGAAATGCGTTATTTTATGTTATAGAAGCTGAATTGGTTAATGTGTATTTATAGTACAGGAGGGCACTGTCTGTGACTGAAAGCCCTGTGAACATGCAATCATTTTAAAATTGTATTATACACAGTGTAAGATAATTTGCAGAAAAATGTGGAAAGAGATTTAGGGCCTGATTTTGGGTTTGGCGGATGGCACTTTGTCTGCCACCCTGTCTTCACTTCACCTGCCAGATTTACAGATATGCGACAGCCATGCTAGAGGTTCCTGTCAATGATGTAAACGTTTGGAGAATGGCTCCACAGTTTTTTTAATTATAAAAAACACATTCCCAAAGAAGAAGCTTGTTTTTGAAAAAGAATGACCGCCAAACCATGGGAGTTCTCCCATGGTGTGATGGTCATCTTCCTTTTTATTACTGTTCATCACTGCCAGTGTATATCTGGCTGTGACAGACAGCAAAACAAACAATCTAGCCGCTCACACTACATAGGGCAGATGATCAAATGGCTAAATTCCCATGACCCCAACTCCTAGGGCTATCAGAGGAAGGCTTATGCCAAAGGAGAACATTTTAATTTGTCTGAGTAAACCTGCGGTCCGTCTTCCTCTAAGCCGGGTGGGCCAACAGCAAGTTTGGTAGAGACGGTACGCTGCTGCCGTTGCAATGGAGTATCCTCTCCACCAAGCTCTAAATCAGTCTCTTAGGGCCCGATTAGGGGTCTGGTGGTCCATTGACCATCAGACTTGTGGGGGTGCAGCGGTGGCGGTCTCCCAACCGCCCTATTATAAGACATGCAGTCAGACCATCACAGCCCCACTGAAGCTGCCAGGGAACTGATGTTCCCTGGTGGTGTTGCAGCAGTGTAGAGGCATATATATGCTTGACGGGACGGCCGAAGTCCTGCCTAGCATAGTAGGAGTTTCCTCTCCACCAAGGTTTTAATGGCGGTTCCTCCTCCATGGAAACTCTGGCTGTACAGTGCCTCTGCACAATGCGGGTGCACACAGGGGGGGCGCAACGTGTTCCTGCATGGCATGGACTTTACAGTCCTTGCAGTGCAGGAACTGTTTTTGGCGTTCCCACTGCGCTGCTCATCTTTAGAGGCACCGCTGTGGTAACACTAAAAAAGTCAGCCAGAAAGGAGGAAACTGCTAATCAGCCCGACCATGGCTCTGGCAGTGCGGCGGCGGAGCCGACCTGGCTCTGCACCGCCAAAGTCATAATCAGGCCCTTATTGTTCAAGATACAAGTACATTAAAATATATATTTTAAGCAATATCCAACCAGACTGTACCTAGTGCAAAACTTTTTTTCTGTTAAAAGGCATCACTGAAGACCTCAGCTGATAACACCCTTACACTACCTTTCAAAAAGAATTAATGTGCGTCACCATGAAGCCTCGAATGGCTACATCAATCAAAGCCATGTACTGACTCCCAAGCCAAGCCCTTAGGTTTGCTGATTAACCAGTAGTTCACATTTACATTTCTTTCCGGTAGCGGGCACTCTGACGAGAGGGCCTGTTTCTTCTTTTGCTATCTGCCTCTACCGGGGCATCGCAGAGCAGGAGACCCTCTCTCTTCCCTTTCAACAAGCAGCACCTGAAGGTCAGCATTATCCTTTCTGGAACAGTTGAATTTAACAGAAAGAATGGGAATTGATATTGTAAAATTAAAAAAGGTTGAGGAGATGTTCATATGCAGTAATCGGAGTGGTAACACTGATTCCAAATGTTAGGTTTCATTCTAAAGTGGGGGGCACAGACAAAGCAAATTATGCTAGCCATCAAATAACCTTACATCAGGGGAGCAGCAATTACTTTGTGCAGTAATTACAGGTCAAATTCTACATAACTTGGAACCATGGGGCATATTACCAACAAGTTGCGATATTTATTGCTAAATAGTCTTAGCGACGATTTTTTTTATCGCTGCCTATCGCTGGATATGTTAGCGGAGAAAACATGCTATTAGCAACTTTTTTCTCCATTGTGCTAAAATCCAGCGATACCGGAGAAATGCGTGAATATAGCTGAGAATACACCGATATTCACGCATTAGCGACGAAATGCTCTTAGCCATGTTATCCACCTCCCATTGGATAACATGGCTAAGAACTGGTCTGAGCAGGCGTTGGTTTTTGGCGATAGCGGGAATATTTCCATTGCTACGCCTGCCTTGCTAATAGGCGATAGCAGCGTTAGCGACTGCTTTCAGTCGCTAACAGGTTGGGTACGCCCACTTTGCATGTCATTAGCGATAAATATCACTGACATGCAAAGCGGGCCCCACACCGCTCGCTATCGCCTAAAAGCTGCAGCGAACATCAGTTAGTGACAGCTTGCTAATAGAGCGATAGAATTATCGCCGCTTAGCGGCCAAAAACGGCCGCTAAACCGGCGATAATTGCCTATCGCCACCCTTGGTAATATGCCCCCAAGTCCTTGGTTTCCAAATGTGTCTTTGTGTTTTTAGCATAATAGTATACAGGTACACAGCTTACAATATATTTTAGTCTCAGCTGGGGGTTAACAAGCCCACCTAGTTTGCATATTTTCCTCCTCATTTAACCGCATAACAGAGGTGGCATCCCCCTTAAGAGCACTGCCGGTTTGCTGAGCAGGTACCATTTTAAAGCACTCACTAGCCAATCTTTTTTTTTAAATTGAAATAATAAACGCTGAAAGCAAGAGTTTATTTTCTCAATACAAAACACATATGCCCATATGTGGAGCTATCTCCCTCCGTATGAGGCTATTTTACATTTTCTCTGCCTGTATCCACCATGCCTTGGGGACAGGAAAAGGAGCGTTGTTAGACCCACAATCAACAGGGTGGGACAACCATCACTGTGACTCGTCTACTCCTTGGCAGATGGGCCACCAAGTCAGAAGTTGACACCATACACTATAAACTTGGTCCTTCTCCTAAAAAAAGTGGGGTAATTGCAAGTTTTGTGAGGCAGAAGCACCACAGTGTTATGGTGGTGCTCCTGCTCCACCAAACTCTAAATGAGGCCATTTGTTTCACCTCTTTCTTTGCTCCTGGTCCTTGAAGCTGGCAACATTCAGTATATAGTGCTAAAGAGACCGGAAAAATGATCTGATAAAGAGCAAAGAATTATTCTTTAGAGAGTAGGAGAGACTGACGGAGCTTAGGCATATCCAGTTGAGATCAGGGGAAGAGAAACCGAAATGCAAATCTTCCACGGTTGCAAATAAAAATATACATTTTGCCCTTAGCAATACACTAGCCTGTATGTACACAAACACATATATGCATCAGACTTTGAAAGAACTAGATCAATGCCAATAACTCAGGCATTACAAATTGTCTATTACGACTTATTTTAAATTCTTTTTCCTGGCCAGTGAATGTCCCAATGTTTTTTCCTGGCAGGCTCCAATCTTACCAGTCTGCTGTGTGTCAAAATGATTACTACCCCATCCACCTTGCTTGTGATAATTTGACTTCTTTTATCTATGAGAAGATTTAAGCCATTTCTGTCTAATGCAGCATGGTTACAAGCTTTCCCCCCTGTTTTGTCATTCCTCTCACAGCTCACCCAAAGATTAAGGAAGACAAGGAGGTTTCCTCCTTGCTTAACTTCCTAAAGTCTGGCTCCGCAGATGATGTGTGTCCATTCAGGACTCTAATCTATCTATCTGTGGTTGTTACACCTGCCTTTACCTTCATCCTTAATACCTGTTTTCTTCTGGCACTGTGCCTAGGAGAATGAAGAAAGGGGACATCAAACCCCTTTTAAAGAAATCAATCTTAAACTGCAGCCCAGACGATAGGTTCATCTTGGACGACGGAGTCTGGCGAGTTTAAAGTCTGTTAGATGAGAGACATTATTAGTACATGTTCAACTGCAAGTGCTTTCATGAAGATTTAAGGACCAGCAGTGTGACATCCTATCATTCCCTGTCTGGCTGCCACTGTTTCCCTCACCACTTCCCCAGTCTTGCCCCTCACCAATCCTTCGCTATATTTTCTATTTTCCAAAAGCACCACAGATGTCCTTTAGGGACAGTCGAAGGAGCAGCTACTAGGTCTGGCTTGTTCAAAGGTTCCCTTGGCAAGCCCTTCCTACCCCTGCTCGCGGGATGAACAGCAAATAAAGTTTGATTCATTTCTGTATTGCAACATCCATTAGTTCTGTCTGACCTCCCAAGGCAGGTGTGGTATAGAACTGCAGTTGATTTTTTGGGACCCCTTGAGGTACTGGGTTTTTAAGAACCGGTACAGAACCGGTAACCCAGCGGTGCCAGGGGATCAACACACCGGAGACCTCGGGTTCTCCTGAGTCAGACCTACAGAAACTTCAGAGTCTTCCAGGTGAAGTCAAAGATTCGTTTATTGGCTGCAACCAAGGTGACAGGGTCCTAGAAGTACAATACCAGTATATTCAGGAGACTGCACACTTTCACAAAGTCAGGCTTCTCTTCTTATACCTAATATTCAGCCTTGAGCAATACATTCCTTGGATTTGTGGTATTTCATTTATGGTTACTGATTTACAAAAGAAAAGCAGAGTCATGATGACATGTACATATTTCACGTCGTGCTGCCCATAACAAATCATCCGGCAAGACCCAACATTTCATCAGATATTGCTGGACCCCTAATAAAAACGGTCACCTCCCCATCATAAAGCAAGTGAAGGAAAGGAGTGGAGAAAGATGTGAGCGAGATATGGCAGGTGTGCGCGCTGAAATGGTTTTATGGCTGGTTGAGCCTAGATGCTATCTTGCTCGGCCACTGGGAGGGAACTGACCTAACGAGCTCGGCCTGGGGCAATGGTTCTAACTTGTACTGGGGTCAGGGAGAAGTCGATTAAGGAGTATGTGTCCTTGTGGAATCAAATTCAACTGGATTAAGGCCTATGTAAAAGGGCAACATGCAGCTAAGGGTTCAGAAGGTAAATGACGATTTCGAGGTGAAATCGTCACTCGAATATGCCGAAAATACATGTACTTGACGTACTCGTCATTCTCGGTCTTTTGATACCAAATTCGTCCTATTTCGACGAAGTTTTTATTCTCGAGTCCAGTACTATTATATGAATCCAGATTTTTCAGAACCACAGACCCTCCTTTTGCCCTTACATAGGCAATTAATCTATCCTCATGTTAATCTGAGTCCAGATCTATATTCCTAAAGTCATTGAGATGTTGCTGCAACATCATTCTAGTGCTGAGCTCACGTCTTGACACAGGCTTCCTTACACATGATGTAACACAGAGGCTACATATTGCAGGAGCACACTGTGTGCATAGACAGAACAGGAAAAGAATGGCTAAGACCATCCCAATGACCATCAGAATTTTCCATCCCCAGGCAGATATCAGTCCCCAGAACCATCCCATTAATGACCAATCTCCTTTATCCACATGAATAGATTCGGAAATCTTATGTAGTTTGGAGATGGCCCCGTACACTGTTGGAGCATTATCTGGAAAAAATGCAACAACTGGACTGGATCAATTTGCATACTCCACCTCGGTCCGCAAGTATTACATCTAAAGCGACCCGGTTCTGAAGGGTCATCAGTCGATCCGACTGGAGCTCAGCAGTCAGGTTACTAAGGGCACCAGCAGTTTCAATCACGGTGTATTCAACTACCCTTGTCAATTGCCTTATGTTTCTGCTGTTAACCATGGCTCCCCAGAACGGCAGAACACCCATTGCAAAGTCACCAAATTCTTGACCTGCAGTGTCTTCTTTACTCAAAACACCTCTAACTACCCTTGTCCGATGGTAATCCGCCACTGCTGTGTAGGTGGGAGGTAACAGGAATGAAACAAAACATGAGCCCGAGAAGTCAGGGGGCAACCATGTATAGGCTCTATCATGACAGATGAAATAAGTACCCTTAGCGGCTAAAAAGGCAGGGGAAGTCTGAGATCCAAAAACGTACGTTTCTGTGCAGACACTCTTCCCTAGCTGAGCTCTGGGATTCTTACCAATACCTTGCAGACACAGGTGACCTTGATGGGGTACGATCCAGATAGGGGACGGTCTCTTGGCTTGCTGTTTCTCACTTACTGTAGTGCCATATCCGGTCACATTCCAACCTACATATGCAAGTATCTCATCATCCGGGGTATCTTCGTAAGAAGTTACTTCCTTGATCATGTCAACTATACCCTTGACTAGGGCGCTAGTCTTGAGGTTGTCTTTTACAGAACGTAGGGGTTGGATTTCTCGTGCATATATGAACATTGTCCTATATGCCCATACTGACCCATTGCGACTGAATGGTAGGACCAAATAGGGGATACCTCTATCCGTGGTGTGGGGCATGAGACCACACACCCAACAGTTGGTTGTGTTCATTACAAGTTGGTGCTGGTGTAATAGCTGAACGAAGGAGTTATTAATGAACTCTAATCTCCTATTTGATTCGTGGTCAGGCAAAGGGAGGAAAGAATGAGAGGAAACAGTAGGAGGAGGTATGGGTGATGTAGTGGGCGCAAATGTCACATGAAAAGAGAATAAAACATAGCTTATCAAAAAGACCATTACGCTAAGTAGCATAAAAATACACATTATTATAAAAATTCTCTTCCTCATTGTTTTCAAAAGTCTCTGCTTAAAGTTCATTTGTTTGGCAGCTCTCTCCACATCAGGAAACTCCATCCTCTCTAAGGTGCTGCCCGCGGCGGTAGGTTGTTTCTGCTAAAAGATGCTTCCGTCAGTCTAGGGTGACTCCCTTGGACCAACTGGAACCAGCGACCTATTGTCGTCAGCTGCACCCAAAAGTCTTTAATCAACCGCGACCCTAGCAGCGGAACCCGGATGGCGGTTCAAGAAAAACAAAAATAAGCAAGTTACCTAGATGGGAGAATCTGCACTTTCAAAAATAGGATTTGGGGAAAGAAAAACAAAACTTTTTATTAGTCCACAGGTTCTTTCTCTCGAATCATAAAATAAATCACTTTTACTTTAGTCTGTTTTTCTTGGTCGCAAATTGTAGCGTCTTTTCCCGGGTACTGTCTGGTCCAGAAATAGTAGCTCAGGTTCCACAAAGTTCAATTGTCCTGATGGCGGCGTAGTTTCTTGAAAAATGTTCCCACTCTTACAATCACGTTTAGCTTCTTTTACACGTTCATCAGTTGTGCGCTCTGAGTCAGTGCCTCCTTTTCGGACCCATTGGTCATGTGGCAGAGGGAAGGGTATCTTCTTACAATGGATCCCGTGGACCCAATTTGCCTTCCCCTCCACTTTAACAGTCGACCTTGTAGACAGGAGGACGAGGTGAGGCCCGGTCCATCTGGGCTGGTCGTTTCTTGTCCTCTGGAAATTGCGGACCAACACCCAGGAACCGGGGTCAATGGAGTGACCCGGTGTCTCAGAGACCGGAGGCAAGGTGTTGTGGACCTGTTGATATAAAACACGTAATTTAGCCGTCAATTCATACAAATAGTCAAGCAAAATGGGGTGTTGCAGCTCGCTAAACTTCATGGGCCTAGGCACTCCCCATATGTTGGCTGGCCGACCAAAGATTATTTTATAGGGGCTGAGTTTCATTCGCGAATGCACAGTCATTCTGGTGGATAGGAGTGCTAAGGGTAGAGCGTCAGGCCATTTAAGACCTGTGCTCGCTTGGATTTTGGCCAATTTAAGTTTAAGCGTGCCATTGTAACATTCCACTAATCCAGCTGATTGGGGGTGATTTGCAGCGTGGAACTTCTGCCTAATGCCTAGCCCTTCACACACTCTTTTCATCACACAACCCACAAATTCACTTCCGTTGTCCGACCAGACCATTCTAGGCATTCCGAACCTGGGGAAGAACTCTTTCACAAGGGCTTTCGCTGTGGACAAGGCAGTATTGTCCCTTAGGGGATAGGCTTCTACCCACCTTGAGAAGGCACAAACAACCACGAGCACATATTTTAAGTTGTTGCACCTCTCCATGTGTATGAAATCTAGCTGCAAAACCTCGAACGGATACGTAGGAGGTGCAAAATGACCAGCTGGAGTTGGGGTTCCCCTACCAGGATTGTGCTTCAGACATACCATGCAATTCTTGACAACATTCTCTGCACACTTGGGAATCCCTGAATTCTTCCACACTGGGGCCAATGACTCGCAAATCCCTTTCGCGCTGATATGGGCCATCCCATGAGCCATTGTAACCACTGCAGGCACATATGCATCGGGTAACAACCATCTCTGTTGCTCTGTCGATTCAATTCAACAACCATTTGCATCCATTCTCCCTGTACTTTCTCTCCACATGCTTAACTCTTTCTCCGTGGCCTCAGCTTGGATGGACTTCACACTTTCTATCGTGTCTTCACATATTCCAACATCACCAGTCCATCTTTCTGGGCTCGCAACATACATTCGGCTCATCATATTCTTTGCCGTATCCTTAGCAGTTTCATCAGCAAATGCATTTCCACGACCAACATCATCAATCACTTTCTTGTGTGCACTACATTTTACGATCGCTACTTTCAGGGGCAACGTCAGTGATTCAAGAAGCTCATGCACCAACCGACCATGCTGAATCTTAGTTCCATGCGAAGTCAGGAACCCACGTTCTCTCCACAATCGTCCAAAACTGTGAGCCACTCCAAAAGCATACTGACTGTCGGTATAGACAGTCACTTTCATTCCTTTGGATAACACACATGCTCTCGTCAATGCCACAAGTTCAGCGGCTTGAGCTGAACCATGTGGTATTCGCGCAGTTTCAACGATTGTGTGCAAGGTTGTGACAGGATATGCTGTAGTCACGTTACCATTTGGGAGTTTAAAGCATGAACCATCCACCCATAGTGTACCATCACATTCAGCAAGAGGAGTGTCGAATAAATCAACTCTCCCTTTCGTCTCTTCCTCCGTTCTGAGGAAACAATCGTGCTGTTCTGAAGCATCCGATTCCTCTGTAATTGGTAACAATGTGGCTATGTTCAAGGTACTACACCTTTTGATGTGCACATGGCTCGCTAGTAGCGTCAATTCATAACTGGACAGTCGAGCACTAGTTAAGTGCTGTGTCTTGG
Source organism: Lissotriton helveticus (assembly GCF_964261635.1). Taxonomy (NCBI): domain Eukaryota; kingdom Metazoa; phylum Chordata; class Amphibia; order Caudata; family Salamandridae; genus Lissotriton; species Lissotriton helveticus. The sequence goes on from NC_136070.1 coordinate 696,189,805, forward strand.
TCCTATTTAACAATGTGTCTACTGCATGCGGGACCATCACGATTAGTGTTTTATTCATTACTAGACCTGCAGACTGTCGAATAGAAACGGCTGCTGCTGCTGTGGCCCTTAGACAACTTGGCAATGCTCGTGCTACCGGATCCAAAGTTGACGAAAAATAGGCGCATGGCCGCTGTCTATCTCCGTATAACTGAGTCAGCACGGACAATGCACAGCCCTCCTTCTCGTGGACATATAATGTGAAAGGTTTACTGTAGTTGGGGTTACCTAACACAGGGGCCGAACATAATGCTGTGCGTAATTCGAGAAAACTTTTCTGACACTCATCGGACCAAGGAATGGGGTTGGGTGTATTCGCACACGTTAGTGCCAATAAGGGTTTGGCTAATAACGAAAAATTTGGAATCCACTGTCTACAGTACGATGTAATGCCCAAGAAAGCGCGTACTTCTCTCTGCGTTCTTGGCACATTCAATTTAGCTATTGCCTGAATTCTTTCTGGGGTCAGTTTCCTTCCCTCCTTCGATAAGAGATGACCTAAGTAGGTCACTTCTTGTCGGCAATATTGGAGCTTGGAAAGTGACACCTTGTGATGTAGATCACATAGATGACGCAGTAATTCCAACATGGCCATTTTACATATTTTCTCAGTGTCCGCAGCTATGAGCAAATCGTCCACGTACTGTACGAGAGTGGAACCTTTGGGCAAAATCATTGTGTCAAGCTGACTTTTCAGAGCTTGACTGTATATTGAGGGGCTTTCACAGTAGCCTTGAGGAGCGCGTTTGAAGCGGAAGCTGCGACCACCTAAACTAAAGGAAAAAATATCCCTGCTTTCCTCTGCAATCGGGATACTGAAGAAAGCATTCTTCAGGTCAATCACCGAAAACCAGGATGCAGAGGCTGGAATCATAGTCAATAATGTTGTAATGTCGGGGACAACTGGGAATTGTGGCACCACTATCTTATTTACTTCCCTAAGATCGATCACAAATCTATACACAGGTGGCTGAGAAGGGTCAGTTCGTTTTAAAACAGGCAGAACAGGACTATTGCAAACATTGCCTCGTGTTTCTTCAATTACGTCTTTCTCAATTAACTCGTAAACAATCGCTAGCAAAGCTTTTTCACCCTCATTAGATATTCTGTATTGGGGAATTCGTGGCATTTTGACATTCGACTTCAATGTTACAACATATGGTGGAATTTCTAAAAGACCTACATCATTTGGACCAGTAGCCCAAAGAATATCTGGAAGAAGTGCCAATTCTGCTGGAAGCGCATTTCTCGACAAATACATGGGAGAAACCACTTTCTTACCTAAAGTAAGTTGTACTCCTGAGGGAGAACAGTACAAAGTCGCATACAATCTTTTTAGCAAATCTAATCCTAGCAAATTTTCACCACAACCTGTTGTCAAAATAAGGGGTGCTTCGAATTCACAAGGACCAACAGAAAGAGATAAAGGGTCAGAAATCGGATTTCTAACCGGGGCGCCAGAAAAACCTACGGAAACGTTCATTTCGCCAGACAAAGGTGCGCCAGGGAGTTTGGAGTGCATAATAGAACTCTTTGTAGCACCAGTATCCAACAGAAAAGGTTCTGACACACCCGATGTAATCACCTCAACGTAAGGTCCACTCTGATCTACTGGAACTGAAACAACTCCCTCTCCTTGTCTAAGGCTGTCCTAGCAATCATTATTCTCCCACTGCTCATTTTCTGTGTAATACTCATCAACGTAGTATTGAGCTGTCCTGTCAGATACGTTATTCTGCTGATCAAACCTGTTCATAGAGTTTTGTGGTGGAAGGGGACGTGCGTCCTGAGGGGCGTTTCCACGCCCTCTACCTCTAGGCGCTTGCTGACTACCACGACCTCTTACGCCAGAAAATCCATTCGCACGTTGTGGCAGGGCAGGACAGTCATACTTGTAATGACCCTCTTGTTTGCAGTATAAACACTGGTTGGGACCTACGCGGTTTTGATTGTAATCGAATCTCTGCAAGTTTCTTTGAGGCTGCTGAAAAGTGTTCTGGTAGTTATTCTGACCATTATTATTTTTATTACCACCACCACGTGGAGGATAGGCTTGCTGTAGCAAAACCTTCGTTTTGAGTTCTCTAGTTTTCTTCTCTGCTTTATCTTTCTCATCTTTGTCTCTATTCTTGTAGTACTGTGCGGTAGCTAATATCTGGGCTGAAGATGAGACTGCCCAAGAACTTTCCGAATCTTTCAATTTTCTACACAAGTCTGGAAGTAGATTGTGCACAAATTTACCGACAAACAATCTCTGACCACCCTCTGTGGTCATATCTTGACCGCTGTGGTCAATGAATGTTTCTTCAAATCTGGTGAAGAAGTCTGAAACAGTTTCTTCTTTCTTTTGCTTGCATGCAGATAACTTATCCCAATTTACGCGTATTGCAGGCATTATCGTTTTCATGTAATCTACTATTCTACCAGGTAGTTCCGCTATCAGAGGCTCAGGCTTGGCACCACCAACTTGTCGTGCATCTGCAGCAGTAATATTAGCCCACGTGTCACCTAATTCCTGGTCATGATCTACATGACGATTTTTTCCCCATAAAGGCTGTGGAACAACGTTCCCGAATAACATATCGATATCGGCCAAATTCATTATACATGACCCAGCAGTTTGCGACAATTCTTTATAGTACCCTGCAGGATTTTTACGCGGATCTGGTAGTGTTTGTTTGAGTGCTAAAACTTCAGCTCGCTTCCATGGAACATGTACCCATACGCGGTGAAAGTGCGGCAGGACAGGTGGGACAGCTGTCGCGTCACCCTCTCTCCATTGTGGGGGAACTTCTCTCATAGGGTATTGTCGTGCCTTTTTCCTACTAGATGCACTAAATTCCGATGGTGACCCAGAACTGCTTCCCTTACTTCGATATGATAATAGCATTTCAACTGCTTTTTCTACATCGGGACCTACAATCATACCCTCTCCAAACTTAAATCGTACACGACACATTTCTTGTGGGATGCATTCTTGATCATTGTCTTCTAAATCCTCGCCAAGAAAAACACACATTTGTTCGAACACATATCTCTGTGTCGCTGTTTCCCATTGATGGAAAACTTCCATGACAGACTGTAAATCATATTTTGCAGTGTCCATGACCCATTTCCGAGCTAAACCATTCAGGGAATCTCTCTCTTGATAATCAGGCAGTTGACTTCGCAACTGTCTTCTACTTATGTTAGGGGTCGGAGCAGGCGACCCAAAAAGGGGTAAAAGAAGATTAGTAACAGTGCTGGCCATTTTCTGCCGAAGGGAAGGTGAAACTGAAGGACAAACAGATGAAAAAACGGGGTGAGATAAGGCGGAAGTAGAGATGGCAGAAGAGGTATGAGGAATAATAGATGTGGTACTAGGCAAAATCATAGGAGGGGCATTAGGAGATGTAGGAAGTACAGTAGGCAAAGTCGTAGAAAACACAGGAGAAACAGAAGTTGTCGGTGGGCCTGAAGGAGGCTGCACCGAAGAAGTAGGAGCCAGCTGAAGAACAGCTGGTGAGTGCTGTGGAAGAGCCAGAGGCGCAGCTTGTGCAACAAAAGGTTGCAGGGGTGCTGTAGCATTCTGCGCATAGGGGGGTGGCGAAGTTAATAATTGCGACATTAATTGGTCTTTTTCACGCTCTTTTGCTGTCCCTTGCTGAAGAGACAGCAAAACTGGATAACACTTATCTATTGCCATTTTACGTTGCCTGTGCAACTGCTCATTTATCTGCTCTTCCTCATTATCTTTAAACTGCACGGCAGCTTGCATTACTGAAAGTCCCCCTTCTCTCTTATTTTTCTTAGCTAATTTAATTTCTTTTTGTTTGGCTTCTTTGCGCCATATGCGGAAAGAGTCAAACATCGCCGGCCGGGCTTTCTTTTTGAAGAGTTTAACTTCAAGGTTGTCTAAGATTTCAGAATCAAAGCTACCTAATTGGGGCCATTTTAAAACACCGTCTTTCCTAGTGTATTTAATCCATACCTCGTTGTAAACGACGGGGCCTACCCCATGTTTAACGTACAGCTCGTAAGTCGGAGTTCCAACTGGAGGAACCGGACATGAGTCCTCCAATCGGGAGTCCCTATTATTACTACCAAGACAAAACCAATTCCCGAATCTAAGACTAGGCATCCTCGCTCTCTAGTCTAGTTCCAAAACTTCAAAGGATTTATCGACTACGATATTTCTCGTGAAAACACGAGTCCTTCGGTTATGGTGCTTGCAAGAACCAATAAAAACCTTTATGTATCTCCAAGATACCACAAAGTAAGTCCAACTAAGGACTGGGAGACGCTCCACTTATACTTAACTGAAAAATATTGATGGCTTCACCAGAAGACTCGTCTCAGCGTTTCGCTCTACCGAAAATTTCAAGGGTCCAACATCAGGGTGATAGCCAGGGCAGCAGTCCTTGTAGCCGTCGGGAAGCGGGGAACCTCGCAGTAAAGACCTTCGGACCACGTCGACATGCAGGGGTCGATGAGGTGGTGGGCCCTCCTCCGGAATTTTCACACGAAGCTCCTCACGATCTTCAGGCTGATTGGTACCACTGGAATCGCCCCAAACGCTGGGCGCCAACTGAGGTACTGGGTTTTTAAGAACCGGTACAGAACCGGTAACCCAGCGGTGCCAGGGGATCAACACACCGGAGACCTCGGGTTCTCCTGAGTCAGACCTACAGAAACTTCAGAGTCTTCCAGGTGAAGTCAAAGATTTGTTTATTGGCTGCAACCAAGGTGACAGGGTCCTAGAAGTACAATACCAGTATATTCAGGAGACTGCACACTTTCACAAAGTCAGGCTTCTCTTCTTATACCTAATATTCAGCCTTGAGCAATACATTCCTTGGATTCGTGGTATTTCATTTATGGTTACTGATTTACAAAAGAAAAGCAGAGTCATGATGACATGTACATATTTCACGTCGTGCTGCCCATAACAAATCATCCGGCAAGACCCAACATTTCATCAGATATTGCTGGACCCCTATTAAAAACGGTCACCTCCCCATCATAAAGCAAGTGAAGGAAAGGAGTGGAGAAAGATGTGAGCGAGATATGGCAGGTGTGCGCGCTGAAATGGTTTTATGGCTGGTTGAGCCTAGATGCTATCTTGCTCGGCCACTGGGAGGGAACTGACCTAACGAGCTCGGCCTGGGGCAATGGTTCTAACTTGTACTGGGGTCAGGGAGAAGTCGATTAAGGAGTATGTGTCCTTGTGGAATCAAATTCAACTGGATTAAGGCCTATGTAAAAGGGCAACATGCAGCTAAGGGTTCAGAAGGTAAATGACGATTTCGAGGTGAAATCGTCACTCGAATATGCCGAAAATACATGTACTTGACGTACTCGTCATTCTCGGTCTTTTGATACCAAATTCGTCCTATTTCGACGAAGTTTTTATTCTCGAGTCCAGTACTATTATATGAATCCAGATTTTTCAGAACCACACCCTTAACAATGGACATCCTCTCATGGTAGTTGTTGATGAGTACTTACGATTTCCCCTCACCGAAGGCTTGGCTTTTTTGCAACATGGGGTGTCCCCTTCATTCTCAAGTTCAACAATGGCTCACCATTCAACAGCTGAGAGTTTAAAGATTTTATCACTAACCTGAATGTTAAACATCAGAAAAGCACCACTCTCTGGCTATTGGCCGCAGTGTTGTTGAACACATCATGGGCACTCTTAAGAGAGTAGTTCAGCATGCAGCGCTAGAAGGAAGTGATCTCAAGTCGGCTCTATGTTCAGTCCTTTGTGCTTACAGAGCAACTTCTCATTTCACTACAGGTGAAATCACTGCCACTTTGATGTTTGGGAGAGCCATGGGAACCAAATTGCTACAACGGACCACTCATAGATTGACAGATGCAGACAAGAGCCATATGAAGGGTTCCTTGCGCAAGTCCAGGATAAAGACCTATGCTGATAAATGCTGATGTGCTCAGGACACGGTTTTCAAGGAAGGAGACTGGGTTCTGGTCAAGCAAAAATAGAAACGCATGTCTGATGCCCCATTTGTTGAAGAACCCCTGACTGTTGTGACGAGCAAAGGACATATGGTTACTGCTCAACGTCCCAGAAAGCCTATCACAAGAGACTCATCACACTTCAAGCACCTGCCTCGATGTTCATTGGCCCCGGATGCCAGAAGGGATATCTGCCCACCTGAAAGTTTGAAGAGCCCACCTCCTACACCCACCTTTGCATCCCCAGTGCCCATGATAGGCTCTGCTCCTCCACCTCATCAACCTCACACAACTAGGTCTGGAAGACTAGTTCAATCACCTTGACAACTCATTGAGGAACAATAATGTATGTATGTAACATTTGTACTTTTTATTTAACAAAGGGGGAGATGTAGTGTCTTATAAGAATGAATAGTGGGATGCGTCTGGTCGATGATGGACTCCGTAGGAGAATGACATAATCGTTTGGATGTGTCTGGGTGTACTTAATAAAGTTCATGGCGCCGTGCATACAGTGAATGGTTACACTCTGAAGAATAAAGGCATGCACTCCAGGACTCTGTGTGTGGCATGGTCATTTGTATGCTACCAGGCTCTGGAGGACGCTACAAGGATGATGCAAACAAATGTTTGGTAGAGCGAGGGCTTCAAGCCCTTTACTGTAAACAATACCTGTCCCAGAAACAGCGAATCATCACTGTCAAGCTAGGTCTAAAAACTATATTCTTATGGAAATTGACCAAACTATAACTGTGCAGTTGAGAAATATATATATAGTAGCTCCCCCACCAATAAAGGTTTTCAAAAACCATGGCAAAAACAAGCACTGATAAAGCACAAAAGGCTGTCAGACAATACCAGTTTTATGGGCTTTGTCAATGCTCTTGACAGTTTTTGGGAATAAAAAATACCCATTTATTTCTCCTAGGAACTCTTACAGCCTGATTCATCAACGGGCCGTTTTGCGAGCCCCTAATATCGATTCATAGCGAATCGCTATTGAGGACTCGCAAAACGGTATTCATGTAGGAATTGCTAAATAAATAGCGATTCCTACACATTCCTTATTTGCGAGTAGCAATTTGCTACTCGCAAATAAGATAGCGATTTTAAGGGTGCCAGGGGTGTCCAAAGGACACCCTGTAGCACCCCTTAAATGCACATTTGAACAGGTGTTGCGCACACACATGTCCAAAGGACATGTGTGTGTGTAACATGCAAAAGAAAAAAATGCACTAAAGTGCTTTTTACACTATTTTCGCAATTTACCACCAAGTCAGACTTGGTGGTAAATTGAGACCAAATATTGCGATTTCGCTATTTCTAATTGGTTGATGAATTGCATTTAAGGAATCTCTATTAGAGATTCCTTAAATCCAATTCCTCGCAAATATGAGATTTCGGTAATAGTGATTTTTGCATTTGGGATGATGAATCCCAAATGCAAAAATCGCACTCGCAAAGGGCCAGATTCTCAGAATCTGGCCCTTTGCGAGCGCAAATCAGCTTGATGAATCAGGCTGATAGTTCTTTCAGGACAATAAACTGACCAGTGTGCACACCCCTTTCTTACTGTGTCTATCTTTCCTCTCAAGGCCCCAAATGTTGTGTCCTGATACTCAGCAATGCTACAAAACAATCAAAGGGCAGTGGTTTACTTTTAACATTGCTTTATTTGTTTTATCTTTGTTTTATAAAAAAGGACATCACAGCAGTGCACATTTGGCAGCATCATACATGCCGCAACAATGATGTGAAAGTCTCCAATGCAGTATCCACAAGAACCACCCGTCATATAGCGTATTTTGGACCAATAGCTCTTCCTCAGGCCGCCAACATCTTTCTATTCAGCATATGATTATATTTTCAGCTCTGTCAGGAAGAGGGGGGTCAAATGAGTATGATTCATTGTCCGACAATCCAATGACATCTCCCCCATCCCATAAAATGATCTCCATTTGCCCCAGTTTCTCATCCAATTTCCTAGGGCAACCCCTCCCTTCGTATCCCACCCTCTCTGCCTCCATGTACGTGTTTAAACCTGCTTAGTGCATTGATTTCGCCAGGGCTGCTTGTTGCCCCCACATTTTGGATATAACTCTTTTAGCTACGTCAAAACCCAGTACGCAAAAAAGTAATGTAATTCTTGGGAGATTGACATCCCAGAATCCCCAGAATCCCCAGCTAGGGGTGCATGGGACTGTGACCTTCCCCATAATAGCATTTAATTCACAAAATTACTTGCACCCAGGTGTTGACGCTCTCCATTTGTTTTACTATCTACTCCTCTCCTCTTATAGTATATTATGCAGTCATTTTAGTCGAATAAGGCATAATCGTACCTTGATTGCAACCTCTCCGGGGTGCAACAGGCGGTCCCCAAATCAACATCCTCCAGGGGTCTCAGGCCTCTCTGGCACATATTTCGGTATCTTTGCAATTTAGTTGTTTACGAGGGTTTGGAAAATTTGCCGAAACAGTTTGTGCTATATTTCCCCAATCAACACTATACACGTCAGAGGGTTGCTGTCCGGTATATCCAACCCCTCGGAGTCAGATCATGCTAAAGTTGCAAGTATTTGTGGTGCTGAGTGCAGGACAACTCACATTCGATTTCTATTGTCTCAAATGTTTTCATTTCATCCCCTTCTAATGTGTCTCCGAGTGTGATGATGCCTACGAGGTCCCACTGTTTAAAAATCAGTTGGTTTCCTCACCTCCCTCGGGGTAGGGGGGTACTTCCTGTGACATCCCACACTTTTTGTTGCACTCTCTCATGCCCCTAAAGTTGACCTCGCTGGTTCCATTAAGTGGTTCCTTTGCTCTTTGTGACATAGATGTTGGGACTGCCTGGCTATTCCCTTGTGCCGCCTTTCTGTTGTTCTTGCTGTCTAGGGCACTGTGGCGAAACACCAGTCATTAATCACTTGAAGCTGCAAGCAGGGCCGGACTGGCCGTACCATGCATCGGGCGTTTTCCCCGGGAGGCTGGAAGGGTGGAGGCCAGTTTTGCAGCAGTGCTGCAATATCGCCTCCCAGTAACAAAAGCAGCAAACAAGCATTTCCAGTCTCTAGGGGCCAGGCAGGGGCTGGTCCAGGAAATTTGCCTGGGCTGGTTTGGGTTCCCAGTCCAGCATTGGCTGCAATGCCCAATACTATGCCCTAATGTCAGGAGGGGCGATGTCTATTTATAGACTCACCAGACCAGGGTCTGTATTACATTCATCTGAGTGCCCCCTCTCACAAAACGGCCATTAGTATTTTGTCCATCTGCACAAAGTAGCAGCATCATTTTGTCTGAGTGCATTGTGAGGGAGATTTAGAATTTTCTTTTCGTACGTCATGTGTATTTTTTCTCTGGACGGTGAGGATACAGAGGAAGCACACCAGCACTCCCCTTGGGTAGGCACTCCATTACTGTGTCCTACCTCTTCAAAGGGTATATTTTAGCTGCAAAATGCTTGTGAATCAGTATTCTGCTGTCAAACTAAGCCCCGGTCTGTCAAAAGCATCTTCACTCTCAATCAGTGTATAGTAGGTTACTAGTGCAAAAGAAAACATAACTTTGTGAACTAATTTTCTTAATTTTACAATGGCAAACTGGTAATTGTTATCTACCTGGTGTCTCTCGTAGGGCCTATTCAGCCTGCCTATTTCTCTAACCATGTGTTACGGCAAACAAATGATGGACGGAATGCTGACAATGCAAACATTCTCCCACAGTCAAAAGACCTGGGTTAAATCCATTGTTCTTTTGCCCACTACCCCACCACAGTTTGGACCCAGACATATCCAAATCAGCATTGACCCAGTGCCCCATGGGAACAGTCCAGACCGAACTTCCAGGCCAGGCCATCCCTGGACCGGAAACAAGCATCCTGGAACCAATTTCAGGGTATGTCACCCTTCTTCAGCCAGGCTAGCTTGAATCCAGTGGCACAGTGAGCAAGGGACCCACGTCTGGGCATATCCATCCCACTTAGGGCGAAAGGTTTCTCTAACCAGGCAGGGCTAATTGTTATATTGAGTAATGTCCTCCAAAGAGGTCACTCCGACCGGCACAGACATAGTATAGCCTTATAGCCCGCCATAGCGGGCTATACCGGCTATTAAAGGCCCGCTGCAGCGTTAAAGGCCCGAGCCAAAGGCGAAGGACTTTAACAAAGCAGAGGGACTTTAAAAGCTGGTATAGCCCTGCTACGAAGGGCTATAAGGCTATTAGAACATTCTGCCACTAGAGGGCAGAATGTTCTAACAAATAAAACAAACCCTTCGGGGAGCGCGAGGGGATTGAAATCCCCTCAGGCTCCCTGTAGCCTTTGTTCACAGCCAGAGCTGTGAACAAAAAACATTGGAATGTTGGAGCTCTGGGCTTTTACCAGCCATTATAAGCCCGGAGCACTCCATTGTTTTCAATGGAGCTACCAACATTCCAATGTTCTAATATAGCCTTATAGCCCGCCGTAGAGGGAGGGAGGGGGACTTTAATAGCCGGTATAGCCCAACTATGAAGGGATATAAGCCTATTAGAACATTCTGCCACTCGAAGGCATAATGGTCTAACAAAAAAGAACAAAGCCTTATGGGAGCGTGAGGGGATTGGAATCCCCTCAGGGTCCCTGAAGCCTTTGTTCACAGCCAGAGCTGTGAACAAAGAAACATTAGAATGTTGGAGCTCCAGGCTTATACCAGCCATTATAAGCCCAGAGAACTCCATTGTTTTCAATGGAGCTCCCAACATTCCAATGTTCTAATGCCTCTTAATAGCACAAGTTATAATAACAATAACCAATCTTTCAGTTCCGGTCTGAAGCCCTTAGCATAAAATGTCAAATCTACTCAAATATCAATGTTATTTTTAAATCATGCAGCAGCAATATGCACCATAAAATTCAATATTCATTACTATGTAAAAAACATATTTTGTATTTTGCAATATTTCTTTGAGAAGAAATATCATCTTCTCCATAATTATTGCTCCTAAATGTGATTAGCCATCCGCTGCTCAATATTTGTGTTCTGGAACTCGAAGGGATATTGTAATTGTGATTGCATTTATATAGCGCTTACTACCTCTGACTAGGTGTTGAATTGCTTTTTGGTGATTAGCACGCTACTCCAGAACTCAAAAAGGATTGGTGGTGAATTAGTATAGGGTGATATGAAATTGATTTCAGCTTTGGACATGTCAGTTTGTTATCTGGATTGCAAAAGGATAGTGGAGGGATAGAACAGGGAAGGGTATTCATTTATATAGTGCTTGCTACCCCTGATGAGGTGTTGAAGTGCTTTTTAGCGGGTAGCCCGCTACTCCGAACCCTAGCAGGATTAGTGGGGAATTAGCAGAGGGAAATATGAAATTAATCTGAGTGGTAGACATGCGAGTCTGTGAGCTGGACTGAGAAGAATAGTGGAGTGATAGAAGAGGGAAGGGTCTAGAACGTGTTATTTGGAGATCATAGCAGTAGGAGGAGGTTTGGGATGAGTAAAGGGGAGGTGCAGGGGGAAGAGTCAGAGGGAAGGGTTTATTAGGCGTATTTGGGAGGTCTGAATAGTAAGAGAAGCTTGAGATGACGCAAGGAGGGGTAGAGGAGGGAGGTGTTTAGAAAGGGTAATTTTCTATGATTATAGTAGTAGAATGGGGTTTGTGAAGAGTCAGAGAATGGAGGTAGATGATATATTGAGAGAGGTATAGGGTGAGATATAGGGTAGTGCATTGGAGATGCTAAATTAAAAGTAAAGTAACAGGTATAAAGATATATAAGTACATGGAAGGTTTACTGCTTTGGAGATAAGAATGGAAATATCTGAAGTGGTCAAAGATAAAAGCCCAGGGTTTGGTCTACTTGTAGAATTGTATGCTGTCTACGTAGACCTACTGGCCCTCAAATTTGTGGGCATATACACAGCAGCCAAGAAACAAGCACTGGCAAAGCCAATAGGTTTTGCCTATGAGAAATATATATTTATTTATTTGAGTTTTATATAGCGCTGGCTAGACCCAGAGGTATCAGAGCACTTTACATAAGGTTCCACAAAGTTACAAAATTACATAAGTTACAAGTTACTAGAAAACATTTCACGAACGTAGAAGACGAGATATGTGGAGCTTAGAAGGGAAAGGGTATAGGGTAAAGGGGTAGGTGGGAAATAGGACGGAGAGACGAAGGAGAGTCTGCCCAAAGTCCGGCTGGGTAGGTGACGGCCGAGGGGGAAGTCCACAGCCCATCTCCTCTATAACTATCAGGTAGCTCCACCGGTCATCGGTCAAATAGCTAGGTCTCAACAGGAAAACATTTAGAGAGCATAGGGGACAAGATAGATGGAGCATAGGGGTTAAAACAGGGTAGGGTAAAGGGGTAGGAGGGAGAATGCGACGGAGAGACGAAGGAAAGTCTGCCCAAAGTCCGGCTCATTAGGCGACGGGCGAGGGGGAAGTCTACAGCCCATCCCCTCTTTAGCTATCAGGTAGCTCTACCAGTCATCGGTCAAAAAGCTAGGTCTCCATGGTCAGAGGTAAGTTCGTAGATTCAGTATCCTGATGGGTAGGCCGGATGGGGATGGATAGGGAGTATCCATTCCCAGCGCCTGGTCACTCCTTTTTGTTCTGTTTTTTTTTTTTGTGCCTGTACTTTCTCCCCTTGTGTCTCAGCAGATTACAGGCTAGTCCACGTTCGTGCTGAATGTGCCTTTGTCAGTTACCATTGCTCTGGGGGCCATCAGAGCGTGTGTTGTTGCCTTGGTTTTTATGAAGCGTCTCCACCGGGCGCCATTTTAAAGTCAGGCGCCCGGCTTCAACAACTCCTTGCCGCCTCTCAGTCCCTCAAAGATGAATATATTCAGGCACCCAGGCTTAATTACGTCCCATGCAGCTTGTTAAAGATCCCAGGCTACAAGGTGGTGAGGAAGGGCTTACCGAAAGCCGAGAGGACGGGCAATCGAGTAGGAAGATGGGGCCAGTCCCTTGCAGCCACCTAGGGTGTTCAATGCAGCCTCGCGGGTGTCCTCTTATTTCCGCAATCGGGCCTCTGAAGTGGACGGGCGGTGGACGCGACCCGCCCCGGTTGCTCCTGCCTCCAGCTGGAATTCCATGCAAATTCGGAGAGATGCACAGCGGAACTCTAGGTCCAGGCTCATGCGTGCGCGATGTTCCGTCAAGCTCCGTGGGTGATGTTCCGGGATCCGAGGCTGGTAGTCCGAATAGAGTGAGTAGATTGAGAGCCGGTAGTTGTAATAGTAGCATCTGTTATTTACAGTACTTAGAATCGGCAGAACTGTAGCAGAAAGCGTTCAATAAAAACATTTTTTTTGCTCTGTGATGTGCAGGAACAATCATAAACTCTCAATTGGCGTGTTCCATTATCTGAAGAAAATTTGGAGCGCCTAAAGACGATTGGATTTTCAGGGAGTGCTATACAAGAAAACACACCTGACGTGGGCCAATTTATAATCGCAGCATGGGATGTGAGTGTAATGGAATGAATGGGATTCCTTCAGCTGCACCCCTGGGGCAGCGCACTGTGAAACAAAGGCGGGGGGCCGAGCTGCATCTGCAAGCAGTGAATGGGCGCCTTTCTTTGGCGGCGGGGGAGCTTGAAAAAGCACCCCTCGCTCCCCGCAGCCTCCTCGCCTTTGAGCCTCGTCCGGGCCCTTTGGCTGCCGGAACCTCTCCCTGGTGAACGGTGGTTAACGCTGCTCAAGCAGTGGTAGTGTTCGCCGCTGGATCTTGAAACCGCATGCGTGCAATCACATGCATGCACACTAAACAGGCAGAAGAGTGGGTAGCTTAAAAATACATGCGGCCAAGACATGGACAGAAGTGCGGCTGCGCATAATTATGCGCATGCGTGCAAACGCGGCGGTGTAAAGACAGATGGGGTGGGTCTATTGATAGTACACCGGGTCCGCGACCGCAACACTGGTGCGAGTGTCAAACCCGGAGCCTGGCGGCTGCCATTTTGGGGTCCGGAACTGCTGGTGCTTGTTTGTCAATTTCTTTTTACATGTTGCACAGAAATTGAGCTACTGTGCAACATGGCTTAAAGTACAAAAAGTGCTATGATGCAGCCACCATAGGCTGTAAGCCTCCTTTAAGACTGTTTTTATTTTAATAACAAGAGATTTCGCAAGCACTATGCAGGCGAAATCCAAGAAGAGCAGAGAGGCAGCCCAGTTATAATCACTGCTTTGATTTACTGACAAAAAAAGCGTCACTCATTTGGCAGTAGAATGTTACTCACACCCACACTGAAACCATAAAAATGCCACCCATAAGCAATCTGAAAACATATCAGTAATGCATAGAACTTTAGTAAAATCAAATGGTCTTGGATAATGCTAGACCTAAAAATGTTTTTTATTCAGCTGGACAGGGGCACTTTGTTCAGTCTGTTTTTCCTATTATGAACATACCATAGCTTGTATCAGAAAATTGGCTTGAGTCAAACCGAGACTAAAACACCCAAAATGCAGTTAGTTGTAAAATTAAGTAAAAGCACTGTACGGTGACCTTTTTGACATGGAGCCATCTTAACATGGCAGCACCATACTGAAGGTACTCACACGAAAGGAAAGAGCAGAAGCCATGGTAGATAACTTTCCAGAACTCCAAAAACGTGTGTTTCTCTATGCAATGCAATCAGAGACTTGTTTCCAATCTACTGACTTAGACTCGTCACCATTTTACAATGGCAACTGTGCTGTCTACCTTTCAGTTCATTGACTTTCTTTCACTTCTGCCTTCTCCAAAATGGTTGCAGAAAATAAGGAGTTAGGTCCCGGGACACAGGGTCAGCTGGACCATAGAATAATTTATAAAAAGAGAAATGCTGGTCCTGCGATTTTTGATAGCTATATTTTGAGCAACAAACCAAATCCTTGTTATGATTTGTATGGTCGAATTTATTTAAACCATTTACTTTTTCATATAAATCTCATTAAGTTAAAGCATTGATTGCATGAGAAAAACACTACGTACATACAATTTATACAAAAACATTTGACAAAGAATTTTAACAAAAATACATAAATACATATGACAAAATGACATCCAATCATTTAGTGTACATAAATATACAAATACGGTCATACGAGAAGCATCAGTCGTTATGTAGTATTAAGCAATGAAGCTATTTGCAGTAAGGAAAAGAAAACAAAATGAATTGTAACAAATACAAATTTTCAATTGTCTGATAAATAAACTTGAATTCTTTCTGCTATTGCCAATTCCTTTCTGCTATTGCCGACGCGTTTCGAACTCGCTCTGGCATTTGGCAAGTTCTCATCAGGGCTTTCTCGTATTATTCTTCTGAAAATTATGTACAAAGAAAATGAGTGAGATTTTGCAATCCTCATTTTCGTCCCCTATATACATTGCCCCCTACCAAGACTTTCTAGAAAACGTGTACCTTTATTTTCAAGTTGGCAGCGGGTTTTCAATTTTCAAGAGATCTTATTCAATCAATGTAGATTCGGTTCTAGAAAATTACAACGAACCAAATTACAATATAGTAATGGTCAGGACAGCCTGCGCCTAGATGGCCAGAGGACAATCTTGGAAAATTACCTTCAAACCAGTAGTCTGCACTTCTGTTTGGTAAATATTTGAAACAGCCATGCGTGGGACAAAAATCAGCTCCCACCCGCCAGCCGGCGGTGGACACGTCTTATTGCACCTACAAGGAGAGTTTAAAGTCACTCAACTATTCCAATCGGTTTTACAAACAGCGGTTAGAACGAGTAGAACGGGTAACAGAACCGGGTGCCTACCTTATTGTTGGCGCTTGGGCTGTTTAAATGCAGTTCCCCTGTTTTTCTAACTTCTAGCCGGTTTCAGTTCGTTTTTATGTTCGTTTTTATGTTCTAAAATGACAAACACGGACAGTGTGAGCCCGCTCCTGTGTCATGCGCGGTATCACTAAGCGTTACCTATCTTTGTGCTTACCTAAATGTTGGTGATCTTGAAGAAACACACGCTCCCAAGTGCACTCCAAACCAATCCAGGGAGTCACTCGTTTGACTAAGTCGCCATCTTAAAAAGCAGACATGTGATCGTCAATGCGTGTCACATGACTGTCACATGACTGTCAGGGTTATCCGGGCTTTATGGGAGTTGGAGTCCCATTTTGCATTCTGATGTTTTCCTAAGTAAAAGTCTACATAAAAGGTTCCACTTGAGCACTGTATTATATCAAAGCGGATTACAATCGTGAAATCTCAGACATCGAATTTAGTCCAGTTTGTAAACTATTGAAGCGCAGGATTAAATACGCTACTTTCCTCAATAAGACATCGTCCACATCCTTAATACATTGGGCTCGAGTCACTGTGTACAAAACCGTCCACGTGAAATCTGTTTCAGTGTGTCCAGTGTCAACAAAATGTTGTACCATTGGAGCGGTTAGCACTTTTGTTTTTATTCATGACCTATGCTGTGTTATTCGGGTATTAACCTGCTGGTTAGTCTTTCCTATATACAATTTTCCGCATCCGCAGACAATTGCATACACGACATTCCGTGTTTTGCAGTTTGAAAACCCTTGGTTCTTCCACCTGACATTTTTGTGTGTGAATTCACTTCCCTCGATTGTTGTGTCACAAGAGACACAGTTGCCGCATCTATGGTGTCCCTCGACCGGCTTGAATCCCCACATTGACAATAAGTCATGTTTAGGTTTTTCAATGGTGACGTCCGCACGCACCAGTTGCTGTCCAATGCTGCGGTTTTTTTTAAAAGCAAAAATCGGTTTGGGAAAGGGGCATTCTAAGCCCTCCAGCAGATGCCAATTTTTAAGTATGGTCTGTCGAATTTTATGGGTATGTGGACCAAATGTTGTTACACAAACCAATTTGTCCATTTCGGGTTTCACTTTACTTTGTAATAGACATTCTCTCGGGGTATAGCGTGCTCGTTTGAAAGCATGTTTCAGCA
Source organism: Lissotriton helveticus (assembly GCF_964261635.1). NCBI lineage: Eukaryota > Metazoa > Chordata > Amphibia > Caudata > Salamandridae > Lissotriton > Lissotriton helveticus. The sequence goes on from NC_136070.1 coordinate 696,206,731, forward strand.
GCTTCCTAGGGTAGCCCCTGCTTTTCATATCCTCACAAAATCTTCCTCCGTGTAAGTCATAGTCTGTGACATCAGAGCAGTTCCTTCTGATGCGGAGTAGCTGCCCGTAGGGTAAATTTGTTTTTAAATTGCGTGGATGCGCACTCCTATGGTGGAGAATAGTGTTTTTGTCCGTCTTTTTTCTAAAAAGAGATGACTTTAAACGACCGTCAATGCAGCTAACTTCCACATCTAGGAATGTCATTTTCAAATTGCTTTGTTCCATAGAGAATTTAATGTCGCCGTGTTTGTTGTTTAGCCATTGATGAAATTCCATCAATTCGGTGTGGCTCCCCTGCCACAGGAGCCACACGTCATCAATGTATCTTAGCCATTGTTTTATACATTTCTTGTAGGGGTTGTTATTTGCCACAAATTTCTCTTCATACTGTGCCATAAATAATATGTGCCGTCTCAATTGTGTGGACCATAAGGTCCCTGCTGCACTTGGTATTTATACAGCTAAAACCCTTTTTGTAATCGGCATCCTCTGTAAAAATAACGGGAATATTTTTGACTTGAAGCCCCCAGGGGATTGTGCCTCCCCTGAGATGTCTCAGCAAAAAATGCCCGTGAAGCTCTGTTCTTATATGCTTCTTCTCTGGAGTGCCCACCAGATTTGTTCTGCAGTTGGCTGAACTAACCCTAAAAAAGAACTACTTTTGCTTCAATGGCGAGTTCTTTTTTCAAATCAAGGGGACAGCCATGGGATGTCCCTATGCGCCGGAGATGGCCATATTATTTATGGCACAGTATGAAGAGAAATTTGTGGCAAATAACAACCCCTACAAGAAATGTATAAAACAATGGCTAAGATACATTGATGACGTGTGGCTCCTGTGGCAGGGGAGCCACACCGAATTGATGGAATTTCATCAATGGCTAAACAACAAACACGGTGACATTAAATTCTCTATGGAACAAAGCAATTTGAAAATGACATTCCTAGATGTGGAAGTTAGCTGCATTGACGGTCGTTTAAAGTCATCTCTTTTTAGAAAAAAGACGGACAAAAACACTATTCTCCACCATAGGAGTGCGCATCCACGCAATTTAAAAACAAATTTACCCTACGGGCAGCTACTCCGCATCAGAAGGAACTGCTCTGATGTCACAGACTATGACTTCCACGGAGGAAGATTTTGTGAGGATATGAAAAGCAGGGGCTACCCTAGGAAGCTGCTGAAACATGCTTTCAAACGAGCACGCTATACCCCGAGAGAATGTCTATTACAAAGTAAAGTGAAACCCGAAATGGACAAATTGGTTTGTGTAACAACATTTGGTCCACATACCCATAAAATTCGACAGACCATACTTAAAAATTGGCATCTGCTGGAGGGCTTAGAATGCCCCTTTCCCAAACCGATTTTTGCTTTTAAAAAAAAACGCAGCATTGGACAGCAACTGGTGCGTGCGGACGTCACCATTGAAAAACCTAAACATGACTTATTGTCAATGTGGGGATTCAAGCCGGTCGAGGGACACCATAGATGCGGCAACTGTGTCTCTTGTGACACAACAATCGAGGGAAGTGAATTCACACACAAAAATGTCAGGTGGAAGAACCAAGGGTTTTCAAACTGCAAAACACGGAATGTCGTGTATGCAATTGTCTGCGGATGCGGAAAATTGTATATAGGAAAGACTAACCAGCAGGTTAATACCCGAATAACACAGCATAGGTCACGAATAAAAACAAAAGTGCTAACCGCTCCAATGGTACAACATTTTGTTGACACTGGACACACTGAAACAGATTTCACGTGGACGGTTTTGTACACAGTGACTCGAGCCCAATGTATTAAGGATGTGGACGATGTCTTATTGAGGAAAGAAGCGTATTTAATCCTGCGCTTCAATAGTTTACAAACTGGACTAAATTCGATGTCTGAGATTTCACGATTGTAATCCGCTTTGATATAATACAGTGCTCAAGTGGAACCTTTTATGTAGACTTTTACTTAGGAAAACATCAGAATGCAAAATGGGACTCCAACTCCCATAAAGCCCGGATAGCCCTGACAGTCATGTGACAGTCATGTGACACGCATTGACGATCACATGTCTGCTTTTTAAGATGGCGACTTAGTCAAACGAGTGACTCCCTGGATTGGTTTGGAGTGCACTTGGGAGCGTGTGTTTCTTCAAGATCACCAACATTTAGGTAAGCACAAAGATAGGTAACGCTTAGTGATACCGCGCATGACACAGGAGCGGGCTCACACTGTCCGTGTTTGTCATTTTAGAACATAAAAACGAACATAAAAACGAACTGAAACCGGCTAGAAGTTAGAAAAACAGGGGAACTGCATTTAAACAGCCCAAGCGCCAACAATAAGGTAGGCACCCGGTTCTGTTACCCGTTCTACTCGTTCTAACCGCTGTTTGTAAAACCGATTGGAATAGTTGAGTGACTTTAAACTCTCCTTGTAGGTGCAATAAGACGTGTCCACCGCCGGCTGGCGGGTGGGAGCTGATTTTTGTCCCACGCACGGCTGTTTCAAATATTTACCAAACAGAAGTGCAGACTACTGGTTTGAAGGTAATTTTCCAAGATTGTCCTCTGGCCATCTAGGCGCAGGCTGTCCTGACCATTACTATATTGTAATTTGGTTCGTTGTAATTTTCTAGAACCGAATCTACATTGATTGAATAAGATCTCTTGAAAATTGAAAACCCGCTGCCAACTTGAAAATAAAGGTACACGTTTTCTAGAAAGTCTTGGTAGGGGGCAATGTATATAGGGGACGAAAATGAGGATTGCAAAATCTCACTCATTTTCTTTGTACATAATTTTCAGAAGAATAATACGAGAAAGCCCTGATGAGAACTTGCCAAATGCCAGAGCGAGTTCGAAACGCGTCGGCAATAGCAGAAAGGAATTGGCAATAGCAGAAAGAATTCAAGTTTATTTATCAGACAATTTAAAATTTGTATTTGTTACAATTCATTTTGTTTTCTTTTCCTTACTGCAAATAGCTTCATTGCTTAATACTACATAACGACTGATGCTTCTCGTATGACCGTATTTGTATATTTATGTACACTAAATGATTGGATGTCATTTTGTCATATGTATTTATGTATTTTTGTTAAAATTCTTTGTCAAATGTTTTTGTATAAATTGTATGTACGTAGTGTTTTTCTCATGCAATCAATGCTTTAACTTAATGAGATTTATATGAAAAAGTAAATGGTTTAAATAAATTCGACCATACAAATCATAACAAGGATTTGGTTTGTTGCTCAAAATATAGCTATCAAAAATCGCAGGGCCAGCATTTCTCTTTTTATAAATTCTCCAAAATGGTGGCATCCGAACATCTGCTTTGCCAAGATGGCTGCTCCCATGTGTCAGGCTCGTGTGTATATATGGGCGAGGGAATAGAGTATTGGCGGACTTCATTTGTCTGCGGGTTGCCAGATTCTGCTAGTGGTAAGACGACTGAACAGCTCTTCAATGAGAAGAGGCCAGTCAAACGGTGATTCATAGGGCGCGAGAAAGTTATGCGCTGACTGGTTATGGAGTGAGCGGATGGGTTGGGAAACGGAGGAAGCACAATGGGACACGAGTCCTGAAAAATAAGCCACGGAATAATCAGTTAAGTGCCCAGTGACATCACAAAGAGCGTTGCCATTTCATGCTTACCAACATTTCGATACGCAAATAAAAGAATGTTTTCAATTCCACAACATAACCTAATTATAGTGTCACTGGAATTATTATCACATTATGTGAGGTTCTCCTCACATCACAACATGGGATCTAGCTCATAACTGTGAAGTTTAACAGCTGAGACGTTTAAAACAGCATAAAATATGTGAGGAATGGGGACATGCTTTCTTAGAAACAGAGCTTGGCTGCAGATTAAAGCTTTTAGGACTTACCAGGGTGATTCCTTTTCTGCCTGCTATTTACTTACTGCCGCTGCATGGTTTCCAGATTTACCAATGTTTGTTTAGTGCTTACGAGCTTGAGTGGGAGACGCTGCAAGCAACGACATGGGGATGGGGCTCTGGGAGCAAGGAACAATGCAGAAGAAGTGCTTCGGAGGGAAGACAGTCAGAAAACACGTGCACTCCTATGGAGTGCTAACCTAACTGAAAAAAAAGTACCTCAAGAACATGTAAACAGTGGAAGGACACTAGCTGCTGACCGGAAACTGAACTTGGTCCAAGCTCCTGGGAACAGCCAAAGTTAGGAAGAAGAACAAGCATTTACAATGCAACGGTCTCGCCTTTGCAAAAGTTAGAGCTATTGGCATTGTAAATGACAATTTTTTTATTTATGTGTTGGTTTTGAAAAAAGATAAATAAATGGCATTGTCATTTTCAATGGCAATAGCTGAGCAGTAGAGAGTGGTAGAGAGTAGTAGTAGTGAGTAGTAGTTAGTAGACATTAAGTAGTAGCCTAATAGAGAGTACAGTTGTAGAGAGTAGAGTAGTAGTGAGTTGTAGGCAGTAATAGAGAGTGAGTTGTATAGATTAGTGGAGAGTGGTATAGAGTGAGTAGGAGATAGTGTGTAGGAGATAGCGAGTAGTAGAGAGTGAGTAGTAGAGAGTAATGAAGAGTACTAGATAGTAATAGAAGGTAGTAGAGTGAGTAGTAGATAGATTTGGTAGAGTGAGTAGTTGAGAATGAGTAGTAAAATTGAGTAGAGATTAGAGAGCAGTAGTTAGTGAGTACTAGAGAGTACTAGAGTGTAGTAGAAAGTAGTAGAGTAGTATAGAGTGAGTAGCAGATAGTGGAGAGAGTAATTGAGTGAGTTGTTAGTAGTGTGAGTAGTAGAGAGTAGTTAGAGTGTGTAATAGAGAGTGAGTAGAAGAGAGTGAGTAGTAGAGAGTGAATAGAGAGTAGTAGAGAGTGAGTAGAGATGAGTAGAGTGTGAGTAGCAGAGAGTAGTAGTAGAGAGTGAGTAGTAGTTAGTAAAGTGTACTAGAGAGTAGTAGAGTGAGTCATAGAGAGTATTAGAGTGAGTAGTAATGAGTGAGTAGTAGAGAGTAGTATAGAGTGACTAGTATAGAGTTGTAATAGAGTTAGTAGTAGAGAGTGAGTAGTATAGTGATTTGAAAGTAGAGAGTAGTAGAGAGTGAGTAGTAGAGAATGAGTAGTAGTGAGTAGAGTATTAGAGAGTAGTAGAGTGAGTAGTATAAAGTTAGTAGAGTTGTAGAGAGTGAGTAGTAGATAGTGATTAGTAAAGTGTGAGTAGAGTAGAGAGTAGTAGAAAGTGAGTAGTAGAGAGTGAGTAGTAGAGTGAGTAATTGTGAGAAGTAGAGAGTGGGTAGTAGAGAGTGCGTAGTAGAGGAGTAGAGAGTGTGTAGTAGAGTAGTAGAGTGAGTACTAGAGAGTAATAGTTATTAATAGAGAATGAGTAGTAGTGAGTAGTAGAGATTTGTAGAGAGTACTAGAGTGAGTGGTAGTGAGTATAGTTTTTAGTAGAAAGTGAGTAGAGTAATAGAGTGAGTAGTAGAGAGTAGTAGAGTGTGAGTAGTAGACTGAGTAGGGAGTATTAGAGAGTTGTAGAGTACGTAGTAGAGTGAGTAGTAGTGAGTAGTGAGAGTAGTACCTATTGCATTTGCACACCCACACACACACAGATCCACACACACACAGAGCCACACACACACAGAGCCACACACACACACAGAGACACATACACAGAGCCACACACACAGAGCCACACACATAGAGCCACACACACACACAGAGCCACACAGACACACCGAGCCACACACACAGAGCCACACACACACACAGAGCCACACACACACAGAGCCACACACACACACAGAGCCACACACATACACACAGAGCCACACGCACACACACAGAGCCACACACAGAGCTAGCGGTCATTTCATGGGTGACATGAGTATTTCAAATGATCTTTTGTTTTACATTCTTTCGCAGTTCCCACAACAGGGGAAGAAGGAAAAAAAGTGTGTTATTACCTATTTTGAGCAGTGGAAAGACAATAATAAAGAAATTAATTAGTACTGAAGTACTGGCCATGAGTTGTCATGTTTTTGTTGTTTGTTTTTATTAAGTGAAAACATTTGGCAGTCCTTTACAGTATGTTGTGGGTGATGTCGCGAGCGCCACAACTGAGCGCGAGCCTGCCTGTGCTGAAGGGAGAATATCATTTGATCCCCCCCGCACCCTGTCCTTGTCATGAATGGGGCTTTGTTTCTGTGTCCCGAGCCCGCACTGGAATGGCTGGCAGGTCACCCCAAAGGGCTAATCAACATGCCTGCATCCTCGATTGTATCTGTCTGCCCAGTGGGCGAAGGAAAGCTGCGGGAAGTGGCGGGGGAGGGAATATGTGTGAAACTGGACGGTGAGCTTTACAACCCATCTTAAACAGTGAGAACTGGGCGGGGGCGTGAAGAAATAAAGGCGGAATGGAACTTAACTCCTCCACCCCCAAGAATACCAGAAAACAAGGGTCCTCTGCTCTCTCTTCCTGAGGCTAATTCACGCTGTCTCCCACTCCGATACATACTGACTTTGCTTTCCTGCCTCACCGAACCATTTTGGTCAGAAGATATAGAAATGACAATAGTCCCTTAGTGCTTGACATTGGGAAATAGAAGCGCAGGTATATTTTACCGGAGTACCCGAGCAGAAGAGACAGTGCCCGCGGAGAATCATCAACAGAAAATAAGTGAAAGTGCTGCAAACATTTCCATGCCCGATTGACCAGTTTTCTTTGTTTTTTTGCAATACCTTCGTCTTAAAAAAATAAACAGAAAACGTGGTACGATAGTACAAATAGGGTGGTAAGATCATTTATAAAAGTCTCTGATGATCTAAGCGAGAGTACTCAATTCTACTAAAATGCCTCAACCGCTAGAGAGGTCCAAAATAAATTATTAAATTTGCATTTGCTTCGGCAAGCGCTCCAAATCCTTATTTTTTAATGGGTTTATATTTATCAAATCACCAGAAGGTCCCATTTCCCCGAGTCTCTCGGCAGAGAAGGTTAGGTTTGTCAACTTTCAGTTTTTTATACATACATATTTATCTATTTTTACAAATTGTTGGGGCCTCTGCCCCGTCAGTGCAATGATCCGAAGTCGTCCAGGAAAGGCGAGGGCATTTGTCCACACCGCAAAATGGGGCCGAACTTTGCTAACGCTGTCCCTGCTCCCAGACATATTCAGAAACATCGAGGAGCTTGGCATCTCGGTGCATGCCTAAAAGAAATCGATTCAAATCCCATCCCGCCCGGACACGCTAACATTATAATAATGAAAGATGCCTGAAAGGCCCTAAGACAGAAATGGATATATTCTGATTATTCTTCATAATTCCTTCTCTGGAGCAGAAAAAAAATCCAATTGCCATGTCTGGGAACGATTTGGAGAAATGCAACATTAATAAATACCTAAATATGTATTTGTAAATGTCACGGGGCGGAAAGAGAAGGATGTTGCCTGATTTGCCCCCACCCCTCGCCCCGCACTTATTGAGACACTGTATATGAGCATATTAAAATACTTAACGCATTTCCCAAATGCGGGTGCCGCAATTATACGAAAAGGAAAGAAAAAGCGCCCGACTAGTGCATGACTTCCTGCTGGTATAAAAGGTTCCCTATGTTATTTATGGGACCATTTGGCACCATAAAGAAGATAAGAAAGCTTTTACGCCAGCAGTAAGTCAAGTAAGCCAGTCTGAAAAGGACGGGGCTTACAGAGAAAGAAGAACGTCACTAGGACCTCTTCTCCAATGGCTGTCCACCGGTTTCCATGAACGGTGACGCCAGCCAATGGAAAAGAGGGGCGGGGCTTAACCTTGCTAGTGAAAATCCCTCTATGTCATTAAGTCTCGCCAGCTCGAGCGCGCATGTGAGCAGTCTTTCGCAGGACAAGACCTAAAAAGGAAGTGAAACTGATGACATTACTCTGATGCTGCTGACTAACCAGAAGCAAGAAAATGGGAGAGACCGCGCAGCCAACCAATGGCAAGTAATGGACAGGCTGCAAACCCCATTAATTTTTATTTATTCTTTTTTTTATTACGAGAATTTGCAAGCACATCGCAAGCACTGTGCAGGAAAAACCTAACAAGCATTTGCTATGCAATCGGTCTCGCCTTTGGGGCCTTATAAGTATTTAGCCACGCAGGACATTGTCTGCAGCTGGGGGCGTGCGTGAGGGCCAGTTGTTGAAACGCGGGTGTAGACTTGCTGTGTATGCTATTTTGAACATGGTAGAGCGCCTCCTGTGATGGCCTCTACATGCCCCCTCTTAGTGAGCTGAAGGCAGCGGTCACCCCGTTCTGCTGGGACTTGAATCGTGCTTGCAGCTACGGAGCACTTGCAGAAAACACTAGCAGGATATTGCAAATGAAAAATAACATTTAGTAAATAAAGGAAAAATACTACACCACAGGAAGACGTGGAATGGGAAATAATGAATGTAATGTACTAGGAATACACCACAGAAATAAGGTACCTACAAAATTTGCAGATCTAGCGTTGTTGTTGGCTAAGCAAGCAATCAGAATGAGGTAGGTGGAAGGCACACTGGCCTCCTGCAGTAGAAGACTGGCCACAAGCCGTGATACAGTGGGCCGAGACACAAAGTAGAGCACTTAATAGGGAGGAAATAGGGGATTGAGGATGATGCCTATCACAATGGGATGAAATGCAGCAGCTATATAAATGGAACATTGGCAATGATGATAGGCCACCTTAAGAGGAAAAGATACCTACCACCTGTAACCATATGTAAAACTCCTCAACTTATAGATAAACCATATTAAGCAGCAGAGGGTGGTTTTGCAGGATAGGTGCAATATCGGCCCCCTATAACCAAAGCGGTTGCAGTGTCTACCACGAGCACCTCCCACCGCAGGCCCGCCACCCCCCGCGGGTCCCACTGCCTGGACCGGTTTGCGTTCCCAATCCAGCCCTGGTTAACGCAGTGATTTATTGTGGTTTGATCTGCTTGCAACCTGTGTCAAATCATCAGCTGTTTGGGACACAGGAGACAGGTTGACTTAACCATCCAGCCTAGCTGCAAAGATGTTCCAAATTGAACTGACTCGTCTTTAATGTGCAGTGGTGGGGTAGAGATCCCTGTCTGCATATTTCTGGGTTATGAAAGGGAAACCCACTGTCTACTGAGCAAACAATAGACTTGGCTTCAACAATTTATAGGGAGACAAGAGCACTTCAAACGACCCACATTTATGTTAGCTGCATCACCCTGCAGCACAACCGACCTCCTTTTAAGGGCAGTGAACTGAATGTCACACGACCTGACGCCATCACCGACAAGGGCATGAGGCAAGGCTATTGCCGGCCATAGAATGCCATGTTTCAGATGTAGACTATAAAATGATGCGACGCTCTATATACGCTCCCTCTCCTGCCAGATGTATGTGAATTCATCACAATTAAACTGCTCTTCAGGCAACTTGGCAACTAAATCCCGAAAGACACTGTCCACAATCCTCCGTCGAAATATATAATATGTAAATGCAGAAAACGCCCTAAACTTGAACCTAGCGGTGCCAAATGTTAAATTATACCTCATTTCATTACCTCCCCATTGCCTGTGATAAAAGGATAAACGCAGATTACAGGAGAAGGCAAGCTATCGGTCGGGCCTCTTACCACTTCAGAAGGCCGCATAGAGAACACCAGTAACTGATTACTAGCATAGGTGCTTTTAGCGCCCCCCTGACAAACAACGATACCACAGGGTACGTTATCTATCAGGTGCAATAAATAGCACCTATTACAAGTTTGTGGGGAATAACATGTAGACTTTGGTGTTTAACGCGCCAAGGGGCATATTATCAAGGGGGTTTATCTCCGCTTTTTTGGCTTTAAATGCCAATAAAGCGGAGATAAAATTATCTCCCTATTACCTAGCTGTCGCTAAAACCCTGTCAGACCACAACCCAGTTGAACTCACCTGGCATTGGGGCAGGTTGACGCCCCCAATCCCGACATGGCGCCTACCCCCTGACCTACTTGAAGACACAGTTTTTAGATCGTCCCTTTCCGACACTATAGACACATACTTCACCACGAACGCGAACACAGCCAGCACCCGTCAGATCGAATGGGACGCATTTAAGGTCTGTCTAAGGGGAGAGGCGATGGCCGCGCGAGTGGGCAGAAAGAAAGAGGTCATCAATCAATTGAAGGAAGTGGAGGGTTCCCTAGCGTCCCTGGAGAGTGAGGCAGCGGGCACTAATGCACATTTCACCCCACTACAGGAGGCCCACATCAGACACGCAGAGCTTCTAGAGGACCTGAGGCTCCTGGATTACAGAGAACACACAAATAGGCAGCATACGCAGGCAGACCGGGCTGGTACCCTTCTGGCCCGGATACTACGGGATTCCCCACCATGCCACCCAATCTTAGAAATTATGGACCAAACAGGCACTCCTGCTACCACACAAATAGGGATTAATACGGCGTTCAGGGACTATTACACCACGCTATATAGCCCCCCCCCCCCCGCCCCAAGCGGAGTTCGCTTATGAGGCCTTTATGGGGGACCTGGTCCTGCCCCGGCTTACCGACATACAAAGCAAAGCCCTACAGCGCAACATCACACTAGCGGAAATCAGACAAGCGATACGAGCCCTCCCTAGGAATAAGGTCCCAGGGACCGACGGCCTCCCGGCCGAATTCTACACAACGTTCATAGATCGATTGGCCCCACGTTTACATACTCTCTATATGGAAGCCTTACGAACTGCCTCCCTGCCGCAATCGTCCATGCAGGCATTGATCACATCTCTCTTAAAACCAGGTAAAGAAGGGCTCCAGCTGGCCGACTACAGACCCCTGTCCCTCCTGAACACTGACTCGAAGATCTTGAGTAAAGTGCTGGCGACGAGACTAATTCAATGTATTCCCCTGTTGATCCATCCGGACCAATGTGGTTTTGTGCCGGGCCGGAGCACGGCCATGAATCTCAGACGCTTGGCCCAACTGATGTTGGGAGACACGGGGGGGGCGAGCCAGGAGGGCTGCATCACACTAGACCTGAGACAGGCGTTCGACTCCCTTAGATGGGACTACATGTTTGCCACACTCTTGAGATTCGGGATACCGCCCGAATTCGTTGCCTGGGTCAGGCTTCTGTACACTCTCCCTACAGCGAGAGTGCGCACTTCTAGACATATTTCGGGTCCTATAGCTATAGCAAGGGGCACCCGACAGGGCTGCCCGCTTTCCCCTCTCCTATTTATCCTTGCCCTCGAACCTTTGCTGTGCAGCCTCAGGGCGAGGGCCCCCCGCTATGGCATCCAGAGACATGGGACGACGCACATTGTGTCCGCCTATGCCGACGACATCATACTGTACCTTCGAGACATACGGGGAGATATGGGCCCTATACCCCAATTGTTTGAGGACTTCAAGGAGATCTCAGGCCTTGCTATAAGTGAACCCAAGTCATATGGGTACACTTTCAGGAATACAGACTCTTCCACTCCCCTACCCTTCGCTCCACACGAATTCCAGATATCGGGTACCACCTTCCGATATCTAGGGATACACATCTACAGGGAAGCTGACATGATGATTGACGGCAACCTTGGCAGAGCCATGAGAGCACTGAAAGCGCAAATTCAGTTCTGGCTGACACTGCCCCTCTCTGTTGCTGGCAGAGTGGCCATCTCCAAGATGGTAATGCTCCCTCACCTAGTTTACCACTTCACCAACCTGCCATTCCTGATCCCCGCCGCGACGTTTCAACATCTCGACACACTGCTCACGGAACTTGTGTGGGGACACGGGCGCCGACGTATAGGTCTCGCCAAACTGCAGCTCCCCTCAACTTCCGGTGGTATGGGCCTCCCAGACTTTAGGGCGTATAACTATGCGTGCCAACTACAATGGCTGGCCTACTGGGTGGCGGGCCGCAACCTCCACGAGCTCAATATGTCAGAGAGGGAACATGCAAGGGTGGACATACACAAGTTGCTCCTACCCCATTCGGACATACCGAGACATGCCCCGCCACTCCTCCGGCTAGCGGTGTCATACTGGCGGAAGGCAGTGAAATACACTTCCCCCAAAACATCTTATGCCCCCACGATCCCGCTTCTGGGCATTCCACTGGGCTCGGGTACACTGACAACGAACAGACTGACGCAATGGCAGGACGCGGGGGTGACCCATGTGGGAGACCTGTTCGCAGAGGGACGCCTACTGTCCTTTACAGACTGCAGGGCTGTGCATAACGTCCCCAGAGGCTCATTCCTATTACATGCAGGCCTTAGACACTATATAACACGCACCTGGGCGCCTGAGGGACGGGAGCCAGCTACCAACCCCCTGATAACGATGCATTACCTCATGGGCACGGGCAGCCACCTAACCAAATGGCTCACTGCTAGCATAAAGGCAGGGAGGGCGGTCCCTCTAACAACTCTCAGGTCAGCATGGGAAGGCGACATAGGTAGGCCACTGAGGGACAAAGAATGGGAACGCATCCTCCAGTTCCCCAAGAAGGTAGCCAGAAACCCCAAATACAAGTTTATTCAGCTGATGCTGCTACATAGGGCCTACCTGACCCCACATCGCCTGCATATGATGTTCCCCGACACAAGCAGCAACTGCCCCCGATGCGACGCTGACGATGCATCACTAATACACATGCTCTGGCAGTGCCCCAAGTTGGGTCATTACTGGGCCACCATAGCTGACTCGCTTGAGAGTGCCGGAACCCTGTTCCGATCGCTCACTATAGAACACACACTCCTGGGGTTGGGTCCGTCGACACGCACAAGGACCGTGGCGGCACGTTTCACAGACCTGGCCTTACTGCTAGCAAAACGAGCAATCACGATGAGGTGGAAGTCCCCCAGACCCCCTGACCCGGATTTATGGAAAACAGAGGTGATTAGATGGGGCAAGGCAGAGGGCGAGGCTTTACAACGAGAAGAACACAGAGGTCTCAGGAAAACACTGATCTCCCTGGACTGGTACACGGTGCTGGGGGCCTTCGAAACTGGGGGGGTGGGGGAAGGGGAGGACACAGATGACTCGATACAAGCGGGATGTTAGGGTCCGGCCCCGTGGGACATTCATGAAGTGAGGTGCACTATGCTGGGGTACCGGGAACCCTGTACCATTGACAATGCTATGGCCGCCGGCCACTGTGTGTGGGGCGAAAGGAGGAATAGTCAGACTTATTGTACTTTACGGAGCAACAGGTGACCAGGATGTAAATGTCACATTTACTCGCATATGAGGGGAGTGCCGGGAGGGATTTAACGGGTGGGGGAGGGAGTGGGTATGTTAGGGGACTGTTCAGTTGCTGTGATTTCAGACGAAAATGGAAAATCAAGGTTACTACACGCTTGTGAATGTTGAGCAGGCATATGATTATGACGTACTGATTATTGCTATGCCCGAGTATGTATGTAACTGCTCCAATTACTATGCTAATAAACAGATTTAAAAAAAAAAATACCTAGCTGTCGCTAACACCAGTTAGCGACAGCTAGTAGGAGATAGCGACCATCTTGGGCCCCACTTTGCATGTCAGTGATATTTATCACTAATGACATGCAAAGTGGGCGTGGCAAGATGTTAGCGACTGAAACAGTCGCTAACATCGCTATCTCCTATTACCAACTTTTGGAGATATTCGCGCTAAGTTCGAATATCTCCAAAAGCTAACACCTGCCCTGAGCAGTTCTTAGCCATGTTATCCAATGGGAGGTGGATAACATGGCTAAGAGCATTAGCTCGGTAATGCATGAATATCGCTGACTTTTCAGCGATATTCATGCATTGCGGCCGTTTTTTATCGCATTTGCGATAAACCTTGGTAATACCAAGGTTTATCTGCGGTAAAAATCGCCGCAGCTCAGCGGTAAAATTTTGTCTCTAACCAAGCAATAGCGATAATTATCGCTATTGCTTGGTAATATGCCCCCAAATTTGGCCTGTTTTGGAAACTACCATATGCTTTTCTGCCATGAAATGTTGGCAGGTTTGACCTCCTGAAATTTAACGAAGCTTGAGTTATTTAAGAAATTCGATAATCATCGGACGTGTCAAATAAAACCAAACTCTTAATTCCGACCAGTGCATAAACAGGGATTTTACAAGGGGTTAGACCACATCAACCAGCTTGTAATCAGGCCACTAGTCTCACTGATGGGCATCGCAGAACATTATTTTTTCCCGCTGGAGCTTTCGAGAACCTCACTACCTTTCCATCGAGACCATCACACAACACTCATCTGGCATCAAATACCTTATTATTTCACTTAAAAAAACATCACAGATCACCAAATCTCACTACTGATGTCAAAACAAACTGCTATACCTCAGAGCAGCTCCTCTTTCTGGGGACGAAATCCAAGAATGCTCTTGTGCTATTCACTCTTCTGGAGGGAGCAGCACTCTTCATTTATTACAATGTAAGTCTAGCAGAAAGTCAGCGAATAGATATTGCAGTTTTATATAGTGTGAACTCGGTCCAAGGTCATTGGAGCTCTTTTCCTGAGGACCAGTTTCATTACACAATGTCACATTCATTTGGTAGACATGGAGAGATTAACTGGTTCCCGAGTTTCAAAGTCAGCAGCTCTGACCATAATGCCACAACCACACCTACATCTACTTTCACTACTGAAGAAAACAGGGAGAGCCCACATGACTAATTCGACGATGACCTCAAATAGCACACTGTCCCAAATATTCTGCAACCAGTTACCAGGAGAGAAATAGCTTTAGTGGGTAAAGTCAACTCAGACCTGAATCAGTATCTAAGGAGGCGAATTGGATATTCCTATGAGTTCTAAGTTATATATTCAATAGGGAAGAACTATAAAATAATTCTAAACTTAGGATGCAAGCAAAATACATATTCAACCCCAATATACCGCCCATCAGTGATTTGGCCTCATTTACTATATTTTGACGTACGGCAGACCAGCGAGTCTTCCTGCTGCACTGCCATCTGTCAAATTAAAGGGGCAGGAATGAGTGGTATGTACAAGATATGGTGCATTCCTGTCCTTCTCCCCTGCACCCGTGCACAAACAGCAGCCATGCGCCAATGCAGATACACTTGCGCTATGGTGTAATGGTGCCTGCGTTGCAGGGATGGTTGTTGTGCAGGAAGGTAGGACTTCCTGCACAAAATCAATCATTAATGGTGTTTAGCTCCTTCTAGAATGCAGCACACATAGAAAGATAAAAAAACAATGAGAAATAAAAGTATTTGGGGGTGTTTCGAGAAGGCAGAAGGGCATCCAATTGCGACTGTGCTCTCCCATCCACTATTGTTACCCATTTCTTTTGCATCAGACGCATGTCACGCTCGAGTTTTATATAAAAAATGCAACTTTAGCATATTGGAGCACCAAAACTTTTGTGGGTGTCACTACACATAAACTTATCGCCCAAGCACGTGCCATGTATTGTGTGCTCATTGCCTATAGGTTCCACTCTATTTCTCAAAATATAGGTCTGCATACTTATAGATAAAACATTGCACCACACCCCCACTGTCTGACTTCAATAACAATGCAGTACTCTCCAAACAGGCCTGAAGTCTCTGTACTGAACTGAGTGAGGCAACGACACACACCCCCATTCCCTCCAACCCACATCCCATGCTTCTGAATATAGCTCCAGAGAGTACCTTACCACTTTACAACTGTTGCACTGAAGGAGCTAAAGCTAAAACCGCTAACCCTATAATCCCAAGTAGCTTCCTTCCCTAGTTGGCATGGACGTGTGAGAGAGACAGCTTCCATCTCACTACCCTGGAGCATAACATTTCAGTACAAGGTTCCTACTTAGTGCCACTTGGAGAACTCGTCAGACCTTTTGCTTCTGTCTTCCTCTTTCATTCCTGCCATCTTTCTGGAATCCCACAATGAGTTCCAGCAAGGTACATACCCTCTCCACCCTGCCAAGAATGCAGACAAACAGCCTTTTAAGTGGCTGGGCATGGCAGGGAGTAGGTGAGAATGCTTCCTGTGCCTGAGGGCAACACGCCCTTCTGGCTGGCATCAGTGTTTAAGTCGTAGTCTACCACGGTTTGCGAAAGACATCTTAGGGACATTCAGAAAGTTGACCTATGGATGCATTCCGCCCGTTGCTTACCATTGGCTTTGTGGTTTGTAACTCACATTTTCTGGCTATTTGATGGCTTTATATGCTTTGGGCTGTCTAGCTCAAGTTAATCCCTCCCGTTGCCCAAATCTTGTTTACAGTATTGTTCATGACCTCATTTTCTGTACACCAGCCTTTTAATCTTGTCCTTATCTTGTCATAATTACTTGGCATTTAAAGGCAGAGGTCAAATGTCAGGCTCTGTCTTCCTGAGGAAGCTTGGTGTATATTTTTCTTTTTATGACTTCAAAGTGAGAGGATTTATGTGACAATTATACTGGCTTCTGGGGGTCTGCTTGAGAAAGGCTGTACAATGTTTTTTCTGGCACATAACAACATTTAAATGTCTGTAAATGAACTGTGCTGATGATTAAATCAATACATTGGGTGATTTCCACACAATATTGTTTGTGTGCTGTATACTTTTAGCAGTGAAACTTTATGCGAGTGCAAGTGTAACTGTCATTTCAATTGAAGATGTATTGTCTGTAATGGCAGCATGCTAGCATACCATGTATACTCCACGTTACACCACTGCACTCTACTCTTTACTACTCCATGCCACTGCACTCTACTCTGCACCACTCCACACTATGCCACTCCACACCAAACAGTGCCACAGCACTCTTCTCCGTACCACTCCACTCTACGCTGCTCTACTCTACACCACTCCACTCCACTCTATGCTAATGCACTCAACTCCACACTACTCTACTATGCATCACTGCACTCTTCATCACTGCACTCTACACCACTCCCCAACACTGTACTCTATGCCACTGCACTCTGCCAATGCACTCTACTCTGTAGCAATCCACCATATGCCAATGCACTATATGCCAACTCCCCTCTATGCCACTCTAATCTACTCTGCACCACTGCACTCTACTCTGAAGCAATCTACTCTATGCCACTTCACTTTGTCACTGCACTCAGCACCCACTCCACTCTATTCATCACCACTCTATGCCAATGCACTCTACACCACTTTACACAAAACCAATGTACTCTATGCCAATCCACTCTGCACCACTGCACTCCATGCCACTATACTTTACACCACTGCACTGTCCACCATTGTACTCTGTCTCTGCACTCTATGCCTCTCTATTCTACACTATGTCACTGCACTCAATGACACTCTACTCTACGCCACTGCACTCTATGCCACTCTACTCTGTGCCAATACACTGTAAGCAAATGCACTCCACGCCACTCTACTAAACACCACTGAATTCTATGACAGTATACTTCACAACACTGCATTCTCTGCCACTCTGTTTTATGTCACTCTACTTTATGCCACTGAACTCTATGCCACTGAACTCAAAGTCACTGAACTCTACATCGCTCCACTCTAGGCCACTGCACTCTACACCAACCCATTCTAAACCACTGTAATCTACTCTGCAACACTGCATTCTAGTCATTCTACTCTATACCACTAATCTCTACGCTACTTCACTCTACTCTGAAACAATCTGCTCTATGCCACTGCAGTCTATGCCACTCTATTCCACTCTGTGCCACTGAACTCTATATAAATACAAAAAAACCTGGGGGTCTGAAATCGCAGAAGAGGCAAGTGTGCTCAAAAGACTATACAGATTATTTAGTCATCAAAGTACCGATTCAAATAACTAAATGGTCTTCTTATAGAGTTTACTAATCCAACGCATATGACCACCAGCAAAAGTAGGTGAGACCCAAGATCCAGAGATGGATTACCATCAAAATCTTGTTAGTGATCTTATTTTCTCATCTGGTCATCCACAGTGCAGGACCGGAGTGTCTCTAGATCATTGAGACTTTTTCGGATCCAACTTGCAGGACTGGGGTCAAACCCACAATCACTTGTTGACCATGCGTGGGATCACTAAATGGAACCAAGTGCAGTGCAAAGTGTGAAAGTGTAGGGAAAGTGAAGTTAAAAAGGAATAGAGAACTCACAGTAAGACAACTTTAATAGCTGTAAGCCTCTTTCTGTTTAAAAACCAGAACAGCGCAACAACGCAGTATAAACAAATGACTGCTTAGGGGCCGACATGTTTCTGCCAGGTAGGGGAATTACTCCCTTGGCTTTCCTCAGGGCCTCTGTTCTTAAAAACTTTTGCTACTGCTAGTGCAACATACACTCAAAGTAATAAAGAAAACAAATACAGTGACATCTTAAAGGATATATATTCCTATTCCTCCATGTCAGCTGGTGTATCAATCACCTAAAACAAAAATGCAAAGTGGTATAAATACATTGGATATTCAACAATATAAATCTGTTTGGAAAAGGACCACTACAGTTCCTTACTCACCCTTCTTGACAGGGGAAATTACCTCACCTCACCTGGACCAAACTCAGAGTAAGGGAGGCCACGCTCTAGAGATAAGAAAAGAAGGGGAAACCCAAAGTCAGACAAAGAAAAGGAACTATTCCTTTCTATCTAACGGGAGTCCCTAATGAGTGTCTTATCTTAGAAGAACATTCTCTACACCCTTCCCCAACTTTGCTCACCCACAGGCTCTACAACTACAAAGTATGGGAAGTTGTGCCTAAAAGTTTCACTACAATGACATAAGCTCATAATTGCAGAAATTAGAAACCACGACCTGGTGGCTACACTCACCTCTCCGTCGTTGCCCCGAACTATGTCTGAGGTTGGGGGAGGCAACGCTCGAAGAAAGAGAACGTCATATGTAGGTGCCACTCCTCTTGAATCATCCTATCATGGCGGAGGTGGAGCGCCGCGTGTGTGGGAAGGCAAGAGATGGTTTGCACTAATTTCGGCGATTTACTACGAATAAGCTTAGTGAATTGGTTTAAGAAACGAACGCGGTCGATAGAGAGGATACCTCTCGGCTCCGCGTAGGATCGCTGTTAGCATGTTTACTAGCGTGTTATCGCGAGATCTCTAAAGAACTACCAGAACGTGGGAGATGTAGTCCACCACGTTAGGTGTCTAGCATGTTTAGTAGCGTGTTCTCGCGAGGTCTCTAAATGACTAACAGAACGTGGGAAATGTAGTCCACCAGGTTAGGTGTCCAAATATAATATCGGTTATAATAGATATATGTCATGTCAGTACCTAGATCTTACTTTTATAATCGGGACCAAAGGCAGAAATACAGATATATAGCACTCCGTGTGTATTTTTTTATTTTTTATCGATGTACTGTAATCTCCTTCAGCCCGACAGGAGGTGGATACACGAGCCAGTACAGAGCTATCGTGTCATTCGAGCAAATGGGAATTGTAGTTTGTATGCTTGAATGGACCAGGATTCTGTCCTTTTCTAAGCTAATTCCAACAGGTCATCCATTAGGGACAGTATGGTCAGCCTTATTTTATGTGGATACATATGTACTTCATTGTGTGTGAATAAACTTTTATAGGAAAATGTACCACGATTTTCAACGTAACATAATTAGTTTTTAGGGTTAACCAGACC
Organism: Lissotriton helveticus; assembly: GCF_964261635.1. Classification (NCBI taxonomy): domain Eukaryota; kingdom Metazoa; phylum Chordata; class Amphibia; order Caudata; family Salamandridae; genus Lissotriton; species Lissotriton helveticus. The sequence goes on from NC_136070.1 coordinate 696,226,334, forward strand.
TCGTGCGTGGATTCAGGTTCGTGGCCAATTTATAATTTAGAGGTTGCCAATCTACTGCTTAGCAAGGTACTGTTGCAAAAACCTCACTTCGTGGGTATACTTTATAGCGAGGTGGTCACGTATAATACAGAACCTAAACAATGAACAAAGATTTTTCATTAGTATATAACTAGAAAAATCAGGATTGTATAAAGATTGAATAACAGATCACCTCAGCAGGGAAATTTTAGACACCAGGTCAAAGCATGGTCCAGGGAATTTCGTCATTTAAGCCCCGGGAATCTGTAGACAATCTGAATATCCATTTTTGTTCCTTGACGAATAGGTATCTTGCTGTGTCCCCAATGTGTGATGGTATGAAGGGCTTTTCCAGGACTGTCCAGGTAAAATCGGTCTCACTATGATTACGCTCGATGAAGTGTTTCGTAAGTTTAGAGACACTCTTTTTGCACCGAAAAGCACTTTTGTGCTCTAGCATCCTCGTCCGCACCTTTCTGGTAGTCATCCCTACATATTGTTCACGGCAGGGGCATGTGAGTAGGTAGATTACCTGTGAACTATTACAATTAGTAAAGTTTTTCAGGATCCAGGGGCGGTCTGTGCCTATCTCGATTTGGGTAACTTTCGATGTTTGTGGACAAACGGTACAATTACCGCACGGATGATGCCCGGTAACAGCCGCAGAGTTCCATAGAGTCCCAATAGGTCTTTTGGGAGGATCTCTGGGACGAGTATGTATCAGCCGATCCCTTAGATTGGTGGACCTTTTGAAGACAAAGAGAGGGGGTTCAATTTTATCATTGCCGAAATTGAGAATTTTCCAATTATGTCTCACAATCCGTTGAAACTGATTTGATTTGGTGTTGTAGGTGGTCACTAATGTTAGTCGGTCAAGAGGTGGTTTTTCTGTTGAGACCTCTAACAGGGCGTCACGATGATTGTTGGCCGCCCATTTCCATGAGCGTGTGATCAGTTTTTTTGGGTAATGTCGTGCCTGGAGTTGTCGGGATAGCCCTTCGGCGTGTTTTTGAAAAGTAGTAGGTGTTGAACAATTCCGCCGCACTCGTAGAAATTGCCCATAGGGCAAATTGTCCCTTAGAGATTTAGGATGTTGGCTCTCATATAGGTTATTTACAAAGGGGGTGGTGATGGACAGAGTATTCTGAATTAAGCAGAACACTCCTACCCAGTCCACAGATCAGGGCTTGATCCATCACCGTTTTTTAGCTCACTGCACCATCCCAGTTCAGAACCTGGCTATATGCAAATTAGTCTGTCCCTGGCCCAGTGCATCATGGGAACAGGGCAGACCAAACTACCAAGCCAATTCTTTACCAGAAAGGAAACAAGCTTCCGGGGACCGGTTTCTGGCATTACAGCCGTCTTCGGCCCGGCTTGCTTGAATCCTGATGGTGCAGTGAGCAAGGGACTCGCATCCGAGCATACCCTTCCACGCTTATGGTGGCCAAAATTATTTACAAAGGGGGTGGTGATGGACAGAGTATTCTGAATTAAGCAGAACACTCCTACCCAGTCCACAGATCAGGGCTTGATCCATCACCGTTTTTTAGCTCACTGCACCATCCCAGTTCAGAACCTGGCTATATGCAAATTAGTCTGACCCTGTGCCTCATGGGAACAGTCCAGCCCGAACTACCAAGCCAATTCTTTACCAGAAAGGAAACAAGCTTCCGGGGACCGGTTTCTGGCATTACAGCCGTCTTCGGCCCGGCTTGCTTGAATCCTGATGGTGCAGTGAGCAAGGGACTCGCATCCGAGCATACCCTTCCACGCTTATGGTGGCCAAAATTATTTACAAAGGGGGTGGTGATGGACAGAGTATTCTGAATTAAGCAGAACACTCCTACCCAGTCCACAGATCAGGGCTTGATCCATCACCGTTTTTTAGCTCACTGCACCATCCCAGTTCAGAACCTGGCTATATGCAAATTAGTCTGTCCCTGGCCCAGTGCATCATGGGAACAGGGCAGACCAAACTACCAAGCCAATTCTTTACCAGAAAGGAAACAAGCTTCCGGGGACCGGTTTCTGGCATTACAGCCGTCTTCGGCCCGGCTTGCTTGAATCCTGATGGTGCAGTGAGCAAGGGACTCGCATCCGAGCATACCCTTCCACGCTTATGGTGGCCAAAATTATTTACAAAGGGGGTGGTGATGGACAGAGTATTCTGAATTAAGCAGAACACTCCTACCCAGTCCACAGATCAGGGCTTGATCCATCACCGTTTTTTAGCTCACTGCACCATCCCAGTTCAGAACCTGGCTATATGCAAATTAGTCTGTCCCTGGCCCAGTGCATCATGGGAACAGGGCAGACCAAACTACCAAGCCAATTCTTTACCAGAAAGGAAACAAGCTTCCGGGGACCGGTTTCTGGCATTACAGCCGTCTTCGGCCCGGCTTGCTTGAATCCTGATGGTGCAGTGAGCAAGGGACTCGCATCCGAGCATACCCTTCCACGCTTATGGTGGCCAAAATTATTTACAAAGGGGGTGGTGATGGACAGAGTATTCTGAATTAAGCAGAACACTCCTACCCAGTCCACAGATCAGGGCTTGATCCATCACCGTTTTTTAGCTCACTGCACCATCCCAGTTCAGAACCTGGCTATATGCAAATTAGTCTGTCCCTGGCCCAGTGCATCATGGGAACAGGGCAGACCAAACTACCAAGCCAATTCTTTACCAGAAAGGAAACAAGCTTCCGGGGACCGGTTTCTGGCATTACAGCCGTCTTCGGCCCGGCTTGCTTGAATCCTGATGGTGCAGTGAGCAAGGGACTCGCATCCGAGCATACCCTTCCACGCTTATGGTGGCCAAAATTATTTGCAAAGGGGGTGGTGATGGACAGAGTATTCTGAATTAAGCAGAACACTCCTACCCAGTCCACAGATCAGGGCTTGATCCATCACCGTTTTTTAGCTCACTGCACCATCCCAGTTCAGAACCTGGCTATATGCAAATTAGTCTGTCCCTGGCCCAGTGCATCATGGGAACAGGGCAGACCAAACTACCAAGCCAATTCTTTACCAGAAAGGAAACAAGCTTCCGGGGACCGGTTTCTGGCATTACAGCCGTCTTCGGCCCGGCTTGCTTGAATCCTGATGGTGCAGTGAGCAAGGGACTCGCATCCGAGCATACCCTTCCACGCTTATGGTGGCCAAAATTATTCACAAAGGGGGTGGTGATGGACAGAGTATTCTGAATTAAACAGAACACTCCTACCCAGTCCACAGATCAGGGCTTGATCCATCACCGTTTTTTAGCTCACTGCACCATCCCAGTTCAGAACCTGGCTATATGCAAATTAGTCTGTCCCTGGCCCAGTGCATCATGGGAACAGGGCAGACCAAACTACCAAGCCAATTCTTTACCAGAAAGGAAACAAGCTTCCGGGGACCGGTTTCTGGCATTACAGCCGTCTTCGGCCCGGCTTGCTTGAATCCTGATGGTGCAGTGAGCAAGGGACTCGCATCCGAGCATACCCTTCCACGCTTATGGTGGCCAAAATTATTTACAAAGGGGGTGGTGATGGACAGAGTATTCTGAATTAAGCAGAACACTCCTACCCAGTCCACAGATCAGGGCTTGATCCATCACCGTTTTTTAGCTCACTGCACCATCCCAGTTCAGAACCTGGCTATATGCAAATTAGTCTGTCCCTGGCCCAGTGCATCATGGGAACAGGGCAGACCAAACTACCAAGCCAATTCTTTACCAGAAAGGAAACAAGCTTCCGGGGACCGGTTTCTGGCATTACAGCCGTCTTCGGCCCGGCTTGCTTGAATCCTGATGGTGCAGTGAGCAAGGGACTCGCATCCGAGCATACCCTTCCACGCTTATGGTGGCCAAAATTATTTACAAAGGGGGTGGTGATGGACAGAGTATTCTGAATTAAGCAGAACACTCCTACCCAGTCCACAGATCAGGGCTTGATCCATCACCGTTTTTTAGCTCACTGCACCATCCCAGTTCAGAACCTGGCTATATGCAAATTAGTCTGTCCCTGGCCCAGTGCATCATGGGAACAGGGCAGACCAAACTACCAAGCCAATTCTTTACCAGAAAGGAAACAAGCTTCCGGGGACCGGTTTCTGGCATTACAGCCGTCTTCGGCCCGGCTTGCTTGAATCCTGATGGTGCAGTGAGCAAGGGACTCGCATCCGAGCATACCCTTCCACGCTTATGGTGGCCAAAATTATTTACAAAGGGGGTGGTGATGGACAGAGTATTCTGAATTAAGCAGAACACTCCTACCCAGTCCACAGATCAGGGCTTGATCCATCACCGTTTTTTAGCTCACTGCACCATCCCAGTTCAGAACCTGGCTATATGCAAATTAGTCTGTCCCTGGCCCAGTGCATCATGGGAACAGGGCAGACCAAACTACCAAGCCAATTCTTTACCAGAAAGGAAACAAGCTTCCGGGGACCGGTTTCTGGCATTACAGCCGTCTTCGGCCCGGCTTGCTTGAATCCTGATGGTGCAGTGAGCAAGGGACTCGCATCCGAGCATACCCTTCCACGCTTATGGTGGCCAAAATTATTTACAAAGGGGGTGGTGATGGACAGAGTATTCTGAATTAAGCAGAACACTCCTACCCAGTCCACAGATCAGGGCTTGATCCATCACCGTTTTTTAGCTCACTGCACCATCCCAGTTCAGAACCTGGCTATATGCAAATTAGTCTGTCCCTGGCCCAGTGCATCATGGGAACAGGGCAGACCAAACTACCAAGCCAATTCTTTACCAGAAAGGAAACAAGCTTCCGGGGACCGGTTTCTGGCATTACAGCCGTCTTCGGCCCGGCTTGCTTGAATCCTGATGGTGCAGTGAGCAAGGGACTCGCATCCGAGCATACCCTTCCACGCTTATGGTGGCCAAAATTATTTACAAAGGGGGTGGTGATGGACAGAGTATTCTGAATTAAGCAGAACACTCCTACCCAGTCCACAGATCAGGGCTTGATCCATCACCGTTTTTTAGCTCACTGCACCATCCCAGTTCAGAACCTGGCTATATGCAAATTAGTCTGTCCCTGGCCCAGTGCATCATGGGAACAGGGCAGACCACACTAACAAGCCAATTCTTTACCAGAAAGGAAACAAGCTTCCGGGGACCGGTTTCTGGCATTACAGCCGTCTTCGGCCCGGCTTGCTTGAATCCTGATGGTGCAGTGAGCAAGGGACTCGCATCCGAGCATACCCTTCCACGCTTATGGTGGCCAAAATTATTTACAAAGGGGGTGGTGATGGACAGAGTATTCTGAATTAAGCAGAACACTCCTACCCAGTCCACAGATCAGGGCTTGATCCATCACCGTTTTTTAGCTCACTGCACCATCCCAGTTCAGAACCTGGCTATATGCAAATTAGTCTGTCCCTGGCCCAGTGCATCATGGGAACAGGGCAGACCAAACTACCAAGCCAATTCTTTACCAGAAAGGAAACAAGCTTCCGGGGACCGGTTTCTGGCATTACAGCCGTCTTCGGCCCGGCTTGCTTGAATCCTGATGGTGCAGTGAGCAAGGGACTCGCATCCGAGCATACCCTTCCACGCTTATGGTGGCCAAAATTATTTACAAAGGGGGTGGTGATGGACAGAGTATTCTGAATTAAGCAGAACACTCCTACCCAGTCCACAGATCAGGGCTTGATCCATCACCGTTTTTTAGCTCACTGCACCATCCCAGTTCAGAACCTGGCTATATGCAAATTAGTCTGTCCCTGGCCCAGTGCATCATGGGAACAGGGCAGACCAAACTACCAAGCCAATTCTTTACCAGAAAGGAAACAAGCTTCCGGGGACCGGTTTCTGGCATTACAGCCGTCTTCGGCCCGGCTTGCTTGAATCCTGATGGTGCAGTGAGCAAGGGACTCGCATCCGAGCATACCCTTCCACGCTTATGGTGGCCAAAATTATTTACAAAGGGGGTGGTGATGGACAGAGTATTCTGAATTAAGCAGAACACTCCTACCCAGTCCACAGATCAGGGCTTGATCCATCACCGTTTTTTAGCTCACTGCACCATCCCAGTTCAGAACCTGGCTATATGCAAATTAGTCTGTCCCTGGCCCAGTGCATCATGGGAACAGGGCAGACCAAACTACCAAGCCAATTCTTTACCAGAAAGGAAACAAGCTTCCGGGGACCGGTTTCTGGCATTACAGCCGTCTTCGGCCCGGCTTGCTTGAATCCTGATGGTGCAGTGAGCAAGGGACTCGCATCCGAGCATACCCTTCCACGCTTATGGTGGCCAAAATTATTTACAAAGGGGGTGGTGATGGACAGAGTATTCTGAATTAAGCAGAACACTCCTACCCAGTCCACAGATCAGGGCTTGATCCATCACCGTTTTTTAGCTCACTGCACCATCCCAGTTCAGAACCTGGCTATATGCAAATTAGTCTGTCCCTGGCCCAGTGCATCATGGGAACAGGGCAGACCAAACTACCAAGCCAATTCTTTACCAGAAAGGAAACAAGCTTCCGGGGACCGGTTTCTGGCATTACAGCCGTCTTCGGCCCGGCTTGCTTGAATCCTGATGGTGCAGTGAGCAAGGGACTCGCATCCGAGCATACCCTTCCACGCTTATGGTGGCCAAAATTATTTACAAAGGGGGTGGTGATGGACAGAGTATTCTGAATTAAGCAGAACACTCCTACCCAGTCCACAGATCAGGGCTTGATCCATCACCGTTTTTTAGCTCACTGCACCATCCCAGTTCAGAACCTGGCTATATGCAAATTAGTCTGTCCCTGGCCCAGTGCATCATGGGAACAGGGCAGACCAAACTACCAAGCCAATTCTTTACCAGAAAGGAAACAAGCTTCCGGGGACCGGTTTCTGGCATTACAGCCGTCTTCGGCCCGGCTTGCTTGAATCCTGATGGTGCAGTGAGCAAGGGACTCGCATCCGAGCATACCCTTCCACGCTTATGGTGGCCAAAATTATTTACAAAGGGGGTGGTGATGGACAGAGTATTCTGAATTAAGCAGAACACTCCTACCCAGTCCACAGATCAGGGCTTGATCCATCACCGTTTTTTAGCTCACTGCACCATCCCAGTTCAGAACCTGGCTATATGCAAATTAGTCTGTCCCTGGCCCAGTGCATCATGGGAACAGGGCAGACCAAACTACCAAGCCAATTCTTTACCAGAAAGGAAACAAGCTTCCGGGGACCGGTTTCTGGCATTACAGCCGTCTTCGGCCCGGCTTGCTTGAATCCTGATGGTGCAGTGAGCAAGGGACTCGCATCCGAGCATACCCTTCCACGCTTATGGTGGCCAAAATTATTTACAAAGGGGGTGGTGATGGACAGAGTATTCTGAATTAAGCAGAACACTCCTACCCAGTCCACAGATCAGGGCTTGATCCATCACCGTTTTTTAGCTCACTGCACCATCCCAGTTCAGAACCTGGCTATATGCAAATTAGTCTGACCCTGTGCCTCATGGGAACAGTCCAGCCCGAACTACCAAGCCAATTCTTTACCAGAAAGGAAACAAGCTTCCGGGGACCGGTTTCTGGCATTACAGCCGTCTTCGGCCCGGCTTGCTTGAATCCTGATGGTGCAGTGAGCAAGGGACTCGCATCCGAGCATACCCTTCCACGCTTATGGTGGCCAAAATTATTTACAAAGGGGGTGGTGATGGACAGAGTATTCTGAATTAAGCAGAACACTCCTACCCAGTCCACAGATCAGGGCTTGATCCATCACCGTTTTTTAGCTCACTGCACCATCCCAGTTCAGAACCTGGCTATATGCAAATTAGTCTGTCCCTGGCCCAGTGCATCATGGGAACAGGGCAGACCAAACTACCAAGCCAATTCTTTACCAGAAAGGAAACAAGCTTCCGGGGACCGGTTTCTGGCATTACAGCCGTCTTCGGCCCGGCTTGCTTGAATCCTGATGGTGCAGTGAGCAAGGGACTCGCATCCGAGCATACCCTTCCACGCTTATGGTGGCCAAAATTATTTACAAAGGGGGTGGTGATGGACAGAGTATTCTGAATTAAGCAGAACACTCCTACCCAGTCCACAGATCAGGGCTTGATCCATCACCGTTTTTTAGCTCACTGCACCATCCCAGTTCAGAACCTGGCTATATGCAAATTAGTCTGTCCCTGGCCCAGTGCATCATGGGAACAGGGCAGACCAAACTACCAAGCCAATTCTTTACCAGAAAGGAAACAAGCTTCCGGGGACCGGTTTCTGGCATTACAGCCGTCTTCGGCCCGGCTTGCTTGAATCCTGATGGTGCAGTGAGCAAGGGACTCGCATCCGAGCATACCCTTCCACGCTTATGGTGGCCAAAATTATTTACAAAGGGGGTGGTGATGGACAGAGTATTCTGAATTAAGCAGAACACTCCTACCCAGTCCACAGATCAGGGCTTGATCCATCACCGTTTTTTAGCTCACTGCACCATCCCAGTTCAGAACCTGGCTATATGCAAATTAGTCTGTCCCTGGCCCAGTGCATCATGGGAACAGGGCAGACCAAACTACCAAGCCAATTCTTTACCAGAAAGGAAACAAGCTTCCGGGGACCGGTTTCTGGCATTACAGCCGTCTTCGGCCCGGCTTGCTTGAATCCTGATGGTGCAGTGAGCAAGGGACTCGCATCCGAGCATACCCTTCCACGCTTATGGTGGCCAAAATTATTTGCAAAGGGGGTGGTGATGGACAGAGTATTCTGAATTAAGCAGAACACTCCTACCCAGTCCACAGATCAGGGCTTGATCCATCACCGTTTTTTAGCTCACTGCACCATCCCAGTTCAGAACCTGGCTATATGCAAATTAGTCTGTCCCTGGCCCAGTGCATCATGGGAACAGGGCAGACCAAACTACCAAGCCAATTCTTTACCAGAAAGGAAACAAGCTTCCGGGGACCGGTTTCTGGCATTACAGCCGTCTTCGGCCCGGCTTGCTTGAATCCTGATGGTGCAGTGAGCAAGGGACTCGCATCCGAGCATACCCTTCCACGCTTATGGTGGCCAAAATTATTCACAAAGGGGGTGGTGATGGACAGAGTATTCTGAATTAAACAGAACACTCCTACCCAGTCCACAGATCAGGGCTTGATCCATCACCGTTTTTTAGCTCACTGCACCATCCCAGTTCAGAACCTGGCTATATGCAAATTAGTCTGTCCCTGGCCCAGTGCATCATGGGAACAGGGCAGACCAAACTACCAAGCCAATTCTTTACCAGAAAGGAAACAAGCTTCCGGGGACCGGTTTCTGGCATTACAGCCGTCTTCGGCCCGGCTTGCTTGAATCCTGATGGTGCAGTGAGCAAGGGACTCGCATCCGAGCATACCCTTCCACGCTTATGGTGGCCAAAATTATTTACAAAGGGGGTGGTGATGGACAGAGTATTCTGAATTAAGCAGAACACTCCTACCCAGTCCACAGATCAGGGCTTGATCCATCACCGTTTTTTAGCTCACTGCACCATCCCAGTTCAGAACCTGGCTATATGCAAATTAGTCTGTCCCTGGCCCAGTGCATCATGGGAACAGGGCAGACCAAACTACCAAGCCAATTCTTTACCAGAAAGGAAACAAGCTTCCGGGGACCGGTTTCTGGCATTACAGCCGTCTTCGGCCCGGCTTGCTTGAATCCTGATGGTGCAGTGAGCAAGGGACTCGCATCCGAGCATACCCTTCCACGCTTATGGTGGCCAAAATTATTTACAAAGGGGGTGGTGATGGACAGAGTATTCTGAATTAAGCAGAACACTCCTACCCAGTCCACAGATCAGGGCTTGATCCATCACCGTTTTTTAGCTCACTGCACCATCCCAGTTCAGAACCTGGCTATATGCAAATTAGTCTGTCCCTGGCCCAGTGCATCATGGGAACAGGGCAGACCAAACTACCAAGCCAATTCTTTACCAGAAAGGAAACAAGCTTCCGGGGACCGGTTTCTGGCATTACAGCCGTCTTCGGCCCGGCTTGCTTGAATCCTGATGGTGCAGTGAGCAAGGGACTCGCATCCGAGCATACCCTTCCACGCTTATGGTGGCCAAAATTATTTACAAAGGGGGTGGTGATGGACAGAGTATTCTGAATTAAGCAGAACACTCCTACCCAGTCCACAGATCAGGGCTTGATCCATCACCGTTTTTTAGCTCACTGCACCATCCCAGTTCAGAACCTGGCTATATGCAAATTAGTCTGTCCCTGGCCCAGTGCATCATGGGAACAGGGCAGACCAAACTACCAAGCCAATTCTTTACCAGAAAGGAAACAAGCTTCCGGGGACCGGTTTCTGGCATTACAGCCGTCTTTGGCCCGGCTTGCTTGAATCCTGATGGTGCAGTGAGCAAGGGACTCGCATCCGAGCATACCCTTCCACGCTTATGGTGGCCAAAATTATTTACAAAGGGGGTGGTGATGGACAGAGTATTCTGAATTAAGCAGAACACTCCTACCCAGTCCACAGATCAGGGCTTGATCCATCACCGTTTTTTAGCTCACTGCACCATCCCAGTTCAGAACCTGGCTATATGCAAATTAGTCTGTCCCTGGCCCAGTGCATCATGGGAACAGGGCAGACCAAACTACCAAGCCAATTCTTTACCAGAAAGGAAACAAGCTTCCGGGGACCGGTTTCTGGCATTACAGCCGTCTTCGGCCCGGCTTGCTTGAATCCTGATGGTGCAGTGAGCAAGGGACTCGCATCCGAGCATACCCTTCCACGCTTATGGTGGCCAAAATTATTTACAAAGGGGGTGGTGATGGACAGAGTATTCTGAATTAAGCAGAACACTCCTACCCAGTCCACAGATCAGGGCTTGATCCATCACCGTTTTTTAGCTCACTGCACCATCCCAGTTCAGAACCTGGCTATATGCAAATTAGTCTGTCCCTGGCCCAGTGCATCATGGGAACAGGGCAGACCACACTAACAAGCCAATTCTTTACCAGAAAGGAAACAAGCTTCCGGGGACCGGTTTCTGGCATTACAGCCGTCTTCGGCCCGGCTTGCTTGAATCCTGATGGTGCAGTGAGTAAGGGACTCGCATCCGAGCATACCCTTCCACGCTTATGGTGGCCAAAATTATTTACAAAGGGGGTGGTGATGGACAGAGTATTCTGAATTAAGCAGAACACTCCTACCCAGTCCACAGATCAGGGCTTGATCCATCACCGTTTTTTAGCTCACTGCACCATCCCAGTTCAGAACCTGGCTATATGCAAATTAGTCTGTCCCTGGCCCAGTGCATCATGGGAACAGGGCAGACCAAACTACCAAGCCAATTCTTTACCAGAAAGGAAACAAGCTTCCGGGGACCGGTTTCTGGCATTACAGCCGTCTTCGGCCCGGCTTGCTTGAATCCTGATGGTGCAGTGAGCAAGGGACTCGCATCCGAGCATACCCTTCCACGCTTATGGTGGCCAAAATTATTTACAAAGGGGGTGGTGATGGACAGAGTATTCTGAATTAAGCAGAACACTCCTACCCAGTCCACAGATCAGGGCTTGATCCATCACCGTTTTTTAGCTCACTGCACCATCCCAGTTCAGAACCTGGCTATATGCAAATTAGTCTGTCCCTGGCCCAGTGCATCATGGGAACAGGGCAGACCAAACTACCAAGCCAATTCTTTACCAGAAAGGAAACAAGCTTCCGGGGACCGGTTTCTGGCATTACAGCCGTCTTCGGCCCGGCTTGCTTGAATCCTGATGGTGCAGTGAGCAAGGGACTCGCATCCGAGCATACCCTTCCACGCTTATGGTGGCCAAAATTATTTACAAAGGGGGTGGTGATGGACAGAGTATTCTGAATTAAGCAGAACACTCCTACCCAGTCCACAGATCAGGGCTTGATCCATCACCGTTTTTTAGCTCACTGCACCATCCCAGTTCAGAACCTGGCTATATGCAAATTAGTCTGTCCCTGGCCCAGTGCATCATGGGAACAGGGCAGACCAAACTACCAAGCCAATTCTTTACCAGAAAGGAAACAAGCTTCCGGGGACCGGTTTCTGGCATTACAGCCGTCTTCGGCCCGGCTTGCTTGAATCCTGATGGTGCAGTGAGCAAGGGACTCGCATCCGAGCATACCCTTCCACGCTTATGGTGGCCAAAATTATTTACAAAGGGGGTGGTGATGGACAGAGTATTCTGAATTAAGCAGAACACTCCTACCCAGTCCACAGATCAGGGCTTGATCCATCACCGTTTTTTAGCTCACTGCACCATCCCAGTTCAGAACCTGGCTATATGCAAATTAGTCTGTCCCTGGCCCAGTGCATCATGGGAACAGGGCAGACCAAACTACCAAGCCAATTCTTTACCAGAAAGGAAACAAGCTTCCGGGGACCGGTTTCTGGCATTACAGCCGTCTTCGGCCCGGCTTGCTTGAATCCTGATGGTGCAGTGAGCAAGGGACTCGCATCCGAGCATACCCTTCCACGCTTATGGTGGCCAAAATTATTTACAAAGGGGGTGGTGATGGACAGAGTATTCTGAATTAAGCAGAACACTCCTACCCAGTCCACAGATCAGGGCTTGATCCATCACCGTTTTTTAGCTCACTGCACCATCCCAGTTCAGAACCTGGCTATATGCAAATTAGTCTGTCCCTGGCCCAGTGCATCATGGGAACAGGGCAGACCAAACTACCAAGCCAATTCTTTACCAGAAAGGAAACAAGCTTCCGGGGACCGGTTTCTGGCATTACAGCCGTCTTCGGCCCGGCTTGCTTGAATCCTGATGGTGCAGTGAGCAAGGGACTCGCATCCGAGCATACCCTTCCACGCTTATGGTGGCCAAAATTATTTACAAAGGGGGTGGTGATGGACAGAGTATTCTGAATTAAGCAGAACACTCCTACCCAGTCCACAGATCAGGGCTTGATCCATCACCGTTTTTTAGCTCACTGCACCATCCCAGTTCAGAACCTGGCTATATGCAAATTAGTCTGTCCCTGGCCCAGTGCATCATGGGAACAGGGCAGACCAAACTACCAAGCCAATTCTTTACCAGAAAGGAAACAAGCTTCCGGGGACCGGTTTCTGGCATTACAGCCGTCTTCGGCCCGGCTTGCTTGAATCCTGATGGTGCAGTGAGCAAGGGACTCGCATCCGAGCATACCCTTCCACGCTTATGGTGGCCAAAATTATTTACAAAGGGGGTGGTGATGGACAGAGTATTCTGAATTAAGCAGAACACTCCTACCCAGTCCACAGATCAGGGCTTGATCCATCACCGTTTTTTAGCTCACTGCACCATCCCAGTTCAGAACCTGGCTATATGCAAATTAGTCTGTCCCTGGCCCAGTGCATCATGGGAACAGGGCAGACCAAACTACCAAGCCAATTCTTTACCAGAAAGGAAACAAGCTTCCGGGGACCGGTTTCTGGCATTACAGCCGTCTTCGGCCCGGCTTGCTTGAATCCTGATGGTGCAGTGAGCAAGGGACTCGCATCCGAGCATACCCTTCCACGCTTATGGTGGCCAAAATTATTTACAAAGGGGGTGGTGATGGACAGAGTATTCTGAATTAAGCAGAACACTCCTACCCAGTCCACAGATCAGGGCTTGATCCATCACCGTTTTTTAGCTCACTGCACCATCCCAGTTCAGAACCTGGCTATATGCAAATTAGTCTGTCCCTGGCCCAGTGCATCATGGGAACAGGGCAGACCAAACTACCAAGCCAATTCTTTACCAGAAAGGAAACAAGCTTCCGGGGACCGGTTTCTGGCATTACAGCCGTCTTCGGCCCGGCTTGCTTGAATCCTGATGGTGCAGTGAGCAAGGGACTCGCATCCGAGCATACCCTTCCACGCTTATGGTGGCCAAAATTATTTACAAAGGGGGTGGTGATGGACAGAGTATTCTGAATTAAGCAGAACACTCCTACCCAGTCCACAGATCAGGGCTTGATCCATCACCGTTTTTTAGCTCACTGCACCATCCCAGTTCAGAACCTGGCTATATGCAAATTAGTCTGTCCCTGGCCCAGTGCATCATGGGAACAGGGCAGACCAAACTACCAAGCCAATTCTTTACCAGAAAGGAAACAAGCTTCCGGGGACCGGTTTCTGGCATTACAGCCGTCTTCGGCCCGGCTTGCTTGAATCCTGATGGTGCAGTGAGCAAGGGACTCGCATCCGAGCATACCCTTCCACGCTTATGGTGGCCAAAATTATTTACAAAGGGGGTGGTGATGGACAGAGTATTCTGAATTAAGCAGAACACTCCTACCCAGTCCACAGATCAGGGCTTGATCCATCACCGTTTTTTAGCTCACTGCACCATCCCAGTTCAGAACCTGGCTATATGCAAATTAGTCTGTCCCTGGCCCAGTGCATCATGGGAACAGGGCAGACCAAACTACCAAGCCAATTCTTTACCAGAAAGGAAACAAGCTTCCGGGGACCGGTTTCTGGCATTACAGCCGTCTTCGGCCCGGCTTGCTTGAATCCTGAAGGGACAGACTAATTTGCATATAGCCAGGTTCTGAGCTGGGATGGGGCAGTGAGCTAAATAACGGTGATGGATCAAGCCCTGATCTTTGGACTGGGTAAGAGTGGTCTGCTTAATTCAGATACTCTGTTCATCACCACCCCCTTTTCTGAATCGTTTTTGGCCACTATAGGTGTGGCAGGGTATACTCAGACATGAGTCCCTTGCTCACTGCTCCATCAGGATTCAAGCAAGCCGGGCCGACGAGGCTGAAATGCCAGAAACCGGTCCCCGGTAGCTTGTCTCCTTTCTGGTGAAGAATTGGCTTGGTAGTTTAGTCTGCCCTGTTCCCATGATGCACTGGGCCAGGGACAGACTAATTTGCATATAGCCAGGTTCTGAGCTGGGATGGGGCAGTGAGCTAAATAACGGTGATGGATCAAGCCCTGATCTTTGGACTGGGTAAGAGTGGTCTGCTTAATTCAGATACTCTGTTCATCACCACCCCCTTTTCTGAATCGTTTTTGGCCACTATAGGTGTGGCAGGGTATACTCAGACATGAGTCCCTTGCTCACTGCTCCATCAGGATTCAAGCAAGCCGGGCCGACGAGGCTGAAATGCCAGAAACCGGTCCCCGGTAGCTTGTCTCCTTTCTGGTGAAGAATTGGCTTGGTAGTTTAGTCTGCCCTGTTCCCATGATGCACTGGGCCAGGGACAGACTAATTTGCATATAGCCAGGTTCTGAGCTGGGATGGGGCAGTGAGCTAAATAACGGTGATGGATCAAGCCCTGATCTTTGGACTGGGTAAGAGTGGTCTGCTTAATTCAGATACTCTGTTCATCACCACCCCCTTTTCTGAATCGTTTTTGGCCACTATAGGTGTGGCAGGGTATACTCAGACATGAGTCCCTTGCTCACTGCTCCATCAGGATTCAAGCAAGCCGGGCCGACGAGGCTGAAATGCCAGAAACCGGTCCCCGGTAGCTTGTCTCCTTTCTGGTGAAGAATTGGCTTGGTAGTTTAGTCTGCCCTGTTCCCATGATGCACTGGGCCAGGGACAGACTAATTTGCATATAGCCAGGTTCTGAGCTGGGATGGGGCAGTGAGCTAAATAACGGTGATGGATCAAGCCCTGATCTTTGGACTGGGTAAGAGTGGTCTGCTTAATTCAGATACTCTGTTCATCACCACCCCCTTTTCTGAATCGGCTCTCATATAGGGGTACAAAAGGGGGTGGTGATGGACAGAGCATCTGAACCAATCAAACACTCACACCCAGTCAAAAGATCTGGGTTTGATCCATCACCGTTCTTTAGCCCACTCTGCCACCCCAGTTCAGACATGGCTATATGCAAATCAGTCTGACCCTGTGCCTCATGGGAACAGTCCAGCCCGAACTGCCAAGCCATGCCTTCCCTGGACCGGAAACAAGCTTCCGAGGACCGGTTTCTGGCATTACAGCCGTCTTCAGCCCGGCTTGCTTGAATCCAGTGGCAAAGTGAGCAAGGGACTCATGTCTGAGCATACCCTGCCACACTTATGGCGGCCAAAGCGGTACAAAAGGGGGTGGTGATGGACGGAGCATCTGAACCAATCAAACACTCACACCCAGTCAAAAGATCTGGGTTTGATCCATCACCGTTCTTTAGCCCACTCTGCCACTCCAGTTCAGACATGGCTATATTTAAATCAGTCTGACCCTGTGCCTCATGGGAACAGTCCAGCCCGAACTGCCAAGCCATGCCTTCCCTGGACCAGAAATAAGCTTCCGAGGACCGTTTTCTGGCATTACAGTCGTCTTCAGCCCGGCTTGCTTGAATCCAGTGGCAAAGTGAGCAAGGGACTCGCGTCTGAGCATACCCTGCCACACTTATGGCGGCCAAAGCGGTACAAAAGGGGGTGGTGATGGACGGAGCATCTGAACCAATCAAACACTCACACCCAGTCAAAAGATCTGGGTTGTATCCATCACCGTTCTTTAGCCCACTCTGCCACCCCAGTTCAGACATGGCTATATGCAAATCAGTCTGACCCTGTGCCTCATGGGAACAGTCCAGCCCAAACTGCCAAGCCATGCCTTCCCTGGACCGGAAACAAGCTTCCGAGGACCGGTTTCTGGCATTACAGCCGTCTTCAGCCCGGCTTGCTTGAATCCAGTGGCAAAGTGAGCAAGGGACTCACGTCTGAGCATACCCTGCCACACTTATGGCGGCCAAAGCGGTACAAAAGGGGGTGGTGATGGACGGAGCATCTGAACCAATCAAACACTCACACCCAGTCAAAAGATCTGGGTTGGATCCATCACCGTTCTTTAGCCCACTCTGCCACCCCAGTTCAGACATGGCTATATGCAAATCAGTCTGACCCTGTGCCTCATGGGAACAGTCCAGCACGAACTGCCAAGCCATGCCATCCCTGGACCGGAAACAAGCTTCCGAGGACCGGTTTCTGGCATTACAGCCGTCTTCAGCCCGGCTTGCTTGAATCCAGTGGCAAAGTGAGCAAGGGACTCACGTCTGAGCATACCCTGCCACACTTATGGCGGCCAAAGCGGTACAAAAGGGGGTGGTGATGGACGGAGCATCTGAACCAATCAAACACTCACACCCAGTCAAAAGATCTGGGTTTGATCCATCACCGTTCTTTAGCCCACTCTGCCACCCCAGTTCAGACATGGCTATATGCAAATCAGTCTGACCCTGTGCCTCATGGGAACAGTCCAGCCCGAACTGCCAAGCCATGCCTTCCCTGGACCGGAAACAAGCTTCCGAGGACCGGTTTCTGGCATAACAGCCGTCTTCAGCCCGGCTTGCTTGAATCCAGTGGCAAAGTGAGCAAGGGACTCACGTCTGAGCATACCCTGCCACACTTATGGCGGCCAAAGCGGTACAAAAGGGGGTGGTGATGGACGGAGCATCTGAACCAATCAAACACTCACACCCAGTCAAAAGATCTGGGTTGGATCCATCACCGTTCTTTAGTCCACTCTGCCACCCCAGTTCAGACATGGCTATATGCAAATCAGTCTGACCCTGTGCCTCATGGGAACAGTCCAGCCCAAACTGCCAAGCCATGCCTTCCCTGGACCGGAAACAAGCTTCCGAGGACCGGTTTCTGGCATTACAGCCGTCTTCAGCCCGGCTTGCTTGAATCCAGTGGCAAAGTGAGCAAGGGACTCACGTCTGAGCATACCCTGCCACACTTATGGCGGCCAAAGCGGTACAAAAGGGGGTGGTGATGGACGGAGCATCTGAACCAATCAAACACTCACACCCAGTCAAAAGATCTGGGTTTGATCCATCACCGTTCTTTAGCCCACTCTGCCACCCCAGTTCAGACATGGCTATATGCAAATCAGTCTGACCCTGTGCCTCATGGGAACAGTCCAGCCCGAACTGCCAAGCCATGCCTTCCCTGGACCGGAAACAAGCTTCCGAGGACCGGTTTCTGGCATTACAGCCGTCTTCAGCCCGGCTTGCTTGAATCCAGTGGCAAAGTGAGCAAGGGACTCGCGTCTGAGCATACCCTGCCACACTTATGGTGGCCAAAGCGGTACAAAAGGGGGTGGTGATGGACGGAGCATCTGAACCAATCAAACACTCACACCCAGTCAAAAGATCTGGGTTTGATCCATCACCGTTCTTTAGCCCACTCTGCCACTCCAGTTCAGACATGGCTATATGCAAATCAGTCTGACCCTGTGCCTCATGGGAACAGTCCAGCCCGAACTGCCAAGCCATGCCTTCCCTGGACCGGAAATAAGCTTCCGAGGACCGTTTTCTGGCATTACAGCCGTCTTCAACCCGGCTTGCTTGAATCCAGTGGCAAAGTGAGCAAGGGACTCGCGTCTGAGCATACCCTGCCACACTTATGGCGGCCAAAGCGGTACAAAAGGGGGTGGTGATGGACGGAGCATCTGAACCAATCAAACACTCACACCCAGTCAAAAGATCTGGGTTGGATCCATCACCATTCTTTAGCCCACTCTGCCACCCCAGTTCAGACATGGCTATATGCAAATCAGTCTGACCCTGTGCCTCATGGGAACAGTCCAGCCCAAACTGCCAAGCCATGCCTTCCCTGGACCGGAACCAAGCTTCCGAGGACCGGTTTCTGGCATTACAGCCGTCTTCAGCCCGGCTTGCTTGAATCCAGTGGCAAAGTGAGCAAGGGACTCACGTCTGAGCATACCCTGCCACACTTATAGCGGCCAAAGCGGTACAAAAGGGGGTGGTGATGGACGGAGCATCTGAACCAATCAAACACTCACACCCAGTCAAAAGATCTGGGTTTGATCCATCACCGTTCTTTAGCCCACTCTGCCACCCCAGTTCAGACATGGCTATATGCAAATCAGTCTGACCCTGTGCCTCATGGGAACAGTCCTGCCCGAACTGCCTAGCCATGCCTTCCCTGGACCGGAAACAAGCTTCCGAGGACCGGTTTCTCGCATTACAGCCGTCTTCAGCCCGGCTTGCTTGAATCCAGTGGCAAAGTGAGCAAGGGACTCACGTCTGAGCATACCCTGCCACACTTATGGCGGCCAAAGCGGTACAAAAGTGGGTGGTGTTGGACGGAGCATCTGATCCAATCAAACACTCACACCCAGTCAAAAGATCTGGGTTTGATCCATCACCGTTCTTTAGCCCACTCTGCCACCCCAGTTCAGACATGGCTATATGCAAATCAGTCTGACCCTGTGCCTCATGGGAACAGTCCAGCCCGAACTGCCAAGCCATGCCTTCCCTGGACCGGAAATAAGCTTCCGAGGACCGGTTTCTGGCATTACAGCCGTCTTCAGCCCGGCTTGCTTAAATCCAGTGGCAAAGTGAGCAAGGGACTCACGTCTGAGCATACCCTGCCACACTAAGGGCGGCCAAAGCGGTACAAAAGGGGGTGGTGATGGACGGAGCATCTGAACCAATCAAACACTCACACCCAGTCAAAAGATCTGGGTTGGATCCATCACCGTTCTTTAGCCCACTCTGCCACCCCAGTTCAGACATGGCTATATGCAAATCAGTCTGACCCTGTGCCTCATGGGAACAGTCCAGCCCAAACTGCCAAGCCATGCCTTCCCTGGACCGGAAACAAGCTTCCGAGGACCGGTTTCTGGCATTACAGCCGTCTTCAGCCCGGCTTGCTTGAATCCAGTGGCAAAGTGAGCAAGGGACTCACGTCTGAGCATACCCTGCCACACTTATGGCGGCCAAAGCGGTACAAAAGGGGGTGGTGATGGACGGAGCATCTGAACCAATCAAACACTCACACCCAGTCAAAAGATCTGGGTTGGATCCATCACCGTTCTTTAGCCCACTCTGCCACCCCAGTTCAGACATGGCTATATGCAAATCAGTCTGACCCTGTGCCTCATGGGAACAGTCCAGCCCGAACTGCCAAGCCATGCCTTCCCTGGACCGGAAACAAGCTTCCAAGGACCGGTTTCTGGCATTACAGCCGTCTTCAGCCCGGCTTGCTTGAATCCAGTGGCAAAGTGAGCAAGGGACTCACGTCTGAGCATACCCTGCCACACTTATGGCGGCCAAAGCGGTACAAAAGGGGGTGGTGATGGACGGAGCATCTGAACCAATCAAACACTCACACCCAGTCAAAAGATCTGGGTTTGATCCATCACCGTTCTTTAGCCCACTCTGCCACTCCAGTTCAGACATGGCTATATGCAAATCAGTCTGACCCTGTGCCTCATGGGAACAGTCCAGCCCGAACTGCCAAGCCATACCTTCCCTGGACCGGAAATAAGCTTCCGAGGACCGTTTTCTGGCATTACAGCCGTCTTCAGCCCGGCTTGCTTGAATCCAGTGGCAAAGTGAGCAAGGGACTCGCGTCTGAGCATACCCTGCCACACTTATGGCGGCCAAAGCGGTACAAAAGGGGGTGGTGATGGACGGAGCATCTGAACCAATCAAACACTCACACCCAGTCAAAAGATCTGGGTTGGATCCATCACCGTTCTTTAGCCCACTCTGCCACCCCAGTTCAGACATGGCTATATGCAAATCAGTCTGACCCTGTGCCTCATGGGAACAGTCCATCCCAAACTGCCAAGCCATGCCTTCCCTGGACCGGAAACAAGCTTCCAAGGACCAGTTTCTCGCATTACAGCCGTCTTCAGCCCGGCTTGCTTGAATCCAGTGGCAAAGTGAGCAAGGGACTCACGTCTGAGCATACCCTGCCACACTTATGGCGGCCAAAGCGGTACAAAAGTGGGTGGTGTTGGACGGAGCATCTGATCCAATCAAACACTCACACCCAGTCAAAAGATCTGGGTTTGATCCATCACCGTTCTTTAGCCCACTCTGCCACCCCAGTTCAGACATGGCTATATGCAAATCAGTCTGACCCTGTGCCTCATGGGAACAGTCCAGCCCGAACTGCCAAGCCATGCCTTCCCTGGACCGGAAACAAGCTTCCAAGGACCGGTTTCTGGCATTACAGCCGTCTTCAGCCCGGCTTGCTTGAATCCAGTGGCAAAGTGAGCATGGGACTCACGTCTGAGCATACCCTGCCACACTAAGGGCGGCCAAAGCGGTACAAAAGGGGGTGGTGATGGACGGAGCATCTGAACCAATCAAACACTCACACCCAGTCAAAAGATCTGGGTTTGATCCATCACCGTTCTTTAGCCCACTCTGCCACCCCAGTTCAGACATGGCTATATGCAAATCAGTCTGACCCTGTGCCTCATGGGAACAGTCCAGCCCGAACTGCCAAGCCATGCCTTCCCTGGACCGGAAACAAGCTTCCGAGGACCGGTTTCTGGCATAACAGCCGTCTTCAGCCCGGCTTGCTTGAATCCAGTGGCAAAGTGAGCAAGGGACTCACGTCTGAGCATACCCTGCCACACTTATGGCGGCCAAAGCGGTACAAAAGGGGGTGGTGATGGACGGAGCATCTGAACCAATCAAACACTCACACCCAGTCAAAAGATCTGGGTTGGATCCATCACCGTTCTTTAGTCCACTCTGCCACCCCAGTTCAGACATGGCTATATGCAAATCAGTCTGACCCTGTGCCTCATGGGAACAGTCCAGCCCAAACTGCCAAGCCATGCCTTCCCTGGACCGGAAACAAGCTTCCGAGGACCGGTTTCTGGCATTACAGCCGTCTTCAGCCCGGCTTGCTTGAATCCAGTGGCAAAGTGAGCAAGGGACTCATGTCTGAGCATACCCTGCCACACTTATGGCGGCCAAAGAGGTACAAAAGGGGGTGGTGATGGACGGAGCATCTGAACCAATCAAACACTCACACCCAGTCAAAAGATCTGGGTTTGATCCATCACCGTTCTTTAGCCCACTCTGCCACCCCAGTTCAGACATGGCTATATGCAAATCAGTCTGACCCTGTGCCTCATGGGAACAGTCCAGCCCGAACTGCCAAGCCATGCCTTCCCTGGACCGGAAACAAGCTTCCGAGGACCGGTTTCTGGCATTACAGCCGTCTTCAGCCCGGCTTGCTTGAATCCAGTGGCAAAGTGAGCAAGGGACTCACGTCTGAGCATACCCTGCCACACTTATGGCGGCCAAAGCGGTACAAAAGGGGGTGGTGATGGACGGAGCATCTGAACCAATCAAACACTCACACCCAGTCAAAAGATCTGGGTTTGATCCATCACCGTTCTTTAGCCCACTCTGCCACCCCAGTTCAGACATGGCTATATGCAAATCAGTCTGACCCTGTGCCTCATGGGAACAGTCCAGCCCGAACTGCCAAGCCATGCCTTCCCTGGACCGGAAACAAGCTTCCAAGGACCAGTTTCTGGCATTACAGCCGTCTTCAGCCCGGCTTGCTTGAATCCAGTGGCAAAGTGAGCAAGGGACTCATGTCTGAGCATACCCTGCCACACTTATGGTGGCCAAAGCGGTACAAAAGGGGGTGGTGATGGACGGAGCATCTGAACCAATCAAACACTCACACCCAGTCAAAAGATCTGGGTTTGATCCATCACCGTTCTTTAGCCCACTCTGCCACTCCAGTTCAGACATGGCTATATGCAAATCAGTCTGACCCTGTGCCTCATGGGAACAGTCCAGCCCGAACTGCCAAGCCATGCCTTCCCTGGACCGGAAATAAGCTTCCGAGGACCGTTTTCTGGCATTACAGCCGTCTTCAACCCGGCTTGCTTGAATCCAGTGGCAAAGTGAGCAAGGGACTCGCGTCTGAGCATACCCTGCCACACTTATGGCGGCCAAAGCGGTACAAAAGGGGGTGGTGATGGACGGAGCATCTGAACCAATCAAACACTCACACCCAGTCAAAAGATCTGGGTTGGATCCATCACCGTTCTTTAGCCCACTCTGCCACCCCAGTTCAGACATGGCTATATGCAAATCAGTCTTACCCTGTGCCTCATGGGAACAGTCCAGCCCAAACTGCCAAGCCATGCCTTCCCTGGACCGGAACCAAGCTTCCGAGGACCGGTTTCTGGCATTACAGCCGTCTTCAGCCCGGCTTGCTTGAATCCAGTGGCAAAGTGAGCAAGGGACTCATGTCTGAGCATACCCTGCCACACTTATGGTGGCCAAAGCGGTACAAAAGGGGGTGGTGATGGACGGAGCATCTGAACCAATCAAACACTCACACCCAGTCAAAAGATCTGGGTTTGATCCATCACCGTTCTTTAGCCCACTCTGCCACTCCAGTTCAGACATGGCTATATGCAAATCAGTCTGACCCTGTGCCTCATGGGAACAGTCCAGCCCGAACTGCCAAGCCATGCCTTCCCTGGACCGGAAATAAGCTTCCAAGGACCGTTTTCTGGCATTACAGCCGTCTTCAACCCGGCTTGCTTGAATCCAGTGGCAAAGTGAGCAAGGGACTCGCGTCTGAGCATACCCTGCCACACTTATGGCGGCCAAAGCGGTACAAAAGGGGGTGGTGATGGACGGAGCATCTGAACCAATCAAACACTCACACCCAGTCAAAAGATCTGGGTTGGATCCATCACCGTTCTTTAGCCCACTCTGCCACCCCAGTTCAGACATGGCTATATGCAAATCAGTCTGACCCTGTGCCTCATGGGAACAGTCCAGCCCAAACTGCCAAGCCATGCCTTCCCTGGACCGGAACCAAGCTTCCGAGGACCGGTTTCTGGCATTACAGCCGTCTTCAGCCCGGCTTGCTTGAATCCAGTGGCAAAGTGAGCAAGGGACTCACGTCTGAGCATACCCTGCCACACTTATAGCGGCCAAAGCGGTACAAAAGGGGGTGGTGATGGACGGAGCATCTGAACCAATCAAACACTCACACCCAGTCAAAAGATCTGGGTTTGATCCATCACCGTTCTTTAGCCCACTCTGCCACCCCAGTTCAGACATGGCTATATGCAAATCAGTCTGACCCTGTGCCTCATGGGAACAGTCCTGCCCGAACTGCCTAGCCATGCCTTCCCTGGACCGGAAACAAGCTTCCGAGGACCGGTTTCTGGCATTACAGCCGTCTTCAGCCCGGCTTGCTTGAATCCAGTGGCAAAGTGAGCAAGGGACTCACGTCTGAGCATACCCTGCCACACTAAGGGCGGCCAAAGCGGTACAAAAGGGGGTGGTGATGGACGGAGCATCTGAACCAATCAAACACTCACACCCAGTCAAAAGATCTGGGTTTGATCTATCACCGTTCTTTAGCCCACTCTGCCACCCCAGTTCAGACATGGCTATATGCAAATCAGTCTGACCCTGTGCCTCATGGGAACAGTCCAGCCCGAACTGCCAAGCCATGCCTTCCCTGGACCGGAAATAAGCTTCCGAGGACCGGTTTCTGGCATTACAGCCGTCTTCAGCCCGGCTTGCTTGAATCCAGTGGCAAAGTGAGCAAGGGACTCACGTCTGAGCATACCCTGCCACACTTATGGCGGCCAAAGCAGTACAAAAGGGGGTGGTGATGGACGGAGCATCTGAACCAATCAAACACTAACACCCAGTCAAAAGATCTGGGTTGGATCCATCACCGTTCTTTAGCCCACTCTGCCACCCCAGTTCAGACATGGCTATATGCAAATCAGTCTGACCCTGTGCCTCATGGGAACAGTCCAGCCCGAACTGCCAAGCCATGCCTTCCCTGGACCAGAAACAAACTTCCGAGGACCGGTTTCTGGCATTACAGCCGTCTTCAGCCCGGCTTCCTTGTATCCAGTGGCAAAGTGAGCAAGGGACTCTCGTCTGAGCATACCCTGCCACACTTATGGTGGCCAAAGCGGTACAAAAGGGGGTGGTGATGGACGGAGCATCTGAACCAATCAAACACTAACACCCAGTCAAAAGATCTGGGTTGGATCCATCACCGTTCTTTAGCCCACTCTGCCACCCCAGTTCAGACATGGCTATATGCAAATCAGTCTGACCCTGTGCCTCATGGGAACAGTCCAGCCCGAACTGCCAAGCCATGCCTTCCCTGGACCGGAAACAAGCTTCCAAGGACCGGTTTCTGGCATTACAGCCGTCTTCAGCCCGGCTTGTTGAATCCAGTGGCAAAGTGAGCAAGGGACTCATGTCTGAGCATACCCTGCCACACTTATGGCGGCCAAAGCGGTACAAAAGGGGGTGGTGATGGACGGAGCATCTGAACCAATCAAACACTCACACCCAGTCAAAAGATCTGGGTTTGATCCATCACCGTTCTTTAGCCCACTCTGCCACTCCAGTTCAGACATGGCTATATGCAAATCAGTCTGACCCTGTGCCTCATGGGAACAGTCCAGCCCGAACTGCCAAGCCATACCTTCCCTGGACCGGAAATAAGCTTCCGAGGACCGTTTTCTGGCATTACAGCCGTCTTCAGCCCGGCTTGCTTGAATCCAGTGGCAAAGTGAGCAAGGGACTCGCGTCTGAGCATACCCTGCCACACTTATGGCGGCCAAAGCGGTACAAAAGGGGGTGGTGATGGACGGAGCATCTGAACCAATCAAACACTCACACCCAGTCAAAAGATCTGGGTTGGATCCATCACCGTTCTTTAGCCCACTCTGCCACCCCAGTTCAGACATGGCTATATGCAAATCAGTCTGACCCTGTGCCTCATGGGAACAGTCCATCCCAAACTGCCAAGCCATGCCTTCCCTGGACCGGAAACAAGCTTCCAAGGACCAGTTTCTCGCATTACAGCCGTCTTCAGCCCGGCTTGCTTGAATCCAGTGGCAAAGTGAGCAAGGGACTCACGTCTGAGCATACCCTGCCACACTTATGGCGGCCAAAGCGGTACAAAAGTGGGTGGTGTTGGACGGAGCATCTGATCCAATCAAACACTCACACCCAGTCAAAAGATCTGGGTTTGATCCATCACCGTTCTTTAGCCCACTCTGCCACCCCAGTTCAGACATGGCTATATGCAAATCAGTCTGACCCTGTGCCTCATGGGAACAGTCCAGCCCGAACTGCCAAGCCATGCCTTCCCTGGACCGGAAACAAGCTTCCAAGGACCGGTTTCTGGCATTACAGCCGTCTTCAGCCCGGCTTGCTTGAATCCAGTGGCAAAGTGAGCATGGGACTCACGTCTGAGCATACCCTGCCACACTAAGGGCGGCCAAAGCGGTACAAAAGGGGGTGGTGATGGACGGAGCATCTGAACCAATCAAACACTCACACCCAGTCAAAAGATCTGGGTTTGATCCATCACCGTTCTTTAGCCCACTCTGCCACCCCAGTTCAGACATGGCTATATGCAAATCAGTCTGACCCTGTGCCTCATGGGAACAGTCCAGCCCGAACTGCCAAGCCATGCCTTCCCTGGACCGGAAACAAGCTTCCGAGGACCGGTTTCTGGCATAACAGCCGTCTTCAGCCCGGCTTGCTTGAATCCAGTGGCAAAGTGAGCAAGGGACTCACGTCTGAGCATACCCTGCCACACTTATGGCGGCCAAAGCGGTACAAAAGGGGGTGGTGATGGACGGAGCATCTGAACCAATCAAACACTCACACCCAGTCAAAAGATCTGGGTTGGATCCATCACCGTTCTTTAGTCCACTCTGCCACCCCAGTTCAGACATGGCTATATGCAAATCAGTCTGACCCTGTGCCTCATGGGAACAGTCCAGCCCAAACTGCCAAGCCATGCCTTCCCTGGACCGGAAACAAGCTTCCGAGGACCGGTTTCTGGCATTACAGCCGTCTTCAGCCCGGCTTGCTTGAATCCAGTGGCAAAGTGAGCAAGGGACTCATGTCTGAGCATACCCTGCCACACTTATGGCGGCCAAAGAGGTACAAAAGGGGGTGGTGATGGACGGAGCATCTGAACCAATCAAACACTCACACCCAGTCAAAAGATCTGGGTTTGATCCATCACCGTTCTTTAGCCCACTCTGCCACCCCAGTTCAGACATGGCTATATGCAAATCAGTCTGACCCTGTGCCTCATGGGAACAGTCCAGCCCGAACTGCCAAGCCATGCCTTCCCTGGACCGGAAACAAGCTTCCGAGGACCGGTTTCTGGCATTACAGCCGTCTTCAGCCCGGCTTGCTTGAATCCAGTGGCAAAGTGAGCAAGGGACTCACGTCTGAGCATACCCTGCCACACTTATGGCGGCCAAAGCGGTACAAAAGGGGGTGGTGATGGACGGAGCATCTGAACCAATCAAACACTCACACCCAGTCAAAAGATCTGGGTTTGATCCATCACCGTTCTTTAGCCCACTCTGCCACCCCAGTTCAGACATGGCTATATGCAAATCAGTCTGACCCTGTGCCTCATGGGAACAGTCCAGCCCGAACTGCCAAGCCATGCCTTCCCTGGACCGGAAACAAGCTTCCAAGGACCAGTTTCTGGCATTACAGCCGTCTTCAGCCCGGCTTGCTTGAATCCAGTGGCAAAGTGAGCAAGGGACTCATGTCTGAGCATACCCTGCCACACTTATGGTGGCCAAAGCGGTACAAAAGGGGGTGGTGATGGACGGAGCATCTGAACCAATCAAACACTCACACCCAGTCAAAAGATCTGGGTTTGATCCATCACCGTTCTTTAGCCCACTCTGCCACTCCAGTTCAGACATGGCTATATGCAAATCAGTCTGACCCTGTGCCTCATGGGAACAGTCCAGCCCGAACTGCCAAGCCATGCCTTCCCTGGACCGGAAATAAGCTTCCGAGGACCGTTTTCTGGCATTACAGCCGTCTTCAACCCGGCTTGCTTGAATCCAGTGGCAAAGTGAGCAAGGGACTCGCGTCTGAGCATACCCTGCCACACTTATGGCGGCCAAAGCGGTACAAAAGGGGGTGGTGATGGACGGAGCATCTGAACCAATCAAACACTCACACCCAGTCAAAAGATCTGGGTTGGATCCATCACCGTTCTTTAGCCCACTCTGCCACCCCAGTTCAGACATGGCTATATGCAAATCAGACTTACCCTGTGCCTCATGGGAACAGTCCAGCCCAAACTGCCAAGCCATGCCTTCCCTGGACCGGAACCAAGCTTCCGAGGACCGGTTTCTGGCATTACAGCCGTCTTCAGCCCGGCTTGCTTGAATCCAGTGGCAAAGTGAGCAAGGGACTCATGTCTGAGCATACCCTGCCACACTTATGGTGGCCAAAGCGGTACAAAAGGGGGTGGTGATGGACGGAGCATCTGAACCAATCAAACACTCACACCCAGTCAAAAGATCTGGGTTTGATCCATCACCGTTCTTTAGCCCACTCTGCCACTCCAGTTCAGACATGGCTATATGCAAATCAGTCTGACCCTGTGCCTCATGGGAACAGTCCAGCCCGAACTGCCAAGCCATGCCTTCCCTGGACCGGAAATAAGCTTCCGAGGACCGTTTTCTGGCATTACAGCCGTCTTCAACCCGGCTTGCTTGAATCCAGTGGCAAAGTGAGCAAGGGACTCGCGTCTGAGCATACCCTGCCACACTTATGGCGGCCAAAGCGGTACAAAAGGGGGTGGTGATGGACGGAGCATCTGAACCAATCAAACACTCACACCCAGTCAAAAGATCTGGGTTGGATCCATCACCGTTCTTTAGCCCACTCTGCCACCCCAGTTCAGACATGGCTATATGCAAATCAGTCTGACCCTGTGCCTCATGGGAACAGTCCAGCCCAAACTGCCAAGCCATGCCTTCCCTGGACCGGAACCAAGCTTCCGAGGACCGGTTTCTGGCATTACAGCCGTCTTCAGCCCGGCTTGCTTGAATCCAGTGGCAAAGTGAGCAAGGGACTCACGTCTGAGCATACCCTGCCACACTTATAGCGGCCAAAGCGGTACAAAAGGGGGTGGTGATGGACGGAGCATCTGAACCAACCAAACACTCACACCCAGTCAAAAGATCTGGGTTTGATCCATCACCGTTCTTTAGCCCACTCTGCCACCCCAGTTCAGACATGGCTATATGCAAATCAGTCTGACCCTGTGCCTCATGGGAACAGTCCTGCCCGAACTGCCTAGCCATGCCTTCCCTGGACCGGAAACAAGCTTCCGAGGACCGGTTTCTGGCAATACAGCCGTCTTCAGCCCGGCTTGCTTGAATCCAGTGGCAAAGTGAGCAAGGGACTCACGTCTGAGCATACCCTGCCACACTAAGGGCGGCCAAAGCGGTACAAAAGGGGGTGGTGATGGACGGAGCATCTGAACCAATCAAACACTCACACCCAGTCAAAAGATCTGGGTTTGATCTATCACCGTTCTTTAGCCCACTCTGCCACCCCAGTTCAGACATGGCTATATGCAAATCAGTCTGACCCTGTGCCTCATGGGAACAGTCCAGCCCGAACTGCCAAGCCATGCCTTCCCTGGACCGGAAATAAGCTTCCGAGGACCGGTTTCTGGCATTACAGCCGTCTTCAGCCCGGCTTGCTTGAATCCAGTGGCAAAGTGAGCAAGGGACTCACGTCTGAGCATACCCTGCCACACTTATGGCGGCCAAAGCAGTACAAAAGGGGGTGGTGATGGACGGAGCATCTGAACCAATCAAACACTAACACCCAGTCAAAAGATCTGGGTTGGATCCATCACCGTTCTTTAGCCCACTCTGCCACCCCAGTTCAGACATGGCTATATGCAAATCAGTCTGACCCTGTGCCTCATGGGAACAGTCCAGCCCAAACTGCCAAGCCATGCCTTCCCTGGACCAGAAACAAACTTCCGAGGACCGGTTTCTGGCATTACAGCCGTCTTCAGCCCGGCTTCCTTGTATCCAGTGGCAAAGTGAGCAAGGGACTCTCGTCTGAGCATACCCTGCCACACTTATGGTGGCCAAAGCGGTACAAAAGGGGGTGGTGATGGACGGAGCATCTGAACGAATCAAACACTCACACCCAGTCAAAAGATCTGGGTTTGATCCATCACCGTTCTTTAGCCCACTCTGCCACCCCAGTTCAGACATGGCTATATGCAAATCAGTCTGACCCTGTGCCTCATGGGAACAGTCCAGCCCGAACTGCCAAGCCATGCCTTCCCTGGACCGGAAACAAGCTTCCAAGGACCGGTTTCTGGCATTACAGCCGTCTTCAGCCCGGCTTGCTTGAATCCAGTGGCAAAGTGAGCAAGGGACTCATGTCTGAGCATACCCTGCCACACTTATGGCGGCCAAAGCGGTACAAAAGGGGGTGGTGATGGACGGAGCATCTGAACCAATCAAACACTCACACCCAGTCAAAAGATCTGGGTTTGATCCATCACCGTTCTTTAGCCCACTCTGCCACTCCAGTTCAGACATGGCTATATGCAAATCAGTCTGACCCTGTGCCTCATGGGAACAGTCCAGCCCGAACTGCCAAGCCATACCTTCCCTGGACCGGAAATAAGCTTCCGAGGACCGTTTTCTGGCATTACAGCCGTCTTCAGCCCGGCTTGCTTGAATCCAGTGGCAAAGTGAGCAAGGGACTCGCGTCTGAGCATACCCTGCCACACTTATGGCGGCCAAAGCGGTACAAAAGGGGGTGGTGATGGACGGAGCATCTGAACCAATCAAACACTCACACCCAGTCAAAAGATCTGGGTTGGATCCATCACCGTTCTTTAGCCCACTCTGCCACCCCAGTTCAGACATGGCTATATGCAAATCAGTCTGACCCTGTGCCTCATGGGAACAGTCCATCCCAAACTGCCAAGCCATGCCTTCCCTGGACCGGAAACAAGCTTCCAAGGACCAGTTTCTCGCATTACAGCCGTCTTCAGCCCGGCTTGCTTGAATCCAGTGGCAAAGTGAGCAAGGGACTCACGTCTGAGCATACCCTGTCACACTTATGGCGGCCAAAGCGGTACAAAAGGGGGTGGTGTTGGACGGAGCATCTGATCCAATCAAACACTCACACCCAGTCAAAAGATCTGGGTTTGATCCATCACCGTTCTTTAGCCCACTCTGCCACCCCAGTTCAGACATGGCTATATGCAAATCAGTCTGACCCTGTGCCTCATGGGAACAGTCCAGCCCGAACTGCCAAGCCATGCCTTCCCTGGACCGGAAACAAGCTTCCGAGGACCGGTTTCTGGCATTACAGCCGTCTTCAGCCCGGCTTGCTTGAACCCAGTGGCAAAGTGAGCAAGGGACTCACGTCTGAGCATACCCTGCCACACTTATGGCGGCCAAAGCGGTACAAAAGGGGGTGGTGATGGATGGAGCATCTGAACCAATCAAACACTCACACCCAGTCAAAAGATCTGGGTTTGATCCATCACCGTTCTTTAGCCCACTCTGCCACCCCAGTTCAGACATGGCTATATGCAAATCAGTCTGACCCTGTGCCTCATGGGAACAGTCCTGCCCGAACTGCCTAGCCATGCCTTCCCTGGACCGGAAACAAGCTTCCGAGGACCGGTTTCTGGCATTACAGCCGTTTTCAGCCCGGCTTGCTTGAATCCAGTGGCAAAGTGAGCAAGGGACTCACGTCTGAGCATACCCTGCCACACTAAGGGCGGCCAAAGCGGTACAAAAGGGGGTGGTGATGGACGGAGCATCTGAACCAATCAAACACTCACACCCAGTCAAAAGATCTGGGTTTGATCCATCACCGTTCTTTAGCCCACTCTGCCACCCCAGTTCAGACATGGCTATATGCAAATCAGTCTGACCCTGTGCCTCATGGGAACAGTCCAGCCCGAACTGCCAAGCCATGCCTTCCCTGGACCGGAAATAAGCTTCCGAGGACCGGTTTCTGGCATTACAGCCGTCTTCAGCCCGGCTTGCTTGAATCCAGTGGCAAAGTGAGCAAGGGACTCACGTCTGAGCATACCCTGCCACACTTATGGCGGCCAAAGCGGTACAAAAGGGGGTGGTGATGGACGGAGCATCTGAACCAATCAAACACTCACACCCAGTCCAAAGATCTGGGTTGGATCCATCACCGTTCTTTAGCCCACTCTGCCACCCCAGTTCAGACATGGCTATATGCAAATCAGTCTGACCCTGTGCCTCATGGGAACAGTCCAGCCCAAACTGCCAAGCCATGCCTTCCCTGGACCAGAAACAAACTTCCGAGGACCGGTTTCTGGCATTACAGCCGTCTTCAGCCCGGCTTCCTTGTATCCAGTGGCAAAGTGAGCAAGGGACTCTCGTCTGAGCATACCCTGCCACACTTATGGTGGCCAAAGCGGTACAAAAGGGGGTGGTGATGGACGGAGCATCTGAACGAATCAAACACTCACACCCAGTCAAAAGATCTGGGTTTGATCCATCACCGTTCTTTAGCCCACTCTGCCACCCCAGTTCAGACATGGCTATATGCAAATCAGTCTGACCCTGTGCCTCATGGGAACAGTCCAGCCCGAACTGCCAAGCCATGCCTTCCCTGGACCGGAAACAAGCTTCCAAGGACCGGTTTCTGGCATTACAGCCGTCTTCAGCCCGGCTTGCTTGAATCCAGTGGCAAAGTGAGCAAGGGACTCATGTCTGAGCATACCCTGCCACACTTATGGCGGCCAAAGCGGTACAAAAGGGGGTGGTGATGGACGGAGCATCTGAACCAATCAAACACTCACACCCAGTCAAAAGATCTGGGTTTGATCCATCACCGTTCTTTAGCCCACTCTGCCACTCCAGTTCAGACATGGCTATATGCAAATCAGTCTGACCCTGTGCCTCATGGGAACAGTCCAGCCCGAACTGCCAAGCCATACCTTCCCTGGACCGGAAATAAGCTTCCGAGGACCGTTTTCTGGCATTACAGCCGTCTTCAGCCCGGCTTGCTTGAATCCAGTGGCAAAGTGAGCAAGGGACTCGCGTCTGAGCATACCCTGCCACACTTATGGCGGCCAAAGCGGTACAAAAGGGGGTGGTGATGGACGGAGCATCTGAACCAATCAAACACTCACACCCAGTCAAAAGATCTGGGTTGGATCCATCACCGTTCTTTAGCCCACTCTGCCACCCCAGTTCAGACATGGCTATATGCAAATCAGTCTGACCCTGTGCCTCATGGGAACAGTCCAGCCCAAACTGCCAAGCCATGCCTTCCCTGGACCGGAAACAAGCTTCCGAGGACCGGTTTCTCGCATTACAGCCGTCTTCAGCCCGGCTTGCTTGAATCCAGTGGCAAAGTGAGCAAGAGACTCACGTCTGAGCATACCCTGCCACACTTATGGCGGCCAAAGCGGTACAAAAGGGGGTGGTGTTGGACGGAGCATCTGAACCAATCAAACACTCACACCCAGTCAAAAGATCTGGGTTTGATCCATCACCGTTCTTTAGCCCACTCTGCCACCCCAGTTCAGACATGGCTATATGCAAATCAGTCTGACCCTGTGCCTCATGGGAACAGTCCAGCCCGAACTGCCAAGCCATGCCTTCCCTGGACCGGAAACAAGCTTCCGAGGACCGGTTTCTGGCATAACAGCCGTCTTCAGCCCGGCTTGCTTGAATCCAGTGGCAAAGTGAGCAAGGGACTCACGTCTGAGCATACCCTGCCACACTTATGGCGGCCAAAGCGGTACAAAAGGGGGTGGTGATGGACGGAGCATCTGAACCAATCAAACACTCACACCCAGTCAAAAGATCTGGGTTGGATCCATCACCGTTCTTTAGTCCACTCTGCCACCCCAGTTCAGACATGGCTATATGCAAATCAGTCTGACCCTGTGCCTCATGGGAACAGTCCAGCCCAAACTGCCAAGCCATGCCTTCCCTGGACCGGAAACAAGCTTCCGAGGACCGGTTTCTGGCATTACAGCCGTCTTCAGCCCGGCTTGCTTGAATCCAGTGGCAAAGTGAGCAAGGGACTCACGTCTGAGCATACCCTGCCACACTTATGGCGGCCAAAGCGGTACAAAAGGGGATGGTGATGGAAGGAGCATCTGAACCAATCAAACACTCACACCCAGTCAAAAGATCTGGGTTTGATCCATCACCGTTCTTTAGCCCACTCTGCCACTCCAGTTCAGACATGGCTATATGCAAATCAGTCTGACCCTGTGCCTCATGGGAACAGTCCAGCCCGAACTGCCAAGCCATGCCTTCCCTGGACCGGAAATAAGCTTCCGAGGACCGTTTTCTGGCATTACAGCCGTCTTCAACCCGGCTTGCTTGAATCCAGTGGCAAAGTGAGCAAGGGACTCGCGTCTGAGCATACCCTGCCACACTTATGGCGGCCAAAGCGGTACAAAAGGGGGTGGTGATGGACGGAGCATCTGAACCAATCAAACACTCACACCCAGTCAAAAGATCTGGGTTGGATCCATCACCGTTCTTTAGCCCACTCTGCCACCCCAGTTCAGACATGGCTATATGCAAATCAGACTTACCCTGTGCCTCATGGGAACAGTCCAGCCCAAACTGCCAAGCCATGCCTTCCCTGGACCGGAACCAAGCTTCCGAGGACCGGTTTCTGGCATTACAGCCGTCTTCAGCCCGGCTTGCTTGAATCCAGTGGCAAAGTGAGCAAGGGACTCATGTCTGAGCATACCCTGCCACACTTATGGTGGCCAAAGCGGTACAAAAGGGGGTGGTGATGGACGGAGCATCTGAACCAATCAAACACTCACACCCAGTCAAAAGATCTGGGTTTGATCCATCACCGTTCTTTAGCCCACTCTGCCACTCCAGTTCAGACATGGCTATATGCAAATCAGTCTGACCCTGTGCCTCATGGGAACAGTCCAGCCCGAACTGCCAAGCCATGCCTTCCCTGGACCGGAAATAAGCTTCCGAGGACCGTTTTCTGGCATTACAGCCGTCTTCAACCCGGCTTGCTTGAATCCAGTGGCAAAGTGAGCAAGGGACTCGCGTCTGAGCATACCCTGCCACACTTATGGCGGCCAAAGCGGTACAAAAGGGGGTGGTGATGGACGGAGCATCTGAACCAATCAAACACTCACACCCAGTCAAAAGATCTGGGTTGGATCCATCACCGTTCTTTAGCCCACTCTGCCACCCCAGTTCAGACATGGCTATATGCAAATCAGTCTGACCCTGTGCCTCATGGGAACAGTCCAGCCCAAACTGCCAAGCCATGCCTTCCCTGGACCGGAACCAAGCTTCCGAGGACCGGTTTCTGGCATTACAGCCGTCTTCAGCCCGGCTTGCTTGAATCCAGTGGCAAAGTGAGCAAGGGACTCACGTCTGAGCATACCCTGCCACACTTATAGCGGCCAAAGCGGTACAAAAGGGGGTGGTGATGGACGGAGCATCTGAACCAACCAAACACTCACACCCAGTCAAAAGATCTGGGTTTGATCCATCACCGTTCTTTAGCCCACTCTGCCACCCCAGTTCAGACATGGCTATATGCAAATCAGTCTGACCCTGTGCCTCATGGGAACAGTCCTGCCCGAACTGCCTAGCCATGCCTTCCCTGGACCGGAAACAAGCTTCCGAGGACCGGTTTCTGGCAATACAGCCGTCTTCAGCCCGGCTTGCTTGAATCCAGTGGCAAAGTGAGCAAGGGACTCACGTCTGAGCATACCCTGCCACACTAAGGGCGGCCAAAGCGGTACAAAAGGGGGTGGTGATGGACGGAGCATCTGAACCAATCAAACACTCACACCCAGTCAAAAGATCTGGGTTTGATCTATCACCGTTCTTTAGCCCACTCTGCCACCCCAGTTCAGACATGGCTATATGCAAATCAGTCTGACCCTGTGCCTCATGGGAACAGTCCAGCCCGAACTGCCAAGCCATGCCTTCCCTGGACCGGAAATAAGCTTCCGAGGACCGGTTTCTGGCATTACAGCCGTCTTCAGCCCGGCTTGCTTGAATCCAGTGGCAAAGTGAGCAAGGGACTCACGTCTGAGCATACCCTGCCACACTTATGGCGGCCAAAGCAGTACAAAAGGGGGTGGTGATGGACGGAGCATCTGAACCAATCAAACACTAACACCCAGTCAAAAGATCTGGGTTGGATCCATCACCGTTCTTTAGCCCACTCTGCCACCCCAGTTCAGACATGGCTATATGCAAATCAGTCTGACCCTGTGCCTCATGGGAACAGTCCAGCCCAAACTGCCAAGCCATGCCTTCCCTGGACCAGAAACAAACTTCCGAGGACCGGTTTCTGGCATTACAGCCGTCTTCAGCCCGGCTTCCTTGTATCCAGTGGCAAAGTGAGCAAGGGACTCTCGTCTGAGCATACCCTGCCACACTTATGGTGGCCAAAGCGGTACAAAAGGGGGTGGTGATGGACGGAGCATCTGAACGAATCAAACACTCACACCCAGTCAAAAGATCTGGGTTTGATCCATCACCGTTCTTTAGCCCACTCTGCCACCCCAGTTCAGACATGGCTATATGCAAATCAGTCTGACCCTGTGCCTCATGGGAACAGTCCAGCCCGAACTGCCAAGCCATGCCTTCCCTGGACCGGAAACAAGCTTCCAAGGACCGGTTTCTGGCATTACAGCCGTCTTCAGCCCGGCTTGCTTGAATCCAGTGGCAAAGTGAGCAAGGGACTCATGTCTGAGCATACCCTGCCACACTTATGGCGGCCAAAGCGGTACAAAAGGGGGTGGTGATGGACGGAGCATCTGAACCAATCAAACACTCACACCCAGTCAAAAGATCTGGGTTTGATCCATCACCGTTCTTTAGCCCACTCTGCCACTCCAGTTCAGACATGGCTATATGCAAATCAGTCTGACCCTGTGCCTCATGGGAACAGTCCAGCCCGAACTGCCAAGCCATACCTTCCCTGGACCGGAAATAAGCTTCCGAGGACCGTTTTCTGGCATTACAGCCGTCTTCAGCCCGGCTTGCTTGAATCCAGTGGCAAAGTGAGCAAGGGACTCGCGTCTGAGCATACCCTGCCACACTTATGGCGGCCAAAGCGGTACAAAAGGGGGTGGTGATGGACGGAGCATCTGAACCAATCAAACACTCACACCCAGTCAAAAGATCTGGGTTGGATCCATCACCGTTCTTTAGCCCACTCTGCCACCCCAGTTCAGACATGGCTATATGCAAATCAGTCTGACCCTGTGCCTCATGGGAACAGTCCATCCCAAACTGCCAAGCCATGCCTTCCCTGGACCGGAAACAAGCTTCCAAGGACCAGTTTCTCGCATTACAGCCGTCTTCAGCCCGGCTTGCTTGAATCCAGTGGCAAAGTGAGCAAGGGACTCACGTCTGAGCATACCCTGTCACACTTATGGCGGCCAAAGCGGTACAAAAGGGGGTGGTGTTGGACGGAGCATCTGATCCAATCAAACACTCACACCCAGTCAAAAGATCTGGGTTTGATCCATCACCGTTCTTTAGCCCACTCTGCCACCCCAGTTCAGACATGGCTATATGCAAATCAGTCTGACCCTGTGCCTCATGGGAACAGTCCAGCCCGAACTGCCAAGCCATGCCTTCCCTGGACCGGAAACAAGCTTCCGAGGACCGGTTTCTGGCATTACAGCCGTCTTCAGCCCGGCTTGCTTGAACCCAGTGGCAAAGTGAGCAAGGGACTCACGTCTGAGCATACCCTGCCACACTTATGGCGGCCAAAGCGGTACAAAAGGGGGTGGTGATGGATGGAGCATCTGAACCAATCAAACACTCACACCCAGTCAAAAGATCTGGGTTTGATCCATCACCGTTCTTTAGCCCACTCTGCCACCCCAGTTCAGACATGGCTATATGCAAATCAGTCTGACCCTGTGCCTCATGGGAACAGTCCTGCCCGAACTGCCTAGCCATGCCTTCCCTGGACCGGAAACAAGCTTCCGAGGACCGGTTTCTGGCATTACAGCCGTTTTCAGCCCGGCTTGCTTGAATCCAGTGGCAAAGTGAGCAAGGGACTCACGTCTGAGCATACCCTGCCACACTAAGGGCGGCCAAAGCGGTACAAAAGGGGGTGGTGATGGACGGAGCATCTGAACCAATCAAACACTCACACCCAGTCAAAAGATCTGGGTTTGATCCATCACCGTTCTTTAGCCCACTCTGCCACCCCAGTTCAGACATGGCTATATGCAAATCAGTCTGACCCTGTGCCTCATGGGAACAGTCCAGCCCGAACTGCCAAGCCATGCCTTCCCTGGACCGGAAATAAGCTTCCGAGGACCGGTTTCTGGCATTACAGCCGTCTTCAGCCCGGCTTGCTTGAATCCAGTGGCAAAGTGAGCAAGGGACTCACGTCTGAGCATACCCTGCCACACTTATGGCGGCCAAAGCGGTACAAAAGGGGGTGGTGATGGACGGAGCATCTGAACCAATCAAACACTCACACCCAGTCCAAAGATCTGGGTTGGATCCATCACCGTTCTTTAGCCCACTCTGCCACCCCAGTTCAGACATGGCTATATGCAAATCAGTCTGACCCTGTGCCTCATGGGAACAGTCCAGCCCAAACTGCCAAGCCATGCCTTCCCTGGACCAGAAACAAACTTCCGAGGACCGGTTTCTGGCATTACAGCCGTCTTCAGCCCGGCTTCCTTGTATCCAGTGGCAAAGTGAGCAAGGGACTCTCGTCTGAGCATACCCTGCCACACTTATGGTGGCCAAAGCGGTACAAAAGGGGGTGGTGATGGACGGAGCATCTGAACGAATCAAACACTCACACCCAGTCAAAAGATCTGGGTTTGATCCATCACCGTTCTTTAGCCCACTCTGCCACCCCAGTTCAGACATGGCTATATGCAAATCAGTCTGACCCTGTGCCTCATGGGAACAGTCCAGCCCGAACTGCCAAGCCATGCCTTCCCTGGACCGGAAACAAGCTTCCAAGGACCGGTTTCTGGCATTACAGCCGTCTTCAGCCCGGCTTGCTTGAATCCAGTGGCAAAGTGAGCAAGGGACTCATGTCTGAGCATACCCTGCCACACTTATGGCGGCCAAAGCGGTACAAAAGGGGGTGGTGATGGACGGAGCATCTGAACCAATCAAACACTCACACCCAGTCAAAAGATCTGGGTTTGATCCATCACCGTTCTTTAGCCCACTCTGCCACTCCAGTTCAGACATGGCTATATGCAAATCAGTCTGACCCTGTGCCTCATGGGAACAGTCCAGCCCGAACTGCCAAGCCATACCTTCCCTGGACCGGAAATAAGCTTCCGAGGACCGTTTTCTGGCATTACAGCCGTCTTCAGCCCGGCTTGCTTGAATCCAGTGGCAAAGTGAGCAAGGGACTCGCGTCTGAGCATACCCTGCCACACTTATGGCGGCCAAAGCGGTACAAAAGGGGGTGGTGATGGACGGAGCATCTGAACCAATCAAACACTCACACCCAGTCAAAAGATCTGGGTTGGATCCATCACCGTTCTTTAGCCCACTCTGCCACCCCAGTTCAGACATGGCTATATGCAAATCAGTCTGACCCTGTGCCTCATGGGAACAGTCCAGCCCAAACTGCCAAGCCATGCCTTCCCTGGACCGGAAACAAGCTTCCGAGGACCGGTTTCTCGCATTACAGCCGTCTTCAGCCCGGCTTGCTTGAATCCAGTGGCAAAGTGAGCAAGAGACTCACGTCTGAGCATACCCTGCCACACTTATGGCGGCCAAAGCGGTACAAAAGGGGGTGGTGTTGGACGGAGCATCTGAACCAATCAAACACTCACACCCAGTCAAAAGATCTGGGTTTGATCCATCACCGTTCTTTAGCCCACTCTGCCACCCCAGTTCAGACATGGCTATATGCAAATCAGTCTGACCCTGTGCCTCATGGGAACAGTCCAGCCCGAACTGCCAAGCCATGCCTTCCCTGGACCGGAAACAAGCTTCCGAGGACCGGTTTCTGGCATAACAGCCGTCTTCAGCCCGGCTTGCTTGAATCCAGTGGCAAAGTGAGCAAGGGACTCACGTCTGAGCATACCCTGCCACACTTATGGCGGCCAAAGCGGTACAAAAGGGGGTGGTGATGGACGGAGCATCTGAACCAATCAAACACTCACACCCAGTCAAAAGATCTGGGTTGGATCCATCACCGTTCTTTAGTCCACTCTGCCACCCCAGTTCAGACATGGCTATATGCAAATCAGTCTGACCCTGTGCCTCATGGGAACAGTCCAGCCCAAACTGCCAAGCCATGCCTTCCCTGGACCGGAAACAAGCTTCCGAGGACCGGTTTCTGGCATTACAGCCGTCTTCAGCCCGGCTTGCTTGAATCCAGTGGCAAAGTGAGCAAGGGACTCACGTCTGAGCATACCCTGCCACACTTATGGCGGCCAAAGCGGTACAAAAGGGGATGGTGATGGAAGGAGCATCTGAACCAATCAAACACTCACACCCAGTCAAAAGATCTGGGTTTGATCCATCACCGTTCTTTAGCCCACTCTGCCACCCCAGTTCAGACATGGCTATATGCAAATCAGTCTGACCCTGTGCCTCATGGGAACAGTCCAGCCCGAACTGCCAAGCCATGCCTTCCCTGGACCGGAAACAAGCTTCCGAGGACCGGTTTCTGGCATTACAGCCGTTTTCAGCCCGGCTTGCTTGAATCCAGTGGCAAAGTGAGCAAGGGACTCACGTCTGAGCATACCCTGCCACACTAAGGGCGGCCAAAGCGGTACAAAAGGGGGTGGTGATGGACGGAGCATCTGAACCAATCAAACACTCACACCCAGTCCAAAGATCTGGGTTGGATCCATCACCGTTCTTTAGCCCACTCTGCCACCCCAGTTCAGACATGGCTATATGCAAATCAGTCTGACCCTGTGCCTCATGGGAACAGTCCAGACCAAACTGCCAAGCCATGCCTTCCCTGGACCAGAAACAAACTTCCGAGGACCGGTTTCTGGCATTACAGCCGTCTTCAGCCCGGCTTCCTTGTATCCAGTGGCAAAGTGAGCAAGGGACTCTCGTCTGAGCATACCCTGCCACACTTATGGTGGCCAAAGCGGTACAAAAGGGGGTGGTGATGGACGGAGCATCTGAACGAATCAAACACTCACACCCAGTCAAAAGATCTGGGTTTGATCCATCACCGTTCTTTAGCCCACTCTGCCACCCCAGTTCAGACATGGCTATATGCAAATCAGTCTGACCCTGTGCCTCATGGGAACAGTCCAGCCCGAACTGCCAAGCCATGCCTTCCCTGGACCGGAAACAAGCTTCCAAGGACCGGTTTCTGGCATTACAGCCGTCTTCAGCCCGGCTTGCTTGAATCCAGTGGCAAAGTGAGCAAGGGACTCATGTCTGAGCATACCCTGCCACACTTATGGCGGCCAAAGCGGTACAAAAGGGGGTGGTGATGGATGGAGCATCTGAACCAATCAAACACTCACACCCAGTCAAAAGATCTGGGTTTGATCCATCACCGTTCTTTAGCCCACTCTGCCACTCCAGTTCAGACATGGCTATATGCAAATCAGTCTGACCCTGTGCCTCATGGGAACAGTCCAGCCCGAACTGCCAAGCCATACCTTCCCTGGACCGGAAATAAGCTTCCGAGGACCGTTTTCTGGCATTACAGCCGTCTTCAGCCCGGCTTGCTTGAATCCAGTGGCAAAGTGAGCAAGGGACTCGCGTCTGAGCATACCCTGCCACACTTATGGCGGCCAAAGCGGTACAAAAGGGGGTGGTGATGGACGGAGCATCTGAACCAATCAAACACTCACACCCAGTCAAAAGATCTGGGTTGGATCCATCACCGTTCTTTAGCCCACTCTGCCACCCCAGTTCAGACATGGCTATATGCAAATCAGTCTGACCCTGTGCCTCATGGGAACAGTCCAGCCCAAACTGCCAAGCCATGCCTTCCCTGGACCGGAAACAAGCTTCCGAGGACCGGTTTCTCGCATTACAGCCGTCTTCAGCCCGGCTTGCTTGAATCCAGTGGCAAAGTGAGCAAGAGACTCACGTCTGAGCATACCCTGCCACACTTATGGCGGCCAAAGCGGTACAAAAGGGGGTGGTGTTGGACGGAGCATCTGAACCAATCAAACACTCACACCCAGTCAAAAGATCTGGGTTTGATCCATCACCGTTCTTTAGCCCACTCTGCCACCCCAGTTCAGACATGGCTATATGCAAATCAGTCTGACCCTGTGCCTCATGGGAACAGTCCAGCCCGAACTGCCAAGCCATGCCTTCCCTGGACCGGAAACAAGCTTCCGAGGACCGGTTTCTGGCATAACAGCCGTCTTCAGCCCGGCTTGCTTGAATCCAGTGGCAAAGTGAGCAAGGGACTCACGTCTGAGCATACCCTGCCACACTTATGGCGGCCAAAGCGGTACAAAAGGGGGTGGTGATGGACGGAGCATCTGAACCAATCAAACACTCACACCCAGTCAAAAGATCTGGGTTGGATCCATCACCGTTCTTTAGTCCACTCTGGCACCCCAGTTCAGACATGGCTATATGCAAATCAGTCTGACCCTGTGCCTCATGGGAACAGTCCAGCCCAAACTGCCAAGCCATGCCTTCCCTGGACCGGAAACAAGCTTCCGAGGACCGGTTTCTGGCATTACAGCCGTCTTCAGCCCGGCTTGCTTGAATCCAGTGGCAAAGTGAGCAAGGGACTCACGTCTGAGCATACCCTGCCACACTTATGGCGGCCAAAGCGGTACAAAAGGGGATGGTGATGGAAGGAGCATCTGAACCAATCAAACACTCACACCCAGTCAAAAGATCTGGGTTTGATCCATCACCGTTCTTTAGCCCACTCTGCCACCCCAGTTCAGACATGGCTATATGCAAATCAGTCTGACCCTGTGCCTCATGGGAACAGTCCAGCCCGAACTGCCAAGCCATGCCTTCCCTGGACCGGAAACAAGCTTCCGAGGACCGGTTTCTGGCATTACAGCCGTTTTCAGCCCGGCTTGCTTGAATCCAGTGGCAAAGTGAGCAAGGGACTCACGTCTGAGCATACCCTGCCACACTAAGGGCGGCCAAAGCGGTACAAAAGGGGGTGGTGATGGACGGAGCATCTGAACCAATCAAACACTCACACCCAGTCAAAAGATCTGGGTTTGATCCATCACCGTTCTTTAGCCCACTCTGCCACCCCAGTTCAGACATGGCTATATGCAAATCAGTCTGACCCTGTGCCTCATGGGAACAGTCCAGCCCGAACTGCCAAGCCATGCCTTCCCTGGACCGGAAATAAGCTTCCGAGGACCGGTTTCTGGCATTACAGCCGTCTTCAGCCCGGCTTGCTTGAATCCAGTGGCAAAGTGAGCAAGGGACTCACGTCTGAGCATACCCTGCCACACTTATGGCGGCCAAAGCGGTACAAAAGGGGGTGGTGATGGACGGAGCATCTGAACCAATCAAACACTCACACCCAGTCCAAAGATCTGGGTTGGATCCATCACCGTTCTTTAGCCCACTCTGCCACCCCAGTTCAGACATGGCTATATGCAAATCAGTCTGACCCTGTGCCTCATGGGAACAGTCCAGCCCGAACTGCCAAGCCATGCCTTCCCTGGACCGGAAACAAGCTTCCAAGGACCCGTTTCTGGCATTACAGCCGTCTTCAGCCCGGCTTGCTTGAATCCAGTGGCAAAGTGAGCAAGGGACTCATGTCTGAGCATACCCTGCCACACTTATGGCGGCCACAGCGGTACAAAAGGGGGTGGTGATGGACGGAGCATCTGAACCAATCAAACACTCACACCCAGTCAAAAGATCTGGGTTTGATCCATCACCGTTCTTTAGCCCACTCTGCCACTCCAGTTCAGACATGGCTATATGCAAATCAGTCTGACCCTGTGCCTCATGGGAACAGTCCAGCCCGAACTGCCAAGCCATACCTTCCCTGGACCGGAAATAAGCTTCCGAGGACCGTTTTCTGGCATTACAGCCGTCTTCAGCCCGTCTTGCTTGAATCCAGTGGCAAAGTGAGCAAGGGACTCGCGTCTGAGCATACCCTGCCACACTTATGGCGGCCAAAGCGGTACAAAAGGGGGTGGTGATGGACGGAGCATCTGAACCAATCAAACACTCACACCCAGTCAAAAGATCTGGGTTGGATCCATCACCGTTCTTTAGCCCACTCTGCCACCCCAGTTCAGACATGGCTATATGCAAATCAGTCTGACCCTGTGCCTCATGGGAACAGTCCAGCCCAAACTGCCAAGCCATGCCTTCCCTGGACCGGAAACAAGCTTCCGAGGACCGGTTTCTCGCATTACAGCCGTCTTCAGCCCGGCTTGCTTGAATCCAGTGGCAAAGTGAGCAAGAGACTCACGTCTGAGCATACCCTGCCACACTTATGGCGGCCAAAGCGGTACAAAAGGGGGTGGTGTTGGACGGAGCATCTGAACCAATCAAACACTCACACCCAGTCAAAAGATCTGGGTTTGATCCATCACCGTTCTTTAGCCCACTCTGCCACCCCAGTTCAGACATGGCTATATGCAAATCAGTCTGACCCTGTGCCTCATGGGAACAGTCCAGCCCGAACTGCCAAGCCATGCCTTCCCTGGACCGGAAACAAGCTTCCGAGGACCGGTTTCTGGCATAACAGCCGTCTTCAGCCCGGCTTGCTTGAATCCAGTGGCAAAGTGAGCAAGGGACTCACGTCTGAGCATACCCTGCCACACTTATGGCGGCCAAAGCGGTACAAAAGGGGGTGGTGATGGACGGAGCATCTGAACCAATCAAACACTCACACCCAGTCAAAAGATCTGGGTTGGATCCATCACCGTTCTTTAGTCCACTCTGCCACCCCAGTTCAGACATGGCTATATGCAAATCAGTCTGACCCTGTGCCTCATGGGAACAGTCCAGCCCAAACTGCCAAGCCATGCCTTCCCTGGACCGGAAACAAGCTTCCGAGGACCGGTTTCTGGCATTACAGCCGTCTTCAGCCCGGCTTGCTTGAATCCAGTGGCAAAGTGAGCAAGGGACTCACGTCTGAGCATACCCTGCCACACTTATGGCGGCCAAAGCGGTACAAAAGGGGATGGTGATGGAAGGAGCATCTGAACCAATCAAACACTCACACCCAGTCAAAAGATCTGGGTTTGATCCATCACCGTTCT
This sequence comes from Lissotriton helveticus, assembly GCF_964261635.1. NCBI lineage: Eukaryota > Metazoa > Chordata > Amphibia > Caudata > Salamandridae > Lissotriton > Lissotriton helveticus. The sequence goes on from NC_136070.1 coordinate 696,271,065, forward strand.
TTAGCCCACTCTGCCACCCCAGTTCAGACATGGCTATATGCAAATCAGTCTGACCCTGTGCCTCATGGGAACAGTCCAGCCCGAACTGCCAAGCCATGCCTTCCCTGGACCGGAAACAAGCTTCCGAGGACCGGTTTCTGGCATTACAGCCGTTTTCAGCCCGGCTTGCTTGAATCCAGTGGCAAAGTGAGCAAGGGACTCACGTCTGAGCATACCCTGCCACACTAAGGGCGGCCAAAGCGGTACAAAAGGGGGTGGTGATGGACGGAGCATCTGAACCAATCAAACACTCACACCCAGTCAAAAGATCTGGGTTTGATCCATCACCGTTCTTTAGCCCACTCTGCCACCCCAGTTCAGACATGGCTATATGCAAATCAGTCTGACCCTGTGCCTCATGGGAACAGTCCAGCCCGAACTGCCAAGCCATGCCTTCCCTGGACCGGAAATAAGCTTCCGAGGACCGGTTTCTGGCATTACAGCCGTCTTCAGCCCGGCTTGCTTGAATCCAGTGGCAAAGTGAGCAAGGGACTCACGTCTGAGCATACCCTGCCACACTTATGGCGGCCAAAGCGGTACAAAAGGGGGTGGTGATGGACGGAGCATCTGAACCAATCAAACACTCACACCCAGTCCAAAGATCTGGGTTGGATCCATCACCGTTCTTTAGCCCACTCTGCCACCCCAGTTCAGACATGGCTATATGCAAATCAGTCTGACCCTGTGCCTCATGGGAACAGTCCAGCCCGAACTGCCAAGCCATGCCTTCCCTGGACCGGAAACAAGCTTCCAAGGACCCGTTTCTGGCATTACAGCCGTCTTCAGCCCGGCTTGCTTGAATCCAGTGGCAAAGTGAGCAAGGGACTCATGTCTGAGCATACCCTGCCACACTTATGGCGGCCACAGCGGTACAAAAGGGGGTGGTGATGGACGGAGCATCTGAACCAATCAAACACTCACACCCAGTCAAAAGATCTGGGTTTGATCCATCACCGTTCTTTAGCCCACTCTGCCACTCCAGTTCAGACATGGCTATATGCAAATCAGTCTGACCCTGTGCCTCATGGGAACAGTCCAGCCCGAACTGCCAAGCCATACCTTCCCTGGACCGGAAATAAGCTTCCGAGGACCGTTTTCTGGCATTACAGCCGTCTTCAGCCCGTCTTGCTTGAATCCAGTGGCAAAGTGAGCAAGGGACTCGCGTCTGAGCATACCCTGCCACACTTATGGCGGCCAAAGCGGTACAAAAGGGGGTGGTGATGGACGGAGCATCTGAACCAATCAAACACTCACACCCAGTCAAAAGATCTGGGTTGGATCCATCACCGTTCTTTAGCCCACTCTGCCACCCCAGTTCAGACATGGCTATATGCAAATCAGTCTGACCCTGTGCCTTATGGGAACAGTCCAGCCCAAACTGCCAAGCCATGCCTTCCCTGGACCGGAAACAAGCTTCCGAGGACCGGTTTCTCGCATTACAGCCGTCTTCAGCCCGGCTTGCTTGAATCCAGTGGCAAAGTGAGCAAGAGACTCACGTCTGAGCATACCCTGCTACACTTATGGCGGCCAAAGCGGTACAAAAGGGGGTGGTGTTGGACGGAGCATCTGAACCAATCAAACACTCACATCCAGTCAAAAGATCTGGGTTTGATCCATCACCGTTCTTTAGCCCACTCTGCCACCCCAGTTCAGACATGGCTATATGCAAATCAGTCTGACCCTGTGCCTCATGGGAACAGTCCAGCCCGAACTGCCAAGCCATGCCTTCCCTGGACCGGAAACAAGCTTCCGAGGACCGGTTTCTGGCATAACAGCCGTCTTCAGCCCGGCTTGCTTGAATCCAGTGGCAAAGTGAGCAAGGGACTCACGTCTGAGCATACCCTGCCACACTTATGGCGGCCAAAGCGGTACAAAAGGGGGTGGTGATGGACGGAGCATCTGAACCAATCAAACACTCACACCCAGTCAAAAGATCTGGGTTTGATCCATCACCGTTCTTTAGCCCACTCTGCCACCCCAGTTCAGACATGGCTATATGCAAATCAGTCTGACCCTGTGCCTCATGGGAACAGTCCAGCCCGAACTGCCAAGCCATGCCTTCCCTGGACCGGAAACAAGCTTCCGAGGACCGGTTTCTGGCATTACAGCCGTCTTCAGCCCGGCTTGCTTGAACCCAGTGGCAAAGTGAGCAAGGGACTCACGTCTGAGCATACCCTGCCACACTTATGGCGGCCAATGCGGTACAAAAGGGGGTGGTGATGGACGGAGCATCTGAACCATCAAACACTCACACCCAGTCAAAAGATCTGGGTTTGATCCATCACCGTTCTTTAGCCCACTCTGCCACTCCAGTTCAGACATGGCTATATGCAAATCAGTCTGACCCTGTGCCTCATGGGAACAGTCCAGCCCGAACTGCCAAGCCATGCCTTCCCTGGACCGGAAATAAGCTTCCGAGGACCAGTTTCTGGCATTACAGCCGTCTTCAGCCCAGCTTGCTTGAATCCAGTGGCAAAGTGAGCAAGGTACTCATGTCTGAGCATACCCTGCCACACTTATGGCGGCCAAAGTGGTACAAAAGGGGGTGGTGATGGACGGAGCATCTGAACCAATCAAACACTCAAACCCAGTCAAAAGATCTGGGTTTGATCCATCACCGTTCTTTAGCCCACTCTGCCACCCCAGTTCAGACATGGCTAAATGCAAATCCGTCTGACCCTGTGCCTCATGGGAACAGTCCAGCCTGAACTGCCAAGCCATGCCTTCCCTGGACCGGAAACAAGCTTCCGAGGACCGTTTTCTGGCATTACAGCCGCCTTCGGCCCGGCTTGCTTGAATCCAGTGGCAAAGTGAGCAAGGGACTCACGTCTGAGCATACCCTGCCACACTTATGGCGGCCAAAGCGGTACAAAAGGGGGTGGTGATGGATGGAGCATCTGAACCAATCAAACACTCACACCCAGTCAAAAGATCTGGGTTGGATCCATCACCGTTCTTTAGTCCACTCTGCCACCCCAGTTCAGACATGGCTATATGCAAATCAGTCTGACCCTGTGCCTCATGGGAACAGTCCAGCCCAAACTGCCAAGCCATGCCTTCCCTGGACCGGAAACAAGCTTCCGAGGACCGGTTTCTGGCATTACAGCCGTCTTCAGCCCGGCTTGCTTGAATCCAGTGGCAAAGTGAGCAAGGGACTCACGTCTGAGCATACCCTGCCACACTTATGGTGGCCAAAGCAGTACAAAAGGGGGTGGTGATGGACGGAGCATCTGAACGAATCAAACACTCACACCCAGTCAAAAGATCTGGGTTTGATCCATCACCGTTCTTTAGCCCACTCTGCCACCCCAGTTCAGACATGGTTATATGCAAATCAGTCTGACCCTGTGCCTCATGGGAACAGTCCAGCCCGAACTGCCAAGCCATGCCTTCCCTGGACCGGAAACAAGCTTCCGAGGACCGGTTTCTGGCATTACAGCCGTCTTCAGCCCGGCTTGCTTGAATCCAGTGGCAAAGTGAGCAAGGGACTCACGTCTGAGCATACCCTGCCACACTTATGGCGGCCAAAGCGGTACAAAAGGGGGTGGTGATGGACAGAGCATCTGAACCAATCAAACACTCACACCCAGTCAAAAGATCTGGGTTTGATCCATCACCGTTCTTTAGCCCACTCTGCCACTCCAGTTCAGACATGGCTATATGCAAATCAGTCTGACCCTGTGCCTCATGGGAACAGTCCAGCCCGAACTGCCAAGCCATGCCTTCCCTGGACCGGAAACAAGCTTACGAGGACCGGTTTCTGGCATTACAGCCGTCTTCAGCCCGGCTTGCTTGAATCCAGTGGCAAAGTGAGCAAGGGACTCACGTCTGAGCATACCCTGCCACACTTATGGCGGCCAAAGCGGTACAAAAGGGGGTGGTGATGGATGGAGCATCTGAACCAATCAAACACTCACACCCAGTCAAAAGATCTGGGTTTGATCCATCACCGTTCTTTAGCCCACTCTGCCACCCCAGTTCAGACATGGCTATATGCAAATCAGTCTGACCCTGTGCCTCATGGGAACAGTCCAGCCCGAACTGCCAAGCTATGCCTTCCCTGGACCGGAAACAAGCTTCCGAGGACCGGTTTCTGGCATTACAGCCGTTTTCAGCACGGCTTGCTTGAATCCAGTGGCAAAGTGAGCAAGGGACTCACGTTTGAGCATACCCTGCCACACTTATGGCGGCCAAAGCGGTACAAAAGGGGTGGTGATGGACGGAGCATCTGAACCAATCAAACACTCACACCCAGTCAAAAGATCTGGGTTTGATCCATCACCGTTCTTTAGCCCACTCTGCCACCCCAGTTCAGACATGGCTATATGCAAATCAGTCTGACTCTGTGCCTCATGGGAACAGTCCAGCCCGAACTGCCAAGCTATGCCTCCCCTGCACCGGAAACAAGCTTCCGAGGACCGGTTTCTGGCATTACAGCCGTCTTCAGCCCGGCTTGCTTGAATCCAGTGGCAAAGTGAGCAAGGGACTCACGTCTGAGCATACCCTGCCACACTTATGGCGGCCAAAGTGGTACAAAAGGGGGTGGTGATGGACGGAGCATCTGAACCAATCAAACACTCACACCCAGTCAAAAGATCTGGGTTTGATCCATCACCGTTCTTTAGCCCACTCTGCCACCCCAGTTCAGACATGGCTATATGCAAATCAGTCTGACCCTGTGCCTCATTGGAACAGTCCAGCCCGAACTGCCAAGCCATGCCTTCCAAAACGATGGATTTAGGCCCAGATCTCTGTACTGGGGTGAATGTATGACATTGTTCTTCATTCTCTCCATCACCTGTTGTTTTTGCAATTGTCACCCCGAGTGGGACGGGTATGCTCAGACGTGAGTCCCGAGCTCTCCATGCCACTGGAATCAAGCTATCCAGGCTGATGAGGGCTGAAAGCCCGAAACCGGTCCTTGGATGCTTGTTTCTAGTCCAGGGAGGACCTGGCTTGGCAGTTCGGGCTGGACTGTTCCCATGGGGCACAGGGTCAAGACTGATTTGCATATGGCTGGGTTCAAACTGGAATGGCATGGTGAGCAAAAAACGATGGATTTAGGACCAGATCTTTGTACTGGGGTGAATGTATGACATTGTTCTGCATTCTGTCCATCACCTGTTGTTTTTGCAATTGTCACCCCGAGTGGGACGGGTATGCTCAGACGTGAGTCCCGTGCTCTCCATGCCACTGGAATCAAGCTATCCAGGCTGATGAGGGCCGAAAGCCCGAAACCGGTCCTTGGATGCTTGTTTCCAGTCCAGGGAGGACCTGGCTTGGCAGTTCAGGCTGGACTGTTCCCATGGGGCACAGGGTCGAGACTGATTTGCATATGGCTGGGTTCAAACTGGAATGGCATGGTGAGCAAAAAAACGATGGATTTAGGGCCAGATCTCTGTACTGGGGTGAATGTATGACATTGTTCTGCATTCTGTCCATCACCTGTTGTTTTTGCAATTGTCACCCCGAGTGGGACGGGTATGCTCAGACGTGAGTCCCGTGCTCTCCATGCCACTGGAATCAAGCTATCCAGGCTGATGAGGGCTGAAAGCCCGAAACCGGTCCTTGGATGCTTGTTTCTAGTCCAGGGAGGACCTGGCTTGGCAGTTCGGGCTGGACTGTTCCCATGGGGCACAGGGTCAAGACTTATTTGCATATGGCTGGGTTCAAAGTGTAATGGCATGGTGAGCAAAAAAACGATGGATTCAGTCCAGGGAGGACCTGGCTTGGCAGTTCGGGCTGGACTGTTCCCATGGGGCACAGGGTCAAGACTGATTTGCATATGGCTGCGTTCAAACTGGAATGGCATGGTGAGCAAAAAAACGATGGATTTAGGCCCAGATCTCTCTACTGAGGTGAATGTATGACATTGTTCTGCATTCTGTCATTCACCTGTTGTTTTTGCAATTTTCACCCCGAGTGGGACGGGTATGCTCAGACGTGGGTCCCGTGCTCTCCATGCCACTGGAATCAAGCTATCCAGGCTGATGAGGGCTGAAAGCCCGAAACCGGTCCTTGGATGCTTGTTTCCAGTCCAGGGAGCACCTGGCTTGGCAGTTCGGGCTGGACTGTTCCCATGGAGCACAGGGTCAAGACTGATTTGCATATGGCTGGGTTCAAACTGGAATGGCACGGTGAGCAAAAAAACGATGGATTCAGTCCAGGGAGGACCTGGCTTGGCAGTTCGGGCTGGACTGTTCCCATGGGGCACAGGGTCAAGACTGATTTGCATATGGCTGGGTTCAAACTGGAATGGCATGGTGAGCAAAAAAACGATGGATTTAGGCCCAGATCTCTGTACTGGGGTGAATGTATGACATTGTTCTGCATTCTGTCCATCACCTGTTGTTTTTGCAATTGTCACCCCGAGTGGGACGGGTATGCTCAGACGTGAGTCCCGTGCTCTCCATGCCACTGGAATCAAGCTATCCAGGCTGATCAGGGCTGAAAGCCCGAAACCGGTCCTTGGATGCTTGTTTCCAGTCCAGGGAGGACCTGGCTTGGCAGTTCGGGCTGGACTGTTCCCATGGGGCACAGGGTCAAGACTGATTTGCATATGGCTGGGTTCAAACTGGAATGGCATGGTGAGCAAAAAAACGATGGATTTAGGCCCAGATCTCTGTACTGGGGTGAATGTATGACATTGTTCTGCATTCTGTCCATCACCTGTTGTTTTTGCAATTGTCACCCCGAGTGGGACGGGTATGGTCAGACGTGAGTCCCGTGCTCTCCATGCCACTGGAATCAAGCTATCCAGGCTGATGAGGGCTGAAAGCCCGAAACCGGTCCTTGGATGCTTGTTTCCAGTCCAGGGAGCACCTGGCTTGGCAGTTCGGGCTGGACTGTTCCCATGGGGCACAGGGTCAAGACTGATTTGCATATGGCTGGGTTCAAACTGGAATGGCATGGTGAGCAAAAAAACGATGGATTCAGTCCAGGGAGGACCTGGCTTGGCAGTTCGGGCTGGACTGTTCCCATGGGGCACAGGGTCAAGACTGATTTGCATATGGCTGGGTTCAAACTGGAATGGCATGGTGAGCAAAAAAACGATGGATTTAGGCCCAGATCTCTGTACTGGGGTGAATGTATGACATTGTTCTGCATTCTGTCCATCACCTGTTGTTTTTGCAATTGTCACCCCGAGTGGGACGGGTATGCTCAGACGTGAGTCCCGTGCTCTCCATGCCACTGGAATCAAGCTATCCAGGCTGATGAGGGCTGAAAGCCCAAAACCGATCTTTGGATGCTTATTTCCAGTCCAGGGAGGACCTGGCTTGGCAGTTCGGGCTGGACTGTTTCCATGGGGCACAGGGTCAAGACTGATTTGCATATGGCTGGGTTCAATCTGGAATGGCATGGTGAGCAAAAAAACGATGGATTTAGGCCCAGATCTCTGTACTGGGGTGAATGTATGACATTGTTCTGCATTCTGTCCATCACCTGTTGTTTTTGCAATTGTCACCCCGAGTGGGACGGGTATGCTCAGACGTGAGTCCCGTGCTCTCCATGCCACTGGAATCAAGCTATCCAGGCTGATCAGGGCTGAAAGCCCGAAACCGGTCCTTGGATGCTTGTTTCCAGTCCAGGGAGGACCTGGCTTGGCAGTTCGGGCTGAACTGTTTCCATGGGGCACAGGGTCAAGACTGATTTGCATATGGCTGGGTTCAAACTGGAATGGCATGGTGAGCAAAAAAAGATGGATTTAGGCCCAGATCTCTGTACTGGGGGGAATGTATGACATTGTTCTGCATTCTGTCCATCACCTGTTGTTTTTGCAATTGTCACCCCGAGTGGGACGGGTATGCTCAGACGTGAGTCCCGTGCTCTCCATGCCACTGGAATCAAGCTATCCAGGCTGATCAGGGCTGAAAGCCCGAAACCGGTCCTTGGATGCTTGTTTCCAGTCCAGGGAGGACCTGGCTTGGCAGTTCGGGCTGAACTGTTTCCATGGGGCACAGGGTCAAGACTGATTTGCATATGGCTGGGTTCAAACTGGAATGGCATGGTGAGCAAAAAAAGATGGATTTAGGCCCAGATCTCTGTACTGGGGGGAATGTATGACATTGTTCTGCATTCTGTCCATCACCTGTTGTTTTTGCAATTGTCACCCGAGTGGGACGGGTATGCTCAGACGTGAGTCCCGTGCTCTCCATGCCACTGGAATCAAGCTATCCAGGCTGATGAGGGCTGAAAGCCCGAAACCGGTCCTTGGATGCTTGTTTCCAGTCCAGGTAGGACCTGGCTTGGCAGTTCGGGCTGGACTGTTCCCATGGGGCACAGGGTCAAGACTGATTTGCATATGGGTGGGTTCAAACTGGAATGGCATGGTGAGCAAAAATACGATGGATTTAGGCCCAGATCTCTGTACTGGGGTGAATGTATGACATTGTTCTGCATTCTGTCCATCACCTGTTGTTTTTGCAATTGTCACCCCGAGTGGGACGGGTATGCTCAGACGTGAGTCCCGTGCTCTCCATGCCACTGGAATCAAGCTATCCAGGCTGATCAGGGCTGAAAGCCCGAAACCGGTCCTTGGATGCTTGTTTCCAGTCCAGGGAGGACCTGGCTTGGCAGTTCGGGCTGAACTGTTCCCATGGGGCACAGGGTCAAGACTGATTTGCATATGGCTGCGTTCAAACTGGAATGGCATGGTGAGCAAAAAAACGATGGATTTAGGCCCAGATCTCTGTACTGGGGTGAATGTATGACATTGTTCTGCATTCTGTCCATCACCTGTTGTTTTTGCAATTGTCACCCGAGTGGGACGGGTATGCTCAGACGTGAGTCCTGTGCTCTCCATGCCACTGGAATCAAGCTATCCAGGCTGATGAGGGCTGAAAGCCCGAAACCGGTCCTTGGATGCTTGTTTCCAGTCCAGGTAGGACCTGGCTTGGCAGTTCGGGCTGGACTGTTCCCATGGGCCACAGGGTCAAGACTGATTTGCATATGGGTGGGTTCAAACTGGAATGGCATGGTGAGCAAAAATACGATGGATTTAGGCCCAGATCTCTGTACTGGGGTGAATGTATGACATTGTTCTGCATTCTGTCCATCACCTGTTGTTTTTGCAATTGTCACCCCGAGTGGGACGGGTATGCTCAGACGTGAGTCCTGTGCTCTCCATGCCACTGGAATCAAGCTATCCAGGCTGATCAGGGCTGAAAGCCCGAAACCGGTCCTTATTTTATTTATTTATTTTATTTGCACACTTGTACCGCGCTGGGAATCGACTCCCTGAGGAGTATCTCCGCGCCTTTGGCAGCATCTGAGAGCAAAAAGGCCCTATCTAATATTTTTAATTGTCCAACCAGAGCTAGTAATTAAACAGGAAGGTTTTTAATTTTTTCCTAAAGAAAAAAGCTCCTTACATGATCTAATTTCGTAAGGAAGTTCATTCCAAAACTTCGGGCCTGCTACTGATAAAGCCCTTCCCCCTTGTCTTGTCTTCCAGAACCTGGGGACAACTAACAATTCACGATCACCAGATCTCAGAGATCTTAAGGGGATGTATGGAATACATTTTTTTGTTAGGTAATGAGGGCCGTTCCCAGTGAGGCACTTGTGGATGATGCAGCAAGTTTTAAACAACACCCTCTTTTTCACTGTAAGCCAGTGAAGTTTGTTCAGTAGTGGTTTTGAGGGAGTACGGGCCGGGGCATTAAGGACAAGGCGAGCAGCCGTGTTCTGCACCACTTGTTATCTGGCAGTGATCCCCTCATTTGCGGCTAGCAGCAAACCATTACAATAATCCAGTCTACTCAACACGAGCGACTGAACTAGTGTTTTCCTGGTGGTATCAGGTAGCAGGGGGAATACCCGTCGGAGAAGCCCAATAACATGGAAACAGGAGCTCACCACTTGATTAGCATGATGTTTAAGGGTGAGCTCCTGATCCAATTTAACTCCTAGATCTTTCACAACCACTTTGGGCTCTGGGACTGGGCCTAGGTCTTGAGGCCACCAGTCAGGAGTCCACAGGCGTTTGGCTTCTCCAAAGAGCATCACCTCAGTCTTAGAGACGTTGCACTGAAGGAAGTTTGCTGCCTTCCAGTGAGCCACTTCTTTCATCCCTTGGGCAAAGGAGATACGGACTTCAGGAGTCATGGTTTTAAACGGAAAAAGGAGTTGGGTATCATCTGCATACGATACGGGAATGAACCCGTGGGATCTCATGATGTTAGCAAGGGGTGCCACGTAGATGTTAAATAACGTTGGGCTCAAGCAGGAGCCCTGTGGCACCCCCTTTGAGATCTCCACCTCCTCTGACTGGTAGGGACCCAGTATGACTCTTTGAGTACGTGTGGTGAAAAAACTCCTTAACCAGGCCAGCGCCTTGCCTCCCAGACCGATGTCAACTAGTCTGGAGGTCATGATCTCATGTGACACAGTGTCAAACGCCGCTGACAGATCTAAAAGCACCAGGATAACGGAATAGCCCTTATCCTGTAGCATATGAAGATCGTCAGCGACGGACAGCAAGGCGGTCTCAGTGCTGTGCCTTGGCCTAAACCCCGATTGGGAGGGATCTAGTCCCCCCGTACTTTCAATATATTTGGATAGGTGCTGATTTACAAACTTCTCCGTAAGCTTCCCTAAAAAAGGGAGGAGAGAAATGGGTCTCAAGTTTGTCAGGTCAGTCCACGGAATGGAGTTGCTCTTCCGTAGAGGCCTCACCAGAGCACGCTTCCAGTCAAGGGGAACTTCCCCTGTACTCAAGGATAAATTGACAACTTTCTGAATTCCAACCCCCAGATCGTCACTCAGAAGTGACATGTTCCGTGCCGGAATAATATCTGAAGGGCACCCACTCTTTATTTGAGTGATTAGAATAGTTATCTCCTTCAAAGATATTGGCGGGAATTCTACAAGTTTGTTAGCCTTGTTTTCTGCTGTGCTAAGATGTGGATAAACCATACTGTCAACAGTTCCAATGTTGTTAGGGATGGTTTTTGAGGTCAAGATCTTAGTGTAAATGCCTTCAATTTTTCTGACAAAGAACTATGAGATGTTATTACAGAGTTCCTGGGACTCAATCCCCTCTGTTTCACAGGCTATGGGCTTAGTGAAAGTTTGTAAAATTTGATAGAGGACTTTTGCATTTTTACCAGCTGATGACAATTGGGCTGCTATATGGTGTTTTCGAGCAGTCCGAATAGCTTTATGGTAGCTTTTTAGAGAAGTCCTGTAGTTATCTCTATCCTCTACCTTGCGTGTGACTCTCCATCGTTTTTCCAATTTCCTCGCAGTTAGCTTTAGTTGTCTGAGATCGTCAGTGAACCAAACTTCTTGTTTAGGGGCAGGCCGTGGTTTATATGTCCTAAGAGGAACAACATGATTTATAGTTGTGATGACAGCTTCATTAAAACTGGCTAATGCCGTGGTGACATTGTCCCCACATTCAATCCAATTGGGTTCTGTATATTTCCCCCTAAAGCTCTCTGGTGTAAGTTTGTTCCAGGGTCTTCTGACATCAGCCATAGTCCTCTGAATGCCCTTTACCCTCTGATTAGAGCGAGTATAGAACTCAATGATGGAGTGGTCAGTCCAGTCCATTTGAATGGGAGGCAAACATTTTATCGCTGTAGAATTATATAACACAAGATCCAATGTATGGCCCGCTAAGTGTGTGGGTCCCTGATTTATTTGGTTAAAGCCAAGTGTGGCCAAATCCGCCAGTAATGTCTGTGCCTCCACACATGTATCTATTTCGCTGTGGACATTAAAATCCCCTACCAAAATAAAATCTGAATTCACCTGCATGTGGGGAGCTAGAGCTTCAACAAGATGAATGGAAAAATTCCCAGGGGGACCTGGGGGTCGATAGACTAATGCTCCCTTCCTGGTTACCCTGGAACTAGGGTTAATAGTAAAAATTAGGAGCTTGGATGCTTGTTTCCAGTCCAGGGAGGACCTGGCTTGGCAGTTCGGGCTGGACTGTTCCCATGGGGCACAGGGTCAAGACTGACTTGCATATGGCTGGGTTCAAACTGGAATGGCATGGTGAGCAAAAAAACGATGGATTTAGGCCCAGATATCTGTACTGGGGTGAATGTATGACATTGTTCTGCATTCTGTCCATCACCTGTTGTTTTTGCGGCTCTCATATAGGAGCAGCGAGTTTCTGGCCAGAGGTTTCTTGTAAAGTTCGGTTTTGAGACCAGTAGTAGTCACGAAAATGGACAGATCTAGGAAGGAGATCCTTTCTTTGCTGTTTTCTCAGAAAACGATTCTGAGTGTTCAACCACTGGTGGAACGACATAATAGACTGTTCATCACCTCGCCAAATGACGAGGATGTCGTCTATGTAGCGTTTCCACCAGTGGATATGTGACCTGAAGGGATTGTTGGGGGTCAGGACACATTCCTGCTCTAATGCATGGACGTACAGGTTCGCCAGGCTGGGAGCAAAAATGCTCCCCATGCTGGTTCCTGAGACCTGCAGGTATATAGTGTTTTCAAATTTGAAAAAAATTCTCTTTCATGGCGATCTTAGCTAAACCCATAATGAAAGGAACAGGTGTTATTGATTCCAAATTTGCCCCTTCGAGGATCAGCATAATTGTATCCAGGGTCTCATCTTGGGGGATGGAGGTATAGAGAGACTCTACATCTAGCGAGACAAGGAAATCTGTCTTCGCGTTGAATTCAATATCTGGGATTACACGTAGTATGTCTTTGGTGTCCTTTAGATACGTGGGCATAGTCTGCACCAGAGGCCTCAGAAAAAAGTCCACAAATGCAGAAAGGGGCTCTAGAAGAGACCCCTGACCTGATATAATCGGTCTGCCTGGTGGTGGTCTTTGAGTCTTATGGACTTTCGGCAAAGTGTAGTTTGAGCAGCTGTCAGCTGCGGGTCTTTTACAAACCAACTACACTGCACAGGTAGTTTCTCTAATTACGGTTTTCAAATTAGTTTGCTTTATTCTCTTATCCCCTGTTCTCCTCCTGAGTTCTCTACTCCGGTTCTTAAACTACAACTGTTTGGCTCTATCACTATGGCTGAAGGCCAGGGACTGACCTTTGACGATTCAGTCTTTCAATCTATTTTAGATAACATGCCACGTATCTTAGAGTCACTACCAGCCCGTCCTCAGCTCCCACAGATGTCTGGGCCAAAGTACTAACATTGAAAAAATCGTACTCGCGCACAGCAGTGCACGGGATTATCATGGCTGAATATCTAAGAGCTAGCTGCGCTCCACCTGGTCTGATTGTCAGAAATGCCCCTAGACTTTTCTTGACTGACAAGGCATTCCTCAAGGACTGGTCTCTAATAGCTTGGCGGTGCACTAGAGACTGGCTAATTCTTATAATTAGCACCGCCAAGTGGGTAGCAGATGCTATTCTAATAGAAATCCAGGTCCTAGAGGGCCAGATAAAAACAACCATCGCACCTGCACTTTTCAAAAAACAATCAGAAAAATGCAATAAAAACAACAAAGAATTCAATGATTCCATCTTGAACACAAAAGTAGAGAAGTTCAAAAAAGATCTGGACAAATTCAAAATGGAAGTGGTATATCCCTACACTAGCAACTCCTACAAAGCGCCTGAATTCAAGAGAAACAGCAGATACTATGGGTCCAGTTACTCGGGGTCCAGTAATGATTCTGGGAGTGACTCAGACACCGCTGGTCCTTCCTTTCATCCAGGTAGAGGACAAGGTCGTCCTACACGTTTCCAACATCATAGAGGACAACAACACCAGCAACCATGGTGGCCACCCACTCCATGGGGACCTCCAGGGGCCTTCCAATACCCCATGCAGCCCCCTGTTGGACCTTTCCCAGGCTATCAGAACTTCAATAGCCCTCCTTTTTTAGGGTTTGGTCAACGCCGCACAAGAGGCAAAAGAAGAAACAACACACAAACCCAGGTACAATGGGAGGACCAAACAGGACCACACACAGGGACACGGAGTCAAACGAGGGGGACCCCTCGCCCTTGACCAGCTGCGATCAACCCAGCCTAGTGATCAACCTCAGCACTAAGATCCTTTCTACTCTAGAAGAGGTGGTCCTGAATAAAGGCCTAGGGTATGTCATTACTGATAAGGGTGATCCCTTCAAACTCCAAGTAGAGCTGGCAATTTTTTTTCGAAAACTACGCTTGCACTACTTCTTTAAAGACAAAGAAGCTACAGATGAGGAGACAAAGGATATAAATACTGGACTTAGGACTAAGTCAAGTTTCCTACCTCCGATACATTCGGTACCACCCCAAGTAGCTACTTTTGAGAGGGCTGTGAAGGATGAAGTGCAGAAATTATGGCAAACACAAACCAATGCCTTTAAGAATTTGTCCAATATTGAAGAACGAGCACTGCAGTCTTTGGCCCAAGACCCCCTTATCACTATAAAGCCAGCAGATAAAGGGGGCTTGATAGTAGTGCAGGACACATCTGTATATCGAGCAGAATGTCTTCGGCAATTGAGCGATAGGAATTCATATGCTCCCCTTAGTGTGGACCCCACGGACAGACTCACACATGAAGTCAAGATCCTAGTCGAGGAAGCTCTTAATGAGGGCTGGATTACGGCACACGAGGCACAGTTCCTACAAACGGACAGTCCAACTATGCCGTATTTTTACACTTTGCCGAAAGTCCATAAGACTCAAAGACCACCACCAGGCAGACCGATTATATCAGGTCAGGGGTCTCTTCTAGAGCCCCTTTCTGCATTTGTGGAATTTTTTCTGAGGCCTCTGGTGCAGACTATGCCCACGTATCTAAAGGACACCAAAGACACACTACGTGTAATCCCAGATATTGAATTCAACGCAGAGACAGATTTCCTTGTCTCACTAGATGTAGAGTCTCTCTATACCTCCATCCCCCAAGATGAGACCCTGGATACAATTATGCTGATCCTCGAAGGGGCAAATTTGGAATCAATAACACCTGTTCCTTTCATTATGGCTTTAGCTATGATCGCCGTGAAAGAGAATTTTTTCAAATTTGACAACACTATATACCTGTAGGTCTCAGGAACCAGCATGGGGAGCATTTTTGCTCCCAGCCTGGCGAACCTGTACGTCCATGCATTCGAGCAGGAATGTGTCCTGACCCCCAACAATCCCTTCAGGTCACATATCCACTGGTGGAAACGCTACATAGACGACATCCTCGTCATTTGGCGAGGTGATGAACAGTCTATTATGTCGTTCCACCAGTGGTTGAACACTCAGAATCGTTTTCTGAGATTCACAGTAGAAAACAGCAAAGAAAGGATCTCCTTCCTAGATCTGTCCATTTTCGTGACTACTACTGATCTCGAAACCGAACTTTACAAGAAACCTCTGGCCAGAAACTCGCTGCTCCTATATGAGAGCCAACATTCTAAATCTCTAAGGGACAATTTGCCCTATGGGCAATTTCTACGAGTGCGGCGGAATTGTTCAACGCGTACTACTTTTCAAAAACACGCCGAAGGGCTATCCCGACAACTCCAGGCACGACATTACCCGAAAAAACTGATCACACGCTCATGGAAACGGGCGGCCAACAATCATCGTGACGCCCTGTTAGAGGTCTCAACAGAAAAACCACCTCTTGACCGACTAACATTAGTGACCACCTACAATACCAAATCAAATCAGTTTCAACGGATTGTGAGACATAATAGGAAAATTCTCAATTTCGGCAATGATAAAATTGAACCCCCTCTCTTTGCCTTCAAAAGGTCCACCAATCTAAGGGATCGGCTGATACATACTCGTCCCAGAGATCCTCCCAAAAGACCTATTGGGACTCTATGGAACTCTGCGGCTGTTACCGGGCATCATCCGTGCGGTAATTGTACCGTTTGTCCACAAACATCGAAAGTTACCCAAATCGAGATAGGCACAGACCGCCCCTGGATCCTGAAAAACTTTACTAATTGTAATAGTTCACAGGTAATCTACCTACTCACATGCCCCTGCCGTGAACAATATGTAGGGATGACTACCAGAAAGGTGCGGACGAGGATGCTAGAGCACAAAAGTGCTTTTCGGTGCAAAAAGAGTGTCTCTAAACTTACGAAACACTTCATCGAGTGTAATCATAGTGAGACCGATTTTACCTGGACAGTCCTGGAAAAGCCCTTCATACCATCACACATTGGGGACACAGCAAGATACCTATTCGTCAAGGAACAAAAATGGATATTCAGGTTGTCTACAGATTCCCGGGGCTTAAATGACGAAATTCCCTGGACCATGCTTTGACCTGGTGTCTAAAATTTCCCTGCTGAGGTGATCTGTTATTCAATCTTTATACAATCCTGATTTTTCTAGTTATATACTAATGAAAAATCTTTGTTCATTGTTTAGGTTCTGTATTATACGTGACCACCTCGCTATAAAGTATACCCACGAAGTGAGGTTTTTGCAACAGTACCTTGCTAAGCAGTAGATTGGCAACCTCTAAACTATAAATTGGCCACGAACCTGAATCCACACACGAGGTCTGGTTAACCCTAAAAACTAATTATGTTACGTTGAAAATCGTGGTACATCATCATGTTACGTTAAAACTAATTATGTAACATTGAAAATCGTGGTACATTTTCCTATAAAAGTTTATTCACACACAATGAAGTACATATGTATACACATAAAATAAGGCTGACCATACTGTCCCTTATGGATGACCTGTTGGAATTAGCTTAGAAAAGGACAGAATCCTGGTCCATTCAAGCATACAAACTACAATTCCCATTTGCTCGAATGACACGATAGCTCTGTACTGGCTCGTGTATCCACCTCCTGTCGGGCCGAAGGAGATTACAGTACATTGATAAAAAATAAAAAAATACACACAGAGTGCTATATATCTGTATTTCTGCCTTTGGTCCCGATTATAAAATATATCTATTATAACCAAAATTATATTTGGACACCTAACGTGGTGGACTACATTTCCCACGTTCTGGTAGTCATTTAGAGACCTCGCGAGAACACGCTACTAAACATGCTAGACACCTAACGTGGTGGACTACATCTCCCACGTTCTGGTAGTTCTTTAGAGATCTCGCGATAACACGCTAGTAAACATGCTAACAGCGATACTACGCGGAGCCGAGAGGTATCCTCTCTATCGGCCGCGTTCGTTTCTTAAACCAATTCACTAAGCTTATTCGTAGTAAATCGCCGAAATTAGTGCAAACCATCTAGTGCCTTCCCACACACGCGGCGCTCCACCTCCGCCGTGATAGGATGATTTAAGAGGAGTGGCACCTACATACGACGTTCTCTTTCTTCGAGCGTTGCCTCCCCCAACCTCAGACATAGTTCGGGGCAACGACGGAGAGGTGAGTGTAGCCACTAGGTCGTGGTTTCTAATTTCTGCAAATATGAGCTTATGTCCTTATAGTGAAACTTTTAGGCACAACTTCCCATACTTTGTAGTTGTAGAGCCTGTGGGTGAGCAAAGTTGGGGAAGGGTGTAGAGAATGTTCTTCTAAGATAAGACACTCATTAGGGACTCCCGTTAGATAGAAAGGAATAGTTCCTTTTCTTTGTCTGACTTTGGGTTTCCCCTTCTTTTCTTATCTCTAGAGCGTGGCCTCCCTTACTCTGAGTTTGGTCCAGGTGAGGTGAGGTAATTTCCCCTGTCAAGAAGGGTGAGTAAGGAACTGTAGTGGTCCTTTTCCAAACAGATTTATATTGTTGAATATCCAATGTATTTATACCACTTTGCATTTTTGTTTTAGGTGATTGATACACCAGCTGACATGGAGGAATAGGAATATATATCCTTTAAGATGTCACTGTATTTGTTTTCTTTATTACTTTGAGTGTATGTTGCACTAGCAGTAGCAAAAGTTTTTAAGAACAGAGGCCCTGAGGAAAGCCAAGGGAGTAATTCCCCTACCTGGCAGAAACATGTCGGCCCCTAAGCAGTCATTTGTTTATACTGCGTTGTTGCGCTGTTCTGGTTTTTAAACAGAAAGAGGCTTACAGCTGTTAAAGTTGTCTTACTGTGAGTTCTCTATTCCTTTTTAACTTCTCTTTCCCTACACTTTCACACTTTGCACTGCACTTGGTTCCATTTAGTGATCGCACGCATGGTCAACAAGGGATTGTGGGTTTGACCACATTCCTGCAAGTTGGATCCAAAAAAGTCTCAATGATCTAGAGACACTCCGGTCCTGCACTGTGGATGACCAGATGAGAAAATAAGATCACTAACAAGATTTTGATGGTAATCCATCTCTGGATCTTGTGTCTCACCTACTTTTGCTGGTGGTCATATGCGTTGGATTAGTAAACTCTATAAGAAGACCATTTAGTTATTTGAATTGGTACTTTGATGACTAAATAATCTGTATAGTCTTTTGAGTACACTTGCCTCTTCTGCGATTTCAGACCCCCAGGTTTTTTTGTATTTATATTATGTGTATCAGGGGATGATAACCTGGGCAGGTCTCTAATTTCCCTTAGACCCTCCAACCCCCGTTCGTGTTTTCCACTGCACTCTATGCCACAGCAATCTATATCACTGCACTCTACACCACTTTACTCAAAGGCAATACACTCTACGCCACTGCACTCTATGCCAATCTTCTCTGCACCACTGCATTGTATGCCACTATACTCTACTTTATGCCACTGCACTGTACACCACTCTACTCTACACCATTGCACTCTATTTCACTTTACGCAGCACCACTGTACTCCACTACACTCTACACCAATGCACTCTACGCCACTTTACTCTACATCACTGCACTCTGCGGCACACTACTGTGCAGCACTGCACTTCCTGCCACTGAACTCTATGCCGCTCTACTCTGCTCAACTGTACTGTATGCCACTGCACTCTACTCTGCACCACTCTACTGCACTCCATGGTAATGCACTCTGTTCTACTGTACACCACAGCACTCTGACACTACAGTCTAAGCCAATGCACTTGATGCCTCTACTCTATTCTACTCCACTCAACCCGCTCTACAGCACCTCTTCACTCCACTCTGAAACAATGTACTCTATCCCACTCCACTTTACTCAAATCTACTCCACTCTGCGCAAATCCACTCTACACCACTGCACTCTGCACTGCGCTACTCTATACCCCTGCACTCTACGCTATGCAACTCTACTCTAAACCAATGCTCTCTATGCTGATTCACTCAACACCACTTTTCTCAAAACCAACACACCATACGCCACTGTACCTAAGCAAACTACTTTGTCACACTGCACTTTACACCAATATACTCTACAACATTCTACTCTATGCCACTGCACTTTATACTGCTGCACGCTATGCCACTCTACGCCATTGCACTCTATGCCACTACACTCTAAGCTATTCTATTCTAATCTGCACCACTGTACTCTAGGTCCCTGCTGTCTGCACCACTCTACAACACTGCCATTTACGACACTGCACTCTATGACACAGCACTCTGACACTCTGCTCTGCATGACTGCTCTCTATGCCACTGCACTCTATGATAATCTACTGCACTCTATGCTACTGCACTCCACACTACTCCACCACTCTACTCTATGCCAATGCACTCTACACCACTCCACTCTACACCACTCCACTCTATGTCCCTTTACTCTATGTCACTCTACTCTGCACCACTGCTCTCACTGGCACTGAACACTATGCCACTCTACTCTACATTATTCCACTCTACACCGCTGTACTCTATGCCAATGCACTCTAAACAACTCTAATCTACTCTGCACCACTGCACTCTGCAATACTCTACTCTATACAACTGCACTCTGCACCACTTCACTCTACTCTAAAACAATCTAGTCTATTCAGCTATAGTCTACGCCACTCTATTTCACTCTACACCACTCTATTCTACGCCACTGTATTCTACACCTCTGCACTCTTTGCCACTGTACTCTACACTAATGCTCTCTACACCACATTACTGAAAACCAATACACTCTACACCACTGCACTCTATGCCAATCTACTCTGCACCACTACAGTGTAAGCCACTATACTCTACGCCTCTGTACTTTAAGACACCCTGTGTCACTGCACTCTACGCCACTCTATTCTACTCTCCACCACTGTACTCTGCGCCACTGCTCTCTATGCCACTCTACTCTGTGCCACTACACTCTATGCCACTCTGCTCTGTGCCACTGCACTCTATGCCACTCTACTTTCCACCACTACACTCTACACCAATGCACTCCACTTCACTCTACTAACACCACTGAACTCTACAACAGTACACTCTGCAACACTGCATTCTCTGCCACTCTACTTTATGTCACTCTAATTTATGTCACTCTACTTTATGCCACTGAGCTGTACGCCACTGATCTCTGCATCACTCTACTCTATGCCAATCCATTCTTATCCACTCTAATCTACTCTGCACCACTGCACTCTACTAAACTGTACTCTATACCACTACACTCTACGCCACTTCACTCTACTCTGAAAAAATCTACTCTATGCCACTGCAGTCTAAGCCACTCTATTTCACTCTGCGCCACTTCACTTGAAGGCACTCTATTCTACACCGCTGCACTTTTTTTCACTGCACTCTACACCAATGCTCTGAACACCAATGCTCTCAACACCTCTTTACTCAAACTCATTACACTCTACACCACTGCAGTCAATGCCAATCTACTCTGCACCGCTGCACTGTATGCCACTATACTCTACTCCACTGCACTTTAAGTCACTCCACAACATTGCACTCTGTCATATTACTTTGCACCACTCTACGCCACTTCACTCTACGCCACTTCACTCTACGCCACTCTACGCTACACCACTGAACGCACTCTACTCTGCAGCAATGCACTTTATACTACTCTACTCAATGCCACTCTACTCTGCGCCACTTTACTCTATGCCACTGCAATCTACTCTGCTCCACTCTATGCCACTCTACTGCACTCTGTGCCAATGCACTCTATGTCACTCTAATCATCTGTGCACCTCTGCACTCTATGACACTGCACTCTATGCCACTTAACTCTATGGTTCGCAATTCTGTACCACTCTACTCTATTCCAGTGCACTCTACCCCACTCTACTATGCACCACTACACTCTTCGCCACTTCACTCGACACCACTCCTCTCTACAACACTGCACTTTACACCACTACTCTATGCCACTCCACTCTACCCTGCACCGCTCCACTCTATACCACTTCTCTCTACTCTGAAAAAATGTACTCTATGCCACTTCACTCTATGCCACTGCACTCTACACCACTCTACTCCACTCTACACCACTGCACTCTATGCCCTTTGATCTTCCATGTGGGAAGGGCCTGGGCATCACCAGCAACAGAGAGGCTTGGAGGGAAGTATTGCAGATACGTACACAATCCTCATACCCAGGGGTTTCCTCAGCTGGATAACTTGAAATGCAAAGAGGAATGTGGCTTCGCAGATACTAGTTCAGATTCTATTCTTCCAGTATAACCTGACCCTGTCCAATGTCAGAAACAATTAGTGCATCACGAGGTGTCCCACATCGTGAGGAATTAGGTGTTCTGATGCACCTGATCCCTGTACAGTTATGGTCATTAGGCGGGGTGTGGGCTTGCGCACAAGGGCATGCCAGGAAAGAGAAACAATGTACTACAAGAATCCACAAACTGAAGTTGTTGGTAGCCTACAAGAAGTGGTCGAAGTGGGCGGGACCGGACGGGCATGACCTGCCCTTACATATTTTATTTAAGCAAACCAGTGCCCCAATTATTTTGAAAAGATACTCTTCCCAGGACGGTTAATTCCAAAAGCTGAAATGCTTCAGCTGTGAAACCAAGGGAGGGGCAGACAAATAAACAAGCCTTCTTGCCAGGGTGCCTGCTTGCCTGAAAGAAATGTAAATATGCACCAACTGTCAATTTGCAAATGTAAAGGGAGTTCAGAAGCCGGAATTGGCTTTAACTGATGGAATTACTTGAAGCTTTCTGATGACACACATTTATTCTCTTTGAGTGGTATTGCAAGGGAGTTACCAGCTGAGGTGTGAAGTGTGTGCTTTTAAAATCTATATTTTGGAAGCACTTTTTTTATCTAAAACCTTTTTGCACATTTTGTTGCACCCTGTCTTATACTGTGTATTCTACACGTATAAAGTAATGACTTAAATATTCACAGTGCCTTCTGCCACAAACTGGGACCTCTTAGCAGTAATCATGCACAAGTCACTATTCTCAGTAGTGTTACGCAAAATGAAGGGGATCCCATGCAAAGTTTGATGAGGGGCCCCCTACGTCTGCCATATCTCACAGATATTCATTGTCTTTGGACTGAATGGAAGCCCCCTGAAGAATTGGAGTAGCCTCTGAAAGGTTAGGGACCCCCCTGCACCACAGAGTCTGCAAGGGCCTGTGTTAAGCCCCTAACTATTCTCCACTGCTCCAAACAGGATTCAATTCCATGGCTGTCTGGTTACAGACACAGACATCTGCAGTGCATTAACTAATAGAGGTTTCAGCGCATTTCCCACTGATTAGCTTAACTTGCAATTATTTTTTTCATTCAAGGTGTGCGTTATTTTATACACAGTTACCTGAGTGAAAGGTCAAAAAAAGTTACTGAATATTTTGGGCATTTTTTTGTCACGCCTTTGACCCCGCCCTCGTGCTCACTCATCCTGCCCTCATTGTGTATAGCATCACAGTTCCCAGACTTTTTTTAATGCACTTCGACCTCTGCCTACAGGTGATGGAGTCACGAGGGTCAAAGGTAAGGTTACGAGGGGCAGAAACAATGACAGTCTGCTCTTGCTCTGCGAAATCATAAAGTCTTATTTTCTCAAACTCTCTTTGAAACAAACAAAAATACAATACTTAAGAGACTGACTTGTTATTGGTTTGTTTGTTTTTTCAGTTTTATATAGCGGATTTTTGGAGCATTTTACATGAGCACCAGCTGCATTACACAAGGTCTCAATTTGTTATGTATTACAGGTACAGGGATTTAAGGCGTTTCCTTGAAATCAAAAGATGTTGAGCCGATGCAGAGACTCCAACCTGGTTCCCCAGTTTCAAAGTCAGCAGCTCTGGCAGTAACGCCACATCCTCTCCTTGGAATGCAGACACGTATGTGGGCTTTTGGATACAAGTTCGACCTTGATATATTGCTACAGATTAAGCCTTCCTTGTCCAGAGCCAGAAACAGTGAGTGAATTCCCAGGGGGCTCCTTCATGAGGAATCAAGTGTTCTGGAGGACTGGAAAGGGAAACAATTTAAAACAAAAGCCCACGCCCTAGGGTTATTGGCAGCTTATAGACCAGGAGTCTCCAATGAGTAGGTCGTGAGCTACCAGTAGCTCTTCATCAATCTGTGAGTAGTTTGCATGTGTGCATCTCAGACTATTAACATGAAAGCCTTAGCTTGGTTTTATTATTATTTTTATGCAAAATTAAAAAACATGTATTTGGGATGAGAATGTGTGCATTTTGAGAACTCATAAGCTGATGTTTGGAGAAACATGGTTCAATTTCTAAAATACATTTAAAGCTATTATTTGAGTTGGAGACATGTATTACTCATATTATTACCTTGGTTCCAGGGAATGGCAGCTATTGCTGTTATGTATTACTCATGTTGATGCATTCCAAATTGATGGTGTTTTCTTTACTGCTGGCAACCCTGCCTAATGCACTGGTGTGACCACTGATGGCAGTCTTGAATGGACTTTCACATCACTTACAGTGTCTCGGGCTAATTGTCCTTGAACCTAAGTAGCTCTTATTACAGAAAAGGATGGCGATCCCTGCTATAGACGATGCAGCCATGTGGGTCAAAGGTGAGGTCACGGAGGGGTGTAATCAAGTGTCAGTTTGCCAATGGTTTGCTAATACATAATGTCTTATTTTCTCATGCCCCAACGAAACCGACACAAAATGCCATTCTCAGGAAATTGACTTGTTATTGGTCGCAACCAGCCCACACTTTGCAGACATCTGGTTGCATTCAGCATGTCTCAGGGTACAGTACTGATAAGGTAGCTCAAATGCTTAATGCCCTTATAGAGATCTGCATACAGCACGGGCTGCCCTCAAGGAGCAGCACCTGCAACACGTGTTGCATCTGTTCAAGGCAGGACACATGTCACCGAGGTGATGCAGACGGAGGAAGTGGAGTTTAGTTTACTATACCCTGAACAAGGAAAAGGGGGCGCAAGCACAGCAGTCCATAGGTCTCGAGTGCAAAAAGCCTTTAGCTGTTACTTGACAAAGTCCTCTGGAAGACAATACTAACCCTTACAGGCTTTGGGTCATCCAGCAGCTTACCATTGGTTTGTTTTCTTGTCATTCATTTGTTTTCTGCTTATTCATTAGGTTCCCTTCCTTTTCTTGTGTTTGGCCCTCACTGAAGCACAGCTTTTTTTACAATACTTTTAACTGGTTGTCTTGTATCCTTCTACTGCCCATAGTTGAAGTTTGTGTTTTAAATTCAGCACTCCATGGGAATAAGTGCTTTCTTGCTCTTTCCTTCGTAGATAGCTTCCATCTTGAAATACCCACGCCCCTTTAATCTCTCGGTCTTTCTCTCGCCTCCGCCCCCCCATTTTGTTTGTTGCGTCTTTTGGCTTTTTAAGTTTCCTCCTTCTACCTTCGCTTGTCCTCTGGTGCTCCATTCAACCCCCTGCTCCCTGTTGCTCCCCCTCCTTCCAAAGCCTTCTGGGAATGAGCTCTCCCACAACCACTCTTCTGCTACTCCAAAGCCCCTCCAGTCAAGGTCTTGGTATTCTTTTTTTATTTTTTTTATTTATTTTGTTGATGGTACCGCAGCTGATATTTGCAACTGGGCCTCTCCTTTCATCGAGAAGTGCTTTTTCACATATTTATTTTAATTCATCATTCTAGGAGAGGTGCCCACCATCTTGGAAAAGCCAAATGAGAAGTAAACAAATGACTACATCATGAGGCACAGGTGCAAATGCGTATTTAAGCATACGCAGGTATACATCATTGCTAAGGCTGCTTTATATTTATTTTGCCAACTCTGTCCCATCAGCATAAAAGTACTTTTTAGGTCTGGCCTTAGAGACAGCTTCAGATGGGCCGCGAGACAACTACAAGAAGGCCCTACATAACATATATGCTTAGAGGGGCTTTAGGTCAGCAGAGTTCATCCATTGGTCTGTTAAATGACCATTGACATTTTACTTACCCCCTCATGAGCATACATCATGGGTCACTGGGTCAACCCACTTTACCCTTTGACTCCCTTCACTTTGACTGCTCTAAGTCTCTTTACGTTGTTGGAAGCCAGCTAAAATAGTCCAGTTGGCTTCAGTGTCAAATCTGGTTCAATATGTGTTTTATTCTGTTTACTCTTAACTCTAAATGGCAGCTATTTTTTCCCTAACACTTCAGGTGCCCAGTTAGATGGTGATTCATTTATTTTCCATTTTCTTTTTAAAGTTGATCTCATAAAGTGTTTTGCAGGCATTGTGGCATTACAGCTGCCTGTAGTTTGAGTGCTTGGTTAGATGGTGATTTATTCTTGACTCCTTTATTAATTGTAATATTAAAATGCATGGTCCAACTAAAAGGCTTGCTATTTAAAAAACATCACTTGAAACATGGCCACATTCGTGAATTGTTTTAAAGTTATCCTTGCGACCACATGGCAGCCATGGCGCTCAAAGCCTGTTAATAGTGCAGCAGGACCTGTGGCGTCATGCTACGCCGTATGGCAGAAAATGTAGGTGGCTGAATGTTTTCTTGTTTTCTATTTCTGTAGCATATGCTATGTTCATGCAATAGCCCTTTAAAACCAAACCTATTAGATTTGTATAGTATTCTCATGTTATGCTGTAATGTTCCTTTTCACCTTATCCATCCTCGTCGCCAAAATGTAGTGGGGTGGTCCCAGGTGTACATGGGACATAGTATACGAGGTCGAGATGTATTTCATGTAGTTTATTAAGTCCTTAACAAGTATTTACAGCAAGCCCCACCAGGAGCGGCCTGCTAGCTGCACAGCCCTTCTTCCAACTGACAACCCCCACACCGGCACCCAAGCATTCCATTCATGTCAATCATGCCAGCATTCTACACGGAACACTCACACTGGCTGAGCAGCTAGGGACAAGGTGAAAGGGAACATTACAGCATAACAGTCTCCTCTGCGTGCGGCCATCTTTGGGTTGGAGGCTGCAGCCATTTGATGTAGCCTCAAAACGTCCAGGGAAGTTTCGAAGCCATCCACGCTCCGCAGTTTTCAATAAAGTTGATTACAATTCTAGTGGACCGCTAACATCGCAACGTCATGATCACTTTTCTCTCCTCATGGCTTTTACTGCAACGCTTTACAAGTAAGCGCAACAGTTGACAGTCTCAACGTTTGGTGGTGATTTGAGTTCTCTTTGTTTCAGATCCTGGACACTGAACTTTGCTGGCAGATTGTGTGGTGAGTTTGAATTTCTTAACAAGACCTGGTGCTCTTTATCTTCAGTGGGCATCTTCCCTGCAGCATTGAAGTATTCTTTCCCAAGTTTTGTGTGCCACTCTTTTCCTTCGAAGTGCTCTTGGGTTCCTAGGAACACCTGTCACTCATCATTGTGGTGACAGGCACATCAGTGAAATTTTTGTTATGTTAAACTTACATGCATAGTTTATTGTTTTGTCAATAGTTGTAGTCATGCAAAAGAAAAATGAAAATGAGTTGTGTGCTTTGAATGACATGCTCATTGGCAAGCCTATTTCTTTTGTTGGGTGTACTTATCCCTACGACTGTATTACATTGATGGTTTTCACACGTTTTCTTTTCAGATATCGTATCCCCCTCTAAGGAATGGGAGTGGATTTTAGTCCCATGTCTCCTCTTTACATTCCTGTCACAGATTCCTTAAGCCTCTGTACCCTTACGTTTGGGGTGGCTTAAGCGCTTTTTCCTATTGTTACGCCTGGTTTGGGTTTTAGTCAGTCCCATTTCCATGTTGTTGGACTACTCTCTTATTATGTCAACCCTTACACTAAGTGGGTTTGATGTACATCCTTTCATTTGGGTGTGTGTTTTTGAGTGTTAGTCCCACTTACACATTTTTAAGTCATGTTGTAGTTTTTGTCTTCTTATGTCTAGTGTGTAAGTCGTCCCCTGCCTCACGTTGACATGTTTTGTGTGTAAGTCACCCTGCACCTCACCTTGCTGTGCTTTGTGTGTGTCGCCCTCCGCATTACTTTGTTATATATTGTGTGTCAGGTGATTGATGGTTTGGTGATATTGTTGGTGTAGGTGATGTGATTGGTGGTGGTGGTATTGGTGGTGTGGTTTTGGTGTGACAGTTTGATATTACATTTTTTTTTAGTATTATTTACAAATAATTGCTGGTCAAACTGAAGCAATTATAACTGCCAGCTATAAAATCAAAAACATATTCCTGTTAAATAGCTGCTTGCCTTTGAATTTATTCCAGAGGCTAATATGATATTTTAAATAATTAGTACATGCCACAAAGAAAATATTTAAAACATTGCCATTTCGTAGTGCACATTATTACCATGGGTTTTTAACGTTAAACAGGTATTTTTAATGTTTACTATTTTGACAATCCGCATTAGGTAGCCAACCTAAAGAAAATAACACATACAACAACACAAGTCATAAGAATTGTAAAAAAAATCTTATTGATAAGCAATTTCCGGTTTGTGTGCTGAAATGAAAATGAAAAGAGTGTTGTAAACAAGTCTCCAATCCATTTCAATGCAGCCATTGAATTCTGCAGAAGCCAAAACATCACCACGTTAAAACCCTGTTTATCATAGTGTTAATGGGATAGGAGTGTTATGTTTTCTGTACTAACTCATTGGCAATATAAATTGAGATATTACTAGCCTTGGTGTCCGGAAGGCTAGATTTTATTAAAGACAGGGAGGCAAGTATTATGCTTCTTGCAATTATGAAACAGCAGTCAAGAGAAGAAAAAGCTACATTACCCAGAAACCCGGGGAAAAGAACTACTAACTTACATCATAATGGAACAACCAATAGGACGTTGTACACCATAATAATTATCCTGACTGAGAGCAACGAAACCTCTTGTCTTGCAAGAGTCAATCAAGATGAGTTCCAGAGGGCAACATTAGAACGAACCAAAAGTTAGTATAACAGTCATCAAATCCTTATAAATGTCCATGGGGAAAAGAGGAAGCATATTCTGAAATCCTGGAGTAGGAAAGGAAATCTACCAGAAGTAATCCAGATGAGGAGAAGCTTTGACTGAGCTAGGTTGACATAGTAGCACTGGTTGAAGGCACCGGAACTGCAGAAAATAGAACCAGGGAGGGTTAATGAAACAGTGGTTGGATAGTACTCACCTCTGTGTCTTTAATAAAATATAGCCTTTCTGACAATAAGGCTAGGAAAATCTCAATTTAATCACAAGACTGGAGGGTCATATTAGGCTTCTTTAAATCAATGATATAACAGATTCAGTCAGATGAGCAATTTGTGTACAGTAAAAAGTCCTAAACATATTAACATTTGACCAATCTGCAGATCTCAGAACATCATGTAAACCCACACTTGCCCAGAAAGTCCCAGAGGCAATAGCCCTTCTGGCTGAATGAGCACCAAAGGAATCGGTATTAATACCACCCACGGACATGATCCATCTAACCCAAAAGGCCATGGTTGGAGCAGAGACAGGTTTGTGGGGTTTTTGAAGGGAAATGAGAAGCTGGGACATGGAGGAAGCTCTAAGATCAGCAGTTCATGAAAATTAACTCTTTAAACAATTACCAACACATAACTTAGGTTGAGAAGGGAAAAAAGTACAGTAAACTGACATTGTTAGTTTTAGTACATCGATTAACCTGAAAATAAACACCTAGAGAAGAGTAATGAAAAGAAGATACATCTAGTGCTTTAACATCAGAAATACATTGAAAGTGGCATAGAGAGGATTGCTCTAGACTGGATTGCGTCCTACCTTCGAAACAGAACTAATGTCACCCATGACCCACTTTTCTCATTCAAACCATACTCCACAAAAGCAGTAGTCTCTCAAGGCTCTATCATCTCGGTCATGCTTTTCAACATCTACATGACGTAATTACCGGTACTAATCAATAAATTTCACCTCACGTGCTATAACTATGCAGATGACACACAAATACTCCTTCAACTGGAATGCCCCAAAGACATTGGAAACTCCCCATTTTGTAGTTGTCTCAGAGCCGTGGATCAGTGGATGACTTGGAGCCACCTCAAATTGAATGCTTCCAAAATGGAAATACTCACATGTGGTGATTGGAAACATTATCACCTGCTTGCCGCCTGGACTGATGAATTGGGATCAATACCTAAAGTATCAAAGGAAGTAAGAAACCTCGGAATGACCATGGACTCCAAGCTGTCGATGAATGCCCGAGTGGACAAACTAGCAAGATTAAGCTTTGTCACTATAAAAACGGCGCAACGAATTTTCCCTCATTTGGAATTTCCACACAAGGTCCAAGCTAACATCTCCATTGTTCTGTCCAAATTCGATTACGCCAATAACCTCTACCACGGATCATCTTTAACGACCATGAAAAGACTACAACGGAATCAGAACTCAACTGCCAGACTACTCTTGCATATCAAACCGCGAGACCACATCTCACCTGCCTTGAAAGCCCTGCATTGGTTACCGGTTGCCAGAAGAACTACATTCAAGCTGCTTTGTATCACCCACAAAGCAATACAGGGAATGGGACCACTCTTCATCAGGAATAAAATCACCAAACATATGCAACAAAGGAACCTCCGCTCTAAAATGGCACCTCGCCTCGAAATCCCAAGATACAAGAAAAAAAACGTGGGTGGCACATCCTTCTCAGTTCAAGCAGCCAAACTATGGAACTCATTACCCCCCAACATAAGATCCACGGACAGCCACCTTATCTTCAGAAAACTGCTCAAGAATTGGCTCCTGCCCACATAAGCAAATAGAAATGTACAGCATAACCCTTTGTATATAATCATTTTTTTTACTATGGATATGTACCTATCTTTGTGGATTGCTTTGTATAAACATGGAGAATAATTATTTTAAAAC
Organism: Lissotriton helveticus; assembly: GCF_964261635.1. Classification (NCBI taxonomy): domain Eukaryota; kingdom Metazoa; phylum Chordata; class Amphibia; order Caudata; family Salamandridae; genus Lissotriton; species Lissotriton helveticus. The sequence goes on from NC_136070.1 coordinate 696,301,107, forward strand.
AAATTCAAGTACAATAGCACTTGAAAACTGGAGTTTATCTGGTGCATCTTTGGTCTACATGTACTATTGTGCATCTATGTACCTTCCATGTACTGGGATCTGTGTGTGTGTTACTTTCTTCCTGAAAAGCATATCAATGCACTACCCTATTTCTCATCCTGTACCTCTATCAATATATTTAATCTGCATATACCTACCTCCTTTATGCATCTATATACTTTCAATGTACTTTTGGGTCTATATATTTATCACATTCTTCTAATTCAGCATATCCAATGTACTACCCTATTTCTCACCCTATACTTCTCTCAATATATCTTCTAGCCCAACTTTTTGACTCATCTCAAACTTCTTTCTACTACTCTTTTCAATGCACAAGCCTATTTCTCACCCTATACATCTATCAATATATCCTCTATACCCATTCTTTCATTTGTCCCAAACCCCACACCACTACTATGATCCCCAAAATAACCCTTTCTAGAGTCTCGCTTACTCTACCCCTCCTTGCATCATCTGACACCTCTTTTACTATACCCATCCCCAAAACAAACCTCTTTAAACTCCTCCCTCTGACTCCACAACCCCATGTTACTCATCCAAAAGCCTCCTCCTACTGCTATGACCTCCAAAAAACAAATATATCAAAATCCTTCACTCTCCTCTCCTTCCACTATCCTTTTCAATCAAAATAACAGACTAACATGTTCACTTCTCAAATTTCATATTCCACTATACTAATTCACCACTAATCCTTTATGGGTCCCTTAATAGTGTGCTAAGCGCCAAAAAAGTGCTTCAACACCTCATGAGAGGTAAGCAAGCATTATAGAAATGAAAACCTTTTTCCCTCTTCTATCCCTCCGCTACCATTCTCTATCCAACTGAATACCACATCCACCACTCAAACTACTTTCATATTTCACTATACTAATTTTCAACACTAATCCTTTCTGGGATCCGAAGTATAGTGCTACTCGCCAAAAAAGCACTTGAACAACTCATCAGGGTTACAAGCACTATATAAATGCAAACCTTTTCCCTTTTCTACCCCTCCCCAACCCTTCTCAATCCAAATAACTGACTAACATATCCACCACTCAAATTATTATCATATTTCACTGTACTAATTCAACACTAATCATTATGGGTTCCAGAGTAGCTTGCTACTCACCAAAAAAAGCACTTCAGACCCTATCAGGGGTAGCAAGCGCTATATAAATACAAATGTAATTCCCTCTTCTATCTTGCCACTACCCTTCTCTATCCAAATAACTGAATAACATATCCACCACTCAAATTACTTCATATTTCAATATACTAATTTTCAACACTAGTCTTTTTATGGGTTCCGGAGTAGCGTGCTACTCACCAAAAAAAGCGCTTCAAACCCCATCAGGGGTAACAAGCGCTCTAGAAATACAAACCTTTTCTCCTCTCCTATCCTTCCGAATCCAAATAACTGACTAACCTATCAGCCACTTGATTTACTTTCATATTTCACTATACTAACTCAACACTAATCCTTTATGAGTCCCGGAGTAGCGTGCTGCTCGCCGAAAAAGCGATCTGACGCCTCGTCAGGGGCAGCAAGTGCAATTACAATACAATACAATACTGCGGTGTGTCACATGAACCTCTGTTTGCCAGGTGATGCAACTGCACTATACCGTTATTTGTCTGTTTGTCTGTTGGCCTCTTGCCGCAAATGCACTATACTGCGGTGTTCCTAAGAGATCTCTGTTTGCTACCTACTGCAACTGCCTTAGACTGCGGTGTGCCACAGGGACCTCTGTTGTATTCCTGCCGCAACAGTACTATAATACAATGTGCCACGAGGACCTTTGTTGACCGCCTGCCACAACTACACTATATTGCGGTGTACCACTGGGACCTCTGTTGGCTGTCTGCTGCAACTGCACTATACTGCGGTGTGCCACAGGGACATCTGTTGGCCCCCTGTTACAACTCACTATAATGCAGTGTGCCACGGGGACCTCTGTTGATCTCCTGCCGCAACTGCACTATACTGCGGTGTACCACACGAACATGTGTTGGCCTCCAGCCAAAACTGCACTATACTGCGGTGTACCACAGGACCTCTGTTGGCCGCCTGTCGCACTTGCACTATACTGTGGTGTGCCATGGGGACCTCTCTTGCCCACCAACGGCAACTGCCCTATAGAACGGTGTGCCACAGGGAACTCTGTTGGCCCCCTATTGCAACTGCACTATACTGTGGTGTGCCACGGTGATCTCTGTTGGACATCTGCTGCAACTGCATTATACTACTGTGTGCCATGAAGACATATGTTGGCTGACTTGCGCATCTCCACTATTCTGCGACGTACGTCAGGGACCTCTGTTGGCCAGCTGGGGAAACTGCACTATTCTGCGATGTGATATAGGGACCCCAGTTGGTCAGCTGGTGCAGCTGCACGATACTGCAGTGTGACACCCAGACCTCTGTTGGCTGCCTGCCTCAAATGCACTATACTGCGATGTGCCACTGGAACCTCTGTTGGCAGCCTGCCGCAAATACACTATACTGCGTTTTGCCAATGGGACATTTGTTGGTCACCTGCTGCAACTGCACTATATTGCAGTGGGCCATAGGGACCTCTGTTGGCCACATGCCGCAGCTTCACTATCCTGCAGTGTGCCACTGGAACTTGTGTTGCCCGCTTTGTAGTGTAGTTCCTATCTTCCCAATAGGCTCTGCGCATTGGAATAATACCTACAGCAGTAAAGGCCTAGGCCAGACGTTAACTAGGTCTACTACTGTCGATACTAGACTTAAGTTTTGGGTTTGCCAGCGTAGCTCAGAGTTCGCTAGAAACTTTCTCGAATGTTCAGGAAAGAATTAACTCCCCTGATTAGACAAGAAGGGATTTAGTTTCTGACAACCATAGAACATGACAACTTTGCTCTCCCCTAATCAAGAGTGTATCTCCAGAGTCGTGTGAGCACAAGGCAATTATTTTACTCAGTCAGTACGTGCATTCTTAGTCTCATCAGATTGTAGAGAAAAGGAAGAGACGGGCGTGTTCAATAAAAAGGTGTTATTTATTGATCAGTCTCTTTTCTCGTACAAGAGAAATGGATCGATATTATTGCAATACTTATAGTTAAGTAAAGTGCATACATTAAAAGCAATAGTATAAAATAATACTGTAAAAACATTGATATGGTTTCTGAGCCATATGATGTTTAAAATGATTAAAATATATTTACATACACATATACATTTGACTAAACGTACTCAACTGGTGTTTCTAAATACGCCTACCCCGTGTACCTGACCTAAGTCTAATGCGTGGGCGGGAATAGAAAGTTACAGTTTAAGTTAAGTTTGTTTTTGCCAAGTGAATAACTAAAGAATTCTCTGTGAGGGGTTATTCAGTTCTGTACCTGGAAGTTAGGATGAATGAGGAATGGTATCTCTTTTTGAATGTCTGACAAAATATCGAAATCAAAAATATCGAAATACAAAAATATCGGAACAAAAATATCGAAGTCAAAAATATAGGAATCCTATCCCTAACAAGGTAAGTACAAAAATATCGAAAAAATAATATCGTAGTACAAAAATATCGATATTAAAAATATCGTTTTTTTAAATGTATTAATAATAATGTAAAAATAATTATAAAATACATATAATGTTACAAATATTAAATAAAAATATTAAAACATAATTAAAAAATTAAAACTAATACATATACATTTAAAATAAATTAAAAACTTAATAATTTAATGTAATTTTATATTTTTTAATTTCATTTAATTGATTTAATTTAAATTTATTTTATTTTTACCCTGTACGACTGTACCCCAAAACCCCAAAACTGACCCTGAACCCTAAAAATACCCCTTTACCCAAAAACCCAAAACTGACCCTGAACCCTAAAAATACCCCTTCACCCATGAACTGAAAACTGACCCTGAACCCTAAAAATACCCCTTTACCCAAAAACTGAAAACTGACCCTGAACCCTAAAAATACCCCTTTACCCATGAACTGAAAACTGACCCATAACCCTAAAAATACCCCTTTACCCAAAAACTGAAAACTGACCCTGAACCCTAAAAATACCCCTTTACCCAAAAACTGAAAACTGACCCTAAACCCTAAAAATACACCTTTACCCAAAAACTGAAAACTGACCCTGAACCCTAAAAATACCCCTTTACCCATGAACTGAAAACTGACCCAGAACCCTAAAAATACCCCTTTACCCAAAAACTGAAAACTGACCCTGAACCCTAAAAATACCCCTTTACCCAAAAACTGAAAACTGACCCTGAACCCTAAAAATACCCCTTTACCCATGAACTGAAAACTGACCCTGAACCCTAAAAATACCCCTGTACCCATGAACTGAAAACTGACCCTGAACCCTAAAAATACCCCTGTACCCAAAATTAATTAATATTATTTAATTACCAATTAATTATTAATTAAAATATGTACAAACATATATCAATTAATTAATTATTATTAAATTACTTCCCACCCTATTCCCCTATAAACCCATAACCCGCTACAGAACATATTTATCTATTAATAAATTAATTAAAAATAATTAAAAATTAATTCTCAATTAATTAATTAATATTTCCTACTAATTAATAATTAATTTAACATAATTAAATTACTTCCCACCCTATTCCCCTATAAACCCACAACCCGCTACAGTAGTAAAAGACAATATTTAATAAAATAACATTAAAAATAAATAATAAAACATAATAAATACAATATAATATACACTAAATTTATTTAAAAATTGATATTAGTAACATCAAAGTTATTAATTTCGATATTATTAACATCGATATTTACAACTTCGATATTACTGATATCATGCCAATATCGATATTTAGACTGTCGATATTACTTACCTTCGATATTTTTGTATATCGATATTTAAACTTCGATATTTTTGCATATCGATATTTAAAAATCGATATTTTGTCTGTGTACCCTCTTTCTCTGCTCTCGATATTCCAGGCTGCCTGCGAGGGCTGCCCGAAAGCGCCGGTGCTGGGTCTCTCGGCAGGAGATAGCAGCGCGTCAGGAAGGCGGGGCTGCTGCCAGCGGGGTCTGCTCTGCTTCTGGGCTTCGGCAAGTATGGCTGCTCCGTCTCGTCACCACGCGTGTGTTTGCATAGGGCAAGATCGGCAATATTTATACCTTAAAGGTGCCGAGATTGACGTAAGGATGGACATAGATACGTCAATAAAGATGTCATACGACTTGCTCGTTAGCACATTCTTTTACTGAAGTTCTCTGTGAAATCAAAACAATGGCCGCACGGATTTTCCAGGTTGTCATAGGTTTGATTTGTTATGAGAACGTCGTATGCCTTATCAGGGGCTGGAGGAATGTCGCTTGTCTAATTAGATCTCAAGCGTTATGACCTAATCAGATAACACGTTCCTGTGCCGTAGTGTGACTGCGTCAGATAACGGTATCTGCATCATGGGGGCTTTTCTTGCCTCATGGGCTGACTGTTAGTTAACTTGATAGTTAGTTTAACCAGAATAGGGTCAGGAATAGGGGGATCGATTCAGAACCTATAGGAATACATGACACCCACTCCACGCTAACTATGGTCATATTTACTAATCTATGCATAGTATAACATAGTACAACATACTATAGAGTATAGTGTATACCTCACCACCCCAAAATACACAAATGCATTTTGAAATTTTCAAATATACTGAAAAATTGCAGTCATATATATTGTATGCACTTAAGCTATGAATTAAACGCTAAAGTAAACACGCATTTGTAGACATTATTGCTTATTTGGTATATGAGAAATACACATGAAATGGCTCTTAATATGGCTATACAGAAAGAAAGTTCGAGACCATTTCATCACATAATAAAATATTTGTGAACATACCAGCGGGCAACTAAAGTTTATAAAGTATCTAAAAATAGAAATCTTAGTTCTCTAGGAATAGTTTCTTACTTTAAGCAGAAGATAAGTGTCCCGAAAATTTTGTAAAAAATAATTTGGGGCTGCTAAAAAATTGCTGTCCGTGAACTGGTGGGAAAAATTGTTCATGTGACTTTATTTTTAAAGTTGAAGGCCGAATTCAGGGAACGCCGTGTGCGAGCTTGCTCAAAAGTCTCTATTTCTGTTCTGGAGAGAACATCATATCATTAAGGCTTTCGAAAAAACTGTCAACAGCTTCATGGGAAAGTTCCACTAAGTCGGAAATAGGTGTAACCATGCATTCGTGCGCATGATTGTCTCCATTGACATTCTGATTCGCATTGCTGACAGAAGGTCGTACCTGATCGATGCTGCTTTCATCTTGAACTTCACTACTCTTCAATCGTAGTGGTGAAGATTCCACGAATGCCGTCATCAGGATTGGCAGCCTTTGAGGGCAGCACAAAGCGTGAACCTTGGTAGGAACCAACAATGTATCTGCATCCACTGGCGCATCCGATTGTAGCGTCAGACATGTGTCTAACACGCATTCTTCTCCGCATAGCAGACACCTCAATACAGGTAAAACACATCTTTGCCACATTGGTCGAAATGATAGAAACCAAGTCATGTTCAGGTCTCTAAGCCGGGAGAGTCCCAGGATTTTTGATATCCGGTCCCGGTATCCAATGGCTAGGATTGTTTCTTCCATTGTCGCGAGAGTTTGATCTGTGACATGGGTTGCCATAACGAAAAATAAGGACTAAGAATAGGATTCCTGCAATTAGTCCCAGGATCAGGGGAAGTCCGCCAAAAATCGAATATACGAAATCTGGAAAAATACCCAGTATGGCTTTGAATGGTGTTAATGCCATCGAAAATACTGTCTTAAATACCTTTGAGACCCCAGTGGTATCAGAAATATTTAAGATTTCGCTCAGGATTTCCGCGAAATGTACGGGGGAATTAGTTGATAATAATGTATGTATCTCTGCAGTCGTCCTTGCGACTTGTAGATCATACGTTTCTTTTGATGACGTGAGCCTTGTAGGCGTCTGAAGAAGCACTGTTTTCATTCTGCTTAAAGTATCTATTCGAATAGAAGTAATTTTCAAACTGGGCCATGCCCTTGCCTCCCTGTCTGGAAAGGAGCTGGGGAACAAAGAACGTCCACAGCACTTGACCTTTGCAGTCGTAGTGACTAGATAAGGAGTCCCGGGCATAAGACTACAACATTTGCGGTCTACAATAAGAATGTAACTCCCATTATAGAGTCTTTGAAAGAATGGTTCTATTTCAGTTGCAGGTGCGCCTTGCTGGTGACATGAAAGGTTGTATGAATTCCCTTCACAGGCTCCATGCAAACTAATTCCGTTACACAGAAGCGTGCCGCTTAGTGACATGGCACAATTGTTGTCACTAAGAAACACTTTCTGTCCTTTATTACTGACACATGCATGTGCATAGGGCAGGTTCCAAGTTGTTTTAAGGTACCCCTTCCCCAATTTCTCGTACATGCCAGCCTGTATATATTTTTGGCAGTATTGAAACCTGAAGGTTGAGATTGGAATATTTATGATTCCGTGGATTATCCATTCACTGACAGGTCGTTCTGACATTGTCATTGGTAATCTTTCTAGTTTTTCAATGCTCAAGATTGTATAATCAGCACCCTTTTGCGCCATACCGATTTGTCTATCAGTAAGGTTAAAGATTTGGAATAGTGACGTTGTGTTGATTAAACGCCAAGGCACATAGCCTGAACGTAGATTTTGTAACGTCCAGCCAAGCTGTACAATAGAACGCAATTGTGACTGACCATGTTGTAATAACAGTAAGTCTTGCGATAATATATCGATTGCTGAAGACACAATGCTGTCCAATGAAAAAATTCTGGAGGACAGAGTCATTAACCCATTGTCCACTACAGAAAGTGATTTTTCCAAATTAATACGGTCAATTTCCCGTATTCTCTCTGCTGTTTCAATATGATTAACCTTCCAGGCCTCATTGTATGCTGCATATACAGAGGCTGCTATGAAACGCTTTTGACGCTGTTTGCGTGGTCCCATTATGAAATCACGCAAGTCAGCACCATCAGTAAGTAAAGTTAGGTGTTGCTTAATTTCAGGCAGTGTGGAAGTTTGTAGCCACTGAAGGCATAATTTTCCCACACTGTAGGTTGTTATTATCCCTGGGTGATGTCTTTGGGGATATCTAGGGTCTGGCCTGGTCATTTTGAACCCCTGTGTTTTATTCAGGAATCTGTCTTGACAGTTATTTGTATCTGTGGGCCAGATTAACCATTGTTTCCAATCAGGATGTGTTCTGTTTTGGTTTAATATATGGTTTACGTCTATCTCTTCATCCGTATCAGAGCTATTGCTAAACATTGTTGGCTTTGGAATAGACGGTTTATTTAAATCTTTGATTTTGGCTAGGCCAAGACAGGTGGTTTGTTGAACAGTGTCATTTAAAAATATCATTTGTTCTGGGATCATGCAAGCTCTAAACAAAGCTTCTAAACCCTGTACTTGCCATTCTTTTGTACCCCAAACACTTTTCAAATCAACATTTTTGTCCCAATAATCAAATCCAAAAGTATTCATTTCTTCGAAGAATGAATCTGAATATATCAACTTTGTGTTGGTTATCATGGTTTTCATCCCTGTCTTGTTTGACAATTTAAAATAAAATGTTTCAGCATTACTTGTGTTAAAACCTGAAAAATATGAATATTTGTCGTAAACGGTTCTTGAGCTCCCTTTTGGAGGTGTTGCACAATGTTCCCATTGATTATAATTTAAAACATTTCTAGGTTGTGCAGATTTATGTAAAAAGTGATTACCATAGTGGTTATAGCAATACATACTGTCATAATTTGTAGAACCCTGCAAATAATCATGTTTGGTAAATTTAGCAGACATTACTAAGTCAGACATCATGTTATTAATGCTTTCGAAGTCCCAATCATCAGCAAATGAGTTTGGTTTTGCAAAGTCACTCAAGGAGATCTTGATTTGGTGTGGATATTTCAGGATCTCGACCGGACCATAAATTTCATAGTCAGTGTTGTCCCAGGCTACCCCACCAGGTATAGGATTGGCTGTGAAGTTGGCTGAAGAAAGTTCTCTTTTCTCGACGTGTGAAGATGTGTGTGGTTTGAGGACCAAGTTGATGTTCTGACTGTTCTGTGTCCATTTTAGCATATTTTCCCTCAATGAAGCGTCCCAAAGTTAATACCATGATGAGCCAAAGTATGAGGATAAATGCACCAAAACCCACCCAAAATTCAATCCATGGAGAAATCAGATATGTTTCTTTCAGTTGGTTCAAAAGTTCCTTAGCTTTGTCTTTAAAGGATTTTGATGATGGCTGTGTCTTTGATTCACTGAGGCTTTCAGAGGAATCATCGAAGTTGATGAAGTAGCCGGATGCAGTTCTGTCAATTGTTCCAATTGCTTCAGGATTTTTGTTTCTTGAATTGTCACCTGGTACTTCATTATAGACTGGTGTGTCTCTGCTAAATGTTTTTGTTTGGGTTTTCAGAGGTCTGAGTTCTATTGCATTGTGGCATAGTCCTTGTTGTTCTTCTGTAGGCGTTTCGAATGTGATGAGCCTCTTTGTTAGGACCTCTGTACTGGTAGCAAACCTTGGTGTTCTGCTACTTATTGGGAGTCCACTTGGCCTACTGTTTGTTATCGGCCACATGTTGTGGTTTTACCAGGTCGATGGATACAACTCGGTTCTCCTTTTTACCAGCAAGTGGCGGTAGTACAACTGATCTTGTCCCGTTGACAGACAAGACAGGAACTGCTTTTCTGTAAGAAGGCCCAAATTCCTTCTTTACCGCGATCTTCTCTCTGACTAGATCCCCGACTTTTGGAATCCAGACAGGTCTTGCTGGGACAGGTGGTGATTCTTCAGTGGTTGTTGGCTGTTGTTTCAACTGTATGTTGCTCAGGTCTTTTCTTGTTTTGTTTAAGTCCTGCAAAATAGCCAAACGGTCTTTGACATCAAAGCTTTTTTCTTTAACCACTGAAGTCTGACTGTCGAGGTCAGAGATAATCATTCTAGTTCCAAATAATAATTCGTACGGACTGAATCCCTTCAGAGAATTTCTTGGCAAGTTATTTAGACTGCGTTGGACACTTATTAGATGTTTGACCCACCCAGCTCCCGAACCTAATACCTTTGCCGTTATAGATTGCTTTATGTCACGGTTTTTTCTTTCAACAATTCCGTTCCCCTCAGGGTGAAATGGACAAGAGTACCGCAATTGCACGCCCATACTGACCATGGCCTCCTTATAAGCCCGAGAGCTAAAAGCAGGACCATTGTCCGAATGCAGCATGCCAATTGCGTATGTGCCGATAAAGACTCGCAAATCTTTTATAACAGTTCTGCCGTCAGCCGTTCGCTGGGGCCACATCCATATAAATCTCGTGCATGAGTCCACTGCAACCAAGATATATTTATAGTTACCATCCCTTTGTAAGGGACCGCAGTGGTCTAGATAAACACAGGCTAATGGTTTATCCGAGATTAGAAGGGGCGGCTGCGCTGGACGTCTCACCGTTGATACTTTCATTTTTTGACATATTTCACATGCTAGAACATAGTTCCTCGTTTGTCTTCTCATTTGTGGCCACCAGTATCTCTGTTTTAATAATGATACTGTGGCTGAGACGCCAGCATGGATAGAAGCAAGCCCTTCGTGTGCCGCTATTATTAGTCCTAACCTATGTTCCATGTTTGGAATTGCCCTATCCCCCACTCCAGGGATTCGACCAAAAGGAACATTGTTTGCATCAGTTATGTATGAGTATTTCACTGGAAAGCCTTTAGGGAGTGGTTCTATCGAATCCTTTTCTGAAGCGCTGACAGCTTGTAATATTTCGCTGTCTATTTTTGTTTTTGACCGGGTGACGGCAGCTACGGAAGCCGTTTGCACAGCTGCCTTCGCGGCCTCATCAGCCAATGAATTCCCTGCAACGTGAACGCCATCACGTTGATGACTCAGTGTATGTATCACGTGAGTCTTTGGTAGTTCTTTTTGTAAAAGAGCTACTTGTTCCCAGAGCATTTTATGCTTGATTGTGCCACCTTTCGCATCCTTGAAACCGTTCTGAAGCCAGATCTGCAAGTATTCATTATAAGACTGAACGCAATAATACGAATCGCACACTATGAGTGTGGGGAATTCTCGATCGGTATTTTCAAGCGCCATCTTAAATGCTAGTAGTTCAGCTCGCTGAGCTGTACAATCTCCTAGGGATTGTGTTTTAGTGAGGGTTGGTTTAAATTTCCCTTCGTGCCAACGACCTTTAACAATCGCGCACGCAGCACTGTAAGCTTGTTTACCCCCTACTGCGGGTTGTGCTGATCCGTCTGTATATATTATACAGCCGTAGTGATCTAGAGGCAGAATTTCGGTTGGCGGAGGACATTCAAATTCATATTGGAGAAATTCTTGTGTTTTTAAGTAGGGATCAAATTCGTACACCACGTCTGTTGCAGCAAGAGAGTTAGCCCATTGTATCCATCTTGGATGGAGTGCTTTAGCATTTGGAATGCTTGCCTTTGTTACCGCCTCTAAGGCTGGTATTGGTGTCACGATTACTATTCGTTTACCTTGTGCCAGGGCTCGTTCTTTTGCTATAGCTGTCTGTGTTGCTGTAAGAATTTTTTCCGTTGGGCTAAATTTCATTTCAGCCTTAGTGTACAAGTGTGATTTGAATGCAATTGGTACCTTTTCTCCCTCATTAGAGGTCAGGTATGTGAATCCGCATCTCCCTGGGATGACTCGAATCACAAGATTGCGTGTGTTATCACGTGTTTCTAATTTTGTTTTAATTAGCATGTCTGTTTGTAAGGATCTCAAAATTTCTGTGTGTGTTTGAGTCCAATTGGATCTTTTAAAGTCTGGTTTAATTAGATCATAAAGGGGTTTGACCCTTTCTGCGTAATTTGCAATGTATGTTCTTCCGAAATTTAGGAAGCCTAGAATTGACTGTAGGTTTTTTAGTGTTTTAGGAGCTTGGATTACGGCACATTTCTCTAGGAAATTGTCTGCCAGGCTTTTAGCTTCACTTGATAACTCATATCCTAAGAATAGGACTGTCAGATGGGCAATTCTGGATTTTTTAAAGTTGAATTTGTAACCCTCTGCTGCGAACCCAAGTATTATGGTGTTCACTCTTTTCAAGTGAGTATCCAAGTCATCGTCTGTTAAGTAAATGTCGTCGACATAAGATAATGCTTCATCATCATATAGTTGCAGTAATTCTGTTACTCTCGCTGAGAATACCCCCGGGCTCTACTTGTACCCCTGGGCTAACCGACAGAATTGCTTTTGAGTGCCATTTACTGAGAATGCAGTTAAATATCTGCTCTCTGGTGCTATGTTTTGACAAAAGAATCCATTGGAGATGTCCAAGGTTGTTTTGTATTTTTTGCGCACTATGTTATTCATTAGTGCAGCACTGTGTGAGTTTTGCACTGCAAAGGTTTTGCAACATGTGTTAAGGTGTCGGTAATCCAAAACTAGACGATATGAATTGTCTGGTTTGGAGACCGGAAACAAAGGATTGTTCATTTGTGAGGTGCAAGTTTCAATCACCCCCTGTTATTCTAGCTGATCTAGTATTTCATTTACCTGTTTTTTAGCTTCTTGCTTAATTGGGTACTTCCTTTGTGCAGTAGGTTGTGATTTTAACTGGATTTTGTGAGGAGGAGAATCCTCATCCCATCCTACATGATTTTTATATAAAGCAGGTGCTAAGGCCACTGCCCACTTTCTAGCAAGTGTGTATTTTTTATGAATCGGGATTTGATTCGAGAAGGCAGGCATAATTACTTCTTCGCCATGAGGGCACTCCCTGACAAACTCTGGTGGCCAGTCTTTTTCAGCTAGAAGGATGTCATAACCCTTGGAGAGGTTATCCCAAAATAGTCCCCTTATTTTCCTAGTCTTATCTCCCTCTATACGTAATGTTATCTCGTATATCTTGTGGGGTTTGCTGACACTGGTGTCTGCAGTTTCCACTTGAAGATATTCATTCGTGTCCACTGTCTCCAGATGATTCATAAGGACTTTGCGAGCTGTGCTCACTTCTGCTGCGCTGTCTAGCATTGTCTGAGCCCACTCTCCGTTTTTCAGTTGTGTCCTCAGTATTCTCGGCATTGTTAACTACCTTGATACTGGCTACCTTCTTTTTTGGAAATTGTAATTTCTTTTTTTGTTGAGCAGGTTCCTTGTCTTTGGACTTGGCGTGCTCTTCTCTTTGTTCTGATCGTCCTCTTCTTTCCGATTTCTGCGAGGAAGTCTGAAAAGATTGAGAGGGACGTGTATCAATGTCTGGATATCTATCAGGTTTTTTAATATTATCCCTATTTCTAAGGTTATATCTTTTCCCAGAGGGGTCACTCTGGGGTGACCTGTGTCTCTGGTTCGGAGATTTCTCCCTTCGCCTAGGAGACCTTCCTCGGGACTGGAATTTCTTTTCTTTTGGATTGGATTGTTTGTTTCCATCCCAGTTCTTTTTTGGTGAATTATTATTAAAAAATATTTTTTCTGGACTTTCAGTCAGTTGCGGTTTTACTGGTATTCCACCTAAACTATCTCTACCTAGTTCTTCATAGGATTTTTCTATGATTCTGGCAATTTCAGCTGGTTGGTCTGCTATATCTGTCTCTTTTAACCTCTGGCGGATCGCCACGTTTGCTGCTTCACCTTTTATATTGGCTAATAATATAGCCGAGACCTGCTTGAAGTCTTTCAGTAATTTCATACCAAGAGTTAAAGCTGGTTCTGGACAGTATTCATCTTGAATTTGTTTTAGCACATCTGGTATTACCGAAATGGATGGAACACCGTGCGTTTTTGTGTAGATTGAAGCAAAGACTGTACCCCAAGTGTCACAGTCCTCTATGTGTGGTGCGATTCCCATTGGGAGACATATAGTCAGAATCCTGTGTTTTTCTAGCGGGGTGGTGTCAGGAAACACCGCCTCTATTTGGGTGATTTTCTGTGCCAACCAGAATGGTATCTGTTCCCGTTTAGCCGGAACTTTACCTAGGCAGGATTGGATGTTCTGTGGTGTGATTTTATTTGTGTTCCCCTGGTGAGGGGTCAGCTGTGGAAGTTTAATCGCTGGCTGAATTGTTGAAGTCCGCATTACATACTGGACTAATTGTCTATGAATTTTTAGTAATTGTTTTAGCTGTATTAACAGCTCTCCTGTAGACATTCCTTCGATGTCTGGGTGTGGTGTGTATCCGGCTAAGACCGGCCACGTTGCTCCTGGTCTACCTAAAGGACCAAGCCTGGTGATGTGATTATTATGTATTAGGGCGCCATCAAATAAGAGCAAATGCTCTTGGAATTTGAGTGGTACTTCCACCTCCTTGAAAGGAGTGTAAATGTCGGGTGGAACCTCTATTTTGTAATAGTGGAAGTACTTTGTTACAGCATTTGCTGCTGGAAAATGTATCCATGTATAGTATACCTCTGTCTGCCGATATTCGTGTGCCTCAATTACGAATATGACTGTGCCACCTCTAGGTGTCAGTCCATTTTCTATAAGTTTTAAGGTTATAGATTTCCTTTTGGCGACCGGGATGAGTATTATATCCCCGTCCGCATCTAGTGCTGCAGTATCAGCTGCTGCTATTTCAGCTGCTAATCTAACTGCCTCTCTTTCTTCATCACTGTCTCCCATTTTACCGACAGGATGGTATTATGTTTGTTTGCAGATCAGGTTTCTTATGGAACAAAGATTAGATGCACAATATTTTGGAACTGTTTATCCTTCAACGTTGACTATACCAAGAACCTTACATAGGAGTTCCCTCCTGCGAGGTTTTGGAGGATATTACCTTTCACCCACTCCAGACGTCTTTGGAGTATTTGGAAAAAGGGGTCTGAGTGAGAAAGCACGACTGAGTTACTCTAAATGTCTTACGTTAGTTTTATCGCCCTTTCCAAACACGTTGGGCGCCATGTAGTGTAGTTCCTATCTTCCCAATAGGCTCTGCGCATTGGAATAATACCTACAGCAGTAAAGGCCTAGGCCAGACGTTAACTAGGTCTACTACTGTCGATACTAGACTTAAGTTTTGGGTTTGCCAGCGTAGCTCAGAGTTCGCTAGAAACTTTCTCGAATGTTCAGGAAAGAATTAACTCCCCTGATTAGACAAGAAGGGATTTAGTTTCTGACAACCATAGAACATGACAACTTTGCTCTCCCCTAATCAAGAGTGTATCTCCAGAGTCGTGTGAGCACAAGGCAATTATTTTACTCAGTCAGTACGTGCATTCTTATTCTCATCAGATTGTAGAGAAAAGGAAGAGACGGGCGTGTTCAATAAAAAGGTGTTATTTATTGATCAGTCTCTTTTCTCGTACAAGAGAAATGGATCGATATTATTGCAATACTTATAGTTAAGTAAAGTGCATACATTAAAAGCAATAGTATAAAATAATACTGTAAAAACATTGATATGGTTTCTGAGCCATATGATGTTTAAAATGATTAAAATATATTTACATACACATATACATTTGACTAAACGTACTCAACTGGTGTTTCTAAATACGCCTACCCCGTGTACCTGACCTAAGTCTAATGCGTGGGCGGGAATAGAAAGTTACAGTTTAAGTTAAGTTTGTTTTTGCCAAGTGAATAACTAAAGAATTCTCTGTGAGGGGTTATTCAGTTCTGTACCTGGAAGTTAGGATGAATGAGGAATGGTATCTCTTTCTCTGCTCTCGATATTCCAGGCTACCTGCGAGGGCTGTCCGAAAGCGCCGTTGCTGGGTCTCTCGGCAGGAGATAGCAGCGCGTCTCTCAGCGCGTCAGGAAGGCGGGGCTGCTGCCAGCGGGGTCTGCTCTGCTTCTGGGCTTCGGCAAGTATGGCTGCTCCGTCTCGTCACCACGCGTGTGTTTGCATAGGGCAAGATCGGCAATATTTATACCTTAAAGGTGCCGAGATTGACGTAAGGATGGACATAGATACGTCAATAAAGATGTCATACGACTTGCTCGTTAGCACATTCTTTTACTGAAGTTCTCTGTGAAATCAAAACAATGGCCGCACGGATTTTCCAGGTTGTCATAGGTTTGATTTGTTATGAGAACGTCGTATGCCTTATCAGGGGCTGGAGGAATGTCGCTTGTCTAATTAGATCTCAAGCGTTATGACCTAATCAGATAACACGTTCCTGTGCCGTAGTGTGACTGCGTCAGATAACGGTATCTGCATCATGGGGGCTTTTCTTGCCTCATGGGCTGACTGTTAGTTAACTTGATAGTTAGTTTAACCAGAATAGGGTCAGGAATAGGGGGATCGATTCAGAACCTATAGGAATACATGACAGCTTGCCGGCAAATCACAATACTGCTGTGTGCCACGTGGAACTCTGTTGGCCACCTGCAACAAATGCACTACACTATGGTGTGCCACTGGGACCTCTGTTGGCTGCCTGACAAAGCCTTATCTTCATTTATCAATGTATTCATTTTATGTCCTTTAAATCAGTGAAATATGGCCTGGGGGTTATAACTGAGCACAAGAATGCGAGGAAGGTGTTAATGATGATGTCCTGTAGCCGAGATGTAGTTTAAGTAGGTTTATTTAGTCTTAGTTGCAGGTAGTTAAGATCATGTAGAGGAGCCCCACCAGGAGAAGCCTGCCTGCTACTCAGCCCATACTCCAACTGTGACACTTCACTTGACAGGCACCCAAACATTCCATTCATCATCACCACACCAATATTCCATGCAGCACATTCATACTGGCTGAGCAGCTAGGGAGAAAGCAACAGGGTAAATACACATACAGGATAGTACATATTCTCCCCCTTTATATAACTCAAAAATGAAATTGGAAATCTGAATAAGGCTTTAACAAAAAGAGCCATAAAAAGAGAAATTATACTAAAGTATACAAGTGCAAGCAGGAATTAAGCATAAACCTGAAAGAGCCATAATATATATACAATGAAAAAGCACAGTGCGCATTAAAGAACAATACAAAGAAGATGAACAGAAAAATATACAAGAGCGAATGAAGTAGATGCAATAGATAAAAGTACAAGATAAGATGAAGAAGATGCATATTTAAATATACAGGAAAATAGAGAAGATGCATTGATAAATATACAGGATAATATAGCACACATCGTTCCCCTCTATGAATTTCATAAAATATGACATAAAATATGGGAGAAGAAACAACATGTTAGATAAACAACACAATCACATCTATGACTATCACCAACTACATGCACTGGCCAGACAGGCAAGTAGGAGGCACAACACAGCGTGACATGAACTAGTCGTGTGAACGATTGACACACAGGTATAACATAAAAGTAATGGGTGCAGTACACCTGACCAAACGTCCCCAAAACAAGGGCGAGTGGATTAACCTGTAAGATCAGGTGACACTCACACCGAACCAACATCCTTTGTGTAAAGAAGATTAGGGAAAACTGTGAAAATGGGTGACACCAGCCCATACAGCCGCTCCCAACCTAAGGGCAGCAAACACAACGTGTAGCATAGGGTGACTTACACACTAGCAAACAAAACATATAGCACAGTGTGACTTAAACACTGTCCAATCATCCCTCATGTATGGGTATAACATGTGAACTATCTAAAAGGGACAAGTACCTCTTCAGGCTCCCCTAATGTAAGTATCTGTAATGAAAAATTGTAGAAATAGGACTATCACCCATTTCCCTCCCTCTACTAAGGATGTGTAGTGACTAACATACTAATGGGTGCACAACACCCACTTAGTCGTCCCTCATGTAAGGGTACACCAAACGCTTTTAAAATTGTCAAAACCTACACATAACACAATACCATTTGTAAGGGATATGTAAACTATAATGAAGAAAACTAGTGTGAATGTAATGTAAAAATGTTGAATATCAACCTGAAATAAAAGAACACATGGATACGAGAACTGTATTTCCACAACGCAAATACATATGCAACCACATCACCACAGTAACGACAATATCAGCCACCACAAGACAGAAGGAACATCTCACATCGAATAAGTGTAACCACATTTGTCAACTCCCTAGTAAGAATCTTAAACATCAGACAGAGTTTGAAAAAAACACACAGAAGCAATGTATGCTACTGCAATGAACTCTTAGGAAGAAAACATTCTAAAAGCAAGTCAACAATGAAAATAAGGCAGATGCCTGTGAAACCAAAACAATTTAATGATGGTACAGCACAACAGTCTGCATAAAGAAAGAAAGTTCCTGGTGAGTAGCCTCTCACCCGATTATACTGCACACTGGACAAAATAGGAACAACAGATCACCTCTGACATGTCTGAGCACAAGATGCCAAATCACAGAACAAGACGGCTGTCTTGGTGCGAAGCGGGAGCACCACGAAACATTGATACACTGTGCAGCACGGGAAACATCCTTTACAATGCAACCATTACATTGCACTACACTTCCAACGCAGTCATTAAATTGTAACATCCTTTTCAACGCATGTCACTACAATGCAGGCATTACAATGCATGACACTACATTGCATGACACTACATCGCATGTCACTACAACGCAGGCATTACGATGCATACAATTACAACGCATAGTACCCCTACACTATCCAAAACGTACTCTTTTGTTGCCCCCCCTGGAGTTAGAATAGTAATTTTTACCCCTACACTATCCAACCCTTACCCTACTGTTGCACCCACTGGAGTTAGAATAGTATTTTTTACCCCTACACTATCCAACACTTACCCTACTGTTGCACTCTCTGGAGTTAGAATAGTAATTTTTTACCACTATACTATCCAATACTTACCTTAAATTCAATGTAATGGTATGCGTTGTAAAGGTATAATGCGATCTAATGGAATGCGTTGTAAAGGTAGTTTCTAAAAATACGATGTAGTGTCTTGCTATGTAATGGAGTGCGTTGCAAAGGATGTTGCGATGTAAAAACTGTGTTGTAAATGTATGCGTTGTATCGTCATACATTCGTGCAGCACTGGTAAGCACACAACATTCCAAGCACATGAACAATCAGAAAAATGTGCTTCCTGTATGCCTGCCCCCTCGTCCTTGCATGTGTGCAGGTATTTTCCTAACCCGCATGCACACTGAGAAAAGTCTTGATGAGATGGCAGACGCCTGAACAAGGCTTGTTATGATTAGATTTGCCCGGCTTACCTGCTGTCTTAAATACCAGCTGGTCACAACACCCCGACCGCGCAGGTAGAAACATCCTGGCTCACTGCGACACACTACTGGCTGGCAAAACGGGGAACACCATAGCCAGGAGGCTTGCGAGTTGGCTCCACAACCAAGATGGCAGCGCTCAGTGGTGGAGGGTACCATGTGGCTGCAGGCGCGTGCGTTTGCCAAACATCGTGGTGCAGCACTTGGCGATGGAGCGAGAGGAAGACATAGCTGCTGGTCACGCAGCACCAAGGCTCTCACTCAAAGCAACAGCTAGGAGTCGCGAGCACAAGAAAACTCTTACTCGTAAAAGAAGCACTGGAGCCTCGCGCACACAGGTAAAAGTTTTACATTTAAGTTCACTTCAGGCCAGGCAATGACAATATCGCCAAAGACAATAAAAACATGCGGGTACATCTGCTTACCGGCTCCATTATGAATCCAAGGCACAAGCATTGACGATGACCGTGCAGCCTGTCACACCCCTCAAAACAATCTATGGGACTGCTATGCTGTTGCAAAGACTTCCAACTCTTGCAAACATCATAGGGCATTATCCATTTGAATGGTCTAATTAAAAAGACAAACACTGTAACAGGCTTGCTGGTAATTTTTCGCCCAAAAAAATGAAAGTCCATTATGTTAGTAAGATTGTCTAGTTGACACCATATTAGAAAATTAAACAAGCGATGACCAGGAAGCCCCCCCTGGCAGGGCTGTCCTCTTTAAACAGGACACTGGTGGGGCATCCAGGCATGGTGCTTCAATCCACAGGCATGTTTCTCAGTTTCTGAAAGTTACTAGATTTTTATCTCTTCTTATGAGTGAAAGCTTCACTAATAGCAGTAGTAATGCGTAGATTTGTCTCCAGATCATTGCCTAAATGTAATGATGATGTAGTTTAAGTAGGTTTATTTAATCTTAGTTGCAGGCAGTTAAGATCATGTAAAGGAGCCCCACCAGGAGCAGCCTGTCTGCTCCTCAGCCCATACTCCAACTGTCACACTTCACCTCACAGGCACCCAAACATTCAATTCATCATTACCACACCAACTTTCCAAGCAGCAAATTCACAGTGGCTGAGCAGCTAGGGATAAAGCTACATAATAAATACATATACAGGATACTAGATGGTGCTTCACTGCTTGTAAAATAGGTTGGATGGATGGCGATGATTTTTCATTTTGGTGTGAGATGATCTCTCAAATCAGGGGGTGCCTGCGAGCTTGGCTAGGAAAAAAGGTCATGTAAGATCTAAGGTTCATGAAATGATGGGTAAAGTTTGAGTCAGGTGAAACCACCTTTCTAAGTGAAACCAGAAGCTAGACATGTTGTATACTTTAAGAGGTACACATTGGCAGAGTCAGGCCTTTGCTTCAGCAGGTCTGCATCATGCCTGCTGCAGCAGGTGAAGGGATGGAGCGTCATGTCACGGCATGGCATGGCAAGGCACTGCCCTGGGCTGGATTAGGCTGGGCTAGGGTGGGGTACCCTGGCACTGGGGTTTAAACACCCCATTTCCTTCCTTCCCACAATTTCACATATGCCCAGGTTCTCTATATGGGATGACTACAGGCATTTTGGGACACTGCTAAATGAGGGTGACGTACCCATGTGCCGCCTTCGAGTGGCAAAATCCTCAGCCTAAACGAGGTAGGCTTCTTTCAAATTCTGCTGAATGTCATATGTTCGAGGCAGTATCACGGCGTCATCCGGCGACGTCTCAGTAGAAAGTAAGCATGGGAGGACATTATTTTCATAGGACAGCCCTCTTCTCAGTCGCATTATTATGCTGCAGTTGCCATGTAGCATTACTAGAAGGCAGCAGTATGAACATAAATGCAGAGGATTTTCTTCTGTTTGCTTACTTACCTCTTGTTCATGTTGGTATTTGCTGGGTCTACTGAATAAAGGACTGCGACGACTGAGTGAATGAGTAATGAGCTGGCCTGCATTTGTGGTGAAGGGGGAACGTTAGGAATGAAAACAGGAAGATGAAAGTATCAAAGCATGGGGTGCGTGGCCTGGCACCAATGTATACAGAATTCAACACATTTACAGAAAGAACTCAATTCAAACCGAAATTGTGTTTTCTTTAAAAAAAGAAGATAAAAAGAAAGGAAAAAGGAGTAAGAAAGGATAAAGAGACAAGGGACCAAATAATATTTTTTCAATTAGCACAACAGGAAAAAATCAACAGGTAATTTAAAAAGATATCTAAGAACTTTTTTATTATTTGTTATTAATCAGAATAATACGCTCATGAGTGAATTGTTGGTTGCTAAAAATACAGTACATCAATAAAAACCAAACAAGTGGCGAACACAACTTCTGTTCAAAATAGAAGGGTTTCAATATACACATCAAATTATGAGCCCTCTATAATTTTGGTGCCACCAATATGTCGACGGCGTTTCAACCGCAGTGAAAACTTGCGGTCATCATCACCACATACGATGTTGGTATTTTTGTCCGTTTGAAAGAAGATCTAATCACTCTCATTCCAGTAGCGTATCCTGCTGTCTCCTAAACTTTCGTCAGGGTACGCTACTGGAATGAGAGTGATTAGATCTTCTTTCAAACGGACGAAAATACCAACATCGTATGTGGTTACTTCGCCGTATCCTTAAACAAATCTATTAGAACTACTCACGCTCCTACGTTCTCTCTGTCCTGATGATGACCGCAAGTTTTCACTGCGGTTGAAACGCCGTCGACATATTGGTGGCACCAAAATTATAGAGGGCTCATAATTTTATGTGTATATTGAAACCCTTCTATTTTGAACAGAAGTTGTGTTCGCCACTTGTTTGGTTTTTATTGATGTACTGTATTTTTAGCAACCAACAATTCACTCATGAGCGCATTATTCTGATTAATAACAAATAATAAAAAAGTTTTTAGATATCTTTTTAAATTACCTGTTGATTTTTTCCTGTTGTGCTAATTGAAAAAATATTATTTGGTCCCTTGTCTCTTTATCCTTTCTTACTCCTTTTTCCTTTCTTTTTATCTTCTTTTTTTAAAGAAAACGCAATTTCGGTTTGAATTGAGTTCTTTCTGTAAATGTGTTGAATTATGTATTCTTTATCCTGAACTATTGTTTGGAACAATTATTCACTACCCCTGGTTCAGGTGGGTGGGTTGCCTCTGTGGTTATACACTACTGGCACCAATGTAGACAGGAGTAATGTGCGGAGCTCCAGCCGGCATATCCCCCGTTAGTAACTATCCTGATCTCCAGGCGCACCAATTTTTAGCAATCCACGAGGCTGAAAACCCCCAGGGAACGCCTCTTCAACATAAACCTGAAAAGCGGTCCTGCAACGCGGAAAAGTGCACAACTTTTATCCGAAGGGAAGCTGCGCTGAGTGAAACATGATGCAGAGGGGCAGTCACCTCTGAAGATTGAAGGGGACGGTGGGTGGAGGTGGCGATGGGCACCTGTGATGGAAGTGAGAAGTGGGGTCTTGGAGACAGCGGAGAAGTGCCCCAAGGACTCACCACCGGCAGACCGGAGAGCACCGCCAAAAGGTGGAGAAACATGCTCCGGCGGTAGTGCACCAGGGGGGGCTGCTTTAATCTAGGAGAGCGCCCCTTGTCGACAGTAGCTGAGAGCCTGGTAATACCCACGCGGCTGCGGAAGAGGGGGCAGCCCGAGGGAGAGAAGTGACTGAGCTGGTGGGGTCCTCAGCTCCATGCAGTAGCCCCGGAATGAGCAGCAGGCAGAGCGACCCTAGAGGCAGCGAGGAAGTGCCCCAACTACTGGCAGCCGGTGAGTCAGTGAACAAGGCCAAGCAATTCACTACGGGTCACTGGAAAGGACTGTGAATGACGCAGCATAGCAAAGGGACCTGCTGCAGTGATGACAGCAGGTCGGACCCCCCCTGGGGGCATCATTGATGGACACCTGGCAACCCCGAGCAGCTGAGATCACAGGTGGAGGGGCATGAGTGGCAGAAGCACCCACACGGATAGAGGGCCCCGGAGGAACATACTGGCCCCAGGCCTAGCGGAGATCTGAGAGAGCAAGGCCTGAGAGACGTGGGCATTAGGCATAACTTAGCAGACTGGAGGGAGAACCCCTAGAGCCCTACGAAGCCTGAGGTGATGAGCGCTGGGGTGACTGCGGCCAAGAGAAGACAGCGCAGTTGGTTCAGGTCAGTGGAAGATGGCAGGAGGGCATGAGGGGGCAGCCATTGAAGAGCAGCTGATTGCATAGACCAGGAACCAGACGCGCAATAAACCTGACCCAGCCAGCTGTAGTGGGCTGTGGATTTGCACTGGGCAGCGCACCAAAGGGCAGCACGGGGAGCAGCCCATTGTGACATGAAGAGGCCATAGGAGCCATTAGAGAACCACCTGCATTGGCTGGCCCTCTTAACGCTGCGAGAGCAGAGCCCCATTGCGAGAGATGGGAAAAGTACCCATGTGGAAAGGATATAGCGCCCTCGGCATGGGAGGAACCGGAACCCAGACGGATGACGACGACGAAAGCATGGAGTTGGGAAAAGATGCCCTATGATGTGGCCCACCTTGACAGATATCATGCAGGCCATTACGGCCTCCAGGGAGGCATAGGAGGTGAAAATAGATGCAATAGGAACAGATCTAAGCCTATTGAAAGATGACCACCACAAACTAAAGGAGAGGGTGGAAACCACTGAAAAAACACTCAATGATCTCCCGGAGACAGAAGTCACCTTACAAAAATCACTCAGTGAGGTGGAGGCCAAGATTAAAGTTCTCAAAGTAAGAGCTGAGGACAGTGAGGGGTGATCTTGTAGAAATAGTCTATTCATTGTGGGAGTACATGAAAAAGAAGAAGGCACAGACAAGGTACAATTTCTGGAGGGGTGGATTAAAACCGAAGTAGCCCCGGAGGGGTTCTCCCCTTTTTATGCACAGGAAAGAGCTCACAGGTTCCCAACCAGACTACCCTGACCTGGGCCCCTCCTCGTCCTATAGTGGCGCAACTCCAGCATTTTAGAGATATGGATCATGTCCTACACCAAGCCCGTCAAAAGCAGGACCTGGAGATGGACAACAGCAAAATCATGATATTCCCAGGCTTTATCAGGGAGGTGCACCATCAAGGAGCCTCAAAAAGAAACTACGCCAACTACAGATTACTTATGCAAAGTTGTTTCCAGCAAGATTACGAGTGGCTGATAAAGCAGGTGTGCAGTTTTTTACTACACTGCAAGAAGCATGGGAGTGGTTGGACTCTAGACAAGGCCACGAAAGGCATAATTACTCACCAGATCTGACACAGAAGCACGCAGAAAAGAGCAAGAGCACGACTCTGGCACCGTTCTCCAAGGGGGTCAGATCCGAAAGGCTCAAAGCACTGCAAGCAGTTGCAGAACTTAGCCAGGGTGGCTCCAGTCCTAGGTCAAACAAGAGTGGACAGGAAGCAGGCAGGTCGAATGGGTCGCTGGCGGCCAGCGCTAACGAAGATTCAGACACTGAATTGCCGGAGGTCACACCCCAGGCCGCGGATGATATATCGTGATGAGTTGAGCCGAGAAGAAGAAGTAGTTATGCATCACAATGCCAGATTGGCCAGAGACTGAGACTGGGGTCATAACTCCTACTGGCCAGATGGAAGAAATATAGCATATGAACTGGGGCTGATAATCAAGTCAAGACACTTGGGGATTTGGCGGCGGTGGCCCGGGGCCTGTAGTGTAAGCTGCATAGCCCCACAACCACTAGAGGACTTTTTTGTAACTTGGATGGGAACTAGTTTGCCTGTACCTGTCCTGGGGAAGGGGAGTTGGGGTTCTTGTTTAATTCAGGGGTTGTTTTTAGGGACCAGGCATGCCAAACTGAAATAGCTACAAGTGAGGAGATGAGACCAGCATAATGTTACCCCCCATAGATCTTAAATGCATATCATGGAATGTGCGGGGATGCATATTATGTCGCGGCGCCATGTGTACTTAGGGGTCCATTAGGATGGCGGGCGGATTGCCCCCGCCAGGCAGGCGGTAGCCACCGCCGGCCTGGCGGTGGCAATCCGCCCGCCATCCTGACTAAAAACATCCCCCGCCATATTATCATGGCATGGTTGGCCGCAGCGGACGGAAAGACCGTTCGCCACTTTTCCGCCCCGGTCGCCTTGCGGCCAGGGCGGAAAAGGGTTTATATGGTGGCGGTGTCTATTAGACACCGCCAGCCATATTAGGATAGGCATTTGGGAATGCCTTTCGGAAAGGTATGCGGAGTCCCCCTGCGGGGGCCCGTTGCAGGCCCCCAGGGACTCCGTGGGGGTGGGGGGTGCACATGGGGGGTACCCATGGTACCCCCCTGCATTTCAATGCACAACATGACAGGCACCTCGCGGTGCCTGTCATGTTGTGCATTGAAATGCACAACGTGCATTTTTAGCATTGCGGCCCGCCGCAATGCTAAAAATGCGGGAAGCGCCCGCCACTGTGGCGGGCGCATCTTAATATGTAAAACGGGACCCCCGCCCTTATGGCAGGTGGTCCCATTCACCGGTAGGATGACGGGCAGACAAAGTCCGCCCGTCATCCTAATGGACCCCTTAGTGAGGAGAGGGGTGCAAATCGCGCTGCTGCAGGAGACGCACATAATGGCAAAAGAAGGTGCCGCACTCCAGCATAGATGGAGGGGCCAGGTGTTCTACACAAACTACTCAGCCTTCGCCAGGGGAGTCCTAATTTGGGTGCGGGCGGGATTACCTTTCCATTGCATGGGAGAAATAATCGACCCTGAGGGAAGGTATGTCATATTGTCAGGCTGATTGGATGAAAGAGATATAACATTGGGAGCCTTTATGGTCCTAACGCAGAACAAGCCTCGTTCCTGACTTAGCTTTCCAGAACGCTGTCTCCAGTGCTGATGGAATCAATAATACTAGGGGGGGACTTTAATTGTATCACAAATATGGGGCTGGATCATTCCCACCCTCCTCTCCCTGCCGCTCCCATACATAAGCTAGCAGAGGCACTGCACTGGCAGCAGCGATAGGGGTTAGTGGACACCTGGAGATTGCAACGCCCTGGGGACAGAGACTATTCCCTTTTCTCTGCACTGCATGAGCTACATGTCCGACTAGATTCCATACTGTGCTCCACTGATGTGCACAAATGTGTACAGACCAGCGTATATCTTGCCAGAACAATTTCGGACCATAGCCCGTTATTACTGGGACTAATTTGCTGTGAGAGACCTAAAATCCCGACCTGGGACCTGAAGCACAGGAGGACCAGGTCTTCAAAGTGACAGTGGGCACCGCTATCGGACAATATTTTGTAGAGAATACTGGCACAGCGACAAACAAACTAATAGAGTGGGACGCCTTTAATATAGTTATACGAGGGAGGTGTATCTCGGAGATGGTGAGAGTACGGACGGTGCTTCTGCAGGACACACTGGTGGCCGAGCAGAAACTTCGAGACCTAGAGAAGGAAAGGCCAGAAAGGAGAGAGAAGCAGGAGGAGCGCCTGACAGCCAAGGAAGCAGGAACCGAACAGGTGGAAAGGCTACGTTGCTTCGACTACAAAAATTATGTGGTCCGGGCTCACTCTGAAACAGACAAATCTGGGGCCTTACTGGCCTGGTTGACTAACCCAGCTTGGAGAGGCCTGGTCATACTAGAGCTAAAAGTGCAGGATGGAGAGATTGGCTGACGACAACAGGATATTAATGACATGTTTATGGATTATTACACAGACTTCTATAGGAGTAGACTCAGTCCGGCGAATGAGGAACTTGACGACTTTATAAGCAACATAGAGCTACCGGCAGTGTCAGAGGAAGTAGCAGACTCCCTGGGAAGAGACATAGAGTTGAGCGAGGTGAGGGGGGCCATCAAGAACATGGCCAGGAATAAGACTCCAGGGATAGACGGACTCCCGATAGAGTTCTACTCAACATATGTTGAATTACTAGCTCCCAGACTGGTAGAACTATGTAACCTGGCGAAACAGGAGGGAAAACTACCTACCTCAACGAAAGAAGCGGTAATCATCCCGCTGCTGAAACCAGGGAAGCCTTGCTTGTGTGGGGTGGATCTGCACACCAGTATTCGATTATATAATTAGGTTATGTGGGTTCTGAGGAAATTTTAGCGTGCTTACTAGCATGAGGGTTGCGTGCCTAACTCCCTCCTAAATAATAATCATTCAGATACAAGTCCAGGGAGACCCTGGGCTGCTAGAAGCACAACAGTTGGGCATTAAGCCTCTAAAAATTAAATGGAATTTTTTCACGTTTTCATTTATTTTTTAACCAGTAGCTTATTTGCTCATAAGTAGTAGTCATCAAAAATATTTATACACATATGTTTCAAAAGATCATTCGTTATCTATATCAACATTAGACATTTGAAAATATTAACAAGACATATTTTCAATTCCTGTTGAATGGCAATAACAGTTCATCAATATTAAGTATTCAAAAACAATAACCAATATCCCAATGCATTTCGGGTTACGTAAGGAACCCTTCTTCAGGGGATTAATTATATGCAGTCAAAAATTCAATCGTCCTTGAATGATTGGTTTCTCAATATGCAGATTCTACAGGATCTAAAAGGCAACAACATACCAGAATATATTTTGAATTTTTTCATATGTACAAGAATTCGTCACAAGAGAACATTCTGGAGTGAACACTGAGGAAAAAAGCCAAAGTACATGCCACCAAAAGATGACACCCGTGTCATACTCAACAGTCACTGAATGTGGGGTGCAAAAAATAAAATAAAACCAACTCATTATTAAAAATTAAACGTGCTACACTCTCAAAAGTGTGAAACAGGCTACAAAACCGTGACATTAAAACACATGCCGGTGACAGTTACACCGTGTGAATATGCAGTGTTGAAGTTTCTACCCTAAAATCTAAAGGTGCATCTTCAAGAAAAAAGAGTACGTACACTCGTGAAAGCAGTCTCACGTTTATCAAATGGAGCCAGCATCAATGACCCTTTCTGTATCAAAACCTGAACAACAAGTAAATAAATGGGAGCCTTTGTTACTATAGTGCACTATGTATATATACCGGTGTGATTCTGAAGTCAAAAGCGCATCTTACCGTCACCTTCAAAAACGGGTGATGACGCTGCTCAAAAAATGGTCGCCCAGCAACATTCTGTGTGTTGAAATAAGACTCACGGTCAGTCCAATACTGAAAAGCTGCCACCCTTACCAAAACTGACTATTGATGTTATTTCGGCAACTAACCTGCCGCCTCCAACGTCGGCGTCCTGAATGAGTTTCTCCGGTGCGAGTCCGCCCTACCGATCACGTGGTGCGGAACTCGCCCGGCGGTTACTACCTTACTCAACACAAAGGAGGGACAATAGTCGCATCGCTTTGTTGTACCTCACTAAACATGGCGATTAGAGTGCGCCCTGCAGCCTGAGCTCTGCGTGCTCTGCGTGCGTCATTCGTATGGATCATCAATAAATCTACTCGGAGTGTTCTAATGGGTCACTAATTCTAGAATCCTATATCCTGAGCTGAGACAGTGGAATGGTGGTGTAATACCCTCCTTAATGAGAATATACACAGTAGTGTGTTGAAATAAACTCAGGGAGTCTCAGCCATACTGCCATTGATTCTTGTTATAATCCTACGCTTGAAACAAAATCATCTAAAGTAACAAGGTGAAGGTGAAAGTAAAAATGGAGAAACATAATAAGTGCTAAAAAAGTAAAAAGAGTAATTCATGACTCAATTACACGATTTATGTAAGAGCTGTAACAGAAATGAGAAAAAGAAAAGTATGAGTGATTACCAAGACTCAGAAATGAGAAAAAGAAAAGTATGAGTGATTACCAAGACTCAGTGTGGGAACACTGAGTCTTGGTAATCACTCATACTTTTCTTTTTCTCATTTCTGTTACAGCTCTTACATAAATCGTGTAATTGAGTCATGAATTACTCTTTTTACTTTTTTAGCACTTATTATGTTTCTCCACTTTTACTTTCACCTTCACCTTGTTACTTTAGATGATTTTGTTTCAAGCGTAGGAATATAACAAGAATCAATGGCAGTATGGCTGAGACTCCCTGAGTTTATTTCAACACACTACTGTGTATATTCTCATTAAGGAGGGTATTACACCACCATTCCACTGTCTCAGCTCAGGATATAGGATTCTAGAATTAGTGACCCATTAGAACACTCCGAGTAGATTTATTGATGATCCATACGAATGACGCACGCAGAGCACGCAGAGCTCAGGCTGCAGGGCGCACTCTAATCGCCATGTTTAGTGAGGTACAACAAAGCGATGCGACTATTGTCCCTCCTTTGTGTTGAGTAAGGTAGTAACCGCCGGGCGAGTTCCGCACCACGTGATCGGTAGGGCGGACTCGCACCGGAGAAACTCATTCAGGACGCCGACGTTGGAGGCGGCAGGTTAGTTGCCGAAATAACATCAATAGTCAGTTTTGGTAAGGGTGGCAGCTTTTCAGTATTGGACTGACCGTGAGTCTTATTTCAACACACAGAATGTTGCTGGGCGACCATTTTTTGAGCAGCGTCATCACCCGTTTTTGAAGGTGACGGTAAGATGCGCTTTTGACTTCAGAATCACACCGGTATATATACATAGTGCACTATAGTAACAAAGGCTCCCATTTATTTACTTGTTGTTCAGGTTTTGATACAGAAAGGGTCATTGATGCTGGCTCCATTTGATAAACGTGAGACTGCTTTCACGAGTGTACGTACTCTTTTTTCTTGAAGATGCACCTTTAGATTTTAGGGTAGAAACTTCAACACTGCATATTCACACGGTGTAACTGTCACCGGCATGTGTTTTAATGTCACGGTTTTGTAGCCTGTTTCACACTTTTGAGAGTGTAGCACGTTTAATTTTTAATAATGAGTTGGTTTTATTTTATTTTTTGCACCCCACATTCAGTGACTGTTGAGTATGACACGGGTGTCATCTTTTGGTGGCATGTACTTTGGCTTTTTTCCTCAGTGTTCACTCCAGAATGTTCTCTTGTGACGAATTCTTGTACATATGAAAAAATTCAAAATATATTCTGGTATGTTGTTGCCTTTTAGATCCTGTCGAATCTGCATATTGAGAAACCAATCATTCAAGGACGATTGAATTTTTGACTGCATATAATTAATCCCCTGAAGAAGGGTTCCTTACGTAACCCGAAATGCATTGGGATATTGGTTATTGTTTTTGAATACTTAATATTGATGAACTGTTATTGCCATTCAACAGGAATTGAAAATATGTCTTGTTAATATTTTCAAATGTCTAATGTTGATATAGATAACGAATGATCTTTTGAAACATATGTGTATAAATATTTTTGATGACTACTACTTATGAGCAAATAAGCTACTGGTTAAAAAATAAATGAAAACGTGAAAAAATTCCATTTAATTTTTAGAGGCTTAATGCCCAACTGTTGTGCTTCTAGCAGCCCAGGGTCTCCCTGGACTTGTATCTGAAAACCAGGGAAGCCAGCATGGGAGAGGGCGGCATACAGGCAGTTCTCTATGCTTAACCTGGATTATAAAATTCGGAGCTGAAATCTGGCCATTCGCCTCCTCCCACATATTGGATTGTATTGTAATTGCATTTATATAGCGCTAACTACCCCTGAGGAGGAATTGAAGCACTTTTTCGGCGAGTAGCATGCTACTACGGGACCCATACGCCGCCAACGCAGCCGCCAGACTACTTACAGGCTTAAAAAATTTGATCACATCACTCCTCACCTGAAAGAGTTAAACTGGCTCCCCTTCGAGGCGAGGATCCACCTCAAGCTGGCATGCATCACGCACAAGGCCCTTCACTCTAAATCCCCTGCGTATCTTGCTCAGAAGCTTGTGTTATCTGGTGGAAACAGACACTCAAGATCGACCAAGGCCCTCCTACTCCGGCCTGCACGCTTTAGGAAAATAACAACCTACAAACGGGCCTTCACTGGGGCTGCACCAAGAATATGGAACTCCCTCCCTCCTGACATTAGAAAAATCCCTTCCTTTGCTCGCTTCAAAAGAGAGGCAAAGTCCTTTCTCATGGGTAAATTCCTTGGCTAAACTCGTTCCGTCAGCCACCTGAGAGACTGTTGCCCTATCCTGCGCCATTGTACATCACTATATTTGACTTTTTGTATTATTTGTATAATATTCATTGTACTTTATTTATCCTTGTTGTATAGCTTCTCACATCCCCCAGGTACAGTACCCGTCTGCTACCCTGTCCCACCTTCATCCCTTGATTCTCCGTAAGCCCTCCTTTGTACCAAGTTTTTATCGTTTATCGTGTGATATGACCCTGTATTACTCTACTGTATCTGTAAAGCGCTCTGATACCCTCACGGGTCATGTTCGCGCTCTATAAAACCTTGAAATAACTAAATAAATAGAGGATTAGTGTTGAATTAGTATAGTGAAACATGCAAGTACATTTTAAGTGGTGGATAGGTTAGTCAGTTATTTGGATTTGGAATGATAACAGAAGGATAGAGGAGGAAAAAGATTTGTATTTATATAGCGCTTGTTTCCCCTGATGGGGTTTTGGCGCACGCTATTCAGGAAGCCCATAAAAGATTAGTGGTGAATTAATATGGTGAAATATGAAGTAATTACAGTGGTGGATATAAGTCAGTTATTTGGAGCGAGAAGGATAGCGGAGGGATAAAAGGGGAAGAAAGGTTTGCATTTATATAGCACTTGTTACCCCTGATGGGTGTTGAAGCGCTTTTCTGGCGAGTAGCACGCCACTCCAGAACCCATAAAGGATTAGTGGTGAACTAGTATAGTTGAATATGGAATTTGAAAAGTGAACATGTTAGTCTGTTAATTTTGATTGAAAAGGATAGTGGAGGGATAAAAGAGTGAAAGATTTTTTTTGTTTTTAGCAGTAGGAGGAGGCTTTTGGATGAGAAAAAGGAGTTTTAGAGGGGAGGAGTCAAAGGGAAGAGTTTAGAAAGGTTTGTTTTGGGGGATCGGTATAGTAAAAGAGGTGTCAGATGATGCAAGGAGGGGTAGAGTAGGAGAGAGTCTAGAAATGATTATTTTGGGGATCATAGTAGTGGTATGGGGTTTGGGATAAATGAGAGTGGATGTAGAGGATATATTGATAGATGTATAGGATGAGAGATAGGGTAGTGCATTGGAAATGCTAAATTAGAAGAAGGTGATAAATATATAGATCCATAAGTACCGTAAGTTTGTGGATGGTGTGGGCTGGGTATTGCTAAATGGGAAAATGGGCAGCATTTCTGGCCCTGGCCCTGGTCGGTCTCGAACAGGCTCAAACAGACAACTGCCCTTGTCCTCTCTGCCCTTAACAGGCTCAAACAGGCAACTGCCCTTGTCCTCTCTGCCCTTAGCCTCGACGCCCGTGAGGAAAAGTCAGCCCATAATGCACCTGATGCCCAGGCTGCTGGTGCAGGACGCCTCTTAGTTTCCATCTTGAACAATTACCAAATAAAGAGACGGGCGCTGGAAGCAGGAAGACAAGAATAGAGTTTTATTTCTCATGAGGAGAGCCTGTCATTTCGGACACTCGCATAGTGTCTTCAGGAGGTGCTCTAACAAGTTCTCTGAGGCTTCGTCTTTTATACACATGTTTATGATGCACAAACATTCCTTATTACAATAAAGACGCTTTGAAGTAGAAAAAGGCATGCTTGGAATCCCAGCTTCAGGCCTATTCCCATACCAGTCGCTCAGATGTCATCCTCCCCTCCTGAATGTAACAAGACAGATTGTGATCTCTCAGCCGGACATTCCTACAGGACACGAGGGCAGGAGGGGATGATCAGGTCAAAGGTTGGTCAGGTGATAAGGTCGGACACTTCGGTTGGTGTATCACGGTTTTGTTATGCTGGGCAGGGAAAAGGGGGATGTACATCCACGAGGCTTGGTCTTAGGACTTGGGACCGGGTCGAGAGGCCAAGCGCAGCCGGGGGGGGGGTTGTCAGCTGAGGGGAAGGGTGTTCTTGGGAGGAAATGGGGGTGTGGGTCAAGCAGGAGTGCTACTTCTAGAGCAGGGTCACGCAGAGGGAGAGGGTCTTGTGGCTGATGCATGAGCAGTGCGCGCGGGGAGGGGTGCCGGGGACAGATGGGCAGAGAGGCCATGGTGTCTAAAATGGCTGTCGTGTACGTGTGTGCATGGGGCTATGCTGGCGGGATAACACAGTCAGTGTTTAGCGATATCCGTTCTGCTTACAACAAGGGGTACAGTGAACACAAATGAACGCCGCTTATGTACATATACATTGCCATTTTCAACAGTCGCCACTTTTTTTACATAAGCTAGTTCAGTTCTAAACAGTCGATACGATTGGCGGAATGCGGTACATATGATTTTTCATTTGTTGGGTTATTCATACAAGTCTAGAGATCGGCATAATACTTAGTTGGAGTCAATCAGAAAATTTTTTCCAAAACATTATAGAATCAAGTCCAGACTTTCTCTCCGGTGACATCAACATACAGTAAAAGTACTCTGATACCTTCGGGTCTTATCAGTGCAATAAGAGACTTTTGGAAAACTAAATACATGAGTGACCGATGAAACATTTTTGAAAGCAATACAAAATTGTTGAAGGAGGGATTCAATTTGATACAAGCACTTAGTCAAGGGGTGGGTAGAAAGTTCAGGAAGGGGGTTTTCGTCACAATGTCTTCTTTTGTTGGCGCCGTTGAGCACCGGCGGTTGAGCTATAGGTCCAGCTCGTATTCATCCTTACGCGTTGCAGGGTGCGATCAGTCCTCTGCTGCTAGATCACAGTCCTGTTTCCTAACTGATCTTCTTAGGGGTGCCTCATGCTGGGCACCTGCGTGTCTTTCTTCTTTCGTGGCAAAAACCTTATTCTATAGTCAAAAGTTATGCGAAAAGGGTGATGTTGTTGAATAATCAAGGGAAGAGAGGGCGGAGTGGGATCAGATCTTTGAGCACACCAAGGGACCACAAGGAGCAAAGGATGGCGAGCAGGCAGGCCCATCAGTCGGGCGAAGAGGGACGGGGACTTCAGGCACAAGTGGGTCAGCAAATCGAGGGCTTCAAGGCGACCCTTCATTCCTTCATCTGCCGAGTTTGAGAATGGTGCCTCGTCCCGCGTCTCGTTGCTCTGTGGCTCCACCTTTGGCTGAGGTCACACGTGCTCCATGATCTGTGGCCAGGCTGTGCGTCACGTCCAGCTCCTCTCCTCCGGTGACTGTATCTTTGAATGGGTACAAAACAAGTTTTAGAAAAACTGGCAGGAGAAGACATTTATACATCTCAATTCCGTCCCCAATCCTATGTGGGTGGGTGATAAGTTCATCGGTCACAGTCAGAAGTCATCACTTATGGAGTATGTAAGAGGGCATTACCATTGAATTCATAAACCTGTTTGGCGTTCATTCGTGACGTATGTGGAGAGAAATTGGACCTTTATACACAGTGTATTATATCAAACTCAAAATCGAGTCCTTATGTAGAGACTCGCCCTTTTTCTTTTTAACCCAAGTATCGACAATCTTACATTTCCCTTCGGGTCGGCTAACTCTTGCAAGCAGGAGCGTTATCGTCAGGAAGAAGGAGGAGGGAGGGGGCAGATGTTAAACATGCCTTTCTTGGGGAATGACCGTTAATTAAGGTGATCAATTACGCTTCGAGGGTAGCTGACATGAAGCTGGGGTTAATCGGGGGAAGCGGGGACGCTTTGGACAGGGAGCTGGGGTCAATCGGGAGAATCGGGGGGGGCACTTTGGACATCCGCACTTAAGTGCAGAGGGGTGAGGTAATCTGGGCAGTGGGAATTGTATTTCTAACGAGCTGGAAAACAGAAGACCATTGACGTTATAGTCCCCCTATGAAAAGGCCAGATTAGGGGACATCAGTCGTCTTACCTGTCCTTTCCTTCATTACCAACTCGGGTTCTATCGTTTTGCAGAAAGGAGAGGTAGTAATATGGCAAGTCACAATCGTTTTAGTTCCTGTCAATTTTTCCGAACACCTTTGTTGTTCGAGGAGACCCAATTAGGTTCTGTGCCGGGGGGGGTGGGGGGGCACAGCACTACCATACATGGGAGGAGGGACCAAGGGGGCTTTAGAGAGAGAGAGAGAGAGAGAGAGAGTGAGAGAGAGAGAGAGAGAGAGAGAGAGAGAGAGAGAGAGAGAGAGAGAGAGAGAGAGAGAGAGAGAGAGAGAGAGAGAGAGCACTCTAAATGGTCCATTCGGTACACGTATGACATGGAGAGAGAAAGAGAGAGAGAGAGAGAGAGAGAGAGAGACGTGTACAATAATGGGTCATTCAGTGCGCGCACAACACAGAACAACAGGGGTTAAGTAATACGGAAACACAGGCAGAGAGATGACGTAGATCCATACATTATGTACACACATACTCAGGTGAGGGAGACAGTACATGTATTATATACAAAAATCCACGACAAGACATATAACCGTTATTGGCCATAATGATCTCTTCCTGTATGCTGCGCATCCTTAGCATCCTAAGTTCTTTTTACCCTTTTCTTTCCTTTTATTGTCGGCTGCCTTTACTGGTCTTTGTGGTTGTACACACTTACGCCTTTGGCAACCAGTCAAGAACTAACCTGGTCGGGCTGATGTGCTTCCAGGCTGAGGCAACAGTGGGTGTCAGTTTGGGAGAACAATAGGGCAGCTCTGAGTTTCCGGTCCATGAGGGTGTGGAAAGGATGTAGTAATTTCTAAACACTGACAACATTCCTAGTCCTCCAAACGGAGGGTACTAGAGTAAACCTCACCTCAGAATATTCTTTTAAACTTTCCCTATTTAGTTAAGTGTAGAATGCTTTTGTCATAAGTGCACGTCATTTTTGGTTGTATTATTCGGGGTGCCAAGCGAAGTCACATTTTGTATTTTTTTTTCGTTTCAGGCTGTCCTTTCAAGCGCTAAATTCAGGGTATTGTTCGCTCATCGTGTGTAGGTACCATAATCGAACCCCTTTTTCCCCATCTCTTCGTCCGCTAGATCACCATTTTCTTTTTCGTATTTTAATCGATGTTCCAATGTGACCTGCAGAAAGAGGGAAAAAGAAGGGGGGGCGGGGGCAGCATTTAAAAACACATCTGCGCGCATAAACCCGAAAAGGCTTTTACTTACTACATACTCGGCCTATCTCCACGGAACGCAGTCCTTGCCAACTCGGCATTTAAGCCCAGATGGACCTTTTAGTGTGGGAGAGATGATTGTCGGAAGCAGGTGGATAGCATAGGTCACCCAGGTGTGATATTACGGATCGTATGTAGGGAGGCCAGGTGGCACTCCTTCGGGGCGACTTTGGGGTATTTTTAGCACAATTTTCCTGATACAGGTAGCATATAAAGTGTAGGCTGAATTCCAGGGTCTTTTAGCGGTTGCTTTAGGCTGTACAAAAATTTGCAAAGTACATACAACAAAAACCTGGACCATTCATATTTGCAATATTTCTGCGTACTATACTTTTTTAACCCTTAACTAATCGAGCTGAGCCATTTCACCTGTAATTCAGTTATATCGGAAACAGTGGTTATTTATTCGAAACTCACCAATTTACACGTGACAACTACGTACGTTTCTCTCCAAAAATCTTTAATAAAAATGTCGGTGCATAGATACGGGCCTACAACCCCGTGGGCCGGCCAGAACTGTACAGGTGGGGATACTTATTAGTTGAAAACCTAATGGAGTCGGTGATCGTTGATTTCATAATAAAAGTGCGACAAGTGCAATAAAATCATATCGAAACTTCAGTGTGAGCAAGTATCATAAGTGTTGAATTTTGAACTTTCAATAATCATGATGCGCCAAACTTAACAACAATTCATTGTCCGAAGGTTCAATCAGCACTCATCTCACTTCAATTCATTGTCCAAACACATAATCAGTACCCATCCCATATCAATTCATTGTTTTTTAAAAACTGTATACATATTTCATGACATCAAGGCTGAGCAATCGGGGTACAACAAAGAGTTGAAAGTTTCATTTGTACCAGCGCCATTTTGGGTGCAGCCAGTCAGATCCAGGCATAGTCAAAACCTCTACCAACTCGTGGTTGGCCCAGAGCCTCTTTCGGCAGTCCAAAAAGTTCCGTTAAAGGGCAACAGAAAGGATCGGCAGTATGAACCATCAGTCAAAAGAGGGAGGGAGGCAACATTTTTCCCTACCGGGTCATACTGGGTTTTTCACCGGAACTGGTCCGAACTGTAGTCTGCAGGATTTTAGTCATTCAAATTGAGGCTGGCATCAGCATGGGAGCGCCGACGTCCTGCGGCTACATTTTCATCGTTCCGCGGGCAATCATGGCAGTCGTTCCCCATCGGGGGTATCTGCGGGAGTCGGGGACCCCCGCGGCTCCTATAGAAACATCAAGGTCGAGGAGAACTTTTATGATGGTGGGACTCGTTTCTTAATCAACAAGCAACCAGGCCATTCCTTCATGCTGGGCCCGCTCTTGCAGGGTTGACCGCCATTTTGAGAGTTCGGCAGCTACCGGCAATCGCGGGGTCAAATGAGCAGACGGGCTTCAACCTGTCGGGCGAGGCGTCGCAGCACCGCCACAGTGGACGAGACCCTGCTGGGTGAGTGGAGCGTCGCTGCACCGCAAGAGTGGACGAACCCTTTGCCGGGTGCGAGGAGCGTTGGGGGTGCAGCTGGGGAGCCGTCACCTGGGGAGGTGGGAGAGGCTCGTTCGCACCGCCTCGCCCTCCCGGTGCACCCCACGGCGTCTCGCTTGACATTTGTTATGGCCGGACCAGGTGATGAGGACGAGGGGGGGGGTCGGAGGCATGTGCAAGACATCCCCCCCCCCAGTGTTGTCGCAGCCATTATTGAAGAAGTGGGGACGCCTGGCACGTTTTCGGGCCGGGCCTACAGCCGATGGCGGCCGGACGCTTCTTCGCCCCGGCCCCAGGAACGGGGTCCCTTGGTTCATCCGGGGGACAGGTCTTGGCGCGTGGTGCCGCCTTCGGGCTATTCGCGTAGTGGTCCCTCCACCCCAGGCCGCCCCTGACGGTTTTTGTAGACTTTAAAACGCCCAAAAACTACTAGAAAGTAGCCCAAAGTAGCCCAACATTGCTATTTTGGGGAAGGAAGGACTGGAACGGCGTCAGGCAGACGGCGAAATGCATTGTGGGTTTTGTTTGTTGTTGCAGCCGTTTGTCATGTAAATAGTTGCTTTGAATGTTTTTTTGTTTCTTAAAAAAAATAAAACGTGTTCACCTGTTACTTCGCTATAGTGTTGTATATTTTCTATTATTCGCCTAAGGTTTGTCGTTAATTGGGCGGGGTGGGTGGTGGAGCCAAGCTGTCTCGAAGTCATAGCGTTGAGTTCGGCTTTCCTCACCAGTTTCATATCTCCTGAGGGGTTGTTCCCTATGTTTCTATTTCAGCGAGGTTGAAAAGAGATCTCGTCAGCGGCCTACTGATTTCACTCGATTCCTTTTCTTTTCCCTAACGATTTTTATATATATTTTTTTTTCTCTTATTTGCTAGCACGATACAGCGGCTAATCCGCATTTTTTTTTATTTTTTATATTTGTCCTTTTGTATTAGGGGTGCCCTCCTGGCCGAGCCAGATGACCTACCTCTAATAAATGGTCCGGGTGGAACTGGTTTACCAATCAGTGGGGAGTAGATAGGCATGACAGATTACAACGGGGGACAAAGGTCCGCATTACCTACCCTTCATTACTTGCAAAGACTAGACAGAACATTTCTATTCCACGTTATTTGCAAACAGAGAATGCCTCAAAAGAACTATTCCTTGAACAATAAATGTCCAGACAATCAATCAATCAGTGGGGAGAAAAATAGGCATGACGGATTATTACAACGGGGACAAAAGTCTGCATTACCTATCCTTCACTATCTGCAAAGGGGGTGGCAGAATATTTCTATTCCTCCCTGTTTGTAGACAGGGAATATCTCAAAGAGCAATAATCGATAAAAATCGATAACAAACAATCAATGGGGAGAAAGATAGGCATGACGGATTACAACGGGGACAAAAGTCTGCATTACCTACCCTTCACTATCTGCAAAGGGAGACAGAATATTCCTATTCTTCCCCGTTCGTAGACAGCGAATGTCTCAAAGAGCAACAGAGCAACCAATCAATCAGTGGGGAGAAAAATAGGCATGACGGATTACAACGGGGGACAAAAGTCCGCATTACCTATCCTTCACTATTTGCAAAGAGAGAGGAACGTTCCTATTCGTCGCTGTTTGCAAACAGAGAATGTCTCAAAGAGAACCAATACTTCAAGTAGCAACCGAGGCTAAATGAACCAATCAATGAACAATACCAGTATTTTAAATACTGATTCCAGAACAATCAATCAATCAATCAATCAGATGGATAAAGCCATCCTACCAATTGGACGTAAAGACGTCCTACTTAACCTTACCCGGACCGGACCATGTGGGCAATTCTTCGCCTTCCTTTTTCCAGCGCCCCATCGTTCTCTTTCTCCATGTTTTTACCGCAGCATTCCTGTGGGATTCCAGTCAGGACAGTAGGTCACTTGAGAGAGGTCCGTTCAGAATTGGTGAAGTTCATTCAATCGGCAGCCGGACGAGGGCCCTCTCAAGGCAGGTATACTCCAATCGTTTAGATGTTCACCCCATCGTCTGGACCTCTCTTACCGGACCTTATGTCGCTGATGGACCCCGCGTTGGGGCGCCAATTGAGGAAAAGTCAGCCCATAACGCACCTGATGCCCAGGCTGCTGGTGCAGGACGCCTCTTAGTTTCCATCTTGAACAATTACCAAATAAAGAGACGGGCGCTGGAAGCAGGAAGACAAGAATAGAGTTTTATTTCTCATGAGGAGAGCCTGTCATTTCGGACACTCGCATAGTGTCTTCAGGAGGTGCTCTAACAAGTTCTCTGAGGCTTCGTCTTTTACACACATGTTTATGATGCACAAACATTCCTTATTACAATAAAGACGCTTTGAAGTAGAAAAAGGCATGCTTGGAATCCCAGCTTCAGGCCTATTCCCATACCAGTCGCTCAGATGTCATCCTCCCCTCCTGAATGTAACAAGAGAGATTGTGATCTCTCAGCCGGACATTCCTACAGGACACGAGGGCAGGAGGGGATGATCAGGTCAAAGGTTGGTCAGGTGATAAGGTCGGACACTTCGGTTGGTGTATCACGGTTTTGTTATGCTGGGCAGGGAAAAGGGGGATGTACATCCACGAGGCTTGGTCTTAGGACTTGGGACCGGGTCGAGAGGCCAAGCGCAGCCGGGGGGGGGGGTTGTCAGCTGAGGGGAAGGGTGTTCTTGGGAGGAAATGGGGGGTGTGGGTCAAGCAGGAGTGCTACTTCTAGAGCAGGGTCACGCAGAGGGAGAGGGTCTTGTGGCTGATGCATGAGCAGTGCGCGCGGGGAGGGGTGCCGGGGACAGATGGGCAGAGAGGCCATGGTGTCTAAAATGGCTGTCGTGTACGTGTGTGCATGGGTCTATGCTGACGGGATAACACAGTCAGTGTTTAGCGATATCCGTTCTGCTTACAACAAGGGGTACAGTGAACACAAATGAACGCCGCTTATGTACATATACATTGCCATTTTCAACACCCGGGCTGAGAAGCCCTAACCCTGGCCTTTTATAGCCCTAGTAATCAGGTGACCCCTTCAGCCAATGGGAACATTAGCCCTAACACTATCCAATCACAACACTAGCCCTAAAATCTAGAACCAATAGGAGACCAGGACATTACAGCCAATCATAGCCCTAGTCCAAGCACCCAATCAGTTCAAAAACCCTGATCTCTATGTCCAATAGAGGCCCTAGCCCTTCCAGTAGTCCCAACCCAAGTCCCAGCAACCAATCACATCACAAGCCCTAATCGATACTTCAAATTAAAGGTCTAACTCTAGCCCTAGTCCCACCCTACTCCCAACAACCAATAACATAGGAAGCCGTAGTCCCTACTTCCA
The DNA here is from genome assembly GCF_964261635.1 of Lissotriton helveticus. Taxonomy (NCBI): domain Eukaryota; kingdom Metazoa; phylum Chordata; class Amphibia; order Caudata; family Salamandridae; genus Lissotriton; species Lissotriton helveticus. The sequence goes on from NC_136070.1 coordinate 696,342,221, forward strand.
ATAGAAATCCTAACCCTAGCCCTAGTCCCAACCCTACATTGATTGAATCACAGACCCAGAAACCAATCAGAACCCTCAACTACCCAACCAATGAGGACACTAACCCTAATGCATTAGAAACACCGGATACAACCACCAATAAGAGTAGACATGTACCAATCACTAGCAAACCATATAAGGTCCCAGCGACCTCAGACAAGGTTTGCTGGCCTGGGAGTTGGAAGCTGCTTCTCCTGTTCAAAATCTCCTAGGAAACAGAAAGGCTCAATCCACACTTTGGACTTCTGCAGGTAAAAGCCTCACTAACTTGAAATCTAACAATACTGTTTGAATACAACTTGACTCCCTATCCTGGCCAAAAAACAAAGTGCACAGTCCCTAGTAAACACAGTTTAAACAGCTCACAGAAGCACCCTCTGATGTAGAATATCCATGTTGTTGGGGGAAGGTAGGGTGGCTGGTTTCACTGGCTTGTGAACACAAAATGGTGGCTGGGGGTGCACTGTTTTAACATACAGGTCTTAGCACAGAGCAAAGGAGAAATTTTGTGGGAAAACTGAATTGTTACCAGGAATGAGAGGGATAAACTACAGAGTTTGGACTGCAAATCCCAACAATTCAACACATTAAATGGAAGCAATCATGGGCAGTTAAAACCACACGTTTAAAACACAAAACTGCTGTATAAGGATTCCACCGCCTGGGTTAAGATGGGACGACTAATCTCTGAGGCCTGCAGAATAGAATGGGGAACTAGACAGCGTTGTCCGCTGTCACCCCTGCTGTTTGCCCAGGCTATGGAGCCGCTGGGGGCCAAGGCTAGAACAGGCCAGTATTACCGAGGACTAGAGGTGACTGGGCAAACACTTCATATTGCATTGTATGTGCACAATTTACTGCTGTTTCTGGCAGATGCGGAGGAAGCGCTGGGGGGGCTAAGGAGCTCCTAAACAGACATGGGAGGGTGGCGGGCCTTAGAGTGAACTGGGCAAAATCATGCCTCTTCCCTACCAGGGCAGGACCATAAGAAACGGAAGGTGTCCAGTGGGAGAACCGATGCTTAACGTACCTGGGAACTCACATATACCATAAACCCGGGGGCACCTATTGGAAGGTAGCGTAGGGGGAGCCTTGAGGGGAGCCAAGTGTAGCTTTGACTTCTGGGGGACCCTGCCTCTGTTGGTGGCTGGCACAGTCACCCTTCTGAAGATGGTGACACTACCAAGGCTTTTATATTATTTCGGTGCACTGCCAGTTTGGATCCCGGCGTGAATATTTAGCCAACTGAAAGCACTGGTGACGACTTTCATATGGGGCACCAGTAGGCGGAGAGAATAACTCACCATCCTTATGAGGCCAAGAGCAGAAGGAGGATTGGCTGTGCCTGAGTACTATTACCTCAGAGCACAACTAGAGTGGCTCACGAAGTGGGTGGCAAGCAGACTCAGAGGGACAGTAGTTCAGGGAGACGTGACCCCGAGCCTGCGGCTGCTGCCACGAGTAATACTTAGACTCCCTATTCAGGACTGTGACATCCCCACTGAACTGAAAACAGCTCACAAATGCTGGAATAGGAGCCTACAAAGATCTAAGACTAAATGCCCTTATGCCCCGGAGATCCTGTTGGTTATGTGCGAAGCGCTACCTCATGGGGGTGACTGGCGTAGACTGGAGGTCTTGGGAGAGCTAGGAATATCCTCAATGGGGGACCTATATGAAGAAGGCAACCTGTTCCCATGTAACGCCCTTAGAGAGAGATATGACATACCTGGGGGGAGATTTCCTGTTGCATACCACCCTCACGGCAGCAATACCAAAACACTGGAGGGAGGGACTCATAGAACCGCAGACATCGGCGGATGCCAGTATATGGTAACAGCGGCTGGAACCGCGGTCACATGCTTTTACAGGCGACTCACGCATGAGACACTCCCTCCTCTGAGTAAGTTGCATTAAAAAAATGGGAAGCAGACTTCGGTGAACCTATAGCTGAGAACGTGTGGGGGGAATTAGTGGAAAGGGCATGGAAGAGCACTGGAAATGCTAGGTTTCAATTGGTACGTTTCTATAATTTGCACAGAGCTTACCTTACACCGGGCAAGATTAATAAATATTTTAATACACAAACTGGAGCTTGCCCATGCTGCAACGTGGAAGGAGAAGAATTCTTGCACATGATCTGGAGAAGGGGAACCTGGGAACAGGTAGCCACAGTCTTAGCAGATGTGACCTAAAGAGAAATAGGAGTGACCCCTGGGTATTGCCTTCTACACTGGTTACACCACATGGCTAAAAATAAAGTGACAAGTAGGTTCAAGGACCTTGGCCTGGCATTAGCAAAGAGGAACATCACCAGCCATTGGAAATCGAGAGGCAGCCCTAACATACTCACATGGAAAAACTAATTCATAAATGGTCAGAATGTCAGGGGACAGTCAGGTTGCAAATAGCTAAAAAAAAAAAAAACGGGGAGCGAAAAGACACTGGAGACACTAGAGCATGGACAGTGTTAGTTGAATTGCTAAAGAACCTGGAGAATGAGTTAGGAGAGGATCCAACAGGAGAGCCTCCTGACAGCGAAGGCTAAACCCAGCACTTTAGACACCACTGAATGACGAACAGTGGAGCAGATACACAACAGTAGTAACTCCAAAAACTGATAGAATATCAGCAATGACCCATAATGGTAGCTGGCAGAACAAAGAAAAGGGCATCCCCAATTCAAGAAAATAAGAGATTGGTTACGCGTGACAAGCCTGGGGGGTTTGCGTGGGTGGGGGGGAACAGTCAAAGCAGTTTATAATGTTGAGCATTGGTCATTTCTGATGTTAAGGTCTGAAAGTAGAGAACTCGATGGACTGAATATGATGCAACTTGTGGTACCTTTATTAAGTTGATAGAGGGGGTGGGGGCCTTGAGCTAAGGGCACAACGCTCCATTCTACCTTAGACATGTAACTGCAGACCATTGAGGAATACAACTGAATATCCGTGATTTACAATATTGCTGTAGCTTGTAAAATGCTTGCTAAAAACTCAATAAAGTATGTTTAAAAAGAAAAAGGGAAAGTATCAAAGCATACATGTTCGCTGAGTGATTGAGTGAATGTGTTATCTGTCTCTTTGAAGGGACATGTAAGCGAGGAACAGCAGTTCCAAAGTCTTCTCACGGGAGAGGAGGTACAGAATATTTCCCCATAATAAAAACACCTACACCACCTCAAGGCTGACAAGTATTACATGATGCTTTGCAGGTTGAAGAATTTGCCATGTTTGGTCCATAAATATGCATGGTTAGTGAGGTTTTACCCGGAATGTCAGTAGGGCATCCTTTGGCCGTATATTCATCCAGAAATGTCAAGCACAGCTTTGGTGGTATAAGGCCAAGAAAAACTTTAGGAAGCTTCCTCCAGTCACCTGCAGGATAGAAAGACACTGGGAAAAAATTGCAGAGGGAGCCAGGATGCACAACATTTAGCAGGGACTTTGATCCCTATACCTCTGTGCCTCTGACACCTTTTTGACCTCTCGATACCACCATCTCTGTATCCCTCAAATGTTCCATCCTGGTACCCCAGCTTTGGTAGTGCACCAACCAGATTTCAATCTTTTGATTGGGGTCCGCCGGTCGAGCGACTTAATCCAATAAATAGTAATGTGCACCCCTAGATAGCCTGTGGAGTGTGCTGACACCATAGAAATAGACAGTCTGACATGCATATGCGAGTCGACATAAATCACTGGGGAGCAGAGACGGCCAGCTTCGTGGCCTACACGAGGTAGAGGACAGCCAAGCGAGAGACTGCAAAGCTGTGGACTCACCCTCAGCAGATCCTGTCTGTGAACCCCCTGAGCGAGGGAGCAACCACGTGACACGCTGACACGCTGGTGCGATCAGGAGAGGTGAGATCATGAGCCAGATCTGGCCGAGCCGCGAGGCAGCCTGCTGTGTGAGGAGGAGGCCTGACAGAGCCGGAAGCAAGAAAGAGATCGGCCCACTTAGAGAGACCCGCTGACCTGCAGGTTTAGCAACCATGACACCCAGACATCGAGGGAGTGTGAGAGGAGAAACATTGCGTGGAGGTAGGCAGGGGCCCAGAAGGAAGCGTGATGATCCGAGGGCCTTGCGGTGGCTGGCGGTGAGATTGGCTGCTGCCAGGGATCTGGAACGGTGCGAGGGGGAAACACCTTGGTGAGTGGGGGCCCCTTGAGGCTAGTAGCTGATCCTTAGTGGCCTCTCAGAGACAGTGTTGGGGTCTCTCCCTTTCCCCCTTTTGGTACACTCAGGGCCCGTGCTCCTGAGGTGGAGGGCTGATGGCTGCCTGGGTTGAAAATCGCACAACTAACCTGCATTAAGGCGGAGATGGAGGAGACTGAAGAATCCGCTTCCCCCCCGCCCAGAGTATATTATGTGGCCTAGATGACCCCTGGGGGTGCTTGATCTGGTGCCATCGAAACTTGGGGCCACTTACTCTGGCTGCCTACATCGGCATTGCTGCGCTCTGGCCCTCGTTTAATGTTTCCCGTAGAGGGACCCACTTGCCCTGCTGCCGCAACACCAGATGCACCATAAACTGTATGCCCTTTTGGAAGATCCACTGTGTTGCCTGGCCTATAGCTGCCTCATTTAGGCATTGACATTGGGCCCTGTTATTGTATCAGTCAAAGGTTTGTGCTGGTGAGTGACGGCGTGGGCGGTGTGGCACCCCCAGACTGCTGGATAATGCATGTTGGAGCTAATCCTGGCCTGCTGGTGCACACATGCAAAAAAATGATGCAGAGGTTCAGTCTAAGCAAACTGAGGAACCCGGAATTCAGGACAAGGACATCCAGGTTAAAACCAGCTTAACGACCATTGATTCTAAATTTGACTTCCTCACGGCCCGCCTGGACCAGGTTAAGCAGTGGGTCATTATGTAAGACACTCGAATAAACCACCTGGAAATGGAAACCAGGGTATCAGATACAGACGGTATGCTGGTTGAAGACAGACAAAGGCTGCTAAAAATCGACGGAGTACTGGTGGTCATAAAGGGCAAAAATGAAGATCATGAATCCCGCTCCAGAAGAAACGACTTATGCATTACTGGGACCCCAGAATCCGCGGCCATCTCCAGGAGGGAGGACTATGTGGAATCCCTGCTACCTGAGCTCTTAGGTACTGACCTATCCGCAGCCTTCCTTGTTGAAAAAGCTAATCGCACGCTCAATCCGAGGCCGCCGCCTAGGGCAAAGGTCCACCCCATTATAGTCCGCCTGTATCTGCGGCAGCCTGCTAGGGCCTTGCTCCCCCAAACAGCAATAGAAATTGGATCAACGGCATTGTTGATTCATGTATTTCAATGCCTGTATGGGACACTACACACCTCCAGACAGCTGCCACATTTGTAGCTTCTGGCTTTCATGTTTCCATTGAGCTCCCGCTTGGCCACCCTGGTCTTTGAGACAGGGTTGTCCGCGAGGTGAGCCCATGTCATAATGGAACAAATAATCCTGTACTTAATCTATGTTGTTTCTAGTTCAGGGTTGTTGGGGGTGGGTGAGACTGCTGGCACAACCTGTTTGGGTGGTTGGAGTGGGTGGATGGGAGAATGTTTGGGGTTTTGATCTTGACAATGGGATCTGTTGGGGAAGGTGGGGGAGGGAGGGTTGCCTTATTTCTGGATGGTCATTCTAGACAGCTTGGTGACTTTAACACTCAACCCTGCTGCGTTCCTTTCAGCTTTGCACTTGATAGACCTTTATTTGTCATTGCTGCAGAAAGTCCTCTCACACGTGGGCACGACATGCAATGATGGCTGTATCCATGCTTTGACGTAATGGCCAGTGTCACTTTTCTAACCTGGAATGTACGGGGCCTCAACAATCATAGTAAATCCAACGTGGTACATGCCACAAAATTGACATGTGTGTTTTTGCAAGAGACACATCCGGCCAATAGCACTACACCTTGACTCCAGGCTTGCTCCAAATATAGCAGAGGCATCTCGATCTAGCTTAAGAAAGGGTTACCATGGAACACCATGCACTACCTCACAGACATGGAGGGCAGATATATCATTCTGGTAGACACGCAGTACAAACAGCCACTGATATTGGTGGCGGTATATGGCCCCAATATGAATCACCTGAATTTTTTAATACGAGTCTGGAGAATGGTGGCACACTATGGCCCACAGGTGGTACTGTGTGGTGGGGATTTTAATATAACACTGGAAGGAGCGCTAGATCGTTCAAGGTGGATGACAGCTGCACCAGCGGGCAGCCAACAATCTGAATGCGCTAATCTCAGACAACTGGCTCACAGATGTATGGAGTCACACTCATCCAACTGCGCTGGAAGGCACATGCTTCTCTTCTTATCACAATACTTGGTCACGCTTCGACTACTGGCTTGTGTCCAGAGATGTCCTAGCCTGGACTACATTAGTAACACATCTCCCACCCATGCTATCTGACCATGCGCTGGTGAGGCTGACTTTCAAGATCCCTTATGCATTTTCATGGCATCTGCCACATGCGTTGCGCAATGCGGCTTTTAGAGAGGTAATCCAACTTGCAATATTAGACTACATTGCCCTCAACGCCGGGTCAGTTCAGTTGTTCTTCACTTTGTGGGAGGCCTTCAATGTGGTAACACGTGGGACTTGCAGTACAAAGCAGCCAGGGGTACTGCAGGCTATTCGTGGCTCATTGAGCAAATTGGAATCAGAGATGCAGGTTTTAGAAGGGAAATATTATAGGGACCCCAACCCTGTCACACTAGCATACATCAGAGGTAAACATACAGCCTATCATGAAGAGGCCGTAAAGGAGGCGAACTACCTGGGAAAGGAAGCGAGGGTGTGAAGGTATGGTAAGGGGGATTACCCTGGAAGGACACTCGCCGTGCTGCTGCACAGGCCCCATGCTTCCATGTATAACTGATGGGAGCCGGGTCTCGTCTGGTCACTTCGCCATTGGAACTACAGGAAATGATGTCCACCTTTTATGCTCAGTTGTACATCGCTGGATCGGGGTGCAATCCGGTGGCACTACAGAGCTTCTTTGACTCCATCCAAATCTTATGGCTGGACCAGGGGCGCAGGGAATATCTGGATGCTCGGATCATGCTAGAGGAGATTGCCTAGGTTACCACAAGCCTGCAGGAGGACAAATCCCCTAGATTAGATGGACTAACACTGGCATTCTACAAGGAATATGCCTCCATACTTAAATCCACATCTTATAGAGATGTACCATAAATCACTGACCTTGCGACGGCTCCTGCCCTCTCTGAGAGAGACTGTCATAGTGACCATATTAAAACCAGACAAACCCGCTGAGCTCTATGACTCCTACCACCCACTGTCCCTCATAAATATTTTCAATAAGATGCCCACTTCTATTTGCCATAGCTATGGAGCCAGTGGCAGCCAGACTACGGCAACACCATGCTGAACGCTGCATTAGCATCACTACTCGCAGTCTGGTCGTGTCCATGTATGCTGATGATGAGGCTCTTTATATACTCGAATCGCAGAAAGATTTCGGACCCATAAAAAGTGAAGTAGTCCGATACGGCGTATACTCATGAATCGAGATGAACTGGAATAAATCGATCCTGTTTCCACTAAAGGAGGCTACGATACCCTACAAGACTGTATACCCCCTGAAATGGGCAGTAGAACCGGTAAGATACATAGGTATATGGCTCAGCAGATACCTCAAGGTGTTATGGAGGGTGAATTATGGCAGTGCTATGGACTGGCTGGAGAGGCGTTTCCAGTTGTGGATCAAACTACCGTTGTCCTCGCTGGACGCATACCATTGCAAAGATGGTAATACTCCTGAATTTTTTATATCTCTTCTTAAACATCCAATTTCCACTTACTGCGCAGTTCTTTAAAACACTACTGTCTAATCTGATTACGTTGGCATGGGCAGGCATACAACTGAGGGTATCTTACGAATGTTTGATGCGGCCACCTGCGCGGGTAGGCTTGGGTGTGCCGGATATGCAGTTATATGCACTATGCACCCAAGCTCAGTTCCTGTATTATTGGCTCCACCACACTATGTTCCAACCACATCTAGTGGTTGAGCAGGAACAAGTACCCCGTGGTCACTCACAACTGCACTGTTCCAGCCTTAGAAGGCTACCAAAGCTTAAATTAGCACCGTGGCATTCGTGCGCTGGGTGTGGGATGACCTTCACTGATTTTCTGGTCTGACAACACTGTACGCACATTCTGCATCCTTGATAGGTAACCCCATATTTCCCCATTACAGGATAACAGTGCCAGATGTGCGGGGCGCAAGGCATAAAAGATTTCATGGGGCGTCGCCTGGCGTCTGCCAAGATGGCAGCTTAGAGCAAGAGGTCCGCCAGGGCCGCACCAAAAGCCCATGATATCCGGCTTACATCCTGTAGTTGCAGCGCCACACGTACCTGCAGAGTAGCGAGCACCAAACGCCGTTGTTTGGTGTTTGGAGACGGGAGCCATCACTCACACTGGCGGAGAAAAGCGACAGCGAGCTAGTGAGGCCAACGAACATGGAGGCCTCTGGAGCGGCTGAGTACCGCCCACATGGATCGCTAACACCTGGTGACGCTGGGGACAATAGCAGAGGATGGCCCCCATCCTATGCCTATGCTGTGAAATGTCCATTGCCACTACTGCGATCATTGCCACTGCTGCGACATTATCCCGCCGCATCATGGGCCCGTGCTGGGAAAGAGATCCTGCATTACGCTGCCTTCGCCACCCCCGGAGAGAACCGAGGTGCCATGTGGTGTCGGCCGGCAGCAGATCACGTTCAGTGACCTGCGGGATTGAAACTGGTGATCTCCCTCCACCGGACCTGAGCGGGTGGGGTGGTGGAGCCCCCCTGCATAGATTATCACATCCTACGCCGTTGGAACACTTGGGGAGGATAGCCAAATGAAGGGATTGTGTTACATGGCATCCTTTGTTGATACCTACTTGCAGTGAATGACTCGGTGCCCCATTCTGAAATCACTCACCTTTGTTCTTGGGCACGTGAGCTGCGGAGTGTGGTCAAAAGGGATGTAATCCCATTCAACCGCCAATTCTAGGGCACCTAGGTCGATGGGCCCACTTTGAGTGCAAGTCTGCAGTAATACTGTTCCTTGGGACCGAAGAGGGGACACGCCCTACACAAAGCTTCGCCTGTGCCTCCGCGGGGTGCTGCTCCGGACTTGGGCCTCACAGAGGGCCTCACCATTCTCCGATTTTACAGTGCAATGACGATTCTACCTCACAGAAGAGTCCGGAGTCGTGCCTGGGCGCATACCATTACGCGAGTGGGCTGCCATTGTGGGTGTGGTGCCCTGCGAGGGTGCCTGTGGCTGAGGACCCCTTTTTGGTGGGTGGCTACCGCTGACGATACGGCTTAGTGGCTAGGCTCACTTGGAGCAGCAGAGAACCTCGGTGTGCACTGGGTGTCCATCATTCATCGATTTTACTGTGGCCCAGTCCTGTGCATAATGAAGCCTAAAGGAACCTCGCAGGTGCAGTCCAACACATTGGACAAGTATGCGGTCCCGAAGCAGCCGTCCACGAATGAGGGAGCCACCGGGGGCCAATGCGGAAGCACCCAAACCATCTTAAAGCTCAATAATGGCGCCATTCATTTTCATGGAACGACGCTGGAAACAAAGATTGCTAAAGTCTCTATTGAAATTAACTTGATCCGTGCCGATATGAACAAGACCTCGGAGAGGGTTACAACGGCGGAGATGAACATAACGCAACTGCAGGCCACCACACGCAAATTGGAGGAGCGGGTCCAGCAACTAGTTCACCAACACAAACAGGTGGCCCTGAAGCTGGGGGACTAGGAAGGAAGGGCCCATTGGAATAACATACGGGTGGTTGGGGTCCCAGAGGGGACGGAAGGCCCTAGTATGGACCTTTTCCTGGAAGACCTAATAGTGAATCATCTCAAACCTAAACGATTGTCCACCTTCTTTACAGTGGAAAGGGCCCACAGAGCTCCGATCCCTCTGCCGAAGCCGGGGGCACCCCCAGAACATTCATTGCAAGGATCCTGAACTATAAGGACAGGGATGCTATTCTACAGGCTGCTCGCCTCCCCTATGAGAACACGACCGTTAAATTCTTCCTGGAATTTACCTTAAAGGTGCAGCAGGAGCGCCGCACCTTTGATGGAGTGAAGTGCGCCCTATGGGAAAGGGGCATAAAGTACATGATGTTTTTTCCGGCGAAAATTAAAGTTATTGACAATGGTCGATCCTGGTTCTTCACTGCCCCCTCCAAAGTGCAAGCCTGGTTGGATGAGGGGCGATCACAGAAGGACAATCAATGCAGAGAGGACAGTTGGAGAGACACTCGTAATCGTTAATCCGGATGCTCCAGTGGTCCTGAGGGGCTGGACAAGCGAGAGAAACGATCTCGGCAGTCACGCTCACTGAGCCCAGCGACTTCTGACACTCTTGGAAAATAACCTGAGCGACCTGAACTTGTGGTTTGTGTAACTGGCAGCTGAATCACGTAATGTATATTGATATGTCCAGTCAGTGGGTCTTTGTAATCCTTATGTGAGGTGGCTCCGCAGACTATGGTGGTGCTCTGCAACGGAATTTTACCGGGTTTGGGCTGGGTTGCGACCTTACTGGGACTTAGGGTGGTGACCCTCGACAGCCCCTTCAATTTCTGAGTGTTTATTGGGCATCAGGTGCTCTGCTAGTTGGGGATGTGGGTAGTTTACGATGCAGGGTAGCAGGGACGGGGTTGTAGTTCATGGGTTTTCCTGGGTATAGTTGTGTTATGTTTGCTTCAGAATATCACTGCCATTCGAAGTGACCTAGGTTGTATGATAGTAGGTACCATATCTATACATAAGGGGTGGGGGCGGCGGGGTGGTAGAGGGGGTAAAGGTGGGTGGATTTTTGATTCATGTTCCTCCTAGATGGCCTCGTAGCACAATAAAAAACTAAAGGTGCTATCGTGGAATGTGAATGGTCTGGTAGACAAAACTAAACGGACCATGGTGCTACAATATCTCCGTAGACACTTCCCAGACATAGTACTCCTGCAGGAGATGCAACTGAAGGGAAATAACTACCTAGCGCTCAATCGTTTGGGTATATGCTTGTAATAGATGCAGGATTCACAACTGGTTCCAGGGGGTCAGCGAAACTGTGCAAGAACTCGGTGCCACTAGTGGTAACTTGCACTTGGTGCGATCATTTGGGGCGATATGTGGCATTGTCTGGGATGTGGGATGGTCATGCCCTTAACATATGCTCAGTGTACGTCCCTCTGAGAATGCATGGGGTGACGTTCCCAGAACTCAGCAAAATATTGTTGGACATGCCAGTAGGTACTCTCATTCTGGGAGGGGACATGAATGAGACGATGTCGCCAGAACTAGATCGTGATGCACGCTCCCACAGAACTGGGGGGCTGCTATCATTGAAGGTTTCTGCGACTGCAATAGGGCTGGTGGACCTGTGGAGACTACATAATCCGGTTGTTAGACAATATACTCACATTTCAGTGGCGCACAGTAGTGGGTGTCGTTTGGATTACATCTTCACACACACTACCTCGGTAGGACTCTTCCAGGCTGGCTGTCACAGGGCTCGTGGAATCCCCAGTGGAGGTGTTTCTGTGTGACCTGGTTAGGAACTGGACTCTACCTCCGCGCTTGGACTCCTATTTATTCAAAGACCAGGAGTTCAGGGAGCAGTTTGAGGAATGCACTGAGCAATATTTTACGGAGAACTCTGGATTGGTGCAATCCGACTGTATATTGTGGAAGGCATATAAAGTGGTGGCCAGGGACTTTGTGCAAGTGATTACCGGGGTTAAACGTAAGAAAAGAGGGCACAATGTGACAGTTTGAAGCAAGAGATTACAGCTCTTGAATCTGCGCTAGGACGAGAACATGGGGGCGATGTTGGACGCTTACACGCACTTAGACTTAAACAAAAAGAACTCAGAGATTTAGAGGAAAATCCAGCCCGTATGCATGCCATAGCGACACAAAGACGCATATACGATTTAGGAGATATTGTAAACAACTCATTGCATGGTTGGAGAGGAGGGATAGAGGCCATAACTGGGTCTCTGAGATAAGGACTCCTTATGGTACTGTGAAGGGGACAGGTGCAGTCATAGCAGAGGCGTTTGCCCAATATTACGAAGGTATCTATTAGACCCAGAGAGACAGGGGGGTGGAGGAGTGTACGGAATTTCTAAAGGATATTGCTTTACCAATGCTTAATGTGGAGGACAGAGAGGCGGCCGATGCGGACTTCTCTACAGAAGAAATCGAGGGTGCCATATGGGACCTTCAATCCGGGCCAGCAGCGGGCCCGAACGGCTTTGCGGCGGAACTGTATAAATGTTTGGCAGGATACCTGGCAACTTACATCCTCCGCATATTCCAAGAGGGCAGAGGGCCAATTGCCTCTGGACAGCTACTATTTTCATACTCCCTAAGAAATGCAAACCACAAGAGTGTTGCAGGTCATACCGACCGATTTCACTCCTTAATTTCGAGGCTAAGGTATTGGCTAAGGCACTTGCAAACAGATTATCTCCAGTGATAGAGTCCCTGATTCACCCGGATCAGTCTGGATTTATGCCTCATAGAAACATCAGGTTGAATCTTCGTCGTTTATATGGGGTAATGTATATGGCGCAGCAGCGACCGGACGACCAGGCAGCACTCCTATTACTCGATGCCCAAATGGCTTTCGACAGTATCGAGTGGCCCTATTTGTTTGCTGTTCTCGCCAAGCTTGGATTCGGTCCAGGCTTCCGCACATGGATTGAACTGCTGTACGCTGCCCAGCTGGCGTGTGTCAGGGTTAATGGAACAGTGTCTAGAGGTTTCTGGCTGCACAGGGGTATGCGAAAGGCTGCCCACTCTCGCCGGTGCTCTTTGCGCTCGCACTTGAACCACTGCTCTCATGGGTAAGCCATTAATTATAATGGGGTGACCCAGTGACCCTCAAAACCTGGGTACTAAGCTTGGCTTGTCCATAAACAATAATAACTGAAAAAACAGTTAGAGTGAGGTGTAATCCTTTGCCCGAACGGAGACCGATACAGACGACTGCTGTTCTTCTCCAAAGTGATCGCTTTTTGCGGCACTCTTTCCCTAATTTGTCCACCGGCGGGTGAATAAAACTGCATTTATTGCCTAGATACCCCTCTTGAGAGATACCTACTAGGGTGTTATCTGACACCCCACCCCCAGAGGCTACGGAAGAAGCCTCTATACCTTAAAAATTACCAGGTTGTCCTTCTTCTTTTCTGTCCTGATGAAGACCCGATCCGGTTGCTAAAGTCTGCACCATTTACTAGGGTCGAAACTTCGACGTTATAGTATCAATCCGTCCATACTGAATCTCAGCAGATAAAATGAATAATCATGCTTCTTGAGATTACTGATGTCAAAAGATGGGCTGATGTTATTTTATGTGTCTATATGTTATTGTGTCACCGTATAGTCACATAATCACTTATTACCTCACTCTAACTGTTTTTTCAGTTATTATTGTTTATGGACAGCCAATTTTTTATGTTGGATTAACTCGTGCAAAATTACAAAAAATAAGAATACCCTTGCAAAAATCATAATTGTGATGTGTGTTCTTCCTTCCTTTTACAAATGTTGTATGTTGTATTTTCATGAGTAATAATGTGAAATGCGCTAAAAGTATGTAGCAGAGTGTAACATAACAAAGAAATTGCCTTGAATTCCGACAGAACCATTGTTTTTTGTTTGAAGCCCTCATGGGTAAGAGGGGATCTGCTGGTGAGAGGCATCGCCGTGAGAGGGGGTGGGAAGAATGTATCTCCCGCTATGCGGACAATATCCTGCTGTACCCCCATAGACCTAGACAGACCTTTCATAGGCTTATACATATCATTCAGTCCTTTGGCCAATATTCTGGATATCGCATAAATTGGGGATAAATCCTTGGTATACACTCTCTCGTGGGATCCCCCGGTTTGCCGTCAGCTTGTAAAGAGCTGGCCCACAAAGATTCCTTTCAATATCTGGGTATCTGGATCACTAAAACGGAGGAAGAGTTCATGCAGTTAAATGTACACTTGCAGTTGGATAGGTTGAAGGCAGATGTGGCCCACTGGCGGTATCCCTTATGAGAAGGGTGGTTTTGTTCAAAATGATGGCCCTCCCGCGCCTCCTCTACGTTATACAAAATACCCCATTTCAGATCCCGGAAACTTTCTTTGGCATGATTGAGTCTGAACAACGTACACTGATGGGGGGGGGGGTTACCCTAAGATTGCCCTATATAAATTGCAGAGAGGGGTCTATGAAGGGGGGCTGGTGGTACCAGACATCAGAAAATACTACTGGGCAGCCCAGCTTGTCAACATTAACGGGTGGGTCTTTTCGACGATTGTGGAGCCGGCCTACCGGGTTGATCGATTTGCTATGGGTATGGATAGCCACCTGTCTGCTCTATACGGGGGAGGAGGGGCGCTCCGTCCCTTCCGCTCCAGACTCAACTTACGGTATGGCAGAAGGTGACTAAAATGATCGGTTGGGAGGCTAGACTCACTGAACAAACGCCATTGGGAGGCAGAATTTTTAAAAGAAGTGAGGCGTCTGAAGGGTTTCCATAAGTGGAGTAGCATTGGCATTGATCTCCAGGGGGACATTTGGAAAAAGGAGAAAATGATTACATTTGATGTTCTTCAGACAGAGTTTCAAATGGGCGCGACTGAACACTTCAGATATCTGCAGCTGAGACACCCACTTCACTGCCACCTGAAGGAAGGGGACTCCATACCAGAATACACCCCACTTGAAGACAGACTTCTCCTCGATCCAATGATTGATAGGGCATTATTCCTTACCTAACCCTTACCTATAAAAAGCTAATAAACAATGCACCTGACTGTCTGGGAACCTTGCGGGTGGCCTGGGAATCGGATGTGGGTCTCCTTGAGAACGATGACTGGAGTGAGGCCCAACAGAGCCCCAGAGAAATAGCTGTATGAGTGAGATTTAGGTTGATTCAACACCGTATCCTATACAGGTCTTACGCCTCAAGGACCGTACAGTACCGTATGGGCCATTGTACATCAGTGCAGTGTATTAGGGGCTGTGGCGAGACAGGAACTTTCTTCCACATATTGTGGACCTGCCCCTTACGCCAAATATGTGGATCTCCTGGCGCCCAGACTGCTCTCGGTATATAGGGAGGCTTGGGACCTGGGGAGACTGCCTGCTTCTGCCAGAGAAGCGATTATCATACCATTGCTGAAGAAGGGCGGAGACACCAGTATGCACTCAGCGTATCGCCCGCTTTCCATGCTTACAGTGGATATAAAATACTCAGTAAAATTCTTGCGACCCGGCTTCTGGAGCACATGACGACCTTGGTACACCCAGACCAGGCGGGCTTTATCCCTACCAGGAACACGGCGACGTGTATACGCCGATTACTCCGAGTTATGGAGGGGGGTTGCCAGGATGTTCCGAACGCTGTTGTGCTTTCGGTAGATATTGAGAAGGCCTTTGACAGCGTGGAGTGGCCGTATATGTTTCAGGTCTTAAGAGAGTTCGGCTTGGGAGATCGGTTTGTGCAGTGGACAGCGTTACTGTACAACTCTGCCTCCGCGAGGGTCAAAACGGGGTCGACCATATCGGCGGGTTGCCAGGTGGGGAGGGGCACCCGGCAGGGCTGCTCGTTATCCCCGCTGTTGTTTGCACTCGCGATTGAGCCGCTGGCTGCGCATGCTAGGTTGGGGAGGTCATATGAAGGCCTATTGTTGCGTGGAGCGGCCCATTACATTTCTCTATACGCCGACGATCTACTGATGTTCTTGTCCGGTGAAAATGAGGCCATACGGGGCGCCAGAGAGCTGCTCCGGCGGTTTGGTCGTCTGTCAGACCTGTGTGTGAATTGGACCAAAACCTGCCTATTCCCTTTGACCCCAACTGGGCGGCAGCCTTCGGCGGGGGAGGACCTGAGGTGGGAACCCTGCTGCCTGCCTTATCTGATCATTGAAAAACAATGGGGTAAACCCAATAAGTCAACAGGACCTGGGTGATAATATATATATGGAAACAAGTGGTCCTAGACACAGTTTATAAAGACAGAGACAATTAATGTAAGTGTTAGTTATTCACACTAGGCAGTCAGATTTAATCTGAACAACAAAAGGAGATGTATTATTAATTAGTACTGCTATTAAATGCAAAAATCCCAACACAACAGTACCATAACAAATTATACTGCAGTTTATTTACATAGTAATAAAATTGGCAATAAGAAATTAGGAAAGGATTGGTGCTCAAGTGATGAAAAGGAAAGTTTTGAGTACAGAATTCAAAATGGTTCAATGCAAGGAAGAAGAAAATAAATTTACATTGCACATATTTATAGCCTACCCATACAAAGTATATACACACTATTATACAAGGGGACTGGGAAGATGGTATAGGCTTAGAATTAAAAAGGGGGCATAATCGTCGACGTTTCGACCCTGGCGCAATACGGGAAATTCGCGACCTCTGCTACGGGTCTTCTTCAGGACAGGTGGGGGACTGGGGAAAGGGGAGCACCTGTAAGGTAAGTATAAATATATTGTAATTACTAAAAGGTTCAATATTACCAAAAATTAAGTAAAAGAAGGGGGGTGTTGGGTACTTTACCACGGAAGGAACGTGGCGGTGTCACAAGGCCAGATCAGTTGGGCGGTATACCTGCACAACAATAAGCAAAAAGGGGGAGGGAGACTGTTAGCCCATCTCCAAAGGCGCAGTCACCCCACTATAAACACGCCAACCACGGAGTGTTTAACCCTTTGCCCGACTCACCTATGCCAGATAAATTCAATTCAAGGTCAAGAATGGTGAGTGTATCAGTGGACAAACAGGCGATATCAATCGTACTGAAAAGAAGGGGAAGAAAAAGTCTAATCAGTCCCCAAACATAATACTGCGACCAAGCAGTCAAATTTAGTGAATAGGGATAAAAACAACTCACCCTAGTGAGGTCAACCGGCAGAGAGGTGACCAATTTATAGAGAGCGAGGAAATTTGGCTCTGAAGTAAGCAGACCTGTGTTGGAATAAACAAACCAGGTATTAAAGGTAACCGGCGCTGCTAATGAGCTAGTCGCGGTAGAACGCATACAGTAATTGATGCCACCGAAGGCATCAACAAACGGGCCCAGACAGAGGGAAACGGTTATTGTACCTAGTATTCCTTCATAGGTCCCCGTATCTATAATTCCAATCGAAATAAAGTTCTCAAGGGTTGTGGCTCGTAAATGCCGTATGAATCCGACAGGACCCGCGTCTCACATCCGAGTAGGACCACGTGATTAGGAGCTGCCAATCACGGCTATTAGTATGATTACCAAGCATGACGAGCTAGAAAACGGACTGCTAGTTAGACGCATGCAACTAGAGGTAAACAAGGGACTGCCTCAGTGCACAGCGCTCGTTCTGTGTAAGGAGAAACAAGGGATCGAATCCTGTCACCCTTAAAGGACTAATTCAGCCACAATTTTCAGAAAATAGGGGCTCTAAAACATAATTCACGGGGACAAAACAAATACCCATCAATTTACACAAAACAAATACACAAATACAATTTACACAAAACAAATACACAAAATTCACAATGACAGTTCGTATTCAAAAATTGGCAACACAATTAAATCAATCCTCGCACTTCGCGTAAACAACAATATAATCAATACAAAAATACCATAATTACATGACAGTACAATATATTGTCACAGGCATTGACATGTGAGAGGAACAGTTACATAAAGAGCGTTACAGCTAATGACAATTCCCTATATGAGGAATTATATTCAGAAGGCAATCTGGGGGTAGTACAGATAGAGAGGGAAATCAGCCATTTGGCAGTGATGCCATTTGCCTCATTACTTCTTCCTGCTCGTTCAGACCCTTATTTACAGTGTTAAAGAAATGCATCCATCTGCATTCACGGATGCTCATGGATTGTGCAAAATTTCCTCCCCTGGGATTTAAGTTGACTTTCTCAATTACACACCATTTTAGACTTTCCGGGCTGTGATTAAATTTGACAAAGTGTTCAACAAGGGGGGCTCCCTGTACCTTACACCGTATCCTGCTACAATGCTGCAGGATGCGGGTTTTTACCTTCTGGGTAGTTTGCCCTATATACATAAACCCACAGGGGCAGAAGATGGCATATATTACCCCCATGGTATTACAGTTGGTATGGCTTTGGAAGGTATGAGTATAGTCATTATATGTGCATGCCTTAATTACCATAGCCATGGTACAGGCCTTACAAGATCCACATTTAAAATGACCTACTATAGTGGGGAGGTTCCATAGCGTGGTCTGGTTCTCTGCACTTTTTTTGTGTAGCATTGAATGCACAACATAGTCTCTCACACTCCTTCCCTTACGGAACGCATGCATTGGAGGATCTGGTATTCCTGTTTCTTCTGCCACCAGATGCCAATGGTTATTAATAATCCTTTTGATCTCAGTACTCCTGGTATTAAATGTGGTAACACATATTAATCTCCCATCTACATCCTCAGTTCTTGTTTTGGGTTCCAAAAGTACCTCCCTATGGCAAAACCAAGCTCGTTTACGGGCTTTCTTTACCAGACTTCTGGGGTAACCTCTTTCCACCAGCCTGCTCATCAAAATTGAAGATTCAGTGAAATAGTCCACTTTACAACTACAGTTCCTACGCAACCTCAGGAACTGGCCATAGAGAAGATTGTCCCTGAGGTTGCGGGGATGGTGGCTGGAATATCTCAACAGGGTATTCTTTTCTGTCGGTTTTCTAAACAGAGTGGTGTGTAAAACACCCTCTTCTTCCTTAATCGTGATGTCTAGGAAGTTTATAGCCTGATTACTACACTCCATAGTGAACTGGATATTATCATCTTTTTATTTTTTTTATTTTTCTTTTTTTTATCATCTGAGGCGACATAAAAATTGAACTTCAATTTTGATGAGCAGGCTGGTGGAAAGAGGTTACCCCAGAAGTCTGGTAAAGAAAGCCCGTAAACGAGCTTGGTTTTGCCATAGGGAGGTACTTTTGGAACCCAAAACAAGAACTGAGGATGTAGATGGGAGATTAATATGTGTTACCACATTTAATACCAGGAGTACTGAGATCAAAAGGATTATTAATAACCATTGGCATCTGGTGGCAGAAGAAACAGGAATACCAGATCCTCCAATGCATGCGTTCCGTAAGGGAAGGAGTGTGAGAGACTATGTTGTGCATTCAATGCTACACAAAAAAAGTGCAGAGAACCAGACCACGCTATGGAACCTCCCCACTAAAGTAGGTCATTTTAAATGTGGATCTTGTAAGGCCTGTACCATGGCTATGGTAATTAAGGCATGCACATATAATGACTATACTCATACCTTCCAAAGCCATACCAACTGTAATACCATGGGGGTAATATATGCCATCTTCTGCCCCTGTGGGTTTATGTATATAGGGCAAACTACCCAGAAGGTAAAAACCCGCATCCTGCAGCATTGTAGCAGGATACGGTGTAAGGTACAGGGAGCCCCCCTTGTTGAACACTTTGTCAAATTTAATCACAGCCCGGAAAGTCTAAAATGGTGTGTAATTGAGAAAGTCAACTTAAATCCCAGGGGAGGAAATTTTGCACAATCCATGAGCATCCGTGAATGCAGATGGATGCATTTCTTTAACACTGTAAATAAGGGTCTGAACGAGCAGGAAGAAGTAATGAGGCAAATGGCATCACTGCCAAATGGCTGATTTCCCTCTCTATCTGTACTACCCCCAGATTGCCTTCTGAATATAATTCCTCATATAGGGAATTGTCATTAGCTGTAACGCTCTTTATGTAACTGTTCCTCTCACATGTCAATGCCTGTGACAATATATTGTACTATCATGTAATTATGGTATTGTTGTATTGATTATATTGTTGTTTACGCGAAGTGCGAGGATTGATTTAATTGTGTTGCCAATTTTTGAATACGAACTGTCATTGTGAATTTTGTGTATTTGTTTTGTGTAAATTGTATTTGTGAATTTGTTTTGTGTAAATTGATGGGTATTTGTTTTGTCCCCGTGAATTATGTTTTAGAGCCCCTATTTTCTGAAAATTGTGGCTGAATTAGTCCTTTAAGGGTGACAGGATTCGATCCCCTGTTTTCTCCTTACACAGAACGAGCGCTGTGCACTGAGGCAGTCCCTTGTTTACCTCTAGTTGCATGCGTCTAACTAGCAGTCCGTTTTCTAGCTCGTCATGCTTGGTAATCATACTAATAGCCGTGATTGGCAGCTCCTAATCACGTGGTCCTACCCGGATGTGAGACGCGGGTCCTGTCGGATTCATACGGCATTTACGAGCCACAACCCTTGAGAACTTTATTTCGATTGGAATTATAGATACGGGGACCTATGAAGGAATACTAGGTACAATAACCGTTTCCCTCTGTCTGGGCCCGTTTGTTGATGCCTTCGGTGGCATCAATTACTGTATGCGTTCTACTGCGACTAACTCATTAGCAGCGCCGGTTACCTTTAATACCTGGTTTGTTTATTCCAACACAGGTCTGCTTACTTCAGAGCCAAATTTCCTCGCTCTTTATAAATTGGTCACCTCTCTGCCGGTTGACCTCACTAGGGTGAGTTGTTTTTATCCCTATTCACTAAATTTGACTGCTTGGTCGCAGTATTATGTTTGGGGACTGATTAGACTTTTTCTTCCCCTTCTTTTCAGTACGATTGATATCGCCTGTTTGTCCACTGATACACTCACCATTCTTGACCTTGAATTGAATTTATCTGGCATAGGTGAGTCGGGCAAAGGGTTAAACACTCCGTGGTTGGCGTGTTTATAGTGGGGTGACTGCGCCTTTGGAGATGGGCTAACAGTCTCCCTCCCCCTTTTTGCTTATTTTTGTGCAGGTGTACCGCCCAACTGATCTGGCCTTGTGACACCGCCACGTTCCTTCCGTGGTAAAGTACCCAACACCCCCCTTCTTTTACTTAATTTTTGGTAATATTGAACCTTTTAGTAATTACAATATATTTATACTTACCTTACAGGTGCTCCCCTTTCCCCAGTCCCCCACCTGTCCTGAAGAAGACCCGTAGCAGAGGTCGCGAATTTCCCGTATTGCGCCAGGGTCGAAACGTCGACGATTATGCCCCCTTTTTAATTCTAAGCCTATACCATCTTCCCAGTCCCCTTGTATAATAGTGTGTATATACTTTGTATGGGTAGGCTAAAAATATGTGCAATGTAAATTTATTTTCTTCTTCCTTGCATTGAACCATTTTGAATTCTGTACTCAAAACTTTCCTTTTCATCACTTGAGCACCAATCCTTTCCTAATTTCTTATTGCCAATTTTATTACTATGTAAATAAACTGCAGTATAATTTGTTATGGTACTGTTGTGTTGGGTTTTTTGCATTTAATAGCAGTACTAATTAATAATACATCTCCTTTTGTTGTTCAGATTAAATCTGACTGCCTAGTGTGAATAACTAACACTTACATTAATTGTCTCTGTCTTTATAAACTGTGTCTAGGACCACTTGTTTCCATATATATAGCCTGCCTTATCTGGGCACCCGTATTTATCATACACAGTCTGATCTCTTGGACGGTAATGTGCACAAGGCGATAAGAGGCCTGAAGGGAAGTATCAGTACTGATGCAAAAATTATTAAACATTTAAACGCAAAGCCTGAAAGAATAATTCAAGGCTAGGAGCTGATTAATAGCTTTTATTATTTAGTTCCAACGAACAGCTCTATTTTAGAAAAGCATATTCAAAACGATGAACAATATTACATGCTACGTACAAAAATAAAAGGTAGGGGACTCTTGCATCATATCAAGCATGTCACAAGCATACAACATTCAACCATTCAGGGACAACAACAATTATTAACATGTGCAGTATATTACAGTGATTTACAATAAAAAAACAAGCACAACAAGGCTGAAAAAGGGCCACGGTCTGCAAAGTATTTTGGTAACTATTACTTAGAGAGTTGTCTACAAAAAGTACATTCCTTACACAAATTAGGATATTCTTGGTTTTTTTCAAAAATTTAAAGAAAAACACAGTAATGTACAAGGAAAGGTGAAAAGCAACCGAGCGGTTCAAATAAGCTTATCACCCATGCAGACTCAAGGGTGGCTGTGGGCCTACGCGTTTCGAATCCTGCCGATCTATGAGGATTCTCTTCAGGGCCTTTAGTTATATCTATAACAAAAAAAGAAAAGAAGAAAGTTTGAAGAAAAGAGTTCATATATACATACAGTGGATCAACTTCAGAATCCTCACTCAGGTCACCCCCTCTCATCCGCCACATCCCGGGGTGGTAAAAATACTATGCCAGGGCGGAAACATAATTATGGAAGCTGACTCGAATTCTCTGCGAGGTTTAATCGAAGTGGCTGGAGAGTGAGAACATATTATGATCTTACCTGCCTCAGTGGTAGGCGGGAGTGCTGTGCTGGAGGCGGAATCGCCTGAGAGAACGGAGGAGGTGCCTATAAATGGGTAGACACACATATAATCAGGATAGGCATTTTATTGATACAGGGCTACAAGTTCTAAAAACCACTGTCATTACCTATTCTTAATGAGCCTTTATATTGGAGTGTAACGGTCGTCGAAGTGGAAAAAGCACGAAGTCTAAAAAAGAGTAACGGAACACAAGCTAGAGTTAACTCGAGTCGCCTAACGATACTAACATGTTGGAGAATGACTACTGTCAATTCTTACCAATAGGAATGGGCATTCAAGGATGCACCTTATCGGGGGTGATTTGAGAGACCGTAATTGATTATGGAGGGCGTGGTCCGCCGGACGCGGCTTGCTGTTTACAAACGGATCAACAGGCCCTGCAAAAAGTAACATGATGAATGTTAGCGGACCAATGGAACGAGTCTAACAAAATTGGAAAGAAATTAGTAATCATCTTACCAAGAACGCGGAATAGCGCGCTGGTATCATTTTGAAAGAATTGCTGCGGTAAAAAACAACGGAGTGAAAGTTAGTTCCGGGGCAGTATAGTGTAACTGGCTGACTCTACGAGGCAAACATACGATAGTACTCACAATTGAATCACTATTCCAGGGCCTCGGTCGACGACGTGGCAAGAAGTACACACTCTGGCACAGGCGCCTTAGCTAACAGGGCTGCCGTGCAAACGCCCATATATACAGGTCGGTGATTGGTGAACGCCTACCTTGTTTCTGGTATTCATTTTGGAAACAGA
The DNA here is from genome assembly GCF_964261635.1 of Lissotriton helveticus. Lineage (NCBI taxonomy): Eukaryota > Metazoa > Chordata > Amphibia > Caudata > Salamandridae > Lissotriton > Lissotriton helveticus. The sequence goes on from NC_136070.1 coordinate 696,365,499, forward strand.
AAACCAGGACTGGATTTGGCAAGCCTACCAGGTTTTCCAGGGATTTTGCCTGCGTGAACATAATAATAGTACAACCAGTCTACTCATAATTTAAATATTTCACTCAGTTCATTCAGCCCAGACACCGAAGTGTCAAATTTAACTATTAAAAAAGCTTCCCGTTTTGACAAGGCAAGATTTTGATCGCCACCACGAGGGTTTTTTTCCACTTTGGAAATCACAGTCCATTTGAGGTCACTGACAACATGCTGCATCCGCGTCCAATGGAGCACCAGAGGGGCATTTTCAACCTTCTTTTTAATTCTCGATTTGTGTTGAGAGATCCGTTGGCGGATCTCTTGATTGGTTTTACCTATGTACAGTAGGTGACAAGGGCATGTGATGCCATACACGACAAACTTACTCTTACAGTTACTAAAGGATTCATGTTTCCAAAAGATACCGTTATGCTTGAACAGTGAACCCTCAATACAAGATTCACAACAAAGGCACGTGCCACATTTATGGTGTCCAAGAATGGGTACTCACACATTATCTCGATTCCAGACCTAGACCGACGCAGGTGCCCACCAACTTCATCGTGGACTTGGCAGCTTTCGCCTTAAAGAAGAATTACTTCTGTTTTAATGGCGAATACTACTACCAAGTAAAAGGAGTAGCCATGGGGTGTCCCTTTGCGCCAGAATTGGCGGTATTGTTTATGGCAATGTATGAAGAGGCATATATCTACCATATCTACCAGAACAATCCTTTCATTCAATACATCGGAGCGTGGCTCCGGTTTATTGATGATGTTTTTATGACTTGGACAGGTGACAGTGACACTCTTGACCAGTTCCATCAATGGTTAAATGATAGAACTGCTGATATAAAATTCAGTATTTCCAGTTCTACTAGGAAGATTGCTTTCCTAGACGTGGAGGTTTTCCCTTGTGAAGGGAAACTGGCCACGACTCTATACAGCAAGCCCACTGATAGAAACAAGTCACTTATGTTTTCAAGTAACCACCCTAGGAACCTCAGAGAAAACCTCCCCTATGGGCAGTTCCTTCGAGTCCGCAGGAACTGCACATTCAAGGAAGATTTTCAATATCACTCGGCCAATTTAACTTCCAAATTGTGCAATAGGGGATATCCTAAGAAACTCGTGAAGAGCTGTATGAAGAGAGCACAGTGGACACCACGTGAGACCACCCTAGAACGAAAAATTAAACCTGCACTGAAACGACAGGTTTGTGTCACCACGTTTTGCCCTAATGCTAATCATCTGAAAAAAGTCATAAAACAGAATTGGCATCTAGTGAAAGATCTGGATGAAAGTCTTGTAGACATGCCTCTATTTGCCTTTAAAAAGGAAAATAACATTGCCAACCACATTGTCCGTGCTGCGATGCCAGCACCTAAACCTGCGACATTGCGCCAAATGATGGGGATGCCCCCCATTCTTGGACACCATAAATGTGGCACGTGCCTTTGTTGTGAATCTTGTATTGAGGGTTCACTGTTCAAGCATAACGGTATCTTTTGGAAACATGAATCCTTTAGTAACTGTAAGAGTAAGTTTGTCGTGTATGGCATCACATGCCCTTGTCACCTACTGTACATAGGTAAAACCAATCAAGAGATCCGCCAACGGATCTCTCAACACAAATCGAGAATTAAAAAGAAGGTTGAAAATGCCCCTCTGGTGCTCCATTGGACGCGGATGCAGCATGTTGTCAGTGACCTCAAATGGACTGTGATTTCCAAAGTGGAAAAAAACCCTCGTGGTGGCGATCAAAATCTTGCCTTGTCAAAACGGGAAGCTTTTTTAATAGTTAAATTTGACACTTCGGTGTCTGGGCTGAATGAACTGAGTGAAATATTTAAATTATGAGTAGACTGGTTGTACTATTATTATGTTCACGCAGGCAAAATCCCTGGAAAACCTGGTAGGCTTGCCAAATCCAGTCCTGGTTTTCTGTTTCCAAAATGAATACCAGAAACAAGGTAGGCGTTCACCAATCACCGACCTGTATATATGGGCGTTTGCACGGCAGCCCTGTTAGCTAAGGCGCCTGTGCCAGAGTGTGTACTTCTTGCCACGTCGTCGACCGAGGCCCTGGAATAGTGATTCAATTGTGAGTACTATCGTATGTTTGCCTCGTAGAGTCAGCCAGTTACACTATACTGCCCCGGAACTAACTTTCACTCCGTTGTTTTTTACCGCAGCAATTCTTTCAAAATGATACCAGCGCGCTATTCCGCGTTCTTGGTAAGATGATTACTAATTTCTTTCCAATTTTGTTAGACTCGTTCCATTGGTCCGCTAACATTCATCATGTTACTTTTTGCAGGGCCTGTTGATCCGTTTGTAAACAGCAAGCCGCGTCCGGCGGACCACGCCCTCCATAATCAATTACGGTCTCTCAAATCACCCCCGATAAGGTGCATCCTTGAATGCCCATTCCTATTGGTAAGAATTGACAGTAGTCATTCTCCAACATGTTAGTATCGTTAGGCGACTCGAGTTAACTCTAGCTTGTGTTCCGTTACTCTTTTTTAGACTTCGTGCTTTTTCCACTTCGACGACCGTTACACTCCAATATAAAGGCTCATTAAGAATAGGTAATGACAGTGGTTTTTAGAACTTGTAGCCCTGTATCAATAAAATGCCTATCCTGATTATATGTGTGTCTACCCATTTATAGGCACCTCCTCCGTTCTCTCAGGCGATTCCGCCTCCAGCACAGCACTCCCGCCTACCACTGAGGCAGGTAAGATCATAATATGTTCTCACTCTCCAGCCACTTCGATTAAACCTCGCAGAGAATTCGAGTCAGCTTCCATAATTATGTTTCCGCCCTGGCATAGTATTTTTACCACCCCGGGATGTGGCGGATGAGAGGGGGTGACCTGAGTGAGGATTCTGAAGTTGATCCACTGTATGTATATATGAACTCTTTTCTTCAAACTTTCTTCTTTTCTTTTTTTGTTATAGATATAACTAAAGGCCCTGAAGAGAATCCTCATAGATCGGCAGGATTCGAAACGCGTAGGCCCACAGCCACCCTTGAGTCTGCATGGGTGATAAGCTTATTTGAACCGCTCGGTTGCTTTTCACCTTTCCTTGTACATTACTGTGTTTTTCTTTAAATTTTTGAAAAAAACCAAGAATATCCTAATTTGTGTAAGGAATGTACTTTTTGTAGACAACTCTCTAAGTAATAGTTTCCAAAATACTTTGCAGACCGTGGCCCTTTTTCAGCCTTGTTGTGCTTGTTTTTTTATTGTAAATCACTGTAATATACTGCACATGTTAATAATTGTTGTTGTCCCTGAATGGTTGAATGTTGTATGCTTGTGACATGCTTGATATGATGCAAGAGTCCCCTACCTTTTATTTTTGTACGTAGCATGTAATATTGTTCATCGTTTTGAATATGCTTTTCTAAAATAGAGCTGTTCGTTGGAACTAAATAATAAAAGCTATTAATCAGCTCCTAGCCTTGAATTATTCTTTCAGGCTTTGCGTTTAAATGTTTAATAATTTTTGCATCAGTACTGGCATTTCCACTTTGTTCTTTTGGATATTGGCTCAGCCATACTGATTAGAGCCACCCCCTCGTAGTTTTTTGGTTTGAAGGGAAGTATGGCCTTTTGGAGCTCTCTCCCTCCGTCGGTTGCGGGTCGAGTGGCACTCTTAAAGATGGTGGCGCTGCCGCGTTTGCTCTACTTTTTCCGCACATTACCTGTGTGGATCCCGACCGCGGTCTTACGGACACTTCGGGCTATGACTACGGGTTTCCTCTGGGGTGCAGGTAGGCGGCGTGTTGCGCTTGCCACCCTTATGCGCCTGCGGGCTGATGGGGGACTGGCGGTGCCTGATTTTGAATGGTACTACCTGGCGGCGCAGCTTCAGTGGCTTACGTTGGCAGTGGCTCGGGAGTTCCGGGGTCCTGAGGGTCCCTTTGGCAGAGTGATCCCCCGACACGTGTTGTCCTTCATAATTCTCCTGGGACACTTCCGATGTGGGGGTTGCAAAGCCTGTGACAGCACAATACAGACTAAAGAGTTCACTTACCGCCATCACAAAATTCAACTGAAGAGTCACACCAACTGCAACACGGTCAACGTCATTTATGCCATCCTCTGTCCATGCAACTTGATCTATATAGGACAGACTCAGCAAAAGGCTAAAACAAGGATACTTCAACACATGAGCAGAATTCGCTGCCAAGTACTAACCGCACCTTTGGTTGCCCATTTCTCCACCGCAAGTCACTCACCAGAAAGTTTAAAGTGGGTTATCATTGAGAAAGCCTCTTTGGGACCTCGGGGTGGGAGTATCTCCAGCATCCTCAATACCCGTGAACTCAAATGGATGTTCACTTTCGACTCCATTGAATCAGGGCTCAACGAGCAGGACAGTTCTTTTTCACAATTAGCCACGTTGACTTAAGTAGTATCTCAATTTAATGTTCAGTGGCTTTTACCCGCATGTGCGAGGTACGCCCGGATCGCTCTAACATATCTTATTGCAATTGTCAAGGGCCTTTACCCGCCTGAGTGAGGTACGCCCTTCAAGGTCATCATTCTATGTATTGTGGTTATATATTGGTCATCAGTTTACTATGTCTGTGTCTTTTACTGTCTAAATGTACAGCATATTATTCCATCTACATGTAGGCTGTAATCGAGAACTCTGGTACCATCCCTATTATCCACTTGGTCCAAACTTGATTTAGTTACAACTATATTGATGCTTTAATAGACTTGGAGTTTTGTAACAAATACCAACACCTCTGTATTTGAATAAGTTTTGCAGATGATCCCCTTAGGTGGGTCTCCCATTGTATATGTTAGTCCCTTCCATTCACTGAACCACTCTATTCTCCAAATGCCCGCAGCTAGCCTATCTGCTACGCAGGATGCTGACCATTTCATGGCCTCCATGTTGTTAATCAACCCCACGTCTTTCTTTACACTGCCACATGACGTGTTTACTAATGGGATATGCTTGGACACCATAAATGTGGCACGTGCCTTTGTTGTGAATCTTGTATTGAGGGTTCACTGTTCAAGCATAACGGTATCTTTTGGAAACATGAATCCTTTAGTAACTGTAAGAGTAAGTTTGTCGTGTATGGCATCACATGCCCTTGTCACCTACTGTACATAGGTAAAACCAATCAAGAGATCCGCCAACGGATCTCTCAACACAAATCGAGAATTAAAAAGAAGGTTGAAAATGCCCCTCTGGTGCTCCATTGGACGCGGATGCAGCATGTTGTCAGTGACCTCAAATGGACTGTGATTTCCAAAGTGGAAAAAAACCCTCGTGGTGGCGATCAAAATCTTGCCTTGTCAAAACGGGAAGCTTTTTTTAATAGTTAAATTTGACACTTCGGTGTCTGGGCTGAATGAACTGAGTGAAATATTTAAATTATGAGTAGACTGGTTGTACTATTATTATGTTCACGCAGGCAAAATCCCTGGAAAACCTGGTAGGCTTGCCAAATCCAGTCCTGGTTTTCTGTTTCCAAAATGAATACCAGAAACAAGGTAGGCATTCACCAATCACCGACCTGTATATATGGGCGTTTGCACGGCAGCCCTGTTAGCTAAGGCGCCTGTGCCAGAGTGTGTACTTCTTGCCACGTCGTCGACCGAGGCCCTGGAATAGTGATTCAATTGTGAGTACTATCGTATGTTTGCCTCGTAGAGTCAGCCAGTTACACTATACTGCCCCGGAACTAACTTTCACTCCGTTGTTTTTTACCGCAGCAATTCTTTCAAAATGATACCAGCGCGCTATTCCGCGTTCTTGGTAAGATGATTACTAATTTCTTTCCAATTTTGTTAGACTCGTTCCATTGGTCCGCTAACATTCATCATGTTACTTTTTGCAGGGCCTGTTGATCCGTTTGTAAACAGCAAGCCGCGTCCGGCGGACCACGCCCTCCATAATCAATTACGGTCTCTCAAATCACCCCCGATAAGGTGCATCCTTGAATGCCCATTCCTATTGGTAAGAATTGACAGTAGTCATTCTCCAACATGTTAGTATCGTTAGGCGACTCGAGTTAACTCTAGCTTGTGTTCCGTTACTCTTTTTTAGACTTCGTGCTTTTTCCACTTCGACGACCGTTACACTCCAATATAAAGGCTCATTAAGAATAGGTAATGACAGTGGTTTTTAGAACTTGTAGCCCTGTATCAATAAAATGCCTATCCTGATTATATGTGTGTCTACCCATTTATAGGCACCTCCTCCGTTCTCTCAGGCGATTCCGCCTCCAGCACAGCACTCCCGCCTACCACTGAGGCAGGTAAGATCATAATATGTTCTCACTCTCCAGCCACTTCGATTAAACCTCGCAGAGAATTCGAGTCAGCTTCCATAATTATGTTTCCGCCCTGGCATAGTATTTTTACCACCCCGGGATGTGGCGGATGAGAGGGGGTGACCTGAGTGAGGATTCTGAAGTTGATCCACTGTATGTATATATGAACTCTTTTCTTCAAACTTTCTTCTTTTCTTTTTTTGTTATAGATATAACTAAAGGCCCTGAAGAGAATCCTCATAGATCGGCAGGATTCGAAACGCGTAGGCCCACAGCCACCCTTGAGTCTGCATGGGTGATAAGCTTATTTGAACCGCTCGGTTGCTTTTCACCTTTCCTTGTACATTACTGTGTTTTTCTTTAAATTTTTGAAAAAAACCAAGAATATCCTAATTTGTGTAAGGAATGTACTTTTTGTAGACAACTCTCTAAGTAATAGTTTCCAAAATACTTTGCAGACCGTGGCCCTTTTTCAGCCTTGTTGTGCTTGTTTTTTTATTGTAAATCACTGTAATATACTGCACATGTTAATAATTGTTGTTGTCCCTGAATGGTTGAATGTTGTATGCTTGTGACATGCTTGATATGATGCAAGAGTCCCCTACCTTTTATTTTTGTACGTAGCATGTAATATTGTTCATCGTTTTGAATATGCTTTTCTAAAATAGAGCTGTTCGTTGGAACTAAATAATAAAAGCTATTAATCAGCTCCTAGCCTTGAATTATTCTTTCAGGCTTTGCGTTTAAATGTTTAATAATTTTTGCATCAGTACTGGCATTTCCACTTTGTTCTTTTGGATATTGGCTCAGCCATACTGATTAGAGCCACCCCCTCGTAGTTTTTTGGTTTGAAGGGAAGTATGGCCTTTTGGAGCTCTCTCCCTCCGTCGGTTGCGGGTCGAGTGGCACTCTTAAAGATGGTGGCGCTGCCGCGTTTGCTCTACTTTTTCCGCACATTACCTGTGTGGATCCCGACCGCGGTCTTACGGACACTTCGGGCTATGACTACGGGTTTCCTCTGGGGTGCAGGTAGGCGGCGTGTTGCGCTTGCCACCCTTATGCGCCTGCGGGCTGATGGGGGACTGGCGGTGCCTGATTTTGAATGGTACTACCTGGCGGCGCAGCTTCAGTGGCTTACGTTGGCAGTGGCTCGGGAGTTCCGGGGTCCTGAGGGTCCCTGTGGCAGAGTGATCCCCCGACACGTGTTGTCCTTCATAATTCTCCTGGGACACTTCCGATGTGGGGGTTGCAAAGCCTGTGACAGCACAATACAGACTAAAGAGTTCACTTACCGCCATCACAAAATTCAACTGAAGAGTCACACCAACTGCAACACGGTCAACGTCATTTATGCCATCCTCTGTCCATGCAACTTGATCTATATAGGACAGACTCAGCAAAAGGCTAAAACAAGGATACTTCAACACATGAGCAGAATTCGCTGCCAAGTACTAACCGCACCTTTGGTTGCCCATTTCTCCACCGCAAGTCACTCACCAGAAAGTTTAAAGTGGGTTATCATTGAGAAAGCCTCTTTGGGACCTCGGGGTGGGAGTATCTCCAGCATCCTCAATACCCGTGAACTCAAATGGATGTTCACTTTCGACTCCATTGAATCAGGGCTCAACGAGCAGGACAGTTCTTTTTCACAATTAGCCACGTTGACTTAAGTAGTATCTCAATTTAATGTTCAGTGGCTTTTACCCGCATATGCGAGGTACGCCCGGATCGCTCTAACATATCTTATTGCAATTGTCAAGGGCCTTTACCCGCCTGAGTGAGGTACGCCCTTCAAGGTCATCATTCTATGTATTGTGGTTATATATTGGTCATCAGTTTACTATGTCTGTGTCTTTTACTGTCTAAATGTACAGCATATTATTCCATCTACATGTAGGCTGTAATCGAGAACTCTGGTACCATCCCTATTATCCACTTGGTCCAAACTTGATTTAGTTACAACTATATTGATGCTTTAATAGACTTGGAGTTTTGTAACAAATACCAACACCTCTGTATTTGAATAAGTTTTGCAGATGATCCCCTTAGGTGGGTCTCCCATTGTATATGTTAGTCCCTTCCATTCACTGAACCACTCTATTCTCCAAATGCCCGCAGCTAGCCTATCTGCTACGCAGGATGCTGACCATTTCATGGCCTCCATGTTGTTAATCAACCCCACGTCTTTCTTTACACTGCCACATGACGTGTTTACTAATGGGATATGCTCACACGCGTAACCTGGCGCCTTCAATGTGATATCAGCTATCCCACCTCCTATGCAGTATGTTGACTATGTCTATGGCTTCCATGTCGCTATGCGACCGGCTGCCTTTCCGTATCCCCGCCCACTCTGTCACATGACTCGGTTACCAGGGTGATATTATTATACCCGGAACTAGGCGCCGTCACTTTGACAGCCTGCCGCGACCGAACACGGATTCAGTCCGAGAACGGTAAGCCGCCGTTTGGCGTTTCCCTTTAATCCCTACCATTGAAATCAACCCACCGGGTTTTTTGGCTCACGTGTATTTTTACGACTCTACGCTCCTCAGATCCCTGCACGAGCGAGGTTTTGCCTGATCCATACGGACCCATTTCCAAGCCGCACGCTTTTACACGACGTAATTCGGGTAAGTGTCCTTCCACCCTTCATGCTTGCCTTAGTCTTTACTCATCAGTCCCACTAGTTTATTTCAACTTGCGCCGCTTTAATTTTCCAGATTCGACCATTGCGGGTATTTTTTACCCGGACCCACACCGTCACGGACCAATCTCCCAGCCGGACGTCCTTTCACGACGGCAACCGGGTGAGTGCATGTCCCTCCGTTTTGCTCGTGCAACTCTCACTCCTTCTAGCTTACTTCAATGCATCTCTATTCCATTTTTGTAGAGTCGACTTTCCAGGGTATTTTTAACCCGGATCCTCACCAACAACGCACTTACAACCAGTGTTGCCCACGACGGTGAGTTTTGCCTTTACTAGTATCCCCGACCACCTAGGATTTGGTAGCCATTTAGTGTTTTATTTTTTGTATATTTTTTGAATACTCTCACTCCACTGATTCTTCCGGGACACGTTGTACTTACCAGACTCGGCCCTTTGCCTACCACATCTGTGGTAAGTCATACAACGATTCTCAGATTTTGTGGTGTGCTGGCGCTGTATATTCCTCAGCCCCATCTTGCCTGGGCCTCCCACTAACGCGGTCTCAATATTGAGCAGTGGTGTGTACATGCCCACCTTGTTCGTTGTGGCCTATCTCCACGCGCCAATAACCAATCAACCTTCAATTTATTTGACCCTAGTATAATTCAATGTATTCTGACAGATATTACTGTCCCAATATACTCTATGGGACTTTAACCAGTGACTTGAATTCTACCCATTATGGGGTGATGTGTTTCTGCTTGCCTATGTACATTTATTTACAGGGACCAGTGTCCCGTACTCACAAAATATTTTTATATACCAAATAGGGTGTGTGCCCCTCCAGTCCTGATGAAGACCCTACAGCAAGATAACCATTGATGTCTGCACATTTAAAGGGTCGAAACGTCGACATACGTCTACTTTCCATCGCCAACTCTACTCCCCATTATTTTCATTAATTGAACTACCTGGAGTATGGCGTCCTTTGAATAATCTATGAACATTTTGGTCTCATTTCATTGTACAGAGTCTGTAACATTGCTAAATGATTGACAACTGTTGATTTTACTGTCACTTTCGAATTTTCACTTTTTCCTTCACCATTTCCCCACAACCACCACCACCTCCAACCCTTCCTGTCCTTGGGGCACCATGTAAATTACCGATTTATTATTGTGTATACTAATATAGCATATTTAAATGCGCATTCCCATTGTGAAGTAAACAGTGTGGACTCAAGTCATGTTTCTTTGATTATTTTTCATTTATGTGTTTACAAGTTCCATTGCTACTGGGACCCCTCTCTTTTCACTTCATAATTCTCCAGCAGAAGATCGAACTTAGCCAGCTTACTCTTGAGGAGCGCACCCTCCACCTATGCTGGAACCGGAGTCAGAAACTAGTTGGTTGTTCCTCGCCATATGCCCCGGAGATACCGTTGGGCATGTGCACGGCCCTCCCCCACGGGAGTAATTGGGCTGCGCTGGCAGTTTTGGAGGAGCTGGGCCTACATATGGTGGGAGACCTGTATGGAGATGGCGTGTTGCTGTCCTTTCAGGAACTACAAACCACGTTTGGGTTTCCATGAGGAGATTACTTATTGCATGCTGCGTTGGTAGCGGGACTGCAGCGCCACTGGAAAACTGGGCTGCAGGAACCTCCGACCTCGCTGGGCTGCCAGTATGTCACCATGGCGGCGGGCACTTTTAAGGCCGTCACTTGCCTCTACCGACGTCTATCGACTGAACGCTTATCGTCGCTAGATACCTTAAAGGGTAAATGGGAGACGGACATCAGCAGGCCCATACCGGAATCGATGTGGCCCCACCTATTGCGGCGAGCCTGGAAGGGTACCCGCAATGCCCGGTTCCAATTGGTACAATTTTTCACGCTTCATATGGCGTACTTGACTCCGGCTAAGATCTTGAGGTACTTTGGGGTACCCCATTCAACTTGCCCGAGGTGCGCTGTGGATGGTGCCGATTTCCGGCATATGTTTTGGACCTGTGCAGGGTTAGGATCCTATTGGGAAGAGGTCGTGACGTGTCTGAATCATGTGAAGGGGCGGATGCTGGAGGCTGAGATGGCCACTTGTTTGCTGCTTTGGTTTCCCCATACCTCCCGTACCAAAGTTACTAGTAAATTCTGCGACTTGGGGCTGATCATGGCAAAAAGGGAGCTCACCATGCATTGGAAATCTAGAACGGGCCCCCACTACCAGAGGTGGCGGACGAGCTTCTTGACCTGGGCGAGCAGCGAGGGCACCCTCCGCCTGCAGTTAGCTAGGCGCGCGAGTAATGAAAAGGCATTGGAGACGGCGAGAGCGTGGGAGGCACTGGTGACTGAACTGCGGACCCCATCTGCAGATTCCGAGGAGGAGGAGGGAGGGGAGAGTACTGACACTGAGACTAATCGGGGGTCTCTGCAGGCGCCAGACAGGTGGAGAGAGTGTTGAGTGAGACTGAGGGGTACGGGTAGATTGGGGGAGCGCTCTACGACGAACCAGGACTGATTGCGTTTGCAACTTTGGAAGGGGCTATAGGGCTCTAACTCTCCTGTGGAAGCACTTTATCATGTTGGTACATTTGATCCTAGGTGGTTACACGGCTGTACAGATGGGTAGTTCACTACTAAACTCCCATTCGAACTACATAAGGTGCACTGGCGGGGGGGGAGGGGGGTTGGGAGAGAGGGAAGGGTATTTACGGGTATTTAGAGGGAAGATGTGTATTCAATGTTTGCTTTTATCCTGTGGCAGCATGAGCCATCTGCGACATGGCGGCCTTTTCATGGTGGCTTAAATGGTTTCTTGCAAAACTAATAAAATCTGTTACAAAAAAAATTGTGGACCTGCCCCAAGATTCACACTTTCTGGGTGGGCTTGGCCAGAGTGATAACAACAGTGGTGGGGGGTCAGGTCCCACTGGAAGCGAGATGGCATATCCTGGGGGTGACTGGCAAAATAGTATGGCCCAAATGGGCCACGACGTGGCTCACCCTGGCAGGAGTGGCGGTAAAGTGCAACATTGCCCGTGCATGGGGCACCAGTGCAGTCCCAACAGTGGAATCCTGGGAAAACAGTTTGGATTGGTGCCAGCGGGCCGAGCAGGCAGTGTATCAGAGTAGGGGATTCCCACGCAAATGGGAGAAGATATGGGGGGCCTGGGTGGGTTAAAGAACCGGACTGCTCCCAGTCTAATAAAAGGCCTCTGACATGTTCGAGATTACTGTTGAATGATTGTGACGTAGGTCATATTGGTAGGGTGGGCGGGTTAGTGGAAGGGTTGTATTGTGATTATATTTTGTATCTGTACACGCCAAACTCACTCGATGTATACTGTAAATTGTTCTGAAGCATTTGTGTTTTTTTGGTTAATAAAAAGATTTTAAAAGATTTCACGGACTTGTACCCTGGTGGAAAGTTTCTCCCCTGCTTTGCCGGTGCTGAAACGCCCACGTCTACACTATCATACATTATTTAACTATCAAATCAGAGCTACATGACCCACATTATATGACCCATTTCCTGCTCCCCATCCTGTCTCCATGGCACTAGACTACATTCACACATCTGTGTCACCACGTAAACGTATCACTCGGCTGTATAATCTCACACAGGCTGCCTCCCCAGTGGACACTGGGGGGCTCGCCTGGCCTGGGAGAGGGACCATGATTCAGCTATATCAGAAGCACAGTGAAGATACTGCTGTGCCCAATCTGAGAGACTGTGTCCTAATTATAGATCGTAATTAATACATTTCAATTATCTACATAGAATGTATCGCACTCCACCGCAGCTCCACAGAATAGGACTGGTTGGTGATTCGCACTGCCTACGCTGCTGAAAGCCGGGGCTACTTTCTTGCATCTGGCGTGAACCTTCCCTGGAGTGGCGAATTTCTGGACCATATTGTGTGAGACAGTGAGCGCAATCACTGAGGCCCCATTGCCACTTGGCACCATTGCAGGTCTCCTGGGTTATACAACGGACGCTCCGGTGGGGTACCGGCACCTCACTGCGATGCTGCTTTTGTTGGCTAAGCGCAGAGTGGTGATGCACTAGGGGAGAAGGCCGGCTCCGACCAAACAGGCTTGGTTGGCGGATGTTTCCTACTGACAGGAGCAACTCACAGCTTACTGGGACCTGGTGCCGTTAACAACACGTCCCAAGCACATTTGAGAACCCTTGGTTACCTAACTCTGACAGGCTGGCATGGACAGGAGGAACAACCTGACTCCTAACACACTTAGTGCATAGCTGCCTTCTGTATCAATTCCCAGCTCGGTGGGGACATTGCTGCCACCGATGTTGGTCGGCTCTGGGCCGCTGGGCAGGATGATGAGTGGAGAAAATGTTAGACTACCATTGATGCTGCCTCTATTTATGTATGACGTGTACACCACACACCGCATCTTGCACCATGGTGAATTGCGACATTGAGGAACTGATTGGCTGCCCCGGGACACCAAAGGTGGCCACCTACGAGGGCGGCCACCCTTAGTGCCATAGGATGGCATAGACCCTGAGCGGTCTAGTGGTTGGGGGGATTAGTGGTACCCCCGTGAAGTCACTTCCTGTGTCTTGGGGGGGGGGAGTGACTATATAGCCCAGGGGGCGAGGGTCAAGCGCCCTCTTTGTTCCTGGCTGCTGCTCGCGCTGACCCTCGCCCTCCCCTGCCTGGACTCTGAGCGGGTGACTGCCCGTTGCTGTTTTTTGGGCCTGGGCAATGTTTGCAGGTGGGGAGGCTCGTTCTTGTGGTGTGTGGGCTGGGTCGATGCAGTTTGATTTTGGTGTTTTTTATGCTGGCGGGCGGAGGCGGAGTGCGGGGCCCGTTCTCGGGGTCGGGGGTTCTGCTTGTTTTGGTGTTGTGTTCCCCGGTTTGCAGCTCGGTTTCGCCACTTGCTGCCTCTCTCTCTTGTGCGGGGGGGAGGGTGCGGGGGAGGGACACGAGGTATGCGGCCAGGGTGGCGGGCGACCGGTCTCGCACGGGGGCCGAGGGTCGGAGGTTTTCTGGGGGCTGCGTTTGCTGGTGGGAGGGAGCGGGAGGTCTCTCCGTGGCCCAGCGTGGGTCCGTTGCCTGCTGTTCTCGCTGCGGGCCGGGTGGGCGGCTGTGCAGAGAGTAGCCGTGCGTGGTGAGGGAGCCTAGGGTTCGGGCTTGCTGTGAGGTGTGGCGAGCGGGCTGGAGGTTCGTCTTTGCTCTGGGCCGGAGCCTCCCCTCCCCCTCTGAGTTCTCGTGAGGGTTTGAGCTCGGCGATTTCGTGCTCAGCTACTCCTGCGGGGCCTCCTCTGCCTGTTCACCTTTTGCGGGCTCGCAGCGCTTCCCTTTTTGCTGGCTCTGCTCGCGCCGGCCCCGGGCCTCTGTCCCTTCCTGGGGTGGTCGGAGGGTTGGCGGGATGCGGGGTTGGCGTGGGCCTGGGGCATCCTGCTCCCTACCTCGGCTCTCGGGCTGGCGGGGGGGGGGCTTCTGCGGTCGAGCACGGGGGGCCTTTCTTCCTCCTGCCTGGTCTGCTTCGGCGCTCTGTGGCCGTGCCGGTCTTGCCGTTTTCATAGTTGGGGCCCATGCTGGACTTCCGTTGGGGGAGTTGCTATGGCCGGTAGCCTGGCCGTTTGCTCGCGCATGCATGTTTCTTATGCTTATCCTGCCTTACTGCAGCTATTTTCTGCGGTGTGATGACGATTCCGCCGGGAATGCTTTGTCTTGTATTTGGTTATGTGATCGATGTCTCGGGCGGACATTGTGGGGACTCGTATGAACTTTCTCCATGCGCAGTAGCACGCGCATGCGTGTTTTGTTCCCTTGCCGCCCCTCCCCCCATCCCTCCTCGCAGCTACCTCAGTGGCGGGGATTGCACAAAGTAAAAGGCGCTTGTTTCCTTTTGGCCTTTTGTTTAACGCAGAGCCACTCGAGGGCGCAACGATGATGCGGGGGGTGGGGTGTGGGGGTTTTGACGTTTTGTTTTGTCTTTCTGCAGGATGCCAAGAGCGGATGAGAAGAGCGGCATTTGCAATGGTAGACTCAAATTATGGGTTTGAGGCATTGATGATGCATACGTGGGGTCAAGAATATTCTGGTGTTAGGAGAGGGGGGGCCTTGGGGGACTTTCATTTGTTTGTCGACGCATGATATATATAGCCCACACACGATGTGGCTCAGGAATTGCGATGTATTAATTAAAAGAAGATAGTGTTTTATTTAACTTTAACATTACCTGGTATGCAATTGACAACCAATATTGTGCAAGATTTAAGGAACTGGTATTGGGCCATAATTACTGAGCAGGGTTGAGTTTGGGGGGGGTGCTGGCTTTAATCAGCGGCAGACCTTGGGAGACTGTGTCGTGGGTGTGTGGTTAAGTCTTACAGGACTTCAGCGACAGGACAGCATACAGCTGTTTGATCACGTGCTATGCACTAATTTTACTTTAAAACATGTTGCGAGCTAGTGCGTGAGTCTGCTGCCTCCTTGACATGTGACCCGACATATTGATTTCCTGTGGGCGAATTTGGACGGCACGACCGGGACAAGCACAAGGCAGTTCTGCGAGCACCTGCCCGCGGTGCCGGCTCCCTTTACCTTACCCCTGCCCGCTTCCTTCAGCTACACAATACAACGAATAATGGCATACCCTCAGCATGTCAGGACTTAGGCTGGTCGTGGGTTGCTAGTTGTATTGAGTTTCGGTGGGCCGGGGTCGCGCAAACCAATAGCGGCGGTGGCATTCCAGCACCCTTGAGATGCGGTGCCTCGTGGGGGACGGACTAGTGAGCCAATCCGGCTGCTCCATCCCTTTAGGCGGCAGAGCATTAGTGTCCCTCTTGTAGTTCCCCGATGTGCCCGTATTGTCAGTTGATGTGAGAGAACTGGGTTTGAGTCGTGTGACTCTCCGCATCCCGCTGCAGCTCGCAAGCATGTACTCACGCTTAATTTTGCCTATGATAGTGCAGTCTTTTGTTCAAAGGTGGCAGAGCGCTTCACTATAGGAACAGACCTGATACATGAGAGCATTATCACTGAACACACTACTAAAGTGAACGCTATGTTACATAAGTAATGTGACAATTGAGAGTAACATTACAGGAGCTACCAAACTACATCACAAGTGGATAAGTGACAGGGGTACTGGTAACTGAGCGTTGAAAGTACAAGTAGAGGTAAATTACAGAGACACATGGCAGACGGTCAAAACACATGAACGAACGCTACGTAGGCGACGGTGGCACTTGTGCAAGTACCGGAGGCAAACACATCGTCATATGTGGCATACAGTGTGTTACAGGAGAAATGTAATATGTGCATGTTACAAACGTGTACCAAGCACAGGTAGTAAGAATATACTGCAATAAATGACAGACTCTCAAACAACATGAACACTCTGGGCAGACAATTCCATAGTCAAAGTGAAATATAGTGTCATTAATGAAAGGTCTGCCTTCAGATATTGGAGAGGGCATGAAGTAAAGTAAAGTGAGATGTGTCTTTATAGGAGGATAACTTTGAGGTCAGTTTGGAAGGCCCGTGAGGAGGATGTGTTTCTGGGAAGAATTGTAAGGGGACGAGTTAAGAAGTTACTCTGTATCTCATACAGCCATGCAATGTATATAGCATAACTTTGGATTAGATCTGTTAATAACTGATGGTTAGTATCATCATTGATCAGTTTAAGAGTGTATTATTGGTAGTGTCGGAAATATGCCTTCATCCATCATTTCTGGCAGGATGTGCTGAGGCGATGGTATTATTGCTATCAAGGAATCAAAGTTAACCCGGAACAGTGTGGGACCACATGGAGGTATTTGCTTTGCATATGGTTATTAGTGCATGAACTCTTTACATCTTGAAGCCGAACTCTTGGGGAGCAAACATAGATTTAACCTATCTGTAAAGCGTTAAATGACGGATCTATGATTCAAGGGTAGAGGCTCGCCGCCGATTAGGCTGTTTATTATTATACAGAGGTGATAAGAACCTGGTCTGCAGGTCTCTGCAGCTCCATGCTCCTGGCATTGGTTAGCACGGACTTTGCCGGAGGGGTCAGAACACGTAACAGGGGGACAGAACTGACACTACCATAGGTGATCTCAGTATAAAAGCAAACGCGAAGTTACGCGAAGCGAGGTGACAACATGAGAGGACAGTAGAAGAGGTCTAATCTTGGCACTACAGGAGGAGAATGGGTCATTTTTTTATTTTTTTGGGGGAAATATGTTTTTATTGCAGAGTTAGAAACAAAGCATCCAATCAAGTCAACCAGTACACCCTTGACCCCATAACGCCCAGTAGTATCCACGCAATTGCACACAGCCATTTCGCCCATATCCCGGAGGCTGGGTGGCGTATCATTATTCCGGCACAGTGTCACGGTGACCATCTCACGGAGATGCCTCGTCAACAACAAAACATAGTATCTGCATTTTCCAACCAACAAACCCCCCCCCCCACGAAGCCCCGCCTAGTGTAGCTAGTAGGTCTATATGGGCTGCGTCAGTATCAACTGCGCCCGCCGTCATGGATCCAGTACTCTCCCATTGTGGCTGTTCGTGAAACCTATCGAGGACCATCACCCCCGTATCCAATACTCTACACCCACTAGTCTCGCCCAATCTGAAATGCGTGATGGGTCCCCACTACAGGCTCCCTTCCTAGTACTACAGCGGGACTCTAAAACCTACCCACCTCCCTCCCCCCCCATCCAGCTGCTGTTGATGTGGGTAATATTCATGGGATTGGCTCTAGGGCTCTCTACCTACCAAATTCAGCTTATCGTACTACCAGGCTTCACTCCACCTCACTCTCTGAGTGTTCTCGCCCTTCACCCGACGTCAGGTGATCACGCAGCGCCTGCACAGTTGTCTCCCAAGCTCTCGCTGTTTCCAAACCCTTCTCATTACCCGCCTTGGTGGCCTGCCGCATTCTCACCACACTCTCACATCTTGACCATTTCAGCAACTCATTCGACCATTCGACCATCTCCTGAAGGATGGGCCCTCCTCGGATTTCCAATGCCAGGTAATTTCTCTTTGGGCCAATACGAGTCCCAGGTCTATAAATTTACTTGTAATTTTTGTCCGCTTTGTATGAAGCAGCAGGCACGTCGCCATGTCGAATTCCACCTCCCTGCCAGTCACCGTGTTCAGAAGCTCTCCCACCTCGGGCCAGTATGTTCCTAATTTCGGGCAATCCCATAACAGGTGATCCAGCTCCACCTCCAGTGCTGAGCACCTTGGGCACGCTGCATCCTGTACCCAAAAATATCGTCTAATCTTCCCTGGGGTTAGATAAGCCCTGTGGAGTATAAAGAAATGCACCTGCTGAAAACGGGCATTCCTGCTACTCTTCCATGTCCTCTCCACTATATGGCTCCAGACCGTGTCCGGTATCGGTTTGCCCACACTTTCTTCCCACTTTTCCTTGAGGGTAGTCAGCGGCTCCAATCCTTCACGCAACATTCTAGAGTGAAGGCAGGTCACCGCCTTAATCGTTCCTGCCGCCATCACCACATACTGGCAGGCCAAAGTTGTGTTCGGCTCCGTCA
This sequence comes from Lissotriton helveticus, assembly GCF_964261635.1. Taxonomy (NCBI): domain Eukaryota; kingdom Metazoa; phylum Chordata; class Amphibia; order Caudata; family Salamandridae; genus Lissotriton; species Lissotriton helveticus. The sequence continues at coordinate 696,384,012 of NC_136070.1, forward strand.
GACCCCCCTTCCAATACTTCCGTATCGCTGCCACCATCGCCGCATGCAGTAGGTAGTGTCCATCGTGGAGGCCATACTGGTTCCGCAACACCTGTAAGGGGACCAACAATCCATCGATAAATAAGTCCCCCATCATCTGCAAACCCAGCTCTTCCCACTCCTGCAGCGGGGACCAATCGCCCTCATGTGGAAGCGCAGTCAACATCCCCGACGGGATCTCTGGCGCATACGGGCGAGTTGCTTTCGCCCTCCGTAGGCTCCTATTCCAGCTCAGCCGGAAAATCCTCTCTTCTACAGACAAACCTTTCAAGTCTAATTTCTGCTGCATAATTATGTATGAGAGGACATGACGCTGTATGCCGGTCCCTCGTTCCTGTTCCGGGCCTCTAAATTCTTTAGCTACATTTTGCGTCAACACCTGTAACTGGGCAGCCAGGTAATACAATTCGAAATCGGGAACAGCTAACCCCCCCTCAAGTTTGGGCCTCATCAGAGTGCTCAATGCCACCCTACGCCGTCCGCGCCCCCAGATAAAGTCGATAGTCATTGACCTAAGATCTTTGAATATCCGCTGAGGGATCCAAATCGGTGGGGTACGGAAGTAATATAGTAATCTCGGGAGAGCCACCGTCTTTAGCAGTGCCACCCGGCCCTGTACCGACAAAGGGAGGGAGGCCCAAAAGGCCATACATCCTCTCAGAGCCCTTACACAACGGCCAACATTCCCCTCTAGTAGATTAGCGGCTTCGTGGTAAATTCGGACACCCAAGTATGTAAAGCATGTATCTTCCCAAACCACATCAACGGTAAGAGGGGGATACCGCACATTCGCCCGCAATGGGAAAACACATGTTTTATTCCAGTTGACCCTAAGGCCTGAGTGTTTGCCAAAATCAGACAGCATCCCTACAGCTCCCTCCAGTGCCCTCTCTGTGTCCTCCAGGTATAGGAGCAAATCGTCTGCGTATAACGAGATGTAGTGAGTCTCCATTCCGCAGACAATCCCCTCATACCATAGTCCCGACCTCGCCCGTGCTGCCAGCGGTTCCATTGCCAGAGCGAACAGCAGGGGGGAAAGCGAGCACCCCTGCCTCGTTCCTTTACACACCGGGTAATCCGAGGATATGACGGATCCCAATCGCACCCTGGCCGTAGCGGACGAGTAAAGAACCCTCGTCCACCGCCCAAAACCATCTCCAAGGCCGAACTTCTCCAGCACCCCATCCAGGTACCTCCATTCAAGGCTATCAAAAGCTTTTTCTATGTCTACCGACAAGACTGCTGGCAACTGGTCCGACTCCGAAACACCGTCCAATATCCTGACCAGACGGCGAGTGTTTATAGAGGTGTTTCTTTTCGGAATAAACCCGGCTTGATCCCGGTGTACCAGCGTTGTCATGTGCGGCAGTAACCTAGTGGCGAGGATGCGACTCAAAATTTTATAATCCACTGTCAGCATAGACAGAGGTCTGTAAGACGTCACATCAGAAGCCTCCTTGCCAGGTTTTAACAGCGGCACCACCAAAGCCTCCCTCATCGATTGGGGCAGGCATCCCAGCATCAACGCCTCAGAATACACCGTCAACAGCCTGGGCGCCAGGACATCAATATATTTCGCATAAAATTCAATCGGTAGGCCGTCCACCCCCGGCGTCTTATTCCTAGCCATCTGTTTGATGGCTACCCGGATTTCCGATAGTGTGATAGGGCCCCCCAGCTCTTTCGCGATCTCGGCCTGCAGTACCGGCAGACAAACTGTTGTTAGGTATTCCCCTATCTCAGGGGCTTCCACTTCCAGCCGACTCTTATAGAGATTCATGTAATATGATTGGAAGCGCAGCACAACTGCAGTCTGTGAGTAAACCACCTCCCCCGTCTCCATTTTAATGTTCATGATCGGGGCGCCCCTAGGGTCCGGATTGGCGAGTTTAGCAAGGAGCATACCCACCTTATCCCCTTCTGCATGTATTTTGGTGGCGTACAACTTATAGTCAAACATCGCAAGCGCTCCGTTTCTGTTGCAACCAATTCTTTCGCCTCTAGCAGTTGGCCCTGTAATTCCGGTCGCTCCGGCCTACGCTGCTCTAGATCCCTCAGCACTCCCTCTGCCTTCTCCAGATCAGCCACAACCGTCGCCCTTTCATTCGGAAACCTACCCATGCATACACCCCTCACCACCACTTTCAGTACATCCCATTCAACCGATCTCGTGGTAGCAGTACCTTCATTCTCAACAAAGTAATGCTCGATTCCCTGGAGAACCATCTCACTAAACACTGGATCCTCCAAAGCAACAGGCTGCAGCCTCCACGATGGAACCGCCGATCTCGCCTGCTGCCACTGCATCGTCATCAGGAGGGGGTTGTGGTCCGAAAGGGTTCTAGTCAGGTATTCAGTATGTGCTGCCATGGCCGCCAAGGGGCCGCTACACAAGATGGAGTCTATCCTGACGTGTAATGCATGTAGCGCTGAGAAGAAGGAATAATCCCTGACTTCAGGATGCTGTTCTCTCCAGACATCTATTAGGCCCCACCTCTCTTGCCAGTCTTTCCTATGGGCGGCTACCCTACGTACTGGAGAGTCAGACAGTGGGGGATGTGATCTATCCAGTGCAACATCAGTAATTGAATTGAAGTCACCTCCAAGGATGATGGGGCCCGCCAGAAAGTGCGCTAGCGAGCCGGACAAGCTGCCAAAGAACCGGGGCTGGTCAGAATTAGGGGCGTACACACTACACAACACCACATCACGACCATACAATCTTCCCTCTACCACCACAAACCGACCCTCAGGGTCGACCAACTGGTTCGTAGCCTGAAAGGGGATCCCTGACCTCACCCATATCAGTACCCCTCTGGCGAACGCCGAATACGCGGTGCCGAACACCTGGCCATGCCACCTCCTCTGCAATGCAGCACATTCCTGCTTGGTTAGGTGAGTCTCCTGCAACAGTGCAATCTGGACACCTCGCCTCACCAGATGGGCGTGCACCTTATAACGTCTAAACATAGTTCGGAGTCCGCGAACATTCCATGTGAGGCATTTCAACTTAGGTAACGTCCCCATTGCCGCCATCACCCAACCATTTTCTCGTAATCAACCCGCTACCCACATCAATGCAGTGTATCCCCCCACTCAAAACACCCCAAAAAACTCCCTCAACCCCACTCCCCAGAACAGGACCTAACAACGCTGTATCAGTTCCCATCCAAACCTGTAACACAACCCACAATCCACTATCCTGTGGTCGTCACCACAGAAGGCCTTAAGGGCCACGAGAGGGGTAGTCAGGGCAGACCCGGAGCAGGCGAGGCCCTCACCCCGAACCTTCGACCCCAGGTAGCAGTTCAACACAATACCTGCCCATCTACAGAGCACCAGGGCAGCTCATTCCAGCAGGAGTCAAGAACACAGGTTCCGCAGGTTATGTCACTCATTAAATAGACCATCCGCCGTCTGTGAGGTGACCGCCGGCCCCCCGGAGCTATCTACATCCGAAGCGTCCCCTTTGGATTTGCCATCGTACTCTCCAGAGTCCGATTCCAGCGAGATTCTCTCTTGTTGCGAGCCTGTGATGATCGCCGTCGCAGCAAGCGCCCCCCTCTTGTCCGCCGCCATCTGTTCCGCCTGCTGCGCTCTCTTGAGTTTATCCTTTTTGCGGAGGCGCTGTGATTTCCGCACCTTGACCAGTGGCTGCCTCTCCTTACCCCTTTACCTTTACGGTCCGTACCAGCACGATACAACTCGAGCCATGACCACACCTCATCAGGGGTCTGAAAGAACTGGGTCGTGCCATCTATGATCACTCGCAGCTTCGCCGGAAAGAGCAAAGAATACTGTATGCCCTCATCTCTCAGTTCCTTCTTCACAGCCAGATACACGGCCCTGCTTCTTTGGACCTCCTGCGTGTAATCAGGGAAAACCGTGACCGGACAGTTGTCCACTTGGAAGGGCCCACAGTGCGTGCCCTTTGTATCAAGAGGTCACGATCCTTAAAGTGCAACAGGCGGACCACCATCGGTCTGGGAGGGCGGCCCTGCATAGGTGGACGGGCCGGGACCCTATGTGCTCGTTCGAGAGAGAAGAAGGGGGAGAGCCCTTCTGGGGCCACGACAGTTTTAAACCAGTTCTCCATGTACGCTACTGCGTCATCCCCCTCAACTTTCTCCGGAAGGCCCACCACCCGCACGTTATTCCTCCTATTGCGGCCTTCGGAGTCCTCTGCTCGCCTCTCAAGCGTCGCCAAGCGACTGAGGATGTCAGATAGTTTATGTTCTGCGGTTTCCACCGCTGGCTTCAGCTCTTGCAGCAGTAGTTCGCTTTCCTTCACCCTGTCCTTGAGTTTAGCATGGTCTGCCTTCAAGAGGCCAAGCCCCGTGGCCACTTGCGCTATATCCTGATGCAGGGCCTCCTTGGTTGCGGTAATCGCCTCCAATATCCCATCTAGCCGCGCAGTCAGCCTCCGTACCTGTGCCGAGCTCTCCGGGTCATCATGGGGTCCACCACCTGCATCCAGCGTCTTCGCCCGTTCCTGTCCCTGGGACAGCAACAGTCCGCTGCCTTCGGCGGCCATCTTGTTCTCCGCGGAAATCGTCCCAGGGCCGTCCCCGGGGACTAATTTGGCCCCAACAGTCGTCCGATCAGCGGAGAAGGCCCCCCGTGCTCTCGGTTTACACAGTTGTTCAGTATCCCCTCCAGAGGAGGCAGCCCCCTCCAAGAGCCAGGTCCTCCGTGACTTTCGGGCCCTACTGGCTAGCAAAGATGGCCACCCACTGTCTGGCACTCCTTATGCCGGGAGGCCCTCTCAGCCACAATGCGGCGCTCCTCAATCCCAGGCCAGGGAGGGGCAGAGTCCCATTCAGGGGCACGAAGTGTTCAGCGGCCCTCACTCGACCACCTAGAGCAGTTCTGCGCCTAACCGGACATGCGGCTTATTCTGGGGCGTCGTCCCGCAGCAGGCCGTCTCATCGGTCTCCTGTCGTCTCTGGACCCCGACTCACCGCAACCGTGCGGTCACCGAGTCCTACCGCCAATCGACAGGTGCCCGGCTCCGCCGCCTCTCCCCGGGTTCACTCTCCTATTCGTCTCGCAGTGCTTCCCAGACGTCCCGGTACAGGGTCAGCAAACCTCCTTGAGGCCAATCCCAGCGCCTGACCCCCCGACCGCCAGCAGCAGCTCCTTCGTGGGTGTCCTCGGCGGGCCACCTCCATACAGCTCTCCTAGGCCCAAAGCAGACGCTCGACACCCAACCACTGCAGGCGTCAGAGGCGCCCGCTAGGCCGCGATGTCCTCAACTCCAGGCCTACACGCTAGGTGCCGGGGGAGGGGCACCCCAATCCAAGCTCTCCGGTATGGTGAGGACTACTCCCAGTTGCTCCTACGATCAGCGAGCCTTCAGCGGCAGGGGCCACCTTCCGCTCACCCCACCTCACCGCGCTCAGTGTCGTGTCCCCGCTACGGCGTCGCTCGCCTCGGAGGGCAGTTCCCTCAGGCCCAGTCTGCCGCCATCTTGAACCCGATACGCAGCTCTCTCAAAGTTCAAGATCGGGTCTGGGCACCATCGGTAGACCCTTGCCGGCCCGTGACAACGACCTTTTGTTCCCCTGGTGCTCTGTGCAGGGCCCCCGTGCTGCAAGCAGCCCGAGCGGGTCGTTTTCAGGATGTTCGGCGGGATCAGGCACGGAGCTGCAGGCTCACACCGCCATCCCGATCGGCGTCCAAGCCACGCCCCCCAGGAGAATGGGTCATGTGTGCTAATTTCTATGGAGTAAATAGTACAAGTGAGGTACATGTACAATCTTGGCAGACAGTCAATCGTAAGAACAAACGTTATGTAGGCTTTGGTGCAACTCGCGCTAGCGCCGGAACAAAACAGACTATAACAGGTAGCAAGATGTGTGTTACCAGAGATTGGTGACGGGTGCATGCGTCAATAGAGGACCATACTAGGTTAGAGGCCTATACTGCTATAATGAGCAGACTCTCAAGGCATCAATACTTGGGAAGACACCTCCAGAGTCAAAGAGAGAATTATTTCGCTACTGAAAGGTCTCCCTTCAAATAATAGAGAGGACAACTTTAATTTTGGAAGTGTGCAGGTAATGCGGACATATTAGTGCTCGTAATTTCCAACTGGCCTGGGTAGCGTGTGAGGCATTGAGGGCCATGTCTCATTGCTGAGAATGCAGATTGTGGATCGGGGGTGTGTGCTTTTGATGAATGTTTTCTGTCTCTAATGCAGGAACCGCGCTGGAGAACTGCCCTAACCACATGGGGGGCCACTTGAAGTATCAACAGGTATAATGATCATAGCTCACTGGGGGCAGTGTGCTAGGGTCTGTGACTCCCAGGTTCTCCCTAGTTGTCATTACTATCCGGGGTGGGGGATGCGCGCTGGTTACACTCATGTAAGTAATACATTGATAGTTCAATGGTGGCCGGGACATATTTGGTAGCCCTGTGCAGTATTTGGATGTTCTCTCTTACTGTTGAGTCTGGACAATGTGTTTTACGGCACAATAATTGGGGTGCTCTCTCTGGGTGCAGTGGCATAACAAGGACTAATCATGCATTTCATGGGACAGATAATAGGAAATGTATTTTCATTTAAACAACTGGTTGATTTGGGCATATCATGCATCTCATGTGCATTAATGGATTGCTGGGCCGTTTGTTCTCTAATAATTTTATTAGCAGTTTGAACAACTGAGGCCCCATCCACTGAGGGACGGGTGGGTGCTCCGATACCTGTAGCACATTGGAAAACCCCATGCTAGGACTACTCCCTTGGCACAGGCTGATCAGTTCAGAATGGTGGAATTTTGTTTTCGTCCACGATACCCACAGTTATTGTTTAACAACATTAGGCAATGACCAAACAGCAACAAAGTCTTTTTCCTGTCGGCCATAGCTCCCAGGTGACTGGACAAGTAACCTCATGGGTAGAATGGTAGAAGATTGATCGGATCCTCATTGTGGGATACATGGAGGACTTCTCTTAAAATCTCCGGTCTCACGGGGCCAGGCAGTTCTGACTGACTGGGTAATTTTGTGATACTCTGTTCCATCTGAGCTACGCTGTCTCATTCACGACCAGGCACTTTTACTCCCATGGTTTCGGGCATAGGTCACCGTCTCACACATGCACACTCCAAGCTATGGAATGTCTGACAAAAGCAGCCTTATATCCTTGGTCTGCCTAGAACGATTGGGGGTCAGATGGGCGAATTCTGACATTGGGTCTCCCTCATCTTCAATGTTGGGTGCGAGCAAGAATATGTCGTTCTTAGTTTTTTCATGTCACTCTTCGTGCACTGAAATAATGGAAATGTCACACATAGCAGTTGTACGTGTGTAGCTCTTAAGGGGGGTGGCTAGTTCGTGGTTGGCTATGCAAGAAAGCTTTAACTGTGGCTTCTTTATCTTGGGCAACTAAGCAGCTTTGACTGTAGTAAGTGTAGTGCTCCTTTTGTAAATTACAGGGAGGCAATTGGCATAGCGGCTCTACACCAGGCAATATTCAGCACATTACCTGAACAAGCTGGATAGCCCGGCAGATTAGTTGGGTCTGCATAAGCCACACATTAACTGCTGCATCCGGGCCCACTCTGAGACAATCACTTAGTTGTACCACAGCATTGCCAGTTTCCTTTACTCTGGCCCATTGGCACTATGGGGATGCATTATCAGGTTGCACAGAATTTTGGGCCTACATTAGCCACTCACATACCTCCTCCAGTCTGATCCCACTAAGACCTCTCAGCTCTGCCTCCACTTTGGATCAGGCTGATACAGTAAGCCTCTAACTTGTTAATTCATGGGACACATGTTGGCACATATTTGGCCATGTAAGCGATTGGTTTGGCTGGTTTTACGTGAAGGGTCCGGAAGTGGGCAGGCGATTTTTACACCTAAAATTCAACAACAGGGGTTGACATGCAGTGGAGGGCCCGTGGCTAGGTGCTCGGGTAAGCTTTCACCTAGATAGTATTTACTAGGTTGTTTTCAGGTACTAAGTAGGGATTCCTTTGGCAGTGTTCACATGCCAGGAAGTAAGAGCGAGGAAGGATTAGTTCACCTAGTTGCACAACTTGGATATACAGTTGTATAGGCGGCTTGTTACAAGCTTCATAAGGTCCATCGAAGGCCAGGCACAGGGGGACGTCTTGTAAAAGTGTCAAACATGAGGAGATCCTCGACACAGTCTTTTAAGCCAACACCAGAACGCAGTGGCAGGCATAGTTGAGAGGTGATGGTCTTACAATTAGGTTCCCATGGGTTTGAAAGTTACGTGTCTTTCCAGTGAGGCTAAACATGCGAGGAGTTTGTTAGCCTACAGTAGGGTCGGCGTCATGGGAGTGAGCCGCCTGGCGTGACCTTGATGGTGAATATGTCCCCAGTAGGTCTAAGTAAGGGTGTAAGGCCACATGCTAGATAGGGGACACCATGCCAGTGGCAGTGGTGTTGTTTCCCTGATAGGGGCTTGTTGGTTGCTGGTCAGCCAGCTGTACAGAATAGGAATAGACTGGGGGATGGCGCACTAGATGGACACCTGCAAAGCACAGTTGGCAGTTAGTTGTGAAGTTCATGGACATCACTGTCACAGTTCCCTGTCCGGAGGGCGGCAGAAGTGAGAAGGAAGTTTGGTTGCGTGCCAGCTTGGCGGTGCTGAGGAAGAGAGCAGACTTGTCCATGCCTGAGCCGAGGGAGGCCGGTTATTGCAATTGTAGTGCAATAGGTCCTTGGCGCAAAGAAGAGGTGGATAGTGTCGCCCGACAACTTGGGAGTAGCCTGAAGCATAGGAGAACTTGTTTCATCAGGCTTGGGTTGCTACTTGCCAAATGCACCGTGTGCTTTGATGTAGACGGGGTTCATTTACCCAAAGTTGATATGGCGATCTTTGGTCGATATAGCGGAAAGCACTAGGAGCAGCAGGTTGTACTAATAGGAAGCTAGTAGGTGGGGGGACTCTGGGGCGGCGGCGGCCACACCCAGAGCCATGGCGGAGTTACAGGGCGATCCAATGCAGAAAGGTACAGAGGGGTACCCTCTATAGGAGCACCGGTGGGTGCAAGAGCAGAATTATCCCCAGGGAGATCCACGCTGGGTTGGACCCTGGAGGAGTGACGGCGCCCCGTTAGTCCTTCGGGCGGTTGTAGACCTGAGCAACCGGGGGTTGCCAACGCTCTGCCCCCCGAGAGGGAGGGGCGGAGTAATGGGCAAACGAGAGGTTCACCGGGGGAGGGGATAGACCTTCCCCCCAAACACTGACAACACCCCTACGGTTAACACCGCGGGGGTTATGGCTTATCAGGTGGGCGGGTCGCGAGAGGCGACCTGCTCTGGATCGACCCGTAAGATAACCCAACATGGTGGCATAATGTATATGCTAATAAAACTGCAACAACTTTCTCCATCAAATTGTGTTGTGTCGGTTATTGGTGGAGTGGTGTGTTGTATGAAGAAAGGTCTGGGGTTGGGCCGATATTGGCACTATGATTGGCTGCCCCGGGACACCAAAGGTGGCCACCTACGAGGGCGGCCACCCTTAGTGCCATAGGATGGCACAGACCCTGAGCGGTCTAGTGGTTGGGGGGATTAGAGGTCCCCGTGATGTCACTTCCTGTGTCTTGGGGGAGGGGGGAGTGACTATATAGGCCAGGGGGCGAGGGTCAAGGGCCCTCTTTGTTCCTGGCCGCTGCTCGCGCTGATCCTCGCCCTCCCCTGCCTGGACTCTGACGGGTGACTGCCCGTTGCTGTTTTCCCTCCCATCCACTTACCCTGCTTTCGGGAAGTAAGTGGGGGGGTTGTTTTTGCTATTAATATTACTGTCTTTGTGTTGCAGGCGGAGTTACAGGGTGATCCAATGCAGAAAGGTACAGAGGGGTACCCTCTACAGGAGCACCGGTGGGTGCGAGAGCAGAATTATCCCCAGGGAGATCCACGCTGGGTTGGACCCTGGAGGAGTGACGGCACCCCATTAGTCCTTCGGGCGGTTGTAGACCTGAGCAACCGGGGGTTGCCAACGCTCCGCCCCCCTGGAGGGAGGGGCGGAGTAATGGGCGAACGAGAGGTTCGCCGAGGGAGGGGATAGACCTTCCCCCCAAAAACTGACAACGCCCCTACTGTTAACACCGCGGGGGTTATGGCTCATCAGGTGGGCGGGTCACGAGAGGCGGCCTGCTCTGGATCGACCCGTAAGATAACCCAACATGGTGGCATAATGTATATGCTAATAAAACTGCAACAACTTTCTCCATCAAACTTGTGTTGTGTCGGTTATTGGTGGAGTGGTGTGTTGTATGAAGAAAGGTCTGGGGTTTGGCCGATATTGGCACTATTTACCTTGAATGACATTGTTGGGGGTTATTACCTGCTTTGTGATTGAAACAAAAGATTTTTTTTTTTTAAGAAACCTCTCTGCCGACACTGCAAAGATTATTTTCTATGACCCATTCAACCAATTGCCACGGGTACACTCTCCCTTGTCATTTGTCTGCTCCGTAGCCCCCCTTTATTTAGCAAATGTTAGTGCTCTCAGGTTTCATGACTGGAACCTCTATACCGTCTGTTTTCGATCGAACTTTACCAATGATCACTATAACATGCCCAGCTGGGGGGTGGCAGTAAAATCAAGGGGAGTCCCACAAAAATTCCACCTCCCACTCCTTGTTGTACCTTTTAATACCATAAACTGCAGTAGGATTGTATGGTGCCCCTAGTGTTTGTTAATAGTAACTGTCACAACCCTGATCTCCCCCTAGCCCCCCTGCTGCCCCTATCTTCCTGGGGTACACCTCATAATGGTATGGTGCCCTCTAGTGGTTGGTAATAGTAACTGTAACAACCCTGATCTACCCCTAGCCCCCTTGTTGACCCTACTTTTTGGGGTACACCGTACAATAGAGGAGGGGAGCAATAAAAATAATGGGTAGCCCCACAACATTTACCAAGAAGCCATGTCATTCTGAGTCCCTTATCACCATTCACAATGCACCCCCAAACCCCTTTTAATACTGCTCCCCCAAATTTGACTGCTCCCCTCAAATCAGAGTATAGGGGTGCAGTATAGACAAATATGCTAGGGTTCCCCACCATAAATAAGTCTCCTCCTATGTAATCACCCTATCTGTGGGCTGTACCACTACCTGAGTATCCACATTTGGCCCCACTCTGATGTGACCCCAGGCTCCTCCTACATCCATGACCACTTCTTAGTTCCTGGGACTCACTTTTCTAGATGACCCACCTGCCCTTGCTCTCCCCCTACACCTATTCCGTCCCTTTATGTCCATGCTCTCTCGGTAACTCCACAGACTCACCTAGGTTGCTCCTACACCCCCTCCTCTCACTAGTCTTCTTGCTCTACCTTTCACCTCACTCAACAAATGTTCCACTTCACTGTTCCCGCCCTCTAACTGTGCCTTTTCAACACCTTTCTCTCACCCCATCCACACACATTACTTACCAACCACTCTGCAATCCACCATTCGCAAGGCATGACTCCTCTCTTTTTACTTACCAATTGGCCAGGCAGGTTCACCTCCAACTTATCTCCACTTCGCCACCAGGTGCCAACACTGGAATACAAATCCTTGTTGTCTGGCTGAAAGTCAAGAACTTACCAACTGGACCAAAAGGGCTTCCATATCAGTAACCTGGCAAATCTTCCCTATATCACGCAAATCCTTTTCATGTGCAATGGAAGCCGCAGCAATAACACCAGGGTCTGTATGTTGCTTATAGGTTATACTCTAGGGGGGAGATTTTCATACGTTTGCACTGATTTAGCGCCACAAAAGTGACGTAAACTAGCACAATTTGTTTCCCTATTTTCTTTCCACGCTAGAAAGTACCCTGTAAGTAGCGCAAAGCAGCACGAAGCACTGCTGAGCGTTACTTTGCGCCGAGGGGGCATTACATGGGTGGTACATTGGCGTTCCCATGCAACCACCAATGCCTTTTGACGCAAAACCATATTTACAAAGATTTGTTAACATGGTTTTGCGCCAAAAGTTATTGCCCCTTCAAAGGAGGCGCTAACAGGAGAAATGCATTAATTTCTCCGTGCTTTTCCCACTTTCCATGCGTGCTGCACTGTGTAGCATGTATGCAAAGTGGGAAAAGCTTTGCATCATGCCTAGCATAGTATTTTGTACAGGAAGGGTACCCTTCCTGTACAAAACCAATGCTACACTCATGCACGCACAGTAGCTGAAATCAGCGCCGGTGCAAGGGAAAGGGAAGAAGAGAGCCATATCGCTGAAGATATGGCGCTCTTCTCCTCCCTCCATGTCGCGCAACAAAGCGTTGCATGACTTTTTTTAAAATCTCCCCCAAAGAGTGTGGACCTCCAAGCAGCTATAGCTCTATGGTACGTCTTCTGCTTCTGGTGGCAAAGGCTCTCACAGGACAAGGGTTTGAATGCTGTCAAAGTATCCTACGGTGGTAAAATATTGAACAATGCTTTGGAAAAACAGAGGAGAAATGTGGCCACATTTTTTGGCAAGTGTGAGCCAAAATTACAAATCTTGTCCCTTATGACTATCAGCCAACCCCATTTTTCTCACGTAGGTGTAATAGGGACAAAGCCTTATCTTCATTTATCAATGTATTTATTTTTTGTCCTTTAATTCAGTGTATTGTAGAGTGCAAACGTGGCCTGGGGGGGTTATACCTGAGCACAAGAATGCGAGGATGGTGCTTCACTGATAGTAAATAGATTTGATGGATGGTGGTGATTTTTCATTTTGGTGTGAGCCACTTTTGAGGCAGGTGAAACTCCCTTTATAAGGTGCAATCAGAAGCTACAAACGTAAGTTTGTCAGGGGCGGAAAACCACTCCCTGGCTACCGGTTGCACTTAGCTTAAAAACACGTACGTTTTTAATCAAATCTTGTAGACATATTTTTCAATGTATTTTTCAGTGATTTTGAACTTCAATTATATAATCAATAGTTGTCACATCAATTTTCTGTATTGATTGTTGCAATCCAAGTCAACTCGTTCTAAATCGATATTTTACTAAATCATCCATGTTTCGAACAGATCTGCCCCCCCCCCCCCCCCCGCCACGCCTTGAGAACCTCACGGGTGAGTAGCACACTTTACAACCCCTGATCTTTCTAAGGTTGCCTAAACCACTGTCAGTCTGTTGGCCCCCTGGTGTAACTGCACTATATTGTGATGTGCCACGGGCTACTCTGTTGGCCAGCTGGTGCAACTACTTTACTGAGATGTGCAACAGGGACCTCTGTTGACCTCCTGGTGCAAGTAAACTCAACTCTGATGTGCCATGGGGACCCCTGTTGGCCCCCTGGTGTAACTGCACTATATTGTGATGTGCCACGGGCTACTCTGTTGGCCAGCTGGTGCAACTACTTTACTGAGATGTGCAACAGGGACCTCTGTTGACCTCCTGGTGCAAGTAAACTCAACTCTGATGTGCCATGGGGACCCCTGTTGGCCACCTGGTGCAACTGCACTATACTGTGATGTTCCACGTCGAACTATGTTGGAATCCTGGTGTTAGAATAGAAAAATCATGTTAACGCATTGTTCTATGTATGTTAGCATTTCTATGTAGGCACCTTTTGAATCATGATCAAAACTAATCCTTTGCTATTTCTGAGAAACGCCCTTTATTAGGTTTCGTCTCTCCAAGGTTTGGTTTTGCTTCACTAATGAATAGACTGTTCTTATTAGCACATACCTTTCCAACTAGATATGGGCCTTCTTCCACTTGTCTGAAGACGGGACCGCCTGCAGTGGCCTTGGAGTCTGCAACTTTGTAAGATATAAGCACTGAGATTGGTTTTTCTTCTTGTTTGCATTGGTTTACAACATCTGCCTAGACAATGCCACTATGGGTATGTTCTAGCACAGTTACAAAATGTACTAAATATGGGAGTGGGAGTTTGTCCAAACCCTAGGGGCCTCCTCACAGATTCAACTGCAGATGAAGTCCTTATTTTGTCTCCCACAGGTCCAGTAGTCTTATGAAGAGGTTTCCAAGGGGTGGCACAAGTATACCTGGCACTAACCTGTGGGTAGGGGGGAGTCCTGGTCCATCCATAACCAATGGAGAAAAGGTTCCCAGGAGTAACCCTATTCACTTTTGCAGCAGTCCTGTTTGTCTGGCAGCAACCAATCCCAAACAGCAGTTCTCTACCCAAAACCAACATGACAAACCTTGTTTCCCCTGTACAGAGCTCCTGTGCCCACCCTAGAGGTATGGCGAGGAAACCTCTGTGGTCCCTCAAAACCGGTTACTGGGGCAGATCCTCTCCCACCGGTACTATTGCCTGGCTGGCTAGAAGGACAATTGAGGGGGTAGGCCAATGTGTTAGCTACATCTGCCTATGATAGGGCAGGGCACTTTAAAGATTATTAAACTCCTGGGTACTGCCTGGATGGTTATCCTGTCAGAGGAACAGGACACCTCCCCACACCCATGCCCTTTGTCTCACCTCTGATAGTATATCCACACCTCATCAAAGAGCTATTCAGCTCTTGGTTGAAAATTGGAGGCTCCAGCAAATTGGCTTCTGGAGGTTTTAGGCAGGCAAAATGCAACGTAAAAAAATTATTTTGTAACATATTTAGTACAAATCTAACTTTGCCAATAAATTGGACCTTTAATAAATATTTTTAAAAGTCTAAGAATTAACTATTTATCTGGATCATAGGCTGATAAAAAAATAATTTCATTTTAATATTAACTCCTGCTCCTTCCCTAAGGAACAGCTTCTCCTGCTACAATGAAAATTGCTTTTTAGGCCTTTTCAATGTCAGGACATGTTTAACGTTAAACTTTTACATATCCTATTTTTCAATACCATCCACCCTGCCTTATGGGCACCTATGGCTAACTTAGAGGTGACGCATTAATATTTAAAAGATCCTTATTACGGGTGCGGGCATACTTACGTCGGGTCTACTACGCTGGGAGATTCGATTTGAACGTTGGTGGCTTATTATAGCCCCCTCCATTCTCTTGTCCTACTTTTATTGGAAGATGGGCATCTCATATCAACAAGAAATGACACACATTCTGCTAGGGTTCTAACTTCTAAACAGACAGACTTACGCTGTATTATATCGAGGTGGTCCATCGCTGCTATTGGAGTCTGGTTCTTAATAGATTCTACCATACGGACTCTCTGGAATTTTAATTGGAATTTTGGATGAGGGTTAAAATATACCAACATCCATTTATTGATCTCAAGCCGATCATCCAGGATCAAGTTAATACAGAGCATGAAATAGATTTTCTGCTACACCGTAAAAACGCTGTCTTGAATTTGGACTCTGTTTGTCCACATCTGAATTGATCATCTATCCTTTGGAATCACCAAATTCCATATGGTCTATTCATCTTGCTATTCGCCCTGACAAAGTTCCCACAACGGGAACGAAACGTGTTAGCTGTTGTCCTATCTCCTAAAAACAAAGAAGAATAAAGAATTTTGATAAAGGTTACATTTGCCTGTCGTGTGACTTCATCCTGGTGCTACTCCATGCTTTTTGAAGTTTTAATATTTAAAAGATAGTTTCTGCGTGTTAAAAGGGGTATTGATACAGGTCAAAATGACAGTTTAAATCTGCACTGCCAGGTTACTGGTGGCAGACCAGGAGCCATGTTTTGCATTGCCGCTTCAGTTGAAGCACAATCTCTTGAAATTTGACTCCCAAGCTGTTAAATTAGCAGCCACCTGCTATGACATGTTGAGGTTGTTGAGTAAAATGCTTCTACTTCTGCCTTCTATCTCAAAAAGGCTGGTTTCCAGACGCTCATTCTCTGATGGCAGGACTATGGCAACTCACTTTATCTGGGAGCACTAAAAGCCACAATAAAGAAGCTGCAGATAGTACAGAACTAGGCTGCCCGGTTGCTGTATAACATACCAAGACATCAATCTACCTATCAAGCCCTATGTTGCCTTCATTGGCTTCCTGTGGCTGAGAGGATACAAATTAAATCCCTCTGCATAGCCCATAGGGTATTCGTGATGAAGGTCCTCGGATAATTTGTCCGTTGTTATCCATCTACACACCCTGGAGATCGCTATGCTCTTCTAATGCCAATTTGGCTAAGATTCCTGACATACAGAAAGTAAAATATGAACGGCGCACCTTCTCATATAATTCTGCAAAACTGTGGAACAGTCTTGCATTGTCTCCTCATTCAATCGAAAAGAAACATTTGTTCCGGAATTCACTGAAAGCCTGGCTTTTCCAGAATGGGTCCCCATAAACTCCTCCTAAGGCTGAGTGAATGTCTCTGTGCCACACTACCATCGCTGGAATGCCTACGGGTAGCTATGAACTATTTAAGTGCTTTTAGAATAGAATAGAATAGATTGATAAATAGATATAGATATATAATGTCTTCTTATAGATTTGTAATAAATTAAATACCAAGTTTCAATGGAAATTGTGAGCTGTTTCATATATAAATCTTTAAAGTTTTCAATTAGATCGTATCAGATTTTAAGATGAACAATGGGCCATAATTTATGATGACAGATTTTGTTGCTGCTACATCGAACAAGGACAAGAAACACTTGCGGACTGGGTTATCTGCTACCTTAACGAAATATGTGCGGCAGTGAAGCGTAGGTCTGATACAGAGACCAGAGCAACACTAGTCGGAGGTTTTACCCTCTGACTTAGGGCCTGATCACAATCTTGGCAGACAGGTTACCCTGTTACAACAGTGATGGATATCCTACCTGCTGAAAAATAAATCCCATTATTTGCTATGGGATTTATATTTCAGCAAACGGGATATGCATCACCGTTGTGATGGTGTAACCCATCTGCCAAGATCTAAATCTGTCCCTTAGTCTATGAAATGGAAGTTCAAAATCCTAAGTGGGTCAAGGCAGCAGGCTGTGGCCCAAGTGGGTTCCACGATGTCGGATAGTCATGGGACAAACATCTAGAGAATCCACTTTGCAGAGTTTTATATAGCGCGAACTAGACCCGAACCGAATCAGGTATCAGAGCGCATTACATAGCACCAGTTACGTTACATGAGGACACACTTTCATTTTTAATTTTATTATTATTATTTTTTTTAGGCACGGGGAGATTAAGTGATTTGCCCAGAATCACAGGAGGTTTTTGGCGTCGTTACCGAGGCTCGAACCCAGATCCCCAGGTCCGAGGTCGAGCGCCTTAGCCGCCTTTGAGAGGGAGAAATTCTACATTTGGCCAACGAAGGGCCATTACCAGACGGGTTCTTTTGGCGCCTTCGTCCGGTGAAGATTTATACCCTACGAGTTAGTAATTTTTTTGTATCGCGGACTCCTCCAGCAGGGCAAGGCTGAAAGCTGTACCCAAACAGGTCTTTATGAGGCCGGATACCTTTTCTGTGACATACCACTGAACAGACCCTCCAGGATTACGCGGTTTGCCGCGAAATCGGCACTTCTGTCAAAATGGCGCGATTTTACAAAAGTGCCCACGAAATTGGCATTTTTGTAAAAATGTTGCAGCAATTTTTACAAAAGTGCCCGCAAAATCTGCACTTTTGTAAAAATGTTGCAGCAATTTTTACAAAAGTGCCCGCGAAATCGGCAATATACGACCCCTAGACCTCTTTCCACTGTGAGGGATCGCTGGGTCTGAATGTAAACCAACTGGCTACTTGTCTCACAGACTGCCTGAAGCCGGGCAAGCTCCCGCCGTCATTGGGTGACTTAACTGAACAAAGTGTTCTTGGCACCGCGGCAAAATGTGGTAAGCGGCAGGCTAGAATGAATATCTGCACACATCGCAAATCAATAAAACAGGCCATAAAGGTGGTAAACACACAGTCAGCAGTTATGCGAATAGGCGGATTCGACTTGGGGCCTCGGCCTGTTTGTCTGTACTGGTAAAACATGCTTGCAGGTATGAAGTACTGGCTGAAAACAAACATGTGCTACCTACTCCCCCTGCCAACGGCACAACCTTTTTCTTCCCCTTTCCCCCTCCTCTGCTGCCTACATAGGCCCTTCCATCCTTTAAAATCAGAAAATTCCAGCACGCCATACGACCCAGGCGCGCAAGGTGTGACAGCCAGAGAGAGGGGGCCTGAGTCACTTCCGCCCAAACATCAAAGCCGGGCATGCAGCGCCGCCTTCTCACACCATGCGGCGCTGCAAGGCTCACGCCACTCACTGTAATCCACCTGGTGTGGTTTATTCCAGGAGACACTGATAGATAAACACATAACTGACAAAGGCCACCCGTGGTTTCAGTAAATAATACACAGGGAAACGGGAGAATGCAGCGCCTCGTCAGGGGTAGTAAGCGCTCTACAAATGGGATTACAATACAGTGAGATGCCAAACATTTTCAAGACTGGGCTCGTGCAAGGACTCTTCGAGCCAAGCCTGACCCTTAGCTCAGCTCGTGGTTAATTTATTGGCTCGCTCACCTCTGCTTAATAGAAATTTCGTTCCTGGGCAGAGTTAACATGTGTCTTTAATTACTCTGCAGTAAAACTAGGGGTTACCAGAGATTGTGTGCTAAATTCTGTATATTAGCTTGTTACAAATTGGGGTAAAGGTGACAGGATTTTTTACAAATATTCTTCCCTTCTGCAAATCAGGAAGTAAGCTTTGGGATGCGGGAAGAAGAAACTAGAAACATTACGAGCTTTAAAATAAATGGGCAGAGGTAGGATTTCATAAGGTTTACATACTAATATAGGTAGTTATTTTTCTCACAGTGGGCCTTCTTGGACCTGTTGAATGGGCCATAACCTGTCCATGAAAGCGGCGTCCAGCTGCCCTCAGACTTTCAGGCGAAAGTGTTAAGGATGTGCCAAACATCGGTCCCGCGATGTGTCAAAAAGTGTGATAACTGCGACCAACCTACACTAAAGCCAATGGAGGATTGCATTTCCAAGGGATAACACCCGTGGGCTGCTTCTCTGTTCCATATCCCAGGTTGTCTATTCAAGGTGGAATACTCTGTTAAAACAGTTTCCATTGATTCAAGGCTGAAAATGAATGATTATGAGTAAAATAAAGTGCCGCAAAAATGCAGCAAAATTCCCATATTTGTGCCGCTAAATTTCCAAATTTGTGCCGCTAAATTTGCTAATCCATGCCGCTATATCCTGGGGGGTCTGACTGAAATGGATTTGCTGCTGAAGAAAAGCCCCAAGCAGGAGCAACCTGAATCCTAGGCCCAGGAGCAAAGCACCTTTGTCAGATTGACTTGCCAGGTTTGTCAGGACTTCTGTCGGTTCTCCAGGAAAAAAAGGCCTTGAAAAAGTTTCTAAGTCCCAGGTTTTAGTTTTAGGCAGGAGGAGAACACTTTGACTCCAGCCAAGAGTTCCAGGATCTCAGAAACACCACTTGCGGGGACAGGACACACTTCAACAGATGCCACCAGCAGGGACCAGGACAGGACCAGTGGATACTGGTCAGCTAAGCTCCTACAGAAAAGTGGGCTTCTGGCAGATTTTAAGTCATGTTCCTCTGGCTTAACAGGTCAGCCAACTGACCCTTGGAGCCCAGTTTGTAGACCTGAGTACAAGTGGGAGCATGTCCAAACCGTAGCGGTCTCCTCACAGATCTCAACTGCAGGTGAAGTCCTTCTTTTGTCTC
The DNA here is from genome assembly GCF_964261635.1 of Lissotriton helveticus. NCBI lineage: Eukaryota > Metazoa > Chordata > Amphibia > Caudata > Salamandridae > Lissotriton > Lissotriton helveticus. The sequence goes on from NC_136070.1 coordinate 696,403,619, forward strand.
CCACAGGTCCAGTAGTCTTATGAAGAGGTTGCTGAGCGGTGGCACATTTATACCTGGCACTAACCTGTGGGTATGGGTGACTCCTGGCCCATCCATAACCAATGGGGAAAAGGTTCCCAGGGGTAACCATATTCACTTTTGCAGCAGTCCTGTTTGCCTGGCTAGCAACCAATCTCATAGAGCAGTTCTCTACCCAAAACCAACATGACAGAACCATTCTTCCCCTGTACAGAGCCCCTGTGTCCACCCTAGAGGTATGGCTAGGAAGCTCTGTGGTCCCTCAAAACCGGTTACTGGAGCAGATCCTCTCCCAAAGGTACTGGTGCCTGGCTGGCTAGAAGGATAATTGAGGGGGCAGGCCAAGGTGTTAGCTACATCTGCCTATGACAGGGTTGGCCACTTTAAAGATTATTAAGCTCCTGTGTACTGCCTGGATGGGTATCCTGTCAGAGGAACAGGACACCTCCTCACACCCATGCCCTTTGCCTCACCTCTGGTAGTACATCCACACCTCATCAAAGAGCTATTCAGCTCTTGGTTGAGAATTAGAGGCTCGGGCAAATTGGCTTCTGGAGGCTTTAGGCAGATAAAATGCGATTTTGAAAAAGTCTCTTTTGTAACATATTTAGTACAAATCTAACTTTGCCAATAAATTGGACCTGTAATAAATATTTCTTAAGGTCTAAAAATTAACTATTTGGATTGTAGGAAGATATATAATAATTTAATTTTAATATTAGCTCCTGCTCCTTTCCTATGGAACAGCTTACCATGCTACAGTGAAAATAGCTTTTTAGGCCTTTTCAATGTGAGGACATGTTTAACATTAAACTTTTACATATCCTATTTTTCACTACCATGCACCCTGCCTTATGAGCACCTATGGCTAACTTTGTGCCAAAGGGAAGGTGCACCATAACAAAGTCAATAAACTCCAGGAGTATCCGAAAAATATATATCTATTGTCATAGAAAATTGAATAACAGTTAACGAGTTTCGTTCCACAGCTGGAATTTCATCAGGGCTTATTATTTGGTTAGGTCAAGGCACGGTCTGCCAGTGTTAATGAACAAAAAACATCTAAAAGTGCATAAGGTAGTCGGTATTCTGAGATCTCGACATCAATGTCATTGTAGTTCTGAGTTTAGGTTTAGGTAGCCTCAGTGGTGGCCAGTGTCCTTAATACGACACGACAACAGTAACAGCACTTCCTCTTCCAAATTTTCGAAAATGGCTAACTTAGTGGTGACGCATTAATATTTAAATGATGGTTTTGGCGTGATAAAAGAGGTATTGTGACAGGTCAAAATTACCGTTTAAATCAGCACAGCCAGGTGACTGCTGGCAGGCCAGTAGCCATGTTTTGCATCGCCACTTTAGTGGAAGCACAATGTCTGCTGCAGTCCATATAGGTAAGCTAAAGATGGCAATAAGGTGTATCACAATTCAACATGCTTTGAGGGGTCAGAGCAGATACACTGGCCACCGGACAGTAGTATCCCAGTGTGCAGAGTCCAAGCAAAATCAATTAACTTCAGGAAAGAAAAGGATGACCACCTATGTTCGCTATAATTTTATCTGTATGTAGCAAGAAATCATCTATGCGCACACTTCCTCTGGTCATCTCCAAAATCCTTCCAGGTAAGCCAGCTGTGGGATGAGAGCAAGATTGGGGTGGTCCTACTAAACTATTGTTATACTTGTGCAAAATGGCGCAATTGTACTGTACTTTTGCCAAAATGTTTGACAAAACACATCTTATTGTACACATAAAACATAACACATCATAAAAAATCACACATTTCCAAACGGCAAAGTATTTTTTAGCTTTCTTTGAAGTACAAAGTTATCATCTAGCTCTAGTTCTGTTATCAAAAATATCAATTTCCAAATATGACCTGCTAAAAGCCACACAAAAACAAAAACAAAAAATGCTAAAAGCAATTCATATATACTTTTTAAAAAATATTTCTTAATAGCATTTAGTTATATCTCAACAATAGATCACAATCACGTGTCAGTAAATATAACAGCACATAAGGCAGCAGTGCGTGTAATAATAGGACAGAATTACAGCGAACAGAATGGAGATGCAATTTGTGCACAGGTAAGCTTCTTTTGTCAGCAGCATAACAGATGTAATGAATAAGGTCATTACATTCCTCAAGGTTATACCAAGCAAATCATATTTTATCAAGCCCACGTTTGAAATTGAATATAGTTATTTTTGGTCTGGCACTCATAATGGTGACGAAGTAAAGGAGTTTGACCATCATGCCTTACGTGAAGTGCCTACAGATTGACAAAGCAAATTAGAAGGTTGTGGATTTGGGCTAACTCTTTACATTAATGCTAATGCTTGGCACAGCACTCTGAGGCCACACTGTCAGCAATACATTTCTAAGCATATCTCTTTTAACACTAGGGGTGGGCAATATATTCCGATCCGACTGCGGGATTTTGGCCACTCCACATTATGCATGTAACGAAGAGCTACAACCAAATTTCACTAACTGCCGTGTGGTGGAGTTTTACCTTGCGTGAGGATCGCCAACAGTAAGTTGGCGAGCGCAAGTGAGATTTGGAGTCACCTAGAATGATTTTCAGTCGCTGGGAGGGCCCCCGTTGAGATTTCCCCAATGCAGGCAATCATGATCGTTCTCGGTCAGAGAGCTGCTGCTCAGATAAAAAATCTATTCAAGTCACAGCAAAATCAACTTGAGAAGCGGCGCCCTCTGGCACGCAGAGTGATGCCGTTCAAGCAGATTTTTCAGTGTGGAACAAGCTCTTGGCGCTAAAAGTCAGCTGCAGCAGTGCGACGTGCAGAGGCGGAGCTAGACCTTGTGGCGCCCAGGGCTATCCCTCAGATTGCCGCCCATGGCATTCGCAGCCCTGTGATTGTGTAAGGTCAAGTCTCGGACTCGAATTTTGAATCTCACCTCACTGTCAAATATCGGGCACAAATGCTTCCCACATGTGTCATTGGAATGCTAGTTTTACATTGGTCTATTAACTAGTGCAAGTAAGTGTTAACTATCTGAACTTGCAGTTGTAGAGGGCAGCGCACAGCACCCCGGGGGCACTCGCTTAGTTATACTGGTGTGACATTTTAAAAATACTTTTTAACATATTTGTCATCCTGCCTGACTGTGACCGCTATGGGTTTCTCACAGGCTCTCCCAAGGCTTGCCCAGCAATCATGCTATCACACACATGCGCACTGTGGTGGCCGGAGTCCGTGAGTCAGCTGACTCTAATGAATTTATGGTATAGGCCTGAGGCAATTGAGATTTGTGTTAGGGCCTCTCACACCCTGTTATAGTCTGGGCCCAGGTCCCCTGTGGGACAGAGAGAGCAGCATGGAGTTTAGTGATTCTTCTCTCCTGGTTTATTATTTGAGCTCTCTCCAAACAGCTGCAATGCCACATGTTCACAGACAGGTACTCTCATCAGCATGTGTTGTGACTGTCACTCGAGACAGACTACTTTTGCACTTACCTGCCTGAATCTGGATCTGAAGGTGGGGTGTTGGATTTAGGGGTCTTTCAACACCTGCTGTGCTGCATGCTTTAAACAGCAATGCAGGGTGGACTGAATACCCGACTGAAGACCAAGCTGCTTCTGTGCCATAGGCAGAAAAAAAAAATTCAATCTTTGCTTGAAGTGTCGTCTAGTGTATTACACTTGGTGTGTAACTTGTCACTCGCTGTGCGACACTAGAGATATGTATGCCAGGACATCAAGGCAGGCTCTGGTGATGCTCATGCCACAACAGCTCTGAATACCTCATGTGCACCCAGCAATACCCCTTCTACATTAGTGGGGTCCAGTAAAGATCTGTGTTCTCTACTAAAATGTTGTCTTGTATCGTTAGTGGCTCTTATTGCACAGCTTCGCTCCAGTGGTTCTAAAGTCTACCCACAGGCCCTTGCTCTTTTTGGTGTTAATTCTTAGCAGAGCCATGTGACCTGCTTTCTAGAGGTTCATAGCTGTTACTTTAATTCTAGACAGCTGCAGCAGGCGTTTATAGCAGTTTTAGATCTTCTAAGAGTTTTTCGTTGCTCAAATGGGTCTAATTTCTTATATTTATGTTTCCTCATCTTCATTGCTTGATTTTTGCTCGTAAGAAAGTGTCAAATGTCACTCATAACCACACTGAAATTATGAACCTGTCACACATAGCAATCTGAAACCTTGGCAGCTATGGCCGGCACGTGTCATGATGTCATTTGCTGACTGCCTAACTTGGTTAGTCCCCCTCACTTTTTATAGAACTTGTGCCCACTGCCCTGCCACTCACCAAAGATCCTTTCCTCCCCTCGTGACAACTGTTTAGCTCTTACCTTCCTCAGGCTTAAGTATGCCACAGTGGTGGCAGGGTCTCTAACGGAAGGGTTGGTTCTCCTGCAGTCTGCAGCAAATCGCCCAGCACTGTCACTGCCCCAGACTCGACTCATAACTGCCAAGATTTCAGATTGCTATGTGTGACATTTTCATAATTTTAGTGCAATTATAAGTGACATTTCAATGACTATAAGTGACACTTTCTCCCGAGCAAAATCAAGCAATGAAGACGAGGGAAACATATAAATATCAGAAATTACTTCCATTTGAGCAAAGAGAAACTCTAACAGCTGCAAAGCACCAGAAAGGAAGGGAAATACCCTAGTGCCCATGTAACCTGATTGGACAGTGGCCTCAGACACTCGCCTCAGACACACTGCATCGGGCAAGGCTCAGGAGAGTGAGGGTGAGGCACATATAAGTTACAGACAGCCAGGGCGGTGTTGTGTGTAAAATGGTATGTCCCGTTATGAGGAAATCCAAACATGGCAGACGCTGACACACCAAAAGAGGACGGGTTAATGTTTGACATAGGCAACAAATGGGGTGTGCAATTTCGTTATTTTTTTTTATTATTAATCCACCATACGTTTTGGCAGGAGAAGCACTTCTTTATCAGTTTCCCAGCTGACACCGGATGTCCCATTAATGTTAAACACAAAAGCCTAGAACAACTATTAAAGTCAGAAAGAGTAATGATAATAATGTGGAAAGTGTCTAGACTTATGGCCATTCAAAAAATGACATTCCCCATTTGTAATGTTGAAGAGAAGTCATGAGCACAAAGAAAGCTATATATAAATGTACTGTAGCACATAAACAGGTAAGCGCTTTGAGCCAAACAGAGAGAGAATAAAAGAGCTGCAATGGAGAGACAGTGAGTTAAGGTACCTAATGTCTGTGGACTGATGCTGGGCTGCATCAGTTGCCCTAGGTGATAAAATATAACATGCATTGTTTTAAATCGCTTTCTGAGCATGTATTTGACAAGAATAACTTTCTGAATTATGTTGCTCAACGACAATAATGTATGTTGCGATTTTCAGTGACACAGGACGGTGAATGCAAAAGCAGAAGAGTTAATAAAACATAATACAGTGCTTTAAATTAATTGAGGAAGCAGTCACTGTATGGGACATCTATTCAGGAAAAACACAAACCTTTCCCTCCCAAAGCTCGAGGTTAGCACCTCTAGGTATGTAAGTCACAGTATCAATTTATGAAAAACATGACTTACCATCATGAAGTATACACGTCAAGTGCTTGCTGACGAGACCATAAACACCTTCCATAGCTGCCAAGGTTTCAGATTGCTTATGTGTGACATTTTCATAATTTTAGAGTAAGTGTGAGTGGCATTTCAATGACTATGAGTGACACTTACGCACGAGGAAAATCAAGCAATGAAGACGACTGAAGCATATATGCGTCCTACCTTCAAAACAGAACTAATGTCATCCATACCCCACCTTTCTCATCCAAACCATACTCCACAAAAGTAGGGGTCCTTCAAGGTTCTATCATCTCGCCCATGCTTTTCAACATCTACATGAAGTCATTACCGGTACTGATCAATCAATCTCACCTCACGTGCTATAACTATGCAGATGACTCGCAAATACTCCTTCAACTGGAATGCCACAAAGACATTGAAAAATCCCCAATTTTCAGTTGTCTCAGAGCCGTGGATCAGTGGATGACTTGGAGCCATCTCAAATTGAATGCTTCAAAAACGGAAATACTCATGTGTGGCAATTGGAAACAATACGACCCGCTTGCTGCCTGGCCTGATGAATCACCTAAAGTATTGAAGGAAGTAAGAAACCCGGAATAACAATGGACTCCAAGCTGTCGATGAATGCACAAGTGGATAAACTAGCAAGATCAAGCTTTGTCACTATAAAAACGCTGCAAGAAATTTTCCCTCATTTGGGATTTCTACAAAAGGTCCAAGCTACCATCTCCCTTGTTCTGTCCAAACTCGATTATGCCAGTAGCCTCTACCACGGATCACCTTTAACGCCCATCAAAAGACTACAATGGATTCAGACCTCGGCTGCCAGACTACTCTTACATATCAAACCGCGAGACCATATCTCAATTGCCTTGAAAGTTCTGCATTGGTTACTGGTTGCCAAACTACTTTGTATCACCGACAAAGCAAAACATGGAATGGGACCACTTTTCCTCAAGAATAAAACCACCGAACACATTCAACAAAGGAACCTACGCTCCAAAGGGGCATCTTGCCTCAAAATCCCAAGATACAAGAAACAAACCATGGGTGGCACATCCTTCTCTGTTCAAGCAGCCAAACTATGGAACTCTTTACCCCAACATAAGATCCACCGACAACCACCTTATCTTCAGAAAACTACTCAAGAATTGGCTCTTCCCCACGTAAGCACCAATTCAGAAATTCACAGCAGATTCCTCTGTATACAAGCATTTATTTTCACTATAGATATGTACCTATCTCTGTGTATTGCTTTGTATAAAGATGTAGAATAATTATGTTGTTGTAAATAACTAAATAAATAAATAAATAAAAATCATCTTTGGTCTACATGTACTATCTTCCATTGTGCATCTATTTACCTTCCATGTACTTGGATCTGTGTGTCTGTTACCTTTGTCCTGAAAAAGCATATCCAATGCACTACCCTATTTCTCATCCTGTACCTCTATCAATACCTTTAATTAATTAATTTATTTACAACATTTGTTAAGCTCTAATGTTACCCGTAGGTGTCCTGGCGCTATGTGAAATCTACCCAAGACTGAGAGCCGAAGTCAAATTAGTCTGTAAAGAGTCAGGTTTTTAAAGCTTTACGAAAAGCCAATAGCTGGTCATCCCTCTGAGGTGTAATGGTAGATTATTCCAGGCTTTGGTTGCATTAACTACAAAGCTTTTTCCACCCCAGGAGGCCTTTTTTGCAAAAGGCACATAGTCCTGCTTGCCGCAGATGAGCTGAATGGTCTAGTTGGAGTATACTGATACAGCTGCCCTTTTAAGAAAGCCGACCGTGTTCCATGAATCGCCTTGTGAACCAGACACAGAGCTTTAAACTGGGTACGCTTCCTAACTGGCAGCCAATGAAGCCTCCATCTCTCCTTAGAGATTGATGCGTATGTAGGAATACCTGACACCAGTCTAGCAGCAGCATTCTGCAGGAGTTGCAACTTATTCATTATTCCGTCCTGGATGTTGAAATAAAGGCTATTACAGTAATCCAGTCTAGACATAGTAGGTGCTGTGACGACTGTTTGGCGACGCTCTATAGGTAAGAGCGGAAGAATTTTCTTACAAGACCTGAGAGCAAAGGACGTAGCAGAAGATACTGAATTCACTTGGTCTCTAAAACTAAACTTCTGGTCCACTCACACTCTTAGGTTTCTTGCCTTCTTGTTAGATGCGGGGAGAGGACCCAAGGTGTCTGGCCACCATTCAGGGGTCCAAACATTTGGATCTTTTCCAAAACATACCACCTCCGTCTTACTGGAGTTCAGTTTAAGACAGTTTTGGGCCATCCAAATCCCTCCGGCATTCATGCTGTCCTTAAATTGAATCGCCGTGCTCCGCCACTCGTCTGTTTGTAATGAGACCACGATTTGTGTGTCATCCGCGTAAGAGGTCAAACTAAACCCAAATGACTGAATAAAGGGCGCCAAAGAAGACACATATACATTAAATAGTGTCGGGCTCAGTGAGGACCTTTGCGAGACCCCACATGGTAATGAAAAAGACTCGGACGACAATTCCCCCACAGACACTGACTGACTCCGGTTTCAGAGAAAAGATTTCAGAAGTCTCCAGGCGGAGCCCTGAACTCCGATCTATAGCAGCTGTTCCATTAACAAGTCGTGATGGACCATAGCAAATGCTTCAGAGTGATCTAGCATGATCAAAGCATCCTTGCCCCCTTTGTCTAAAATAGTCCGTATCTCTTCAGTAGATTTCAAGAGAGCCGATTCAGTGCTATGGCCCCCTCTGAATCCATGCTGGGTTGGGTCCAATGCTTAGGTCGACTCCAGAAAATAACTAAGTTGCATTTTTAAATTCCTCATAACAATTTTTGCAGGTAACAGGAGTCTGGATATAGGCCTGAAATTGTTGGGGTCTTTTATATCTAGATTAGTTTTTTTAAAAGAGGCAGGATAGCGTTTTTTTTCCATTCTAGCAGGAAGTATCCTTCTGAATACATAGTGTTAAAAATGGGGGTCAAAACTCGGGAGATCGATTCTGTCGCTAACTTTACTATAGGTATCGGACAACGGTCAAAAGGGGAGCCAGATTTAACCATCATAAGAATATTAAAAGTGTCAGTAACTGTGAGCTGAGCAAATTTATCCAGATGCGCTTTCTTTTCTGAATTTCGGTCATCCATATAGCCCAACGTCATCTTGGATTTAGCATTAGAGAAAGCGGAGAAGATGGCATTCACTTTCCCATAGAAGAATTTAGCCAGTTTATCACAGACTTCCTGACTCGGCGTGATTGTAACAGCCACTGGTGACTTTGCTAAATAATTCCTTTGCTGATTTTTTTGCATAATTGATCTTAGTGGAGAAGAATGATAGCTTTGCATTATGAATCAATTGCTTATACTTAGCAAGTCCACGTTTATATTCCTCCTTATCACAATCATTATATTTCTTTCTCCAAGTTCTTTCGAAATGTTTACAAGTCAATTTTTGATCCCTTAGTTCCTGAGAATACGAAGGGGCGGAGGGTACCCGTCTTGTAAAATGGCACATTTTACTGGGAGCTAATTTAAGTCCAGCTGCTTCTAGCCAGCTGGAATAGGAACGTGTTGCCTCTTCAAGATTGGTAGGAGGCGTGATTAAGGTCATATTGAGGACCTCAGAGAAATCTTCAGCCGCTACTTTATTCAACGCTCTTTTCACCAGTTTTTTATTTATTGGCTTCTGAGGATGGCGCACGGGGATAGTAAGGTTAAATAAAACCGCCTTGTGGTCAGACCAGAGTAATGGAAGGATAGTCACGACTTGCAATTGTGGATTGTTAGAGAAAATACCACCAAGTATATGTCCTGCCTGATGAGTCGCACCAGTCACAAGTTGCTCTAAGTTATTGCCCTTCATTAAATCTAACAATTTGGCTGTGTCTGTATCTGAAGAGGCTTCCAAATGGAAATTGAAGTCGCCTAAAATAGTATAAGAACTAGCGGTGATACCACTTTCCATAAGCCAACCCGCCTAATCTATATGTACTTACCTCCTCTATGCATCTATATACTTTCAATGTACTTATGGATCTATATATTTATCACTTTCTTCTAATTTACCATTTCAAATGCACTACCCTATTTCTCAGCCTATACTTCTCTCAATATATCCTCTGGTCCAACCTTCTGACTCATCTCAAATTTCTTTCTACTACTCTTTCCAAAGCACTACCCTATCTCTCACCCTATACATCTATCCATATATATTCTACATCCACTCTCTCATTTATCCCAAACCCCATACCACTACTATGATCCCCAAAATAACCCTTTCTAGACTATTTCCTATTCTACCCCTCCTTGCATCATCTGACACCTCTTTTTACTATACCCATCCCCCAAAACAAACCTTTATAAACTCTTCCCTCTGACTCTTCCCCTCAAATACCCCTTTTACATATCCAAAAGCCTCCTCCTATTGCAAAGACCTAAAAAAAAATCTCACTCTTCTGTCCCTCCACTATCCTTTTCAATCAAAATAACAGAGTAACATGTTCACTTCTCAATTTCCATATTCCACTATACTAATTCACCACTAATCCTTTATTGGTTCCAGAGTAGCAATGAAGCGCTTCCAAACCCCATCAAGGGATAGCAAGCGCTATATAAATACAAACCTCTCTCCCTCTAGCATCCCGCAACCTACCCTTCTGTATCCAAATAACTGAATAACATATCCACCATTCAAATTACTTCATACTTCACTATACTAATTTTCAACACTAATCCTTTATGGGTTCCAGAGTAGCGCCCTACTCGCCAGACAAGCGCTTCTTCACCCATCAGGGGTAACAGGTGCAACATCAATGCAAACCTTTCTTCCCTTTTATCCCTCCGCTACCCTTTTCACTCCAAATAACTGACTAATATCCACAACTCAAATTACTTTCATATTTCACCATACTAATTCAGCACTAATCCTTTATCGGTTCACGGAGTAGCGTGCTTTAACACCCCATCAGGGGTATCCTTCTGCTATCTTTCTGAATCCAAATAACTGCCTAACCTATCCACCACTTTAAATTTACTTGCATGTTTCACTATACTAATTCAAGACTAATCCTCTATGGGTCCCGGAGTAGCGTGCTACTCGCCGAAAAAGCTCTTTGACGCCTCGTCAGGGGTAGTAAGCACTATATAAATGCAATTACAATACAATACAATATAAATATAGGAAATTGCACCCATTTGAGCAACAAGAAACTCTAAGAAGATCTGAAAACTGCTGCAAATGACCTGTGGCTTTGCTGTTATTCAATATTTGTGACTGCTGTAATTTCTATTTTTATGCTCATTGTCTATGCCCAACGCCATTGTGTGGTATCATTTATATGCCTTATATCTTTATTTGCAAAGCACTCTAACATCTTTCAGCCCCTCTCTTACACATTTTTCATTTGTTTTTTAGTATTGCTCATACCAATGAAGGGTGCCAGAGCACTTTACATCAGACAAACAAACCAACACAATGACTCTTTCGTGGGTATTCCAGTCTAGCAAAATGTTATTTGTAGCACATCTCCCCCGACAACAGCTAAAGTGGTTTCATAGGTAGTTATGAAACTGAAGTGATTTGCAGTGTTCACAAGCATTTTGCCTGGTGTACTGCAAGAAATAGAGCACACATTTGAAAATAGCAACTTGGGGCCCAAGCCAGTAGGATATTTGAAACTGAAAATATCCTGCAGTGTCACCTTAGTACTAAGACAGGCGGGCAGGCACAGACTTTAACCCACAGAGCTATCTCACCCATACTATTCTTTTGTCTAAATCTAGATGCTTATATGGCGTGAGGGTTAAGGCTGAAAGAAGAGATGTGTGTGTTGTGTCGTCGTGGTTACGCGCTTGTAATGTACAAAGGTCAATTCAAATAAGATCATCAGTATCCTAATGAGCATTATTAAAACTTCAAAAAGCCTTTCTATTTTGGCCACAGGATATTTTAAATTTTGAGCATAAAAAAGACAGATGGGCGCCAGATATCATTGTCCACTGAAGTGCAGGTACTCTCACTTGCGATAGAAAGCCCAGAGGGCACTCGGTGCCTGCTCTTTTAAAGCACTGCTTGTGCAGGTACCCCGACTTTCCCCTTACTGTGGGTGTCTGCCTCACTGACTGCCCCTCCTGTAGGCGTCTGACCCTCACCCAGGACCAAACCTTCCCAGCTCCCTCCACACCCCCACCTCCCCCGCCCTCTGCACAAGTTCCACTCTTGAGGCAGGATACTTTTCCTCCACCTTCCCATACCACTAGTTCAGATTTTTTACCCCACTCTCAACAGTACATGTTCTGCCTTCCAACCCAAGCTGCACCCCTCCACACTCCATGCCTGACTGAGAAAGTTCAAACATGTGCTACCTAATAATGATCTTGCTGCCTGACCGCGCGCTGCCATTTGTTGTGTAAATCACACAGAGGCTGGAGGCACTTACTTGGGCAGTGGTCGCAGAGTACCGAGGAGTGTGGCGGTGGCGCTCCAAGAATTGCTTGACACACCGTCTCTCAAGGCAGTGGCTGCAGGCTCAGTTAGGCTGCTACTGTGTGCTGTGGCAATTCAAGTTTGCCGGCCGCCTCATTATAACATTTACCTTCCAGGCTGCAAAGGTGCAAGCAAGGCTGGCTGCAGGCAGGTTCAGGCCGTGAGTCACAGCGGGCCGCAGCAATTTGAGTTTGCCGGCCTGCCTCCAGTAATAATAATAATAATAATAATAATAATAATACTTTTATTTGATTTGTAAAAAAATCATAAAAGGGTGGAACTTACCACCATGCGGTCAACATTTACATCTTTAAAACAATACAAAGTAAACAACAAGTCGGAATTAAAAATAGTAACGTAAAAGTACACAAACTTTGCAGAATTGATCTAAGAGGGAAAGTAAAACTTAAAAGAGTCGTGTAAGTTGGATCACATTACACTTTTTAACTCAAAAGAATACTTGTATTATACTAGTGAGTGGAGGGAAGAGTATCCATTGAGCAAAATGAAGGAGGGTCCGTGCCCGGCTATTGCCAAGCCTGTTATCCTGAGTCCTCTTTGGTTGGTACCTTGTTTTCCAGCTCTTGGGCGGTGTACTCCAGAAATGTTATAGTATTACAGGATAATTGGATCCAAGACCCACTAAGGCATTTAATAACGGCCGCCCTGCAGGTTCTCACCTGAGCGTCTCTTAAAAGTGGTAGCAGGAGCGTTTTGCTTAGTTCCTGGAGTGCCGGACATATGCATATTAAGTGCAGTAGTGACTCCGCACCATTTCCACAAAGGCGACAGTCGTGTGTTGGCCACGACCGTAGCCATTTGGGGGTGAGGTCTTTACTTGAAAAGCAACCCAGCCTTAACAGGCTTAATTTCTTTTTGTAGTAGTCCCTGAAGCAGTCTTGCAGATATGGATGGGGTTTCAGATAGATGTATGATGGCAAGACGATCCAGGCATGGCTTTTACCAGCCACTGCAGCTTTGTCCATTAGTAGTGACGCTTGTTTAATTGCTTTGTTAGTTAACTGTTTGAAAGCGGTGTAAGTCATGGGTAAAAGCCAGAATTCTTCCAATGCTAACGCATGAAGCGCTTGCCTAAGGGACTTGTATATGGAATTGGGGAGCCCTGCCTGTTTTTCGACTTCTAGCCAGCTCAGATGAGCCAGGGAGTGATCTTCTGCGTCCCTAATTCACCAGTAGTATTTGGCAAGGGCTCCTTGTCTTGCCGGAAACTGATTTGTGAGACCATATTCCAAACGTATTTGGGCTTGGGAAATGTGACGCGGAATTGAAAAAAGGTTTTTGAACAGGCTGGATTGGGCGAGATTTAGGACTATGGAGTCTCGGGTTGCCATCAACTCAGAGCCGTATGTGAGCGATGGCAGGAATTTGGCAGCTACAATCTTTAAAAGGTGGCCAGTGGAATTTCCCCGTAGATGTTTTTGGACGGTTTTAAAGGCAAATTGGAGTTGTTTGACTTTTGATTTCCCTTGTTCCAAGTGCTGTTTATACTTTAACTTATAGTCTAGTAAAATGCCCAAATATTTGTATTGGTCTACCTGAGTTAGTGTGGTCGAGTTTATCGTCCAGTCAAATTTTTGCCTTTTCTTGCGAGAGCCGAAGAAGCATAGGATGTTTGTTTTTTTAAGATTTATTGTTAATTGTGCATTCGAGAGATACGACGCAAGTTTGGAAATCATGCGTTGTCGGCCGAGAGGAGTTTGCGACAGGAGCACAATGTCATCTGCGTATTGGAGACTCATTATGGGTAGATTACCCAGTTTTGGTGGATCTCCCTGGTTAGAACGTAAGTCACTTTCTAGGTCCGCGGTGTAGATGTTGAAGAGACAGGGGGCCAATACGCAGCCTTGCTTTAAGCCGTTATAACATTTACCTTCGAGGCTGCAAAGGTGCAAGCAAGGCTGGCTGCAGGCAGGTTCAGGTCATCAGTCACAGCCGTGAGTCACGGCGGGCCGCAGCTGTCGTGCTGCGCTACATTTCAGCGCGACGGCAGGCCAAACATTATGCCCAGGGCCGTCATTGGTAGCGCTTTCCCGTGCTACAAGATTGACGGTCCTGGGAGGCTGAACTGCTGGGACGGGAACCACAAACTGGGTATGTATGTCGCTTAACAAGCAGGTGTGCTTGCTGACCACACAGGGGCCACGCGGCATTGGCTACCCGTGGCAGCAGCCTTTATAATTTATTTGGAGACAGGCACACTACTGTAGTGACTGACAGTAGTGTCAGCGAGTGTCGAAATAAATTATAAAGGAGTAACGTGCGGCCGCCACCCCCAAAAAAGTGCCACCGGAGGCGGACCGCCTACCGATTTATCCCCCCTCGCCCCTCCCCCCCCTCTGCCCCCCCCCCCCCCGGGCTAGGCCACTGGCGACGTGCTTAATTCGGCACATTCACGGACCTCAGCTGAATCCCCTGGAGTTTTCATGTAACTCCGCAAGTTCCACCCACCTCTATTTAACACAACATAAGCTATAACATAACATAACACACCACATGGAACCACTGCTTTGTGGAAGAGGGATGAGGAAGAAGATTCTGAAATTGGTGAATAAGCACAGAATTCTCAGGTATTCCTGAAAATAAAAGCTTCCCATCTAAAAAAAAATGTTTATCTCCTTTCAGATGAACACTGTGTTGCTGAATCTCCTTTAAATAACTACAGTTTAAAAACAAATATAAACAGTATCATCAGCCTGTCAGATATAGATATCATTCCTGGACACCATTAAATTAATTATATTAGCTCTTTTAAAGAATCGCTAAACCTTTATCTGCCACTGTAAACACGCAATTTGGTGATCTATAAGTGCTACCTCACTGCAACACATTTATTAAATGAGTAGGGACATGAAGAGACATTCTCAGGAGTTTGCAGTGTGACACTTATGAAATGTGACACTTTTCCCTGAACCTGGTGCTCCAAATTCCAAGGTGTAACCACTTGGTCTCACAACACTCATCATAGAAATACATTCTGTGCTTTACAAAAACAATGCAAAAGGAACAAATGCAAAGCAGTCTTGACCCTGTTCCTCACAGGAACAGTTCAGCCCGAGCTGCCAAGCCAGGTCTTCCCTGGACCAGAAACAAGGCATCCTGGGATCGGTTTCGGGGCATCACCCCTCATCAGCCAGGCTAGCCTGTATCCAGTGGCACAATGAGCCTGGGACCCATGTTTGGGTATACTCTTCCCACTTAGGGCGACAAAAGCAAAAACAAACAATTGATGGACGGAATGCAGAACAATGCAAACATTCACCCCCAGTCACAAAGATCTGGGTTTAATCTATTGTTCCTTTGCTAACCACGCCACCCCAGTTTGGATCCAACCATATGCAAACCAATCTTGACCCTGTTGCTCATGGGAACAATCCAGCCCAAACTGACAAGCCAGGTCTTTCCTGGACCGTAAACAAGCATTCTGGGGCCAGTTTTGGGGCATCACCCCTCATCAGCCATACTAGCTTGAATCCAATGGCACAGTGAGGACAGAACCCACATCTGGGCATACCCTTCCCACTTAGGGCGACAAAAGAAATACATGCTGTGTTTTACTAAAACAATTCTACAATATTTGTAATTTTGGGGAATTTATATCCAAACGTACAGGGCTTCATTACGAGTTGTCTATTATTTTAGGGAGTAATAGTTCACATGGTAAATACAGACACCAATGGGTGCAGTATTTTACTGGATGTAGTATTACATCCCTATTACCAAGTTCCACACTGCAGAACTGGGGATACTGGCAAAACATTTCCACGTTTTCGCTTTTCTGAGCTTCCATATTGGGAATGTGCTGTATTTTCCGTGTACAAATTATGTTATGCTTTAGCTGGGAACATTTGTGAGGGAAAAACCTTCAGAATTGTTTCATCTTTTGTAATCCTAATTGTTACTCTAACTCCTGATTGATCCCAAATCTGGATTAATCGTCTTCCTGTCATGAGGGCCAGGAATCCGGATTACATGGGGCAGGAAATGTTTTGATGTTGGGTAATGTACCTCAGTCACAAATTTAAATTTTCTCTGTAATTTTCCCTGCACCTTGTGCGGCATTGAAGAGCCTTCCTGCTTGGCTCTCAAGCATACGTCCTCCAAAGACATTCAATGATTTACTATACACGTGAGGGCAGGGCAGGTACTACTGAGTCTGTGATGTTCGACATGCTAATGTATTGTTTCTCACAAACTCCACTTATCTTTGGACACATGGATCAGTTGTAGCACACTTCACAATCTGCTTAGGCAGGCATGCTGACAGGTGATCAAGTTATAACATCACTGATGACATTAGAAATGTTTCGACCTGGAGGTAGTAAAAGAGAAATATCCATGATTCTTGTCTTTTCTCCTCAACAATGCTCCTCTCTCATTTCATCTTCCATTTCATTGCTTATTTCTATTCTGACTTTACCCCTCTATATAATATTCTTCCCTCTCACGTCACCTATTATACTTGTCTGATCTCTACAATTCTTCGTGGGGTTTTTTCTCATACTTTCAACCATCACGTTTCCTTTGTTTTTCCATTGTCATCTTGTACCTCTTCCAAATCACCACATATTCTCGAATTCTGACTCCTACGCCATTACTTCTGCTCCCTTCCAGCTTTGGTCGCCTTTTTACATCTAAAGTTTACTGCTTTTTTTCCCACCTTCCTCCGCCTCCACCTACTCTCTTCCCTTCCCATTTGCACACTGTCAGAACCCAAGGGGCAAACAGGAGCTACTGGACCCAACCCTGGGAATGGAGGCCTTTTCCTTCGGATGACCTGGTGCCCAAAAATACTACAAGTCCTAAGCAACTGGGCCAAGAACCGCTAGCAGCACTTGATTCTCAGTGGCATTGCGAATTGAGCAGACCAAGGCTTCTTGGGGGAGGTTGACACGGGGTGGTGAACACAGGCTCACAACTCAAAATACATTCAGCAGGAGCAATAAATGATTGTTTAGTCAAATTCCTGCTTTTACAAAAAAAGGAGTATTTATTTCCGAACAGAGTAAAATACAGCATTCTCAAACAATACACTCAGTCCCATGAGGTCAGGGCTCTTGTGTTTTATAGGTCAGTTCTTGAGTCCCACTCCCCTCTTGCTAGCACTAGTAGTTATACCCCATTCACTAGTGGTCCTAGTACCAGGAGCCCCACCCGACTTTTAAGTAAAATCAGAAGTATTCCAGGGAAGCGCTATATGGCAGGCAAGATAGTTCTTCCAGGTCTGTCTTGCTCAAAAATCATTTTTACCCACACCAGCAGAATCTGAACATATGAATTCTCCAAGTACTCTCCCTTTACAGGCACTGAAGTTGTAGCAGTTGTCTCCAATAAATTCTTCATATGCAGCCCAGGAGGGGTAATGGTTGGGTGTCCTTGAGTTGCTTACATGCTGTCCTGTGGAGGCAGTTGCCAGAGAGAGGTTCTCCATGCTCCTCTGATACTAGGTAGGTGGGGGAGTGCAATGCTCCTGGTGCTGGTCCTGAGTCGGGGCTTGGTCCCGGTCTGGTCACTACCGTGCCCTCCTCCTCCTCATGACAATGGTCTCGACCAGACAGCGATCCTTGCCTTGTCCCAGTGGCCCACCGGCATATGGGGTCATTATCCTCACTCTGTACGATCCTTGCCTTGTCCCGGTGACACCCCGCCATATGGGGTCATTATCCTCACTCTGTACATGGGCCAAGCACTGATTGGGACAGCAGCAATCTTCAAGGTGACCCCACCTGTCATACCTGGTCACCGACTTCACTTCGCACATGGACTATAGCCCGATCGAAAAGGCAGCAACCTTCACGGTGTCACCACCTGGCATACAGGGTCACTGACTTCACTCCTGCATAGGAGCATTGGCTCGATGGCCCTCCAGGGGCAGGTGGTCTTGGATGCCGTAGGGGAAGTCCCCTAACCCCAGCTGGGAGACTATCAGGCCTTGGCCCCAAATCCTGGTCACAGGCAGAAGTCTTGCAGAGCTTCTTCTCCTCACACAACCTGACATGCTGTTCGACAGTTGACAATTTTGGGAGCCTTGAGCTTCTCTTCTTATAGTCCAATTCCAGAAACCAAATGTGATGTAAAGTGTGAGTCTTTGAAGTTTGTGTTGAGGGTCTACTTACTTTTGAAGTGCCCCCTTCCCTACCCTTTCTCCAGAAAGCAGTATGTCACAGCAGGACTGACTCAAAAACGGAGAGCCCCACAACACAGGCCATGGGTGTGACTTGAGGTTCACACCTGGATGTCAGCTACAGTGATATGTGTATCGAAATGTTACCCCAGTGCCTCACACCTGCTCTTTATGGTTTTCATTTCAGCCCCATCACCTTCCTGACATATGCCCAGGCCCCTTCGTAATGACCTCTCTCTTAATCAAAGAGCACTCTTTGCCTGGCTCTCCCTTCCTCTAGTGTGGCCCACCCAGCTCATAGTAATGCACCAAACTGCAAATCTGTTTGGGGATTCCTGTACCACCTCATGCTCATCATGTTAGCCCTGAGCCTACCAAAATGGAACCCCAAATCTTCCATGCATTGTACTATTCACAGGCACACATACACCCAGCACATGCATTTAACACACATGCACTGCACAGCACTATATCTCCCATGTATTGTACCATTCATAAGCACACATGCACCCAGAACCTGTATATAACATACTCGGACAGCACCGCCTTGTCCCTGTATTGTACCATTCACAGGCACACATACACCCAGAACATGTACACCACACACGCACTGTGCAGCACTCCACACCAAACCAATGCAGGACAAGGGTGGGTTAAGCACACAGCACCGGAACTTGAAATACCTGAGCCTGCAGGCCCACTTGAATGCCACGGGGAAAAAGGCCTGTTCACTCCCACTGATCACTACACGGTATTCTGCCACTACCGCAATCGAGTTGTTTAGCTCCTGGGTAGGGTAGTGCTGTGGGCGCCCCTCCTCTCACAAAAGACCACAATCTATGAGACAGGTGTATGTCATGGCAAAAACGCATGATCTGTGTTCCCCATGACAACAAAAATCAGAATCATGGATCCAGATATCATTGCAGCTGTGGCACTCAGGGCATGGGTACATATCATCATCATGTTAAGGACTTTGCCATCCCAACACACGCCTGCAACTTTCCCACTCCTTTCTTGATCGTATCCATGACGGCCATTTCCTCCATTCCTGGCCAAATCCACACACCTTTTACATCCACTGCAGTTCATTCCTCCACAGTCTGCTGTCCCTCCAAGCACATTTCTCTCCATAGTGTGTTGTTATTCAGGAGGGGTTTCCTGTTTGCTCGTGACTCGTGACTGTGCCATTCTTTGCTGCTGCATTTCTATAGGACTTTCTTTGTCCCACATAGCCCTCCGCGGACCCGCCCGCCAGTCTCCCGTCGCTCTCCCGCTTTTGCCATCTTCAGCGGGAGCCGCCGAGCGGAGACAGGCGAGGGCAGAACTACAACACCCAGAAGCCTCCTGGGGTCTGCGTGTGAAGGGAGCGCCAGGAGGCGCATAAAAACGGCGTAACCACCATTGGAAGTGGGTTTCCTGTTTGCTCGTGACTCGTGACTGTGCCATTCTTTGCTGCTGCATTTCTATAGGACTTTCTTTGTCCCACATAGCCCTCCGCGGACCTGCCCGCCAGTCTCCCGTCGCTCTCCCGCTTTTGCCATCTTCAGCGGGAGCCGCCGAGCGGAGACAGGCGAGGGCAGAACTACAACACCCAGAAGCCTCCTGGGGTCTGCGTGTGAAGGGAGCGCCAGGAGGCGCATAAAAACGGCGTAACCACCGTCTCGCGGGACGCCCGGAGCGAAGCCCGGGCAAAGGGCGGGCCCTCTGTTGCCCTCAGGGGACCTAAGGGGACGGGACGGGCCACCCCCCTTTCGTCTTGCATAACAAAGAATCACCATCCTCAAGACTGCTAGGATTGACGTCTATTTGCAGCCTACCAAAGTATTCCCCTTGTACCCACTGTCGTCTGCTCCGAACCAGGACTATTGGGGAAGCTAAGCAGGAAGGTAACAAGACTATTTGGTGAATCCAATTGACTATATTGTCTACAGAGGGAGTTAGCAAATTTTAACTAGTATTGAAATGTCGAAGGGTAAAAATGTTATTGCTCCAAGTAACACCATGGATAATTACTTGGTGCAAGTTGTGGAGAAAATTAATCATGATCGGAGGTCATCATTGGGTCTTGGTACTCCACCGATGTTGTCCCAAAATGAGATCTTAAATATGGATCCATTCTGCCAGGGCGCCTCAAATAACTCATCTCAAGCCTCTCATGGGCTGGATATGGGGTTATCACAAAATGTCACGGCCACGGTACATTCAACTATTAATGCTGAAGTGATAACTGAGGATCTAGACCTAGACTTAGATGTCTCCCTGCACGATCCAGACCCAGACGTGGAGATAGTAGATCCCACCTCTCTCTCACCCCCTGCTCCTGTTCCTGCCCCAAGAGTAACAAAAGCGACTACTAAGATCTCGACAAAAAGGGAAGGGTTAAGGTCTAGCAGGAAAAGACCAGCTACTCCGCCCAACATGAAAACTGTAGATGGGAATGCGGGCAGAGGAGAATTGAATAAAAGCTGGGATGATGATGGTATATTAAAAAAACTTATGGGCATGCTGGACATTAAGTTAAATCAGCTAGTAAAACCCATATTGTCAAAAATTGATCATCTCACAGCTAAAATAAATAAAATGGAGGACTATATAAAAGCAACTAATAATAAAATAGAGGAATTGCCGACCATCCTGGTAGACAAACTGGCTGAAAACACCCGACCAGAAGGCTCATCTCAAGGCGTAATAGAGCTATTACAGAACGAGCAGGTTCGATCTGAGCGTGGCCCAGATCAAGTTAATCTTGCTACTACTGCACCTATACCGCCTGAAGGGAATTGTATATTACAGGGGTCCCACACAGAAAATAACCCTATGGAGCTAATTGTTGAAGCCTCACCTCTTATCCTGGTACTTGCCAATGTTCCCCCTTTAAATATTGGCCAGATAGAACACCCTGAATCTTTACTAAATAAAGCACTCCAATGGCTAAATAACAATATGCACATGTGTCCCGGTGGTAAACATAAGTTGGCAGATGATTTACTAACCGCAAGACGGGTGAAATGGATAGGGAGCAGTATTAAAAAATTCTCTGGGGATTGTGTGGTCCTGAGTCTTAAAGGCCCCGAAGTTTTACCTGAAATTTTGAATAATCTACTTCCTCCTCAACGCAGAACAGCGGACTTAATTCCACTCACCCTGGACTTTTTTTATAAGAGGAAAGGCCTAGTGTCAAACTCGAGCATCCTGAGAACCAAATGGTCGACAGTGGCCAGTAGACGCGCAAGGGAGGGTCCATCTAATGTCTGGGGGCTAAATCTAGATAATAGATTCACAGCATTGTCTATTCTAAACGAGTGTGATTGACTCCCAATAGATAAAGGATTAACAGTGAAACTTGAGGTGAGTCATTCCACATGTCAACTAGACAGATTAATGGACCATCACAAAAAAATTTGGGATCCCGATGATAAGGTCCCCCTAAGTCCAAATAGCAATGTACCTATATTAGGACCAGAGGATTCTATTAATATCAGACTAGCAGCGGGGGATGACTTAAGCCCTGAGCAGGGGGGAATGCCAAGTGTGAATGCTAGGAGAAATATGGGGGTGCCATGTACATTAGGCCTAACCCCAGGAGAACGACCATTAACTTTTATATCTTGGAATATAGCAGCTATAGCTAGTAAGTTAGATAACCCAGAATGGCTTGATTATATTGATAGGCATGATATAATCATGATGCAAGAAACCTGGTCAGTCAACCCAGTTTTTCGAATGGGGTATCTAAATTTTTTCAAACCGGCATCTAGAGGTGGAAAAGGACGTCCCTCTGGAGGATTGTTGATATGGGTTCGCCAAGCATTGACTTGCACTATATCACAAAGGCAAATAACATCTAATGACATTCTAGCACTAAACATCAGATGGCCAAATGGACAAGAAGTAGCTTTGTATAACATCTACGCTAGGGGGGTTGGTGCAGGTGTTCCGTCTGATGTCTTTTCCATCCTAGATCAAGATGTTGAAACTCTTCTCCCTAATTATCATATCATAGTGGGTGGCGATTTTAATTCAACTTTTGAGCCCCTAGGAGAAGAGGATAGGAATCTAATGGAAGAGGAGGATAGTAGATGGGGAATACCGCAACTGGAGATCCCTCCCATAAAAAGATGGAGTGCTACGGCCATTAGAATAAAGAGCCTCTGCCTCTCCAGAGGTCTGAGAGCCACGAATGGGAGAACACAATCCGACTTAAATGGGAATTTCACCTTTGATAATGGTCGTGCTACAAGCAGGATCGACTATTTCTTAATTGATGTAAGAGTATGGTCCAAACTATTAGACATGGCAGTTGTATCACGGTTAGAGAGCGATCACCACCCCCTGTACATGACATTTTATCCATATCAAGAGTCTAGAGTACTCACATAAAAAGCTGATGGTAACACGAGACGTCGTGTGCTCAAACAATGAAAGACATTTGAAATGGGGAATGCTGTTAGGAGATGCAAGAAAATTAGAACATCTGAAAAAACAGGTAAAAGAGGAAGTGACCAATATCAAAGCGTATTCTGGAAATCTTAAATTCCAGGAATATATGATGGAGGCTCATAAAAATCTATTTTATACACTGCAAAGTTTTTTTATCAAAACAGTAGACCCAACAGCAGCCAAAAAACCTCAAGCCGTTAAAGGCTGGTATGACAAAAGCTGTAGATTGGCAAGGCAAAACTTAAGTCAAGAATTAAAAATTGGAAACCCAACAACTGTTAAAAGGGCAAGGGATTTTTATAGGTTGACACAAAAGCAATCGAAGAGACGCTGGGATGAAGAGGGCTGGAGTGAATTAAAGCAGGCATGTACCAACAAAGATTCCAAGCGGTTTTGGGCCCTGGTTAAATGGAATAGGGGTGGGCTAGCTGCCCAACCACAAAACCATGTCCCAAAAGATGGCTGGAATGACTTTTTCCAGCCCCAGTATGCCAGATGTCTGATATATGCATCCATATCTCCCCCCCAAGCTGTCTTTTACAGTGATCAGATATTCACGGAAAAAGATGTTAGTTTGGCACTGGACTGTGTGTCGGGTGGAAAGGCGCCGGGTATGGATGGCATCCCAGCAGAAGTTTTTCTATCTGACCGGATCTCGTGGTGCACATATTTTAAAATGTTGTCAAATGCAATAGCCATGGGTGGAGAAGTCCCAGACTCATGGAAAGGGGCTGAAATTATCCCTATATATAAAAAGGGGGACAAAACACAGGCAAAAAACTACAGACCCATTAGTCTAATTGAAACAGCGCAGAAAATAATGGGTCGATTAGTCCAGAATAAACTGCAGCAGTGGATCGAAGACCAAAATATATTGTCGCCATATCAAGCGGGATTCCGCCCCTTGACTAGCAGTGTTGACCAAGTTTTTTATTTTTTAGCCATTTATTGGAGAAATGTCACGCTGCGAACTGGCACACTGTACGCAGTTTTTGTGGATTTGAAAGCTGCGTTTGACCTGGTCCCGAGAGAGAAATTGTGGGAAACCCTGGTTGAGGTGGGACTAAGCCCCGAACTTCTTACCTTGCTGGTGCGCCTTCACGAAAATAATTTTGCAAAAATAAGGTGGGGCAAACAGGGGGAAGTGACGGCCCCTTTCCCAGTAGAACGAGGGGTGAGGCAAGGGTGCGTCCTGGCTCCTACGCTTTTTTCAATCTATATAAATGGAATTGTGGAGCATTTAAACAAATCTCCAAATGATGCTCCAATCATGGCAGGTGTACACGTCCCCGTACTAATGTTCGCGGACGATACGCTTTTATTATCGCGTACGCCCAGTGGACTGCAGAAAGCGGTTGATGCCTTTGGGGTTTTTTGTGATAGCCGGGGCCTGGAATTAAATACCAGCAAAACCAAATTTATGTGTCTAAGTTCACAAACAGGTTTTAAGGGGGTGATAAAATATAAGGGTGAACCATTGGAAAAAGTAGATGCCTTTACTTATCTAGGAATCACCCTACAACATGATATGAAATGGAAATCACACATCAATATGGCATCTCTAAAATTTAGCCAGCTAGCGGGTGCAGTTACCATTAAACATAATACATCTCTGACAAGACCTATAAATTGTGCACTTGAAGTTTATAGTATGAAAGTAGTAAGCGCATGTTTATATGGGTCTGAGCTCTGGGGTTTTTCAAACCTAGGAGATTTAGGGCGGGCGGAAAATAGATTTCTGCGAGGGCTTGTTAGGGCCCCACAAAGTACCCCTATAATCCCACTTAAGATGGACCTAGGTAGGAAAAATATTGAAGATATTGCCCGCCTACGTCCTTTGTTGTATTGGAGGCGGCTAATGGTAACCCCAGAGTTAAGTCATTATGCATCGGCTCTATTTGATGTTGCGAATTTTGATTGTTTCCACTGCATTGCATGGTTAAAGGAACTCCGGACAACATTGGTGAAATTGGGCCTGGACCATCTGTGGGGTAATAAGGATGTTGCCCTATTTCCTTCAAAAAAACAACTGAAGGATATCTACTGGGAGTCAGTATACGCAACACGGTATCGTAAAGGTCTACAATCTTTCCTGTCATCACGTTTTTTGGACACTAAACAACTACCATTATATGAAAAATATTGGGATATAGTTGAACGTCCATTTGACAGGAAACTATATTTCCAATTTCGCGTGGGAACACTTCCGGTGAATGCTTTTACACAACACTGGTCCCTATCACAGGACGCTCATTGTGACCATTGTAAAAACCAAACAGAGGACATTGCACACCTGTTCTTTTCCTGCCCCTTGTATGTCATTCCCCGTCGAAATTGGCTAAAACCAATTTGTAAGAACATGGGCACCCGCTGTTGCTCACAGGCTCTAAGAATTTTAACATCTGATTCTTCAACACCATTGGTAATAGCCGTAGCAAAATTCCTTGCCTGGGCGTGGGCAATAAGATCACGTGCTCTAAAGTCTATTGATTAATATGAATTATTAATCGTCTGCATAAATCTGCTTGTCCCTTTTTATCATTTTAAATGAATTTTTATAAAATTGTATGTATACATCTTTTAGAATCAATAGCATTTCGACTGTCGCTGTTTAATATGTTTTTTAATGAATTATTCTTATGCTTAGTATTTATTGTATGATGGTTAGGAGGTATGCTTTTATGACTAAAAGTCGAATAAAGCTTTGAAATTGGAAAAAAAAAATTGGTTATTCAGGAGCATCGTCCTTTTTTTCTAAGTTGTTCAAAAGCATGATGTACTTCTGCAATTTGCATTAGTTTAAGAATATATTTGACTTGTGTGAGGTGTTTTATTAATAGCAGTGTTTTAGTATGTTTTCTCTGTAAATGGCGCATGCAAATTGAATGTTTTGCATTCTTTCTCCTGTTTGTTTTACCTTCTGCAAAAACATTTTCCTACTTCCTGGAAGCATTTCTCTAGCACCGTTTGTAAGCTGCTGCTGCTGCGGGGGGTTTCTTTCATTAAAGCCAGGGTACATTCAAAGAAACTGGAAGACTTTAAACAGTGCTTTAAATGGGAAACAAGAAGTTTAGGCACTCACCAAACTGAGCCTGCGGCTAGGGTTGTGGCTAGTGTCCTGCTCATAGGGAGGTATATTGAACTAGTGCTGAGAGATAATGGACCCGCACTGTATGATGTTGCTCCTATGCACTGAATGATATCACTTCAACACTGTGCAGTCATGGCCACTGTTCTGTAATTAGTTGAGCCTGGGGTGGGCCAGCAGACTGCACTGAGAGAACTGCTTCTAACATTATTTACTAGTAATGACAGTATAGTCCTATCAGGTATACCAGTGCTGCTGAAAATTGTCAATCTAATTATACACATAATTTAAGTATATTCTGATTTATTAGATTTATTATGTTTGTATACCTTTCCTTTAAGAGCATTACATGAGCATTAAATATTAGCTCTAAAAATATACTTCCATTAGTGAATTCGAAGGATACATAGTTCGATAACATGCAAAAGCTCTTCTTAATTAGAAAGACAGACTGATTGGCTCGGTCGGTGATTGTTATGACCCTCTACACAACTACCAGTTAGTGAGAAGGAATGGCTAGTCAGTGAGTTTATATTGTGTCACTTTGTCTTATCTTAGTGAAGCTTTGATACAAAATGTATGCCAAGCCATTGTTTACTGAGGGTCAACCAAACATAACAAATTGTAGGACTCCTACATCAGTTTGCCGACTAAAACATGACACAATATACCAATGACCAGCTAAAACAAAAATGAAAAACGTCATCATTACCAGGGACACTGGATTTATATGATTAAGCGGCTTCAACTCGTCACGCATAATTATGAATTTGGCGCTCTTGCCAAATAATGCTTCATCTGCTGTATTTTGTTAGTTTTTTATAAACAAAAATACTTTCTAACCCAAACAGATCAATCGTTATTAGAAACACTGTCACATGCGTAGCTATGCAGTGGTAGGACCACTGCAAAGGTTCACTGGTCACCTTTAATTTACTGATTTAGTTTTTGAGGTTTTAACTGCCACTAGTGAGTTGAAACCTTTGCTCAGGCTGTATTTACATGTTGAAAAAAATGCTCAAAATAATTAAATAGCGATCTCACAACAGGTGCTGCATTATGCCAGATAATTTGCCTCTTCTTGCCACATAATCTAGTTATACCCACCACATATTGTCCTCCTCTTCTGCTGCTTAATTTGAGTGGCGTGCTGCAACCCCCTGGTGTGGGGGTGTGGGGCGTTGTTGCAATGCCTAGCTTCAGCTCAACATCTGTTTATCTGTGTTGTCATACCTGCGTTTAATTAGACGAAGGGAAATCTTGTCTTTTTCATGTAAAGCTCTCAGATTTATCTGTGTATGTTTGTTGGTGTGTAAGTATGCATGTGTGTAAGTATGCTTCTTTGTAGACGTGGAATTATGCATGTTGGTAAATGTGTGGTTGAGTGTGTTACGATGTGGCCGCATGTCCAGGTATCACATCTTTCGTTGTGTTTGTGTGACTCTGTGGTTATGTAAATCGGTATCTGTGATTGTGAGACATACGTCTGTATCTCTGCTTGAGGAGACTATGAGTGCACTGTATGTCTGCTTGTAAATCGGTGTGTACCTGTACATTTGCTCAGATGTCTTAGAAACCTCAACGTAAGTTGATGGAGTTTACGAGAACACTGAAAGAGAATCTCTCCTGATTAAATTTACCAGCCTACTTTAATCTGCAGTGCTTGGAAGCTCTTTGAGCCTTCTGCACTACATATGCTTATGACTAATTGTGATATATGTACCAAGACTGTACCAGTGCACGAGTTCGGGCCTGGTTTTTTAACACTGTACACTTGAATGTGAAAGCAGGTTCTAGGCAAGCCTGTTGGTGTGAATGCTTCAGTGAGTAGTTGATTTCCACTACAGTTTAATGTGTGTACACACGTACTTGTACTGTTTGCTGAACGCAAATTCTGAGTAGAGTACTTTCCAAGACTTCCTTCTGTACATTTGTTAAATCAAAGAGAATAAGGATCGGGTTTGGAAATTCCCACAGCTGTGCCATTCATTGTCGTTGTCTAATATGTGTGTATGATGTTAAGTGCTGGGACACCCTACATTGCGGTGAGTAGCGCTATAAAACAAATTAAATGTAAAAGGAAGCTACGGGTAGATGAGGCGGAAGAGATGGCATCCATGGAGAATGAAGTAATTCGTGTGGGAGGGCTACAAATACTGTTGCATTGGACACCACCAATGCTAAAGCCAGCCCTGAGGCAAGCTGACATCACCTCAGTCCATCAGTAGAATGGCAAGTAGTCTAAAGGCCCTAATGTAATCAATTATGAGCCCTCTATCACCAGTTTAATAGTAAAATGCAGCCATAATTGGGGTCCAGGAGCTCTTCAGGGCCCCGATGCCACTATCCTAGCTGTATACTAAGGATAGTAACAGCCCAGCGGTCCATTCCTCTATGAGAGCAGGCCATTGTACCTAAGGCTACCGTATTTAGGTCGAGCCTGGGCAGCGCATGCACTGCTCTCCGAGGCATGCTGTGTTTAGGTACGGACTTGAAGCTCCGCTCACTTGCCACCCATATTTTTTATTGGCTTGTGTCACTGTCTAGTGCAAAACTGTGGCTTTTCATTGGTCAATAGGCTTAGTACTCCCTTGTTAGTACCGCCTTGTCTTATTTTGTAACCTTCCATGAGGACACCCCCTGTTACGTGTGTTGTTACTCTGTAGGCTTTAATTACAGCCTCCAAGCACTATTTTCTCAAACAGCTTTGTCCTGCTTGCTATTGCAGGCAGGACACACTCTCCTAACGCATTTTTTTTTGTATTTTGATAGCACGGCTCCGAACGCATTTGCAATGCAATAGGTCTCGTATTTGAGAGTGTAAGCCATTGTAAATGACAATGCCTTTTATTTGTCTGTTTTAAAACCAACACATAAATAAAAGGCATTGTCATTTACAATGTCACTAGCTCAAACTCTCGTAAATGTGAGACCTACTGAACAGGGGCGTAGGAGACACTAAAATTCTGGGGGGGACAGAGACAACCTTGTGCTTTCCAGTGACCCTATACAAATCACTGCCCATTAAACAAATACAATTGCATACTTTTGAAGAGAAATATTGAGAAAAGCAGGCATGTAGTTACAGTTTGCATTATGCTTTATTGTTATTTACATTCATATAGTAATCAGACTAAATGTTAAAAAAACATGTGTATGAATCTTGCATCTTCATGCACCAAGCAAACAAAGGTCGCTGACTTAGGGTGGAGACGTTGTGTTTGCAAGTGCATTATGGTTTGAAAAGTACCTGCTGCTGCATTCCTGTTCTCCCGCAATTTTCAGGCAACAATAAAAATGTGAAGATAACTTTGGTGATTAATGGTCTTTATTGAGAGAGATCGGAGGTTTGTCTAGTGGAAGTATTGACTCATGGTAAGGTAGCCACAGTGCGGTAATATGCCTGCTGCAAAGAACGTGTACCACGTAGATCACAAAATGCATATCATGTAAATAGGTCAGTGAGTTAATGCTTTTGTCTGAGAGATTATTTCGGTATTTGCAGTTTATAAGTAAAAATTCTAACATCGAATAATGAGCTATTAACCGTCATCAAAGAACTGCATGAAAACTTCAAAGTATAGATTAGAACGTTATGATTTTCCCCAGTCTTTCTTTATCCTAATGTTGGAAAATTACACTAGGGTGCACTGTGGGTTAGGGTACCCCTATGATTGGCATGACCTCTCCTATAAGGCCCTAGTACATAATAGGGCAGGGGGATTATAACTACATTTAAGTCCCTAGAATACAATAGGGCATGGCAGTTTAGAGGCCAGCAGCCCTTTCTGTGCTTGCATGTGTGCACTGCTGAAGCCTGAGGTCAGATTAAAATCATCCCTGTGTTGCAGGACTGCTAGGGAACAATGTTGGGGCAAAATTAAGTTAAGTGGAAAAATGTTTTTCACTTAACTATGGCTGTATCATATTTGCCACATAATACATCATCTGCTGCATAATCTAATGATTTCACTCAAAACAATTTTGTAGCTCAAACGGATCAAACATTACTAAAAGAAATGTGACTTATGTTGCTGTGAAGTGTAGGGCCCTTTGCAAAGGTTAACTGGTCACCTTTGCCACTGCTGCATATGTATGTTACACAGGTACTAATGAGGCAAAAGCTTTGCAGAGGCTGTTAGTATGTATAAATATTTCAAAATAATAAAGAATCATAAAATGTACAGAATTATGCTGCAGCCTTTTTATTGTTGCATAATTTAGTCAACACTGCAACATAATTTTGGCCTCCATTGCTGCATAACTCCAGTGGCCCGAAAGCAGGCTGCACATGTTAAAAGTATTTGTGAATGAAGCAGAGACCAAGAAGTTTGCAAGCTTAGGGGTTGATTACGATGGCAGATGGACTTCAGTCTGTCCGCCATCGAATCGGGGAATAGGACCGCTGGCCTTCAAGGTGGCGGCCCCACGATAGTCATTACAGTACAACTGCCACTACGGCGTTCGCAGTGCCTATCTTTTACATTGCAGCAGGTGCTGCTGGCTGCATCATCCGCCGCAATGTAAAATAGGGACATGTTACATATATCACTGCACTACGTGGCAGGCACAATGTGGTGCCTGCCACATGGTGCAGTGATATGTAGGGGGCATCATAGATGCCCCCCAGGTCCCATGTCTGGGTGGAAAGGAGCCTACTACGGGCCCCCAATGTCCCTTTTTGCCAGCTTTTCCATGGCGGGTGAACTGCCATGGATAGGCTGGCAGGTACCAATGGGTTAGGTGGACTGGCTTCAAGGGTCTTGTAACCTCAGTGACAGAGTCACTATCGCTCTAATGTGTGCTTCTTCGTATGCCTGCTCACAAGACTGCAAGTGAACCTCAGTATGGATTGTGGTGGACAGGCCTTCAAGGTTAACTCACACTTGCCACCGTTAGGATCTACCTGCGGGTGCTAAGACACCAGGGCTTCTCAGGTCTATCTGGCCTTCTAAGGTGTAGTATCGCAATGAGCTCTGTCAGGAGTGTGGTCTGGTGGACTGGTCATGAAGGTTGAACCAAGTTCCACAGTTCCAAATTCAGCAGCTCTGGCCAGGGTGCCACATCCTCTCCCACACTGAACACCATACTGCCCCCTGAGAGAAACTCACACTGCCTTCAGCTACAACTCAATTGTGCTGTGACTAAATTCAAATTATGCACCAGACAACAGTAAAATGCTTCCTGAAAAAAAATGAATAATACCCTGGAAAAAACAAACACTCATAGGGAATGCAATAATAAGCAAAGCATGTGAACTGTAATCAGTAACAACATGGTTACCTTAACGGTTTTAAACTCATTATTCAGAAATCAGGAAGTAATTTTGCCTGAAAAGTTCAGGACATGGCTACAGGACCAGGTAGGGACCAGTTTCAATGTTCATTGCTAATATAGTTTCAAAATGTAAGCAGTTTGGTTTAAAAAAAGACCACATCCACTAACACAGAGACGCATTTTATAAGCTAAAATAATTGAAAACGATCATATTAAACGTTTCCACGCCACCCATCAACCAGGTATTGCAGTCCCTTTAGGAATGGTGCACTTCCCCACCCTGGGAAAATAATGTTGTTCAAAGAAAGTAGCGCTTTCACTGTCTGCTGACCACTCTGTATTGCTTTATTTAGGTATTTATTTATTTTCCTCTACGTCCTGCGGTTTTTATTTTGAAATGAAAACGGTGAAAAAATTAGGACATTTCCAGCTAAAGTGATCCACCTTTTTTGGATCCATTTCACAGGGGAACACTTAAAGAAAAGGAGAGGCAAGAGAGAGTACAGGAGCTGTGTCTTGAAATCAGCAGGTAAGGAGGAGCGAGCGAGACAGACAGAAAGAGATGGAGGAATAAAGAGAGAGAGGGGAGAGGAGGGCAGCTGCCAGAGGCAAATCGGGAGAAGTGGACACTGCCCTTGCCTTCTCTGGGCATGAAGGAAAAGAGACAGTTTTTTTTCCTTCTCTGCCCTTCCAAGAACACCGAGCCTTCATGCAGCATAACAAAGAGCAGAGGGCGGGTGGCCTCTTTGACTCCAGGCAGGACAAGTGCAGGGCCATTAGGTAGCGCTTTCGCGCGCTAATGGCCCCTGCGAATAACAGAAGGGAGAGGGGAAATCCTTTTGTCCTCTCGTCCCCCCGACTCAAAAATTCCCCGCGTCCCCCACACTTCCTACGCCCATGCTACTGAATTGCAAATGCGTGTTGTATCTGCAGCCAATGCAGTCCAGTCATCCTCAGTCATTTGCGCAGAGACGAGGGGCTTTCCGACTTCTGCTGTACAGTCACTTCCCTCGCCTCTCAATGCTTCATAGGCACACTCTAGTCTAGACCCTGGGAAAGGCTTCGACAAGACCGATTCCATGGAAAGAAAAAACGCAAAAACGAAAGCCAAGGTCGAGGGTTCAAGCACTGCATACAACGGCCGTTCACGGCTGTCCCAGGAAATGTGCCTCACCCTAGGAGAGTCGGTGCGTGTGACTCCGATGACAGCAGCTACGTGCTGTACTATTAGGGTTGCCAAAACCTCTTTCTTGGGCTTACGTCTCAAACATCTGCCTGTGAGGCCCCGACGGTGCTTACATTCGCATGCAGATTGTGCGTGTGGGAAACTCCTCCAGGTAACCGAAGTGACAGTTGGAATGGGGGGGGGGGGTGAGTCACATGAACAGAAAATAAGTGAGTGGGTGGCATCTTTTTCCCGCCTGGTGGTACAATAGAGGGTGTGTGCGCCGAACACCCAATCCTTTCCCTCGGATGTGTCACTTATAGCGTCACACCTCTTCCTCGCACTAAATAAACGTGTTTTGGCGGGGTATTCAAAGCGCTTCCCTCTCTCAGCGCGGGCAGCCTTATTTCTCTAGAGCCAACTGTGTAGTTTTAAGGGGCGAAGAAAGAGGTCACTGGTGTCGGGTCGCGGTCCAAGGGCACAGGTAAGGGTCAACATACATCTAATTATTTTGAGCTCTTAATTGTGATGTGCACTAGTCGTGTTTCTGAAGTGATACAAGGATGGAGTTAGGGTGTTCGGGGACTGGCAGTCTTACAATGCGTGCATTCGCATCGAACACTGTGAACATGTGATGGATTCTGATCTATTTCTGTTGACCACAAAGGGCTTAGATATTCGAGACTTCTAAGCGCTAGAAACTTTTATGATTCAGTCGGTGTGACATCTCCCCTCTCCGCTTAATATAATGCAAGTCACATCCAAGGTGCGAAAAACGTCTTAAATGATTATGCTTCCAGGCAGCATGTAGATTAAATTCCCCAAAAGAGCCTTCGCATGGAAGAGGATTGCGCACGCAGTCCTACAGCACTGGGCACCCTGAGAGCACAAATGGAAAACATCATAATATGAGACATAGGGGGTAATTGTTTGGATGCGTTATTAACATGTCGTAGTTTATGATTAGCCCCGTATCGGAACGTGTATGTTGAGTGGAAAGCTTGCTCGGAGACCGAACTTGTTATGAAGGAAGAGCGAAATTATATCCCTGAAAGACAGGCAGCCGAAATAGGGGTAATAACACAGACTAGTTAAGACGTTAAGTTTAGCAACCGTCAAACAGCGCTAAGAGCTGCCGGTTCAATATTCAATGTAAAGCGCCCCTATTACCCAGCGCGCGCGCACACACCTCCACAATCAAGCCGAGGTTATAACGTTTTTTAGAAATACTATTTCATTTTCAGATAAAATCCGACGTAAGGAAAATGCAAAAACATGTATGTTGTACCAATGCGGTAGGTAATCTTAATGGAACAGCACTTTAGGTGATGTTCCAGAATAGAATGAGTACGGTGTAAAACCAGATGTGGAATGTTGCATTGCATAGCTGACAGGGCTGTCATCGCGTTTCCTTCGCTTTGTTCCTTCTTCCTGTGGACCCGTTTTCGTATGAAATAAAGCAAGAATATTTCTCGTCCGTTGTGTTCTCATCACCACTTCGTTGTATCTTTAAATGTTTGGCGCTATAGATGCTCCGCCCCATTCCCTCGGATCGTCGGGTCGCGATATTAAAGTGTAGCGCTCCTCTCCTAGAGTCCTATCCTGTGCTGACCGCTTGGTAACCGGACAAATGGATTAGAGATAGCAGAGCTCGAACTGCTAGCCTCTTCACAATTTAAGCACCTCCTTCTTCTGCACTCAGTATAAATAAAAGAAAGTGGGCCAAAAAAGCGGGTAGCGCGAGCGTCGATCGTGTGCGCAGGCGCAGCCTTCAGCCCGCGCGCTGCGGGTATGGCGGCCATTTGTAAACGATGGGGACTACAATGCAGGGTGAATGTTTTTTTTTGTTTGTTTCATATTTTATATAGCGCGAACTCGACCCGAAGGTATTGGAGCGCTTTACATGAGCACCGTATTTACATTACATATTCAGGCACGGGGAAATTAAGCGATTTGTCTCGAATCACAGGATGTGGACGCGACCTTGAGGCTCGAACCCTGGTTTCCAGCACCAGCGTGGGGCGTTTTATGCCAACGGATGTTTAATAAAGAACTAGATTTCTTCGGAAAAATGAAAACGCAATTTTGTTTCTTCTCAATTCTCCCGCCCTGTAGTTACTCTGTTGCAATTTCTCTCTTTATATAAATATTGCTGAATTTGTTACCTTTATGAAAAATCCATCCCCTTATGCCAGACACGTGCATGTATCGCTTTCTAACTGGTCAGCAATAACAGCTTCCTGATAAGTGACTCCACTTAAGTATTATGAGTTACCAACAAGACATAACTTCCATACTTCCCAGTCTTCTATTCCCTTCACCCATTGCTGCACTTTCTTTGTTTTGCATTGTTTTAATGGAGTATTTGAGAGACATAAGTGAAACGAAAACAAACAAAATGACAGAACATCTTCATACCTGTCAACCTCTTGACTCAAATCTGCGGGAGAAGTCTATTATTATGGTAAATGGAGAATGAACACTATTTTAAAGAGGTTTGAAAAGCGAGTGAGGCCATTGAATACTATGGAGGCATTTAGATTTTTATGTGTGTGGATATATGTAAAAAGAGGGTGACATTGGCGCAGTCAGGGCTCGAGTCGGGGTACCACAGAGGTGGACGGCGTCCCCCCACTTATTTTACCGGGAGCTCGATAACTGGGGCAAATGGAGCCACACATTAACTCTTCGACCTCTCTGGGGCTGGATCGGAGCTCATTACGAACACTGCTCACGCGCTGACTTCCTGATGCAATCGCATCTAATGGGTGAGCGAGGGGAGGCAATGAGTCAGATGGTGCAAGCCACCTTTCGTGACGTCACTTCCTGTCATGACGTCAGAACCCCCCACTTTTTTTTTTAGGACTTGTGCCCTGGGAGCAGTGCTTAACTTGAGCCGCTTTTCCCGAGCTCTACGCTGGCACTTAATTGGTTGCCAGTGCCGGCACTTAATGGTCATCACCACACTTATGAAACTCAAACACATGGTGGCGCTGCTCAGCAACTTTAGAGATGAGGAAAACAACAGTTGTTTAGGAATACACTATACATTAAAAAAATGCTATTAACCACTGGGACAAATGCAGCTGAGTTGATAGGTATGTATCTTATTCCAACTTTCTCACTTACCTCTTTCATTGTTCTGTCACCCTTCAGTGGCTGGATGAGACTTTAGTATGACATAATTGCTGTAGAAGCACCCAACAAGACATGACTTTTACTGTCACTTTTGGAATATAAGCGCACTGACAGGTGGGTAGTAATGTTCATGGTTAAGCAGTAGTTCCTGTCAATTACAGATTTAGTAAGCTGTGAAGCCAATATGTGTTTTATATGTTGGTTACTGGGTTCTATGGTATTTAGTGTTTGATATTCCTTTGTGTATTTTATCAATATTTCCACCCACTTTTTGGTCTGTGATAAAAACGAAATTATAATTAGTATATTGCCACGCCACGTTGATTTAAAAGCTGAAAGGACACTTAGTCTATGTCTGTAGGATTTAGTGTGCCAAGCAAGCCACATGGAAATTGTATATGGCTACTGAAAACATTAGTATAGAACTAACAGCACATGGGCACATCTGCAGATATTTGAACTTTATTGGGAATTATGTTTAATTTCTTTTACTCCCAATACTGTCAATATTCACATGACTAACAGCATGGTGAGACAGCAAAATATCACATGGCACTATTATTAATTTTTAAAAATAAATACACATAGTAAAGCAGGTTGTTTTCTTTTGTTTTTATGAACACAACTCAGTAGAAACAGAAAAATAACAGCCTCCTTTATATGTAATGAAAAATGCATAACTGCTAACATGTCTAATGGACTGTTAATGGTATCTTCATTTACACATTACTTGGACATCTGGTTTACTATGTGACAACCTAACCATGTATGGAGCCTATGTCCAATCACCTTTGACCCATAACTCTAACAGAGAGATACATTAGATTCTGATTGTGGAGAAAATGGTAGGGAATGATTCGATATCTTAATGACCTGGCAAATAGGGCAGACAGGCTTATGAATTCATCAGAAGTAGGCAAGAGCTGGGTTTAGCTCCATCAGCGCCCCCACATAAAGACTCTTCAAATAACACTCCTCAAGCACAACAGTCCTAGTAAACAGTAAAGTCATCAATGTTCTTGCTAGGGAACCCTAGAAGGAAAATGTAGTCACTATGAAAGGCTTATAGAGTGGTCACCTTGTCACCAACAATACACTTGGGAATACAATGAATTCAAGATTGTCCAAGCACGGGCGTCCGCATACATTTTTTTTTGGGGGGGGGGGGGGCAAAATGTTAACGTCATCACCATCCTCCGACAGGATGTGTGCCAGGTGGGGCACAAGCTGTGCCAGGTGGGGCACAAGAAACATTGGGGTGCAGGAGGAGCAATGGGGGCCAGGAAGCAGGCCGCATATGATCTCATACACCATAGGGTTGTTGTGCCACAGCCATCTCTTTCTTTTGTGGCAGCCCAAAATCCATACCCGCCTGGTCCCTAAATTTACCCCCTAGCACACCATAACCCATACACACCCTGAACCCTAAAATTACACCCCTAGCACCCTAAAACCCATACCCAACCTGAACCCTAAAATTACCCCTGCCCCCCCAAAACTCATACCCACCCTGAACCCTAAAATTACCCCCTGGCACCCATAACCCATACCCGCCCTGAACCCTAAAACTACACCCCTGGCACCCCAAAACCATACCTTTCCTGCCCCCTAAAATTGTCCCCCGTGGCACCCCATAACCGCCCTGAACCCTTAAATAAACCCCCCTTGCACCCCAAAACCCATACCCACCCTGAACCCTAAAATTACTCCCCTGGTGCCCTTAAACCCATACCCGGGCTGAACCCTAAAATTATCCTTCCTGGCACCCCAATCCCTAACTCACCCTGAACCTTAAAATTACTCCCTGGCACCCTAAAACCCACACCCACCCTGAACCCTAGAGTTACCCCCTGGCACCCCAAAAGCTGAACACTACATTCTGATTGTATATCGTGCCGTCTCCCTGCTAAGAAGGATCTGCTGGTCAGGATCTGCTCGCCCTGGTCCGGTTCTGTTCGCCCTTCTCTGGAGCTGTTCTGCCTGCCCTGTCCCTCTTCCGGACCCACCAAGCCTGCTTTGGTGCACACTGCCTGGACCTACTCTGTCTGGCCTCGTTATTTCTCCTTTGGTCCCACTGTCTTCACTGGCGGAGTTATGACACAGGTCTCACTTCTCTGAAGCTGCTCTCCCTCACCCAGACCCCCCACCCCCCTCCACTTGCTCTCTCACCTTCCTTCCTCCCTACTTCTCGATCTCTCTTTCCCCACTGCTTCTCTCTCTTTCTCTCCCCCCCTCTTCGTTCACTCTCACCCCCCACCCATATCCGTCTCCCCAATCCCACCAATCTTTCTCTGTACCCCCTCTCTCTTCCTCCTCCTCATGTCGGTGATAGGAAGCCCGGGACTTTCTCTGAAAATGCGAGCTGGAGGTGACGTTAAGTGTGAAAGCACCAAGGTGTGAACCGGTAAAAGAGGAGGGGGGGGGATGGGAGGCAGGTAGAGGGTCAAAGGGGGCACTGGCTCTCAGAGAGGTGAGAAGGGGCGGGGACCAGCCTGAGGACAAAAACAACACCAGAGCAAGAGGCAGGCGCTCCGCGGGGAGCCTGGTGTTGCAAAATGAAGTAAAGCACACTTAGCTCAACAAAGCAGCCGAAGGGCGCCTTTCACTAGAGCCAATACCAGACCCATCGCGAACAAACAGCAGCCACCGGAGAAACCAGCGGTGTCATGAAAACAACAAAGGACAGAGACAGACGACTGCTGCCGAAACCTGGAAGTACAACTTACACCTTTAATAAAAGGCAATTCCTGATGCAAGCACCACACGTTAGAACACCATAAATATATAAATCTCCCATCAATGCACACCTGAGAGTGAATAAAAAGATGAGCAGCAAACTAAGGCAGTGACTGACAGACACTGAGCATGGGCGTCCACGGGGGGGGGGCACGATGGGGCACTCCAGGGGGGGCAAGCGCCCCTCCTTGATCTCCCCTGCGGACGCCCATGTGTCCAAGCAAGGTAAAGAGAGAAGCCAGGGGTTACATCATGAACAGATCAGTACAGAGCGAAATAGAATGAGAAAGGTCAAGATACTTACCGAAGTTAAGGTTGTGATCATAGCTTAAGTATGTATTCCAACGTTCTTATGCGTAAGGAAAGACTGCAAAGGCAGATCTTCAAGTTTTTCCAGGTTGAAGAGCTGGTTTGTGCATGCACACCCTCAGCTGTGCTTTCGAAGAAATGTAGTTGGAAGTTACTGTGCAGCATATGATATATACATGTTGATATATATCTTAGAAAAACATAAATTATGTAAGATATTATAATCTCATATATAATATCATATCATAAGTCATATATTTTCCTAAAACACTCACCATTTGGGGGAGAAAATCAGATCGCTATGAACGCATTAGAAATGTAGTAATATTATATGCATACATTTTTTTAGTTACATGATCCCAATCAACTCCTCTGGGTGGTGGTTTGAATAGAAGGAGACAACCATATTGGGCATCACAGATATATCAGTGACATGGACAAATCAAAAGTTTTTGGGGTGTTTGACTGCCTTCCTGTTGGGAAACGGCCTTAACAACGAAGCCGGAACCCCAAATGTCTTTACCATGCAGGCTTTATCACACATGTGACACTAGCTGTCAAAATTTTACCATGCATATGCCTTTACCACGCATGCCATTACAACTAATTTTGTTGTAAAGGCGTGCATGGTAAAGGCATATTTGTTGTTAAAGTTTTAAAGGTAAATACATGTAAGTATAAGTGTTTTAAGTATTGAGTTTTTTACATTTGTTGTGAATATATATATATATATATATATATATATTCACGCTCCAAGGTTGTCCACCTTATGAGTAGCACGCGAGCAGCAGCTTTATTTATGTGTAGGTGAGGACGGGGATCCGCTCGTAGACGCCGCTCCGTAATGGATCTGCCCGACGCGTTTCGAAGCTCCATCTGCTTCTCTTCAGGGGCTTTAACGGAAGCGGTGTGCGCACCCGTTACACTTCTCCAATTTCATATAACTCACCCGCCAATGGGAGGCTCCAATGAGACTTCTGGGAAGTGTAGTGCGGAAAGCACACAATCAAGTCCTGTATGGACTCCACGAGTGGGCCCGTCCTCGATCCCATGTACGGCTGCTACTTCACTGCCGTGACCCCCACGTTAACGGGGTGGTGCATACTCTGCGGCTGGACTGCCGCATATAGATTCACGCTCCAAGGTTGTATATATATATATATATTTGGAAAATATTTTTTTTAGGGTTTAGAGTGGGTAAGAGTATATGGTTTTTTGGGTTGTAGGAATTTTTAGGGTTTAGGGTGGCAAGGGATTTTTTTAGGTTGAGTTTGGGATTTTGTGTGGCAAGGGAATTTTTAGGGTTTAGAGTGGGTATGGGTTTTTGAGTGGCATGGGTAATTTTAGGGTTTAGGGTGGGTATGGGTTTTTGGGCGGCAAATACATTTTTAGGGTTTACAGTGGTTATGGGTTTTGGGGTGTTAAGGGAATTTTTAGGATTTAGGGTGGGTCTGGGTTTTTGGGTGGCAAGGGAGTTTCTAGGGTTTGGGATTTTGGGTGGGAGGGGTATTTTTACGGTTTATGGTGGGTATGGGTTTTTGGGTGGTAGGGGAATTTTTAGGGTTAAGAGTGAGTATGGGTTATTGGGTGGTAAGGGAATTTTTAAGGTTTAGGGTAGGTATGGATTTTTGGGTGGCAAGGGTATTTTTAGGGTTTAGGGTGGGTATGGGTTTTTGGGTGCTACGGAGTGTTTAGGGTTTAGCGGGGTATGGGTGGTATGGAGTGTTCCGTGTTGGGTGAGCGCTGGCACGCGCTCACCCTACCTTTCCCCAGCGCTCAAACACAAGGGTTGCACACTCACGTCATTGCCAGGTCACTGCCTGCATCACGCAAGTACCCAAAAATGTTCTTCGGCCACTCTCTTTTCAGCAGAGCAGGATGAGTAGCAGCAGTTCACTAGGTTGCCCGTGGAGAGGCACAGATCATAGTGGATGGTTCCACTATGCAATTGCAAAGATTAGTTTTCTTCTTCCATGGCACTTTGGGTGCTAGAAGGGTCATGGACATTGTTCTGTTTTTACCGAGGTTTGCGGGGTGGCATTCAATGGCATTCTGTAGGAGAGTGTGTTTTACTGTCAATCACAGCCTATCAGCAAATACTTGCTGTATCAGCTGTTTTACAGGCTCAGGAACATTTTACTTAGGAACAGAGAGTTTTGTATATACCGCCCCATATTGCGTCCGAGCCTTGAAATTGAAATGTCCTATGTTTTTCTCGAGTTGTTTCACATTACTTTTCCGTCTTTGTTGACTTTATCTATTAGCCAGGGGTTATTAATGCAGCTCTAGAACATATTTAAATGTGCTTTCCCCTTATATTTCTTCTCACATTGTTCAAGGGCTGCCTTCGTGATTCTTGACTAATAAAGTAAACACAGTCGGAAAGCTCATGCTTCAAATGTTTAGAGACAGGCTGAGGGCACTGCACTGAAGAGCACAGAGGGAATCTGATTGCAGGAGCAGCAAAGGGCAGTCCCAAGGGGTGAGTGTTTGATGCTGCAGCAAATGGTAGTCTCCATTGTTGGGTAGAGAGAACCGTCAGGCTGATTCTAGGGCAACGCATTTGAAGTTTTGCATAATTTCTGTTCAAATACAGTTCTGTTTTGTGCCACGTTTACTGTGCAGGGCTATTTTGACGCATGCCTTTCTGATCACATAACTTTATTTTGTTAGTAGCTACAAGAAACTTGGGAGGTAGATAATCCAGGCTTATCCCAATTCCCTTATAACAAATATCTAGTCAACCACAAAATACACTTGTGCATTTAAGTGCTCTGAGAAATGCAATACTTTATTTTTGAGCTATTTTTTTCTTTTATGTTGCACAGTTATGTTAGGCATACTTTTCTTACTTAAGTTTTTTTTTTAACTGAGTGACCCAGTCTATGGACCCCCCCCAAGAACTTAATTCATGCTGTGTCTTGTAATTATCACTTTACTTCTCCGGTCCCTCTTTTCTAACTCCATGCTCCAGACCAGCTTCCATTATTTAAGTTCTCTAGGCCATCTAGGTCTCCGTTACAGAGTCAGGCATATTTGTAAGATGTGGCACCTCTCGTAATGTCCACCAGTCTTACCTCCTTGAGAATGGCTCTCTGGATGCATTACTACAGTAATATTTGTAATGGTTCAACCTTCTGAATCCTGTTTTCTTTAACTGGGATGTAGGTGCTACTTAGGAGGTCATGTTTTAGGAGTGTGCCACT
The DNA here is from genome assembly GCF_964261635.1 of Lissotriton helveticus. Lineage (NCBI taxonomy): Eukaryota > Metazoa > Chordata > Amphibia > Caudata > Salamandridae > Lissotriton > Lissotriton helveticus. The sequence goes on from NC_136070.1 coordinate 696,445,195, forward strand.
ATGTTACAAAACTGGCTTAAATCTTTATTACATGGAGAAATGTTTGTAAAAATACAATGTTTTTGCTTTAGTTGTAAAACAGAAGTTTAATCTGATGGATTCTTAGACTTTGCAACACTTAAACTCCTCTACCATTTGACGGATTCTATGCGGTTTAAACACATGCAAATTCGGGATTTCTTTATCCGCAAGATGAAGTTGATTGAAGTCTCTGATTCGGACATTTGAACTTGTCTGTACTCTGAAAAGACGAAATCATTAATAAGTGAGGGCTATAAATGCCGTAATCATTACAAGGCTGATGACTGTATGAAACTTGCTACGAAGTGGACTACAAGATTAGGTACTAATATAACTTCTAATCAGATTTCTGCTTCACTTTGTAGCATTAACCGTGTGGTTCAGTCCTCTAGTTTAAGGCTCCAACTATATAAAACTATATGTCTCTTATATTATACCCCGCAAAGAATATCAAAATGGTCTCAAAACAGCCCATCAAATGATCGTTCAAATGCGACCTAGTGGCGGCAGACTTAGAACATATGTTTCTTTTATGCCTGGCATTGTCTGAGTTCTGGTCTGGATTGGAAAACATTCTTAATCAGATCATTTTTTCTCCCTTCTCAGTAATCACGGTTTTATTAGATATACAATCATTAAATTGTACACATGAAGATCTAATCACTATTCTATTTTCGTGTGACAGATTGACCATTGCTAGGGCTTGGATTTCTTCTAAACCACCGCATATCATGGAATGGTAGACTTTGGTTAATGAAATTTACACCATGGAGTTAGCATTAGCTAAAATAAGGGGAGTGCGATCAATGATGATACTGGATAAAATCTGGGGAACTTTTTTATAATTTCAATCATATTTTAAAAAATGTTTGCGCTTAATGAATGTTAAGGTTTAAACGATTGTGAAGGCTGTAAATGTATTTACTTTACTTTGTTTAATATAAATTTGTGATTGATTGAACTCTTCTGATCTGGCTAAAATTGTATCTCTATGGATTTGTTATTATCTTATTGTTTTACTGTATATGCTACTCAAAACAGAAGTTTAGAGTGGCAAATGCCACTGATTTTGGTAGCTTCGCGCTTCATTCACCTAAACAGATTTTTCCGTGCTGCATATACCCATGGCAACAGTGCACAGAGGCCTTACACTGCTGCACACAGTGGAAAAGACATTAGAGGGAGCATTGGTGGTAAGGGCATTTTAGGGCTTAGGGTGGGTTTGGGTTTTTGGGTGGTAGGTAATTTTAAGGGTTTAGGGTGGGTATGGGATTTTGGGTGCTAAGGTTTTTTATGGTTTAGGGTGGGCATGGGTTTCAAGATGGCAAGAGTATTTTTAGGATTTAAGGTTTAGGGCGAGTATGGGTTTTTGGGCGGTAAGGGTTTTTTAGGGTAGTATGGGTTTTCGGGTGGCAAGGGTGTATCCTTGTGTAAGTGTGTGTGTGTGTGTATATATATATATATATATATATATATATATATATATATATATATATATATATATATATATATATAATTCCAACACCCCCTCCAACGGTGAGAGTGCAGAGACCAACAACGGAGAACCTGTGGAAACAGCATTTATTCCATAACAACAGGTAGGAGGCTTCCTTGTCACCCGCTTACAAGCGAATGCATTTCGGCTTAAGATCAGCCTTCTTCAGCGCCGCGAGTGAACTGTTACAGGTGGTGGCACATTTCCCTGATACAAATACCACGCCCCACCTTATTTGTCCTGCATTGCTCCGCCCCTTCTGGTCCAAATACCAATCGCAAATGTCCATTGGTAGGTCGCATCATGTACCGCGACTACCAGTCCCAGAATGCATTTCATATGTTCATTTCTGGTGATGGTTGCGTGGGGATAGGAAAAAATGCTGTGATGGTATGGAATGGACTCCCCTCTCTGCCGCCACAGAACAAACTGCTCCCTCCTGTCTCCTACCGTCTCAACCTCCATGCGTCTGGTGTCATCTGAAAACGGGGACAGGATATATTCATATATATATTCACTGAAAAAACAAAGGTTATAGGGACGTTATCAGGGCACAAGTCGGGGGTACACGCAGGTACACAGCGTCCATCCACTTTTTTTTTACAGGATGGATACTGTCCCCCTTGCCAAGAAGTTGGGCCCCACAGAAATATGCTGAACGAGTTCCAGTATAAAACACCAGGACATGTTCTGCAGCGCCTGTCCGTTGTCTGCTTTCAATTCCCAGTAGCAACGTGCAGGCACCGGGGGAGCTTTTATTTCACCTCCAGCTGGGCCGAAGTTAAGGGGCCATCAGGCCCTTTTGTTTGAATATTCTGACTGGAGGAGGGCCTGCAACCTCATACTTATATGTAAATGCCACAGAGGGGAAACAAAGGTATACAGCTTGTTATCTCTTCACAGATACTTAAGAGAGGCATGCTTTTGCCTTTGTTCAGTCCCTGCATATAAGAGATGCAAGCATGCACCGTAAGAATGTCAGATGTGTTGGTCTGTCCCAGTTTTTAAACAAATAACAATTTAAATAGCACTATTGTATTTATTGTATAGCGCTACCCAACCCAATGCAGGGTGTCAGAGCTCTTTACGTAAAATGCACATTATACATTGACAATAAATCATGTACATGTGTAAATCAATGTTCAAGATGAGTTACATGAGACAGGGTTACAAGGTGTAGGAGATGCACGTCCTACATAGCTCATTGTCACTGTGCTATATTACAAGGATTACAATATATGGAAACAAAAGGACCTCTGTGCTAAAAGCAGTAACCCATTTTACTATTTACATAAAATAAAAATGTGTTATCTGCATGTTACGTGATGTGCTTTGCAGGAGACACATTCATCCTATACTATATTGAAACAAATCTGCGGCTTCACAAAACACAGATCTCTCCAACAAATGCGTTAAACTCGAGAGTTATCTTACCATTATTACTATTCCCTGAGATTTACTTGCAGCTTTACAGCAGATACCTTAACCCAATCAAATATTTTAAAATGTAGACTTTGCAACCACTTAAGCATAACAGACCTACTGCCATGCTTCTCCTTGTTGCCAATTTCTTTGTGGAAGGCCTTAAAACAAATAAATGTATTAGTAGAGGCCCAGATTTTGCGTCAGGATTGCATTACTTTTTTATCATAACCTGACACCAAATCTAATTTGTTAAATCTCATAAGGCTCTTAAATGTACTCATGATATACCTGCTAATCATGTGTGAGTTCTTAATATCTGATGTCACTTCCAGTGAGGTCACTTCCTGTGATGTCACATGCAATGTCACGCGTCGTGACATCATGTGCTACAATGGCACGTGTCATGATTTCCCTTGCATCCTGCCTAACCTGGTTAGTCCCCCCACTTCATTTTTTAGGACTTGTGTCCTGGACGTTATAGTTAGGCTCAGATGCGTACAAAATATAAAAAGGGCCGAAGGGTCAAATACTATAGAATAAAAGGTTTAAAAAAAGTTAATCCTACAAATATATTACAAGTGTGGTTGTTATATTGAGCCGTATTTGTTTCTAAACCCAGTGAAAAGTGGACAAAATGTATCCCACTTCCATGCAAATTATGTCGTTGGTCAACCTCAGCAAAAGCGTTCTTGCGAACCTATTAAAAAAAGAATTAACAGAACAAATGTATTCTAGTTTTTTTGTTCTTGTAGAAGGTTATAAATTGTTTTATGTAACATTTCCCATAGACTGATTTAGGAAGGTATGATTGATTGTCTCTATATAATATGTGTGATTTAATGTGCTCTGACACCCAATACTTTTATGAGTAGTGCTAAAAAATACATGAATTTGAGAGAGGGGCTAGGAAGAGATGAGGGGCACTGTTGGAGGGTGGTAGTGAGGGAATCAGTTGAGAAGGAGGTCATGGGGGGTAGATGGGGCAGCAAAAAGACTGTAACTCCGGGCACCAACAGCATTAAAGATGGGCCTGCTCGTCCTGGTGCACAGCACTTTGCGAACACAACTTCGGTCAGGATCCGTACCCATTTTCACGATAACCACCGATTATAGAAACAAGCATCATGCAAGTTCTGGATCAAGGTCGAAAACAATTTCCTTTATTTATTGAACGAAGCCCTAGCCGCTGAAGAACCATGCGTGTTATATCGACCATTTCAATTATATAGGACAATTAACATGAACTTTTCAAACTGCATATTCGTGCCACTTGCATAATTAGTACCTGGCTCCTCCTGGTAGGGAAACAACTGTAGAAACAGAAAAAACCTGAAAAGTTGTGCTTCTAGATTTTTTCAGTATGCCAGGAAGAGATGGACAAGTTCTTATGCATTCGGTGATCTTCTTCAGTAGTCTGGTGACTAAGCAAGAGAAGGCCTGTTGTGTTGTCTTGGTATGGACATATAAAAGAACCCGCCCATTTATTTAATAAAGGCATGTTTAAATGGTTAAGTGAGTAAACAGGGTCCCAGATGCATACTTCACGCGCACATGCATCTGCTAAAAGAGTTTTAAAATAGAGGAGTAAGAAGTGAGTGACTTCAGCCCCATAATGAGGCTGCCCAACTGACAAGAGAGAAAGACCCAGGACATTTTACCACCAAACTGCTCTTCATGTTTTTATAAAAAGATAATGCAGCAGGTTCTATTAATACAACGGCTTGCAAGCCCCAGATAAGTCTGACCAGTGTGTACCCCGTGCGATCTTGTGATTTACACCTGCAAGACACTTGCACGTAAAAATAAACCCATTGCTATGCTGAGGCACGTCCTTACACCAGGGCTGAGGAACAACCCCACCACAGCTGGCTGCAACGTAAACTTCAACCTTGTGTGGATGTGTCAATGTTATAAGCAACTGTGCGAAGGTGACTGGGAGAACCGCTTTCTAGAGGCCGCCACGAGACGCTGATGACCGACAACCATTCAAACGATGATGGTTAGTGAGAACGAACAGTGGCAAGAAGCTTTCTAAAATGTTTAGACTGGGAAGAACGGAAAGGCTGCATGTTTCTACCCTCGTACACACGCCTGTTCTTTGCAACGCATTGATAATGACAATGTGTATTTTCTGTGTGGCTGTGCCCAGAGGGCTCTAACAAAGGCCGCCTCAGGCTTGAGCAATGTAGCTTGTTGCTGTCAAGAGACCGATAAGCTGCAATTAAGGTGCACACAGTCACAATTCCTCAGCAGTAAAAGAGCAGATTGCAAATGGAAGATAAAGCACGCTTGTGTGAAGACAAGACCTTCAGTGGTACGCGCGCCCACTTCCAGGAATATAAGGAATGCAGCTGGCACACGGCTGCACTGCTGCTCGCTCCCGACACCCCTGGGCCATGGGAGTCAACGTTTAGAGAGAAGGCGGCACATGCACCCCCCTTGGGCCAATTGCGTGTTTTCAATTTTTGAAAGCCACACGCAAAGGCCAATAGTATGTGTACATGAGTTTTATGAAAGATGGGAGAAATTCCATGAGGCCCTTTGCTTGACCTAAAAAGGGCTGGCTGAAAACCCCTTTAAGTAAGTATGCATAGTATATATATTTTTGTTGAAAACATGCCCTGGCTAACACCATTCCTAAAAATTTTACATGACATTGCCAGCTGTAAGCCTAGAAACCTGTGGCTGCTGTAGTTTTCCAGATGTACCACTGGCAATGTTTGTCAATTGCAAACAATAGTGAACCTATGCCTGATCAGAGGTGCTTTAATAAATTCAGACTTACTACTTTTTGTGAATCGGTCCACAAATTTTATGTCCTTTCATAACATTTTATGTCCTTGCCATGCACTGCTAATTACCGCCCATAGTACACCATGCATGGCAAGTTCTGTAACATCTTTTATAACATGACTGCAACATTTGAAGTGGCATTAGTGATGACAACACTGTGCATGGCAGGGGACAACTCTGTGCGAGGTATAGTTATTTCAGATAACTATAGCTGATATTTCAGTGGTTTTGTTTGTTTATCTTTTAAGTGACATTTTGAACTAGAACATCCTTTTCAATTACTACATATACATATATTTATATATATAAAGACATATATGTAATCAAGACCCAGTGGGGGTCGAAACGTGTCATGGCGAACAGGCTGGTCGACTATATGAAAAAATAAACTTGATTGGCACGGATTTGTGGGTTCACTTCTTGTTCTTGCCAGGCTAACGGCAGTTCAAAAGCGGCGATTTTGGATACATATATATATATATATATATATATCACTCAAAACAGGTTGCCCCAGGCGAGGCCACTCCGAGTTCTCATCATCCAACGAGGGCCCCAGCAGAGACTGCTTGCACATGTCCATTAAAAAACGCGGCTCAACACGTTTCGGGCCACCGCCCTTGTTCACGAGCCTACTGAAATGAGTGAACAGCAACATGTTCTGTTTTTGACCATCTGCTTTTAATAACAAAGCCCGCCCCCCTGGGCGTGTCTTCAAGCCACACTCGGCCTCGGCACCGAATGCCTTCTGGTAATTGCAGTCATCAACATCTTTGTTACCCAAGTGGGTTGTGCTGTTCGATATTTACTGTTTATAAAACCCCAAGTGGGTCAATGGAGAGTGAAAGGTGGGTCTGCTGGATTATGTCCCCCACTCGTTTTTGACGAACTCAGCTCCATCGTGACACTGGGAGTTCCCAGTGCCTGGATCCGCACCGCTGCGGGGGGCCTGCCTCGCGACCGGGCATGGCCGCAAAATATCAGTCAAAACAGGTTGCCCCAGGTGAGGAGGCCACTCCGAGTTCTCATCATCCAACGAGGGCCCCAGCAGAGACTGCTTGCACATGTCCATTAAAAAACGCGGCTCAACGCGTTTCGGGCCACCGCCTTGTTCACGAGCCTACTGAAATGAGTGAACAGCAACATGTTCTGTTTTTGACCATCTGCTTTTAATAACAAAGCCCGCCCCCCTGGGCGTGTCTTCAAGCCACACTCGGCCTCTGCACCGAGTGCCTTCTGGTAATTGCAGTCATCAACATCTTTGTTACCCAAGTGGGTTGTGCTGTTCGATGTTTACAGTTTATAAAATCCCAAGTGGGTCAATGGAGAGTGAAAGGTGGGTCCGATGGATTATGTCCCCCACTCGTTTTTGACGAACTCAGCTCCATCGTGACACTGGGAGTTCCCAGTGCCTGGATCCGCACCGCTGCGGCGGGCCTGCCTCGCGACCGAGCATGGCCGCAAAATATCAGTCAAAACAGGTTGCCCCAGGTGAGGAGGCCACTCCGAGTTCTCATCATCCAACGAGGGCCCCAGTAGAGACTGCTTGCACATGTCCATTAAAAAACGCGGCTCAACGCGTTTCGGGCCACCGCTCTTGTTCACGAGCCTACTGAAATGAGTGAACAGCAACATGTTCTGTTTTTGACCATCTGCTTTTAATAACAAAGCCCGCCCCCCTGGGCGTGTCTTCAAGCCACACTCGGCCTAGGCACCGAGTGCCTTCTGGTAATTGCAGTCATCAACATCTTTGTTACCCAAGTGGGTTGTGCTGTTCGATATTTACAGTTTATAAAATTCTAAGTGGGTCAATGGAGAGTGAAAGGTGGGTCCGCTGGATTATGCAGCCATGCTCGGTCGCGAGGCAGGCCCGCCGCAGCGGTGCGGATCCAGGCACTGGGAACTCCCAGTGTCACGATGGAGCTGAGTTCGTCAAAAACGAGTGGGGAACATAATCCAGCGGACCCACCTTTCACTCTCCATTGACCCACTTGGGATTTTATAAACTGTAAATATCGAACAGCACAACCCACTTGGGTAACAAAGATGTTGATGACTGCAATTACCAGAAGGCACTCGGTGCCGAGGCCGAGTGTGGCTTGAAGACACGCCCAGGGGGGCGGGCTTTGTTATTAAAAGCAGATGGTCAAAAACAGAACATGTTGCTGTTCACTCATTTCAGTAGGCTCGTGAACAAGGGCGGTGGCCCGTAACGCGTTGAGCCGCGTTTTTTAATGGACATGTGCAAGCAGTCTCTGCTGGGACCCTCGTTGGATGATGAGAACTCGGAGTGGCCTCCTCACCTGGGGCAACCTGTTTTGACTGATATTTTGCGGCCATGCTCGGTCGCGAGGCAGGCCCGCCGCAGCGGGGCGGATCCAGGCACTGGGAACTCCCAGTGTCACGATGGAGCTGAGTTCGTCAAAAACGAGTGGGGGACATAATCCAGCGGGCCCACCTTTCACTCTCCATTGACCCACTTGGGATTTTATAAACTGTAAATTTCGAACAGCACAACCCACTTGGGTAACAAAGATGTTGATGACTGCAATTACCAGAAGGCACTCGGTGCCGAGGCCGAGTGTGGCTTGAAGACACGCCGAGGGGGGCGGGCTTTGTTATTAAAAGCAGATGGTCAAAAACAGAACATGTTGCTGTTCACTCATTTCAGTAGGCTTGTGAACAAGGGCGGTGGCCCGAAACGTGTTGAGCCGCGTTTTTTAATGGACATGTGCAAGCAGTCTCTGCTGGGGCCCTCGTTGGATGATGAGAACTCGGAGTGGCCTCCTCACCTGGGGCAACCTGTTTTGACTGATATATATATATATACATATATATATATATATATTCTCGCTCCTGTACACCAATTACGAGTCACTCCTGCAGCGGGTGCCTTTTTTCGCGGTGGTGCACCGCGATCGAAAATGCCTGCTCCACTTACTCCAAATAATCCCCGCCGGGATTGAAGAAAAAGTAAGGCACTCACGGGGTTCAAATATCTCAGCAGCAGTATTTATTTAGCAGACGCGTTTCGGGAGAACGCTCCCTTCGTCAGTGTTTCACAAAAAACGCGCGCAGTGGCAGCATATTATAACATTTCATTTCCGGTTTGCGGGCATAGACAAAAACATAGGACAAACTACGAGTCCAATCATGCGCGCCATCTTGTAGTGTCTAGTGCCACCTTTTGCAAACAATGGGTGTTTCTGATTCCATCCAGCCATTGCCTAAATGAAAATTATTGTTCATTATATTAAATTTTATTCAATATTTATGGCCATGAGGCTTACTGGTAATTCGCACATCATAGTTGCGAACATTTTCTAAACGCCTAAATGCGTATTAAATGACCCTCTATGCAATAGGTGGTTTCTTCAATCCCCGCGGGGATTATTTGGAGTAAGTGGAGCAGGCATATATATATATATATATATATATATATATATATATACACTGCTCCCAGCACTTCCTTTCGGCGAACTGCAAGTAAACGAACCAACAGGAAAATTCAATGGCAATGTTGTTTATTTCTCACTCCTCAATCTCCATGACGCGTTTCGGGCATCCAGTGTCCTTGATCACATAAAACTATACATATATAGCCCCTGATCAAAAAAATAAAGAAGTTAAATCCTCTTAAACACTGAAAGCGAGAAAAACTAACAAAGACATTGCAGAATCTATAAATGCCCCCGGACTTAACTCTGAAGCCAAGAGTGCATGTTTTTTTTTTTGGGTGGGGGTCATACTCCAAATACCCCAACTACATGCTCCCCTCCCCCCCCCCCCCCTCCCCCCCTCCCCTCATTGCGGCCCTGAAGCTACGTCCCTGTTTGTAATCTGTGGGCATTAAGGGTGTTTGTGGGGCCACTGGGTTTAGAAGGAGCTATCTATCTATATGTTATCTGACATTCAAGAACAAGCACATCTCACTGGGGGAATAACCAAGATCGAAAAACGAACCCCTTATCTTTTCCACAGCTGACCTATTTTGCCTGAATTTAATGCGAATATATTATTGTCTTAGACTCGGGCTGACTTGAGGCAATGCAAATGTTCCAAGTGGGGAAATAACAGCAAACGCCACATAATACGGGATCACATTGTCCTTTAGTAGCTTTGTTTGAGGTCAACTGATCTTCTCTAGGTGATGAAAAATGTGGCAAAAGCAAAGTAATCAGGAAACTGGAACAAAACAGGAAGTGTAAAATAGAAAATGTGAGAAACGGGTGAAAACCAGGTGCCACCCCCTAAAAACAGTCTTCACCCCTCTATTCCATATTTACAAGTCCCCCCTTTAAGTTTTACACAGGTATACACCGGTATCGCATGCGTATGCCAGCACCTGACCTGCCAATTTTAGAGAGAAAAATGACGAGTAAGGAGGCGAGGAATTTGTGGGTGTGGGGTTCTTTCAAAGAACTTCCTGAGAGGCACGTCTGCTCCCTCCACCCACCATCCCCTGCCTTAAAAATAAAAGCCTGCTGTAGCTGGTGCTGATGCCCGGGGGTGTTTTACACACTTCACGAATATTGTTGGAATGGGGAGGGGGGTAGTCACGGGAAAGTTAGAAAGCACGAGGTCAGTGACGTGGGTGGTGTTTCCCGAGACAACCTGCTCAGTCAACCTCGAGACTGCATACCACAGAGCAAGAAGGCGCCTAGCATCGGTTCCGAGACACTGTGAGAGGGCGGCAGCCCGCTAGGAGCCGATCGGATCCGGGGACGTGATATTTGGAGCAGGGCCAGGCAAGCTGCGAAAAAAGGTAGGTACTCGAGAAACACCTCTACGGTCAAAAGGTCGGACGCTGCCCGTGACCTTTAAGATTAAAGTAACCTGGGGAGTAGTTCTGCTGCTGCCTGTCTGTGTCACCCGCCTTACATGGAAAAATAAATCTGGGCTGTCCATTCCCAGTACAACTCAGTAGCACTGCATATATTGTGGCATAGGTGGTCTGTTGGAGCCCCCACGATCTGTGTAAATTGAGGGGTAGCTCGGCTTTATGAATCGTTCAGCTGTATGCTAAATATATCCGCGGGGATAACGCTGTCCTGTGGATGTGGATAACCAGAGGCTGTCAAAAGCTGAGTTTGTAAGGTTTGTTTTCAGAGGGGAATATTCAGCTGCCAGAGAATGAAAACTGTGTAAGGAGGTAGAAAAGATCTGAGCCGTACCATGCACTCACTGTCTCTCTAACGCGAGGGATAGCTGTGCTGCCTGAGGGCTGGGTTCATGAACTTTGGAAAATCTAACGCGCGTTTAAGATGTGTGCCTCTAGATCATGGGAACTTTGAAATATGTTTTCAACGTCATTAGTCTACAGAGCAACCCCTGCAGCCTCCTCCCTGCCGCGCGTGTTTTCTTATTGCTAAAGACATCAGTCATTTCAAGGGCTGTGAGGCAGGCGGGGAACATTAATCTAGAGAACGAACCGTGCAAACAGGCATGACATCCGTTTTCTCTGACTCTGAGTCAGTGACTCATGTGAGTGAATACATTGTGACTGTGGGAAAAGGGCATCTCTGCCGTGCAGCGTCAGCTCGCATGACTTCATAGCTTCCATTGGGGCAGCAGGTGCAGTGACACCGGGACCTTGCTCTAGGTCTCATGACACACTGGCTACGTCACTGGCTCGTAGTAACCATGGCTTACTGGCTGCAGCTCTTTGACTCACTGAATCGCACTCGTGAGACACTCATTGACAAGATGCAGCCTTCCTCTTTATCGCTTGGTGAGGCCTTCCAGAGTGTTGCAGGCTGGCATCGGAACCACTGCGGAGTCTCATGCCCGGCTGAAGTACAGAGTGACAGCTTCCGGTTCACTGACAGCACATCTGCCTGTCTCCCACTGATGTCCTACAATAGAGTGTGCCAAGTTGAGCAGAAGCGGCTGTCTGGGCGCTTCAGAGGGCGTGGCTTCTTCGGTGCCTGTATCAGGGGCGGCTGGTGACATTTGAAAGTGGTGAGGCGTAAACTAATTTGCATATTGCACCGCAGCGAGCGAACGAGCCCGAACCACCTTGCATCCATCCATACATCATTCATGCATCCACCCATCCATCCATCCATCCACCCACCCACCCACCCATCCACCAATTCTGCATCCATCCTGCATCCATCATTCATGCATCCACCCATCCATCCAGCATCCATCATTCATTCATGCATTCACCCATCCATCCATCCTGCATCCATCATTCATTCATGCATCCACCCTGCATCCATCCATCATTCATTCATGCATCCACCCATCCATCCATCCACCCATCCATCCTGCATCCATCCATCATTCATTCATGCATCCACCCATCCACCCACCCATCCATCATCCATCCTGCATCCATTCCTGCATCCATTCATGTGTCCACCCATCCATCCACCCATCCTGCATTCATCATTCATTCATGCACCCATCCACCCATCCATCCTGCATCCATCATTCATTCATCCACCCATCCATCCATCATTCATGCATGCATCCATCCATCCACCCACCCATCCATCCACCCATCCATCATCCATTCCTGCATCCATTCATGCATCCACCCATCCATCCATCCTGCATCCATCATTCATTCATGCACCCATCCATCCACCCTGCATCCATCCTGCATCCATCATTCATTCATCCACCCATCCTGCATCCATCATTCATTCATGCATCCACCCATCCATTCATCCACCCATCATTCATCCTGCATCCATTCATGTGTCCACCCATCCACCCATCCATCCACCCATCCTGCATCCATCATTCATTCATGCACCCATCATTCATTCATGCACCCATCCATCCATCCTGCATCCATCATTCATTCATGCACCCATCCATCCACCCTGCATCCATCATTCATTCATCCACCCATTCTGCATCCATCATTCATTCATGCATCCATCCATCCACCCACCTATCCATCATCAATCCTGCATCCATTCCTGCATCCACCCATCCACCCATCCATCCACCCATCCTGCATCCATCATTCATTCATGCACCCATCATTCATTCATGCACCCATCCATCCATCCTGCATCATTCATTCATGCACCCATCCATCCTGCATCCATCATTCATTCATCCACCCATCCATCCACCCATCCAGCATCCATCATTCATTCATTCATGCATCCATCCATCCACCCACCCATCCATCATCCATCCTGCATCCATTCCTGCATCCACCCATCCATCCATCATTCATTCATGCACCCATCCATCCACCCTGCATCCATCCTGCATCCATCATTCATCCACCCATCCTGCATCCATCATTCATTCATGCATCCACCCATCATTCATCCATCATCCATCCATCCACCCATCTGCATCCATCATTCATTCATGCACCCATCCATCCACCCTGCATCCATCCTGCATCCATCATTCATTCATCTACCCATCCACCCATCCTGCATCCATCCTGCATCCATCATTCATTCATGCATCCACCCATCCATTCATCCACCCATCATTCATCCTGCATCCATTCATGCATCCACCCATCCTGCATCCATCATTCATGTATTTTTATGACCATATAACTTGCACACAGCTTGTCAGTGTTTAATACCAGTCTCGAACCTTGTACTCCAGCACCAATGATACATGATTAATATTAATTGTTTTTAAAAACATGTATTTATTCGACACCAATTTCACACCTTAGTCGGAACATCATTTTTATTTGTTTTTTTTTAAATATCTATTTATTTAACACCAAAGTAAGTCATGTATACATTTTTATGGTTCGATAAGAGGCTCGAACCTGGTTTCCCAGCACCAAAGTCGGCCGTGCTATCCGTCAGGGGTTATGTAACCGGGCTATGTAGTGACCAGCCAATCCTGCGCCAGGATTGGCTGGGGGGGCACCATGACTCCTCGCCCAGTCGCCCTGTGTAACCCCGGGGGCTGCGGCCCGCCCCCTGGTCCTCTCTCTAAGGGGGAATTCACAAGAAAACGATCTGCGCATGCGCGGGCATGTTTGTGCCCAAAAATACACTTGCGCAGCTGCAGCAGCCCGATCCTTCCCCCACCCCCCCTTGCGCACTCCGGGAAGGTCGGGTGTCTCCCGGTTTCCCGGCCTGCAGATAGCGCGATTTTTAAAAATAATTGTGTTTGGCTTCTAGTGAGGACGTGGTGGGTCCATTCCATTGGGCTTAGTGGGGCTTCGCCCCTACGCCCCAATGGACGCACCGCGCCTGGCCTGTATTTGCTCCCCCAGACCCGGCGATGCTCTGTGCCAGCCAGGAGCTGTGGCCATCCTTGTCAGCAGGGGCCTTCAGGGGGGAGGGGAGGAGGGCATGCCCGCTCTGGCGTCCTCCATCACACTGGCCTCTTTGTTCTCAGGGGCACAGCGTTCAGAGCTTGTGGTGGGATAATCCGTCGTACGTGTAGCCACGGGGATGATAACAAAACACACTTCAACACAGGTCACCTTGTCCACAGGTTCTGCGGCCTAACTAGTCCACGCGCATGCGCCGCGTCATCCAGTAAAAAGCTCATTTGTTTCCAATGAAAATCATTTGGGAAAATCCCAGTCAGCAGCTCTGTCTTGCAGACCTTTCCTCCCCTATCAACACTTTTTTCGTCTCGCCTAATGCACCTGGAAATGTATGGAATTTTCTCGCTGTAACTCCCGTAAAAAGCTCAGTAATCCTATTGTATTTCTGTAACACATTGTTACTAACTGGGTGGCCCTAAAGCGCTTTAACCTCTAGTGGATTCACAGGTGGCGGGACCTAATGCAGCAAGTAACTTCCCCACCATGATACTTTTGATAATATGAACTGTGCAGGAAATGGCTCAACTGACCCCTCGGACCTGATGCCACTTAACTTTCTGCGCCCCTAGTTACTTCACCAGTGGAGCTATGTAGGTGCATTCACGTGTGCAACAGACAGAGGTCGAAGTGGGTGGTATCAGAGAGACACCACATGCTCATTATTTTTTAGGTTGAGCCTGGGCAGCACATGCTCTGCAAAGCATGCTGCATTCAGGTTTGGATTTGAAGCTCCGCCCATTTCCCATCTATCTTTTCAATTGGCTCCTGTTACTGTCCTTTCTAAATTGTTGCTTTTTGATTCATGAATAGGCTTAGTTGTCACTCTTTGGTAGCCTTGGTCTGCATTTGTAACCTCCCATAAGGACTGGACTTTTTACTTGTGTTGTTACATGGTCTGCTTTATCTAGTCTGTGAGCACTATTTTCTTTAATGGTTTTTCCCTATTCCACCCACAGCGTGCTTTCCTACAAAGCTTCTTTATTTATTTAATTTGCCAGCACGCTCAGCTTTAAGTATAGTGGACGTGATTCTTTATTTATTTAATTTGCCAGCGCAGACCGCTTTAACTATAGCAGACATGCTTCTTTATTTATTTTATTTGTCAGCGCGGTCAGCTTTAGCAGCCGCGCTACGGAACCTTTGTTATTTTTTTGTATTTTAGGATGAGAGCGCTGTTATTGTTATAATAGAGAACTAAATGATTTTTTGTCCAAACCCATTTGCTAACACTCAACTATCTGTTAACAACAAGGTCTTGTCTAACTAATCCGAGGTGACCATTGTTCATTTTTTATTTGTATACCAAGGATCTCCTTATTTTCTTGTAGTACCAAACATGGCGCGGTGCAAGTTGACGAGCGAGTATATGATGCATACCAGTGAATTCAGCAGAATTCAAGTTTGTTCCTTCAGGGTTTTTTAAAGCAGGGAGCGAGTTTGTCAGAGGTATATTGACCTGCAAGTGTCACACTGAGAAGGTGTTGGGCCAGTGACTTATTTATCTACCTCTTACATACCTCACAGTTTGACTGTGCCTATAGCTCAAGGTTGAGAGATGTGGACCACATTTTGTTATTTCAGTGAGATCTGTGGGTCAAGTTAAGTGAGATCTGTTAGTCACTGTAGCTCTCAGGGTATCTTAAGGTCACTGTATCCATGAAAGAGAGAATTTTGGGTTCATGCGCAGGACAGTATCAGAGCCATGCCTGACTTGGATTTGCTGTCTGGGAGCTTCATGCTTACATCTCCTGTACATTATGGGAATAGGCATGTTTTAGGGTGGAGCGATGGACACTAGGACAGCAAAGACCCTTGCCGCAGAGACTAAACATTCCACTAGTAGGTATTCTGTTGCTACTAAACAGTGCTGTCATTGAGTGGTAACCAGTTGGATTCCAGTTTCACTGGCTATTCGTGAGCTGGAATCACATTCCAAGGTGACCCCATCGGATTGTCGGTATTGTGTCTTGTTTGCAGAGTTTCCACAGCAGGACACGTGCGGAATGGCTCGCGCGTGTGCAGTGCACTTGTTTTATGCTGTGCAGGAGAGGTGGAGAGTTCATACTGTCCCTTGTATCTCCACATACCTCACTTCATGGACAATCAGTAATTCCTCTTGTCCAAGTTTTGTCCTGACCGGTAGGAGTTGGATGCCAAACTGAGCCAAGGATGTATAATAAAGAAATGTAAAGGGGAGAATGAAACCTTCCGAAGACCACTACCCCTCGCACAGACCTTAGTAATATTTAATTTAAAAGTTTGTCTTGTATTTTCTGAATTGAACCATTTTCAATTCTAATTATTCATAACAAAATCATTATTATTCATTCATCAGATACAGCTAACAAGCATTGACAAAGCCTGTAGATCCTGATTGTATTTTCTTGTGTTTGTTGTAGCGTGATATGTCATGATACAGTAGGTGAAGTCTCCCAAAGAGGCACCGGAGTGCTGGTCAAGTGGCAAACTGTGTGAAGCACTGGATATAATTTACATGTTTTAAGCCACACCCCCATTTACACAGGCGACCCTCCTAGAAAGGATTCCTAGCTAAGCGTAACTGACCATTCCTCTTTTAGCAAACCCATCCTCATCTTTTTCATCCCACATAATGGATTGCCTGAAGAGTACACAATGATCTCCACAACACTAGCTTTACTCCACTGAGCTATTTAAAAGAGAACACAAATCTAGGACTTCCATGTCGCAAGCAGTGCTCTGCAGCAGGCACATGAACCGTCTGAGCTATTTCCATGAATCACATATGTGCCCAGAGAGTATGTACAGATCTCTTTGGCAAGTGCATTTACCACCTGAGTTATCTCAACAGTATTACAGGACTTCCAACACAAACACGATGCCGCTGTATGTCCCATTATATTTGCTTACGGTGGAAGACAAGTTTAGCTGCAAACACCCATGTATGCTTAGAGAGGTTTTCCTGCTTTTGTCTCGAGTATCTGTGCAGCCGATGTTCATTACAGGCTTTTTAATTGCCCCAGGACATTGGCAACAGTCTGAAAAGCTTTTTTGTTTTCTTTTTGGCAAGGGAGGGTGGACGTGCCTCACAGCCAGTGCTTGGCACAATGCACTGGAACCCACCAAGTTCATGCCTCCCTTCACACAGTGGACACAAATGTAGAAGTTGGGCAGGTCAGGAGACTGAAATGTGAGATCCTCGTAGCTCTTTGCAACTTGGGTTTAATTCCCACAGCTAACCTAAAATGCAGCATGACAAACTAAAGTGGTTAATGGGTGAATGATGTCGCAAAAGAGCTCAAAACTCCATCTGAAAGCATCAAACAAACGATACATAACAAAGGGAATTGTTATGTTGCCCCTTCTACATTTGATGACCCTTTTAATATGCCGGAACTGTTTTTCTATATATTACCTTCTACCAATTAATTTGATGGCAGGGTTTACAAAATGTATAAAATATAGGCCAAGTCATTGACTCCCCCCCTTCACAGTTCAACCACCCCCACCCCGCCCCCCTCCTGTTTCCAAAGCCCAGCCTGCAGTTACTGGGTTTCTGCAGTTACTGGGTTTCAAAAGCGAATTATTTCCATCTCCAGCATCAGAGTAACCTCTCTCCACAGTACCAGCACGTTTGCTGCCATATACGCACGTCCCAGATTATCTAGCTGCTATGATTCCCCGCTCAGACTCAGGCCGTCCACGCATTTTGTAATTCCGGTTCGGCAAGGATCGATGATTCAGCTGCCTCGGGCGTGCGCGGGGATGCACTTCCCTTCCCTTCTGTCCCAAAATAGAGGCCACGTGCCTCAGTCCGACCCCCCACCCTTCTGGCTGAGGCCAAGTGGCGGCGCTGCGACACAAATTAACAAACAGGGCGGCCGGTTACACCCTGTGTCTCGTTGCAGGTAAAAGAGCACGCGACGAGGGAGAAGACGTCACAGCATCAGGGACCGGGGAAGACGCAGAGCGGCTGCGGAGCAGGTGCACGCGCAGCCTCCAACGGCAAGCAGGATGGGCCAGAAGGACGCCCCCAAGGACCTGTACGTACCGGAGCTCCATCTTGTCGTCACTGCTAGTGCTTTGTGTCTCTCTGTTCTGTTGTTACTCTTTCTCTTCGTAGCTCTTCGCCTCGGTTTTTATGAGCCCACCCAACACATTCCCTCCCCAAAAAAATAATATATATATAATATATATATATATATAATATATATATGTATATATGTGTGTGTATGTATATATATATATATATATATATATATATATATATATATATATATATATATATGTATATGTATATACCGTTCCGTCTCTGTTTTCCATTTCTTTCTCCCCCCCCCTCTATTTTGCTCTCCTGGTCTTCATCTCGTTTCCCGGTTTATTGTCTGTCTCACTTTTTATGCCCATCTGTCTTGACCTGTATCTCGCTCTCTGTCTACGTTATTCTTCACTCGTTTTTTGTCTATATCTCACTGTTCTGTCTCTGGTGCACTGTTTGTCTCTTCTTTTTCTCTCACATTGTCTCTTTAGGGTTTGTCCGTCCGTCTCTCTGTGTTGTCCCTTCCTAATTTGACTTTCCCTTACACTCTTCTACTGCTCCTTTCCCTTCTCTGACCATTTTCTTTCCGGCGATACCACTCCATCATACGTTTTCCCACCTTCTAACTTCCCTTTCTTTCTCTTGGCACTTTTTTGTTTGTCCCCGATACGTGACTGTTTTTAAAAAAAAAATTGTTTACATATTTACCATACCGATCTACATTTTTACCATACCGATCTTATGTGCGCATTTCTTAAAGAAAGGCAGGTGCATGTTAAGTGAGTCAGACATTTTTACTGAATGTAATATCACTGGGTTGCACACTCAGGCCAGAACTCTGATAAATGTGCTCAAGGTTCCATCGTGGGCCAGTACCACCCCATACCAGACAGCAGCAGACACGACAGTTCCATCCCCGGCCAGCAGGTGTAGCTGTTCAATGACCGGTCAACAGGTGCCACTGTAAAAACAACACTGCATGCCAGCAGACTTCACTGTGAGAGCCAAAATTCCAGCTCCAGCCAAATGGGTCACCATAAAAGCAGCACTCCTAGTCCCGAGCTGCAGGTATAGCAGTAAAAGCACGCGCTACCTGTTGGGTGTCACTGGCTGAGCAGCACTTCCAGACTTGCACCGATGATATGAGTATAAGAGAGAGCCCCTTCTCTCGTCCCCAGGTGCCTCTGCAGTGCAGCACTACTAGCCACTGATGCTGCTGATGCTGCTGCTGGAAAGGCAACAGCTCCTGCTCTGGCCAGCAGGTGTCAATGTGTAAAGGCCATACTCCTAGTCTTTGCCAGCCATTGCCTCAGGAGCCCTCCTGACAGCAGTAGCAGAGCTCCAAATTCCTTACCACAAGTGAGTCACTTGAAGGGCAGAGATGCCATTGATTGTTAGTAGATGTTGCTGCAAAAGTAGGTCAGGTAGCCCTCTCCATCAGGTGCCACTGTAGAGCAGCACTACAAGCCAAGGCCAGCAAGTGTCATTACAAGTGCATCACTCGCCACCCTAGCCGGTAGATGTCAACGCCTTACTTCGCAAACCCTTATTAGTGAAGAAAATATAATTAGGAGTCAGAAAGCATGTGCAGGTCACACCTGTTTTAATTTTGCTTCTCTGGTATTCTTGGAGTATCACATGCAGTTTAAACAGGCCTGCCTTATTCGTGAGGAATAAAACATGAAACAACATCCATAGCTTGCTTACAAACTGCCTAACTGGAGGCTTGAGATCAGCAAATGTATGTCAGATCATATTTAGACCACTATATTCTGGCACCATACACATGCAAAGGGCGGATATAGGTAGGGCCATGGTTTGGCGTCTTCTCGAGAATTTTATGTTGCTGACTTTACATTTTTTTTATATATTGCCTTCTGCCCTATACATACCTCTGTCAATACTTTGTCTTTGACTTTGAAAAAAGCTAAAAATGTTTCTATTTCAGCTGTCACTGGCCTGAATATCTGAGAATTCCCATTTCATTTAGGCAGCAGATGGTATGTTTCTCACTGTTAACATTATGTAGTCTGGTTTCTGTGGTTGTAGGGAGATTAGAAAATTATAATTTGTAGATTTTATTTATTCGTTTTTTTTGATGTGATCCTAACCTGTATTTCTATATGTGTAATAGTTTCTTTTATATAACTCTTACTAGACTTAGGACCTCATTACAAGTCTGGCGGTCCACTTGCAGGGGCTTGGTGGTGGCAGTCCAGCCATTGGCTGTCCGACTCACCGCATTACAAGTTGGGGGCCGGCGCGGCGGTCCGGGCCTAAGTGCTGCTGTGGCACCGCCATGCATATTACGAGTTTCAGGACCGCCAGCGGTGTCATGGTGGTCTTTCCTCCATGAAAGCGCTGGCGGTCCTGAAACATGGAAATTCATGCAGAGGGGGGGGCACAACATGTGCTCCCCTATGGGCATTCACCTCAGTTCCTGCACGGCATGGGCTTTACAGGCCATGCCATGCAAGAAGTTGTTTGGTGTTCCCATTGCGCAGGCCATTTTCAGAGGCACCGCCGTGGGGCTGCCCAAGAAAGCTCGCCCGAGATGAGGAAACTCGCAGGTTTGGCAGTGCGGGAGCAGGCTGCTGGTCTGGCGGTCCGCACTGCCAAACTCTTAAACAGGCCCTTAGTGCACCCTAAACCAGTGTTGCAAGGTCTACACACACATCAACAAGTACCATTGTCCCAAATTTTACATGGGCAGTAGAGCGGTGGATATTGTTGCCCCTAACACATAGATAATTAGTTCACAGTTTCTGCTGCTCCTTTTCAGATATCACATGGTCAGCATCATCTTCTTCATCCTTGGACTGGGAACGCTGCTACCATGGAACTTCTTCATCACTGCCATCCCGGTGAGTAATACTATGGACTTCTGTTTCATGTGATGTGCTGCTTATTTCTTTGATAAGGTTGTCTAGCGGTGAAAGACTAATATATGACAAGGCTCATGACAAATGGGAAAGGACACATTAAGAGGCGTTCTGCAGAACAGTTTCAGGAAAGGTTAATGTATTAAAAATGGCAACGTTTTAGTCTTAGGATCAAAACTGTGCCTTCACTCTTCGAAATGCTCACCCTCATGACCATCGGCGGTCAAATCTTTTGGTACTAAAATCTGAAAATATCCACATCAGCACCGTAACTCAAGGCTCTTCAAAGGTTGGCCCATCAGCGCCTTGCTGTCCCACAGGAATACTGATCCAGATAAGAGTAGCAACAGCTACTGCTGTTGAGATAGTGGCCCGATGAATGAAGAACAGTCAAATAAGCTAAGACATCCACCAACAAATGGTTCTTTGATGATCTTTCCATCTTAAAAGAAGGGGCATGACTCATATCCGTCTGGTTAAAGTAATGCCTTCCTGCAGACCATCTGTCGTATTGCCATATCTATGTGATATTAAACATTCTGCCACCTGCTCGATGATGGCCTGCTTCCTGGCGTGTACCCCAAAGCCAAACAATTGTCTACTGAGCTTTTCATCTGGGTAATCTTGAAACAGCGGGGCACGACTCCAGCCTCCTTAATTGCAGCCCCTTCCCGATTCCTCTGCGGTGACTTCATGGCATTCTTCCCTGAAAAAATATCTTAGTTCAAGGCAGCATTGCATCAGAGGATCCCTGGACCAAACTATAATTCTCAATGGACATTAACATTTCTCAATTTTTTTGTGAATTTGTAGAAGTATCTGAGGAATATATCAGTGGCGTAATGAAACTTGAGCCCCCCCCCCAACCCCTGCAAGGCTCATGGAGGGGCCCCAGCTCCAGATTTAATCAGGAGCTTGGGCCAGAGTACTGTGCTTTGGGGGCTCCCTGCAGCTTGCCCCGCGCACAGCCAGGACTGTGGGGGCCTGGGTTACGTCACTGGAATATATGGTAAGATCTTTTGGAAGCTCAAACCCTGTACATCACCTGCTGACATCTGCAAATCTAAATCACATAAAACTGAATATACTGTCATCATTACATTCGTCACCGCACCTCTGTTGTCTGGAGAAATCCATCCGAAGCGGAACCATGTCATTGGTACGCATTTGCTGAAGGAACGCACTACTGACCCGAAATCTTTGAATAACCACTGGCCAGTTTAATGAGTCAGAAGCATGAGTAAGATGTAGAAAAATACAGTGACTCTAAAACTCTCCGATCACCTCCAGCTCAACCATACCATGAGTGATTTCCAAACTGGTTTCTATCTATGGAGGAGAATGAAATCCATCCCAATGGATATGGGGAAGAATTGTTTACAACCAGGGGAACATGTACCTTAATCGTAAATGTCTCTGTGGCATTAGACTCAGCCAATCCTATCATTCTCCTCTCCTGTCTTGAGTATGTCCATGCAGTCTTGGGACCGGCCTTGAGCAAGTTCAATCCATTCTGCTTCGACCTCACGCATTAAATAAAACAGTGGAACTCCAGAGACAGTTAATGTCCCATATGGCACCCAGACACCACTCCTAGTATCATATCTATGTCCCAATTTGTTTTGCTTACGCTATACCCTGAGAATCATGGCATATGCTGTTTAATGTATGCAGCAGCTATCTGGATCCTTGTTTGTATCTCTAAGGAACCAGGGAAGGAGTGCTGTGTCATGGACTCTTATACCCACATTCAGCAAAAGATGTGACATAAAACTCTGCCTGGATGCAGCCAAAGCAGATTTCCTGGTAGAAGGTTGAAAACCGTCACTAGATTCCCTTTCAACCCCTCACCTTTGTGGACACCCCACCGCGTGACTGTCATCAAGTCACAGCTTCAATGATTCTTTTGAGAAAGCTGTGGATTGTACCATGAAACAACAATGCAACTAAAACGTGATCTTTTACCTTAGCGAGCTCCCTGGTATAGTGCTGTTACTGGTTTTGCCCTGGACACTGCTATTCCTGGCAATCATCATCTTGTAGTTTGACAACTGGTGGGTGCGTAATGTCCCTCCCCAAGAGCAACCTTCATCTAGTTCAAGGAACTTCTGTAGACTCTTTGTTTCTTATTGCATTCAGCACTGTTGTGACTTGGTGAGAAAACAGTATTACAAAGTTAGAGGGTGAAACTAATGGAAACTCTACAATAAATGTAACACAGTTTGGTGCTATATTTTTTATGTGGGGATATCAGGGGTGTGATCTGATGCAAAAAAACATGCTACTTAAAAGGATGCACCTCGCCAGGTATGATTTATGTGGACATGAGGTCTCATATGCCACCTATCTCTAAAGGAATTTCTGGGGACAAAGAAACATAAGAAAATAATGAAACAGTTATAAACTAAACAATACTGTAAAGGGCACAAATCCATGCACGATGTAAAGAGGGCAGACAAAATAAGTCCACGACATGCTACATACAGTCTCAAATCTCTTTAGAAAAAACTGTAAAGGAATTAAGAGTACACCATAATAATGAACTTGATGCAGACAGCGATTTAAAGGTTTCATTCAAACGGCGGTTGTGCATGACTTTGTAAAAGCGCATCCGTTATTGTTTCTTCGGATTCACCTCAAACTCTACATAAACTGCTCTGCGAGAAACTTAAGATTTGATTTTTGGATCTTGTAAAGTGTCAAGAAAAGACTGCGCCGATTATGCATCAGCGTCATTATTTTGCCTATATCTAAGAGATCATTAGAAAGTCGAGACCATGGAAATATTCAAACTGTAATAGCTTAGCTTTAAAATCTGCGAAACTAAGGAGAATGCAACAATTAAACCTATTCCATTCGGCTTCTTTTTAAATTGAATGAAAGACATCAGTGGGTGGCTGAATTCGTCTAGAAGGCAAATATGTAGGAAAGAAGGAAAGCCCAAGAGATTAACAAGAAAAAGTGCTGGCAGGAGGCTTTCACTTCTTTAAGGTAGCTGGCAAGTTCTAAGTGTCCGATAGGAACCATGTATTCCGGATTACTCTTATTTACACTCTTGCCTTGTACAAAGCGGCCCTATTGCTCCCATATTCCCCAAAGGAGCGCTTAAGGTAAATCTGCCCCGCCCCCCACAAATACATGCATGATACAAACAATTTGGCGGGAGGACTCTGCAAGTTTAACGTTCTTCCTAGTGGAACAACTTGCTGGTCGCTTTTCAAGTCAATACTAAACTAACAAATATTGCAAAGAAATGAATCACATCTGTTTCATTTTAGAGCTTGGTAAACCGTCTCTTCGACAGTGCTTAATTTGTGCCGGTGTTTTGCAACTTGTCGGTACTTATTTTTGCAGACCGCGATCATCAGACTGTGACTTAGAGCAAGAGGAAGAAAACCAGTGATGAAAAAAACCTGCAAGGGTGTAAAAAAGAGACTGATAGTGTAGGGTGTGAAAGAAAGATGCACAGTGTGGGGTTGAGACAATACAGCTTGGTATTTGGTTATCCCAGCATTCGGCAGCGCCTACTGCGGAATCTTACGAAAAACTTTGATCCCCTGCAATTTAGCATTTTTTTAATGTATGCACTGCTCACCCCTCTTCAAGTCTGCCTCCTGCACCTTTGAGCCTTCTTCCCTCCTCCATTGTGAGTGCCATGCAAGTGATGCATTAAAACAACAAGTGCATATATAAACCTGTTGAAGTGAGAGTGAGCTTGTATAGTGCCTCATCACCTAAACTAACCGGTAACCTCTGTGTTGGGCTTATTCACTCAGTATTTCCTAACTCGCCTGACCGACAGCAGCAGTGTTGTTGAAGAAGCTGAAAATGTCACGATGCTGGAGTCCCGCAGCGCGAGTGGGAACGCCACCGTTGGCCCTGTAGCCCGGGATGAGTTCAACTTCAGCAACTGGATGACTCTCCTGTCCCAGCTGCCCCTGCTGCTCTTCACGCTCCTCAACTCCTTCCTGTACCAGTGGTGAGTGACTGGATGCTCTAGTACCCTAGCAGCAGGAAGACTATTTGGTCTACTGGCATCAAAGTGCCATTCATAAATCTCTCCTCTTTATAGTACCTGTTCCAAGTGCACATTCTATCTTTCTTTTTTCATGCGTTCTCTCCACCCTACCTGCTTCAATTCACCAGAGTCTCTCTATCTTTTTCTCTCTGCCTCAATATGTCTGTTTCCCTCAGGATTTCTTTATCTCTATCTTAACTTCTTCCATTTTCAGTCTTTCTTGCTTTTCTATTGTTTCCTCTCTCTCCTAGCCCTTTCCCTCGCATTCTTTCATGCCTCTCTTTCTATCTCTACTTTTGCTCCTATATTGCTTTTTATAATTTCACAATCTGTCTACTCCCTTGTTCACTTTCTGCTCTTTTCTTTCTCTCTGAGCTCTCTTATTCTTGCCATCATGCTTTTTGTTTCCCATATATCTTTTCCCCACCTTCCTTTTTTTCTTTGCCCTCTCACTTTTGTCTTTCCCCTATTCTTTTCGCACCCTCCTTTTCCTCTCTATTTTTTGCTGTTTCATTCAGTCTCTTTCCCTATTTTTGGTCGAGTCTGCTAGACATCACAAAGTGTGTGGTTGCAAAATACCTTTTTTTTTAGTTTTCCAAGAACTTTAAGTGGACTTAAAACATGCCAATTGTGTACAGTTGGTTTGCTTTATTGTCACTCTTAATTTGCTAATTATTAGATGGATCGCCTTGTCCATCTTGTGTTTGTCCATCCCCTGAAGCAAAACCCTCTTTACTTGTGTTCTTCCAATGCTCACTTTTAGTGAACTACTTTCTTCTTTTTGCTTAAGCACGCTACAAGAGTGCATGTGTTTTCCAGCGATCTCCCTCTTGTGCTTCTGTTTCCGCCTCCTGCTTTGTGTTGTTCTCTTCTGCCTGTTTGCTTTTGTCCCCCCTCTTCTCTCTTGTTTCTTTTTGCATTAGCAGTCCACAAGTTCATGTGTTTTCTAGCCGGCTACATTTATTTATTTATTTATTTATTTATTTTTACACTTGTAATGCGCACAGATACCCACAAAGGGTTTCCCGGCGCCATGGCTAAGAGAAAGAAATACTGGAAAGCAAGTACTATCACAGAACAACAACCATTAGTATAAACAATTATTTATTAAACAGCCAGGTTTTGACTTTTTTCTTGAAACTGGCAAAATTTTCCTCTTTGCGCAAAGCTAAAGGGAGGGAGTTCCAGAGAACTGGTCCCAGGTGGGAGAAAGATTTACCTCCCATTCGGGCCAGTTTGAATCTAGGAACCACGAAAGTTGCTCCATTTAAGGAACGGAGATTCCGTACAGGAACATGGGGCCTGACCAAGTTCTGCAGGTACCGTGGTGCGGTTCCTGCCCTGATCTTGAACATAATGGTCAAGGCCTTAAACCGGACCCGGTTTTCAACTTTCAACCAGTGTAGATCTCTAAGGTGCTTCGAGATCCTTGCTGTCCTAGGGATCTTACATAACAGCCTGGCTGTGGAGTTCTGGACCAATTGTAGTCGTCTGACTACGGCTAAATTGGAGCCCAGATAGAGAATGTTACCGTAGTCAAGCCTAGATGTTATTAGCGCATTGACTACGGTCTTCTGGGTATCCACAGGTAACATCCAGATAATCTTCCGCAGCCATTTGATGATGGTGAGACAAGTACCAGCCACTTTATTGGCCTGCTGCTTCATCGACAGAGAATCATCGATACACACCCCAAGGTTTCTAACCTGGGAAGCCGGACTGGGGAAAACACCCATAGATGGCGGCCAATGTCTATCTTGCCACAACTCACGATTTTTTCCCAAGAGAAGAATCTCTGTCTTTTCCCCATTAAGCTTCAGCTGGTTAGCTGACATCCAGCTGAAGACCTCCTGGAGACCAAGTTTCAGGACTGAAGGGGATGAAGACTCTGAGTTAGTAAGGGAAAAAATAATCTGTGAGTCATCCGCGTAGGTCATGAGTTCCAGACCTACTCGCTCTGCTAGATCAGCGAGGGGGCGGAGATAAAGGTTGAAAAATAGTGGACTTAAAATTGAGCCCTGGGGCACGCCGTGAGGTGACCGAAAAGTGTCCGACTGTGCGTGTGAGGACGAAATCTGGAAAGTCCGGTCGCTCAGATAGGATCGAATCCAGCCCAATGCGGTCCCTCCGACACCATCCACGCTCAGCCTGGCAAGCAGTCTGTTGTGCGAGATGGTGTCGAAGGCCGCGCTCAAATCAAGCAGGACGAGAGCCATCGTTTGCCCGTCGTCCAAAAGTGCCCTAATTTTCTCCGTAACTCCCAGGAGGGCAGATTCGGTTGAATGGCCTGCCCTAAAACCCGATTGGGAGAAATGGAGCAGGTTGTTATTCTCCGCGTGCGATGATAGTGCACCATGGATATGCTTCTCCAAAATTTTCGAGAAGGCAGGCAGCAAAGATATCGGTCGATAATTTGCAAGGACCTCTGGATCAGCAGATGGCTTTTTCAACAGAGGGCTGACCATAGCGTGCTTCCAGGACGCCAGAACAGTTGCCAAACGAATGGAGGCATTAAGTGTCTCGGCAATGGTTCCTAGAGCACCGTCATCCAATTGGCACATGATATTGATGGGAAGGGGATCACACGGAGAACCTGATTTAATAGAAGTGGCCAGAGATTTTAAAATGCCCCCAGAAATGTATGGCCAGGCATCCAGCCGGTTTCCTGGTGGGCTTTCTAAGGGAAGAACTTCCCTATCTACCCCCACCGGGGAATTAATATTTGCCATAATAGTGTCGATCTTTTCCACAAAATACGTGGCAAGATCTTGGCATTTTTGCGAGGTGAGGGGGCGTGCATCCGCCGAGGAATTTGCTCCGGCTAAGTTTTTCACTGTGCTGAAGAGGGTCCGAGCTTTGTTAGCAGCCATGTTAATGGTCTTGGTTACATAAAGAGCCTTAGCTCTAGAGCAGGCCCCGTGATAGAGGTTTCTGGCCTTACGGTACAGTTCCTTTGATTGAGAATCATAATGCTTGCGCCACTTTCTCTCAAGTCCCTTACACTTAGTTTTTTCAAGTTTTAGTTCTTCCGTGTACCAGGGAGCCGGAGGCCGATGGACATTCCCTGTACACCTGGTAACGGGCAGGCAGATGTCCACTGCTCTCTCTAACCAAGTGTGGGCTTCCAATGCATTTACCTCCATATCATCACCCAAAACTGGGGGGGATACCTGTAGTGCATTCTGCAACTCAATCAAATCAATCTTTTTCCAGTTTCTCATAAAAACTGGAGGCCGGGCAGACCCTGGCAACTTAGATTGTGTGAGGGTGATACAAAAGAGCGTTAAAAAATGGTCCGACCAACAAATAGGGTAGGTTTTTAACCATTTTAGCTCCTGTATGTTAGAAACAATAGGGTCCAGCAGGTGTCCAGCCTTGTGCGTTGGGCCCTCATTTCTCAGGGACAGATTTAAGGCATTAAAATCCTCCAAGAGGTTAGAGGCAATACTATTAGATTTGTCCTCAAAATGGAGATTTAGGTCCCCCAGTATCGTCAAATTTTGGGCATTCAAAAAATAGGGAAAGATATAATTAACCAGATTTGTAGCCCATGCACTGGCACTACCCGGGGGGCGATAAATTAAGAAGCCTGAAAACATAAAATTTGGATTCAAAGATATTTTAAAAAATGCAGCTTCGCATCCAGGGATATTAACCGTAACAAAATCACAGTTAAAATCACGATCGAAGATCACAGCAATGCCCCCTCCAACCTGTCTATCTCTATCAACCCGAACGATAGCGTAGTTGGCGGGCAGGGCGGCGGCGATATCAGGACCTGAGCCCTCATGCAACCAGGTCTCTGTTAGAAATACCGCACAGGGTTTTTCTTCCATTAGGAGGTGGTGGATATCTGCTTTGTGTTGGGGCAGTGATCTACAATTAACTGTATAAAAAGTAAAAGTACGAGAGTTTGAAACAGAGGTTTGAATGGGTGGGCTAAGCTTGTGTAGGACCTCTGGGTAAGGTTGAATATTAGTTAGTGCAAAAGCACAGTGAGGGCAAACATGTATACCTTTTAAAGAGGGCTTTAGAATGGCACAGTTGCTGTTGATGTTTGGGCGCAACGCCCGTATCTGATCCGCTGTGATCTTAACTATATCAGCGTTTCGTGCCCCTGGTCCCGACCAGGCCCGGACGGGCACAGACGGGCTGGTCTTGGGCTCGTCTTCGGCGCAGTCAGAGGCGCCTACCCTGCGCGCCATCGCTGCGCGCTGAGGCCACCGAGTGGCTAAATAGTCGCCAGGAAGCGGAGGTCTAGAGCGCTAACCGCTCGACACTCCGTCAGGTGACTGCCCCTGTCCCGCCCTCGACAACCCGCGATTGGCTGGAATGCCGGTTGCCTGAGAAACTAGGCGGAAGACAGTCCCCGGCTAGCAAGTGCTGCAGACTGGTGAGTGCAAGTGTGTGCTCTTTCAATCAGAGTGCTTCTAAAATCACAGTATACACAACAACAGTACAGACAGTTATTAAAACGAGCTTCCGCTCTATGTTTCAGCACAATGTGCAATTGTGCAATTATGTCCCCCTGTCCATGCTGCTCTCTCTTTCGTGTGCTTCTCTCCCCTGCGCTGCTCTCTCTTGACTGTGCGCCTCTCACCACCACCCGGAATTATCTGTTTCTCTCGCTCTCGTCCCTGTGGTTCTGTGGTGAAATTGACACTTTAACTATAATTTTATTTTTTTTATTTTTTATTTACTGATACAGGCGACATCTTGGATAAGTAAATAAAACATTAAAACAAATGGTGTCCACACCATTCCACTGGCTGCACATTCTTCATGTCAGTAGAATGACGCGACCACCATTGCCTCCTTTTGTATTATTGTTTTATGTTTTATGTTTTTATCGATGATGCCCAGCGTCTCTTTCTCTGTACAGCGCTGCTAAAAGCGGCTGACAATAGGACCCAACATCGATAGTTATTGGTTTTGCCAATGCTTCTTTGTCTTTTTTCTCTCGCTCTCTCTTTCTTTCTTTAACCTTCTCTTGTTCCCTCCTCTTTCTCCCTCCTCTTTCCCTATGTCTTTCTTTCCCTCGCACGCGTGTCTCCCTCTGTTCCTGTGTCTGACGCGCCACAACTCATCCTCCCGTTTTCTTCCCAGGATCCCGGACAGGGTGCGCATCGTGGGCAGCATGCTGGGGATCCTCCTTCTCTTCATCCTCACCACCGTCCTCGTGAAGCTGGACATGACTCCGCAAAACTTCTTCTCGGTCACCATGGCGACTATTTGGTTCATTAACTGTAAGTGCTCTGGGGTCAGAAGGTCACAACGCCCTTTCAGCACCTCACCGCATGATGTATTATGTTTCCTCCCCACCCCCTTCGTAGCCTCCCCCCCTGCCCTCCTCGCTGTTTCTTTCAGTCTGTTTGTGTCATGCGTGTCTACCCTTTTATGCCCTCTTCAGCCACCAGGACACCAGATGCTTGTACCCCTTACATCCTTTGCACACTCTCGTCCACTTTTATTTATTTATTTAATGCGATTTTATATAGCGCGACCATTACCCGAAGGTGTCGGAGCGCTTTACAAAAGAACCAGTTGTGATACATAAGGATTTAGGATTACATGAGTTACATAAAAGATACAAACAGAAAAAATTGCAAATGTACAAGTTGTAAAGTCACACAAGGAAGAGATACAAACAGAGAAAATTGCAAATGTATAAGTTGTAAAGTCACTCAAGGAAGAGATACAAATGGATAAACTCTAAGAATCACATAGGAATGGTAGTGAGTACAAGGGTCTACTACATATACTAGTGGTTAGAGTTATCTCTAATTACATATATATATATATATATATATATATATATGTATATATATATACACAAATAGATTTTCTCAGGATTTTTGGTGAGGGAAGCAGCATGCTGGTTACAGGTTGTGCTAGGCCGAACCACGTAAGCAGAGTCTGCAAAGGTTAACAAGGGGGTGGCCGATGCTCTTCCCCCTCCGATCCCTGCAGTTTTAGATAATAACCGCGTGAATTGCTTCTGGGAGGGGGAGGCTTCAAGTGCGCAGATCCAGCGCAGGGGTGCAGCCGCCATTTTAAAGCCAGGCATGTTCCAGAGATAATGTAGCAACTTGGCACTCTCTCTTTCTTGAGCTCTCCCTTTCTGCCTTTCTCTAGCTCTGTTTCTGTTGTTAGCTTTCTTTCTCAATCTTTCTTTATTCCCCTTCTCTCCATGTCTCTAGATTTCATTAGTAAGGTCCAGTATGAGCCTCATCTCCTCACCACCCTCTCCCTTTCATTCTTTTCTGTCCATCTCCATATTGCCGCAGTTTCCTTCCTCTCTGTAGTACTGCTCCCAGTCACCTTCTGCTCACTAACACCATCTTCTCTTTACACTTTTAAAATGGCTTCAAGTTGTTAGGACATTTTCATGTGTGGCCCAATTAATTAACAGTTTTTGTTCCTCGCTACGGGCCAGATGTAGGTAATCCCAGATTACCGATTCTTAAATACCGAATCATACCAATTCGGTATTTAAGAACTGGCAATCGGGATGTAGTTAATTTTACCGATTTAATTACCGAATCGGTATCATTCGGTAATTGCCATTTATTCCTATGGGCCTGGAGGCCCATAGGAATGAATGTCAATTTTCGGTAATTGGGGGAAACATTGAAGGGTGGCAGGGTATCACTTTGACACCCTGTTGCACCCCTCAATTGTGCATGGATGCACATGTTGCAGACATACATGCCCTTAGGGCATGTATGTCTGCAACATGGCACTGTTTAAAAAGCAAAAGAAATGCTTTTTAAGGGGTTTTCATTATTTACCACCAACTTCTATTTGGTGGTAAATTAAGAATTCTTAAACCCCTGTAGCACTGATTACAGTGCTACCTACATGTCAAAATACAGATTCAGTAATTATACCGATTCGGTATTTTACCGATTCAGTAAAATTACCTAATCTGTATTTTAACATGCCCCTACATCACAAACTCCAAATACCGGTCGGTAACGGCCGAAATCAGCTGTTACCGACCGGTATTTGCCTTCCTACATCTGGCCCTAAGTCTGCTGCAGGCCATGCATAGAGAAGCAACAATACAGTGTAACATAGTTACATTTCAATTTGTGTATGTAAAAGAAACTGGTAATGTCAACAAACTAGCAAAGCGGTAGTTATGACTGAGGTAAAGAAATATAAATGTACAGTACCAAAGGGACATTTCCATTTGCATATGTCTTTGTCAACAAATTAACAAACCATTAGTTCCGAATATGGTAGAGAAACAAACTACAATGTACTAAAATGACATCGCGAATTGCAAATGCCTTTGTGACTCAAAATGTCAATAATACAACTCGCAGGAACTATATCAGTGATTTGTGATTAGTTCTGCTGTTGCACAGCCCTAATTGGTTACTGCTTGACAATGGCATTTGGTAAACATCCATGCAATCCATGCCAGCCATGGCATTTAGTAACTATTAGCATAGCGGAAGATCTCCTTGAGGGCCAGCTTCCTTCGTCAATGTGGCAGCTGTTGGAATTGGAAGGAACATACAGCTGTTCTTCGGACCGCTGCTCGCTTTCCCACCTGCTTCATGAAGATATATGAAACCGGATGCATAGGGATGTGTGGGAACAGCCTCTGCGCTCTGCCAGGTTAACTCATCTGGGAGAGCCAAGCCAATAGTTAGGTCGCATGGCAGATGCCTCCCAAACACATGTGCTACCATGCCACCTAGTCAGTTATGCATTTACTACCAGCTTAGACACAATTCAACTGAAGTGGTCTAAAAATATTACTCCCATATTGCATTGGGTATTTATTGTAATTTTTTATTGCAGGAGCGTGGCAGTAACAAAGCCGGCATACATTTGAGGGTCGAGGGTGATTGGAGATCGTGTACATAGTGGAAGGGGCAGGTTTTTAGTGTTCGAGACAGGTGGAACCTAAGGGTTCCTTAACAGTGAAGGGCTGGATGGGTTTCAAAGGAATGAGTTTTCAGTTTCTTTCTGATACGGTAAGGGAGGGAGACAGTCTGATATGCGGCGGGATGTTTTCCAGAATCTGGGTGCATAGATTGAGAATTTTTTTTTCTGTTGGTTTCCTATTTGTACCTCTCGATTTCCAGGCTGGTGATGTCAGGACTTCGTTTGTGACATTGACCTCCTTAGATGGAGAGTTATTCAGCCAGGTATGGTTGTATATCCTTTAATACTGTCTAGCATATGATACATCACGTTTTGAAGATGACATTGACGGGTAAGGGCAGGCAGTAAAGTTCTGTCTGTCTGGTAAATAAAAAGATTAATTAGATTAAAATACAGGACCTATACCTGCCCTGCTGACATAGCCCCACCTGGAAACCCCACTTGTGTCTCACGCTCTTGTCTATCCCTCTCCTCTCCCAGTCCTCCATCTCCTTTGAAGACCTCGGTCCATCTCCGGTCGCTAATATCAACCCACGGACCCTCTCCTCCTAGTCCCCACACCCTCCTTCCCTGTCTTCTTTCCACTATCCTACTGTGTTTTGTCACTATCTTTCTTCCTTTCAAACCCCACTCACTCTCCTGCTCTACTTCAAGTTGTATCACATCCACTTACCTACTTACTTTTCTTTACACTATTCCTCTCACCTTTCCACACCTTATACCTTTCTGTCTCCCAAACCCTAAGTTCTGTTACTGTTATAAAAATCCAATTAAATACATGATTGACAAACATACTATTCTGGTCAGGCAAGCCTTATTAACATGTAAAAGTATTCACAGTTTGATTATTAGAATAGGGCATGAGTGGTTTGAAGAATATTTGATATTTGGAGTCCCTTCCCTTTTGACACATACTCCCAGTCACAATATAAATGACAAGTGATTGGCCCATTACTGCAGCTCATTTTGTTTCACTTGAAACAAAGCACTGTTATCAGCATAACGTTTCTACTGTCAAGAGCCTGCCCCCCCCCCCCAACCCCAGATCACTTGAGGCCCCCCTAGGAGACCACCCCGCCCCCCCAGTTTGAAGACCCCTGCTCTAACCATTTCCTTCCTGTTTCTATTTCCTGCCTTTCAATATCTATCCCTCCCTGTAACCTTCCTAACTTCATGCCTTGTATTTTTACCAGTTCTTACCATCCAATGAAAAATTGTTTACCTAATGGATAGGAAGGAATGAGGATATAAAGTGAAAGGGAGGTTATAAAAGGATTCAGAACAGATTCTAAAAAACGTCCTCTGAGTCTTCACAGGCCCAGTGTATCTGACATTAAAACTCAGCACACTTTATATATTCCAGTGCAGTCAATGCACGGAAAAGTTAGTATCTGTGGTAAAAAGAAAAAATCTAAAAATTATGCAGATTAAGTCTGTGGGATGTAAGGAAAAGAAATGTATTGCTATCATCCAGAAGGTAAATAAATGCACCTTTCACCAAAACAACTAATTCACTTCCTAACTTTGGCATTGAAATTTATTCGGAACAGGTCCCTAGAACATTGTCCCCGGACTAGCACTTGAAACCCCTAGTTTTTCCAAAGATAACCTTCTTGAAAGTTGGCCTCTGTCCATCTGAGCCAAGACCCAACATTACTATGTTTTCATCATAGGGCTGCTCTCCGATGGAAATTCCAGAGATGGTCTCAAATAGGGATGGGCGATAAATTCTGGGCGGAGTTCACAGATTTTTGGCTATGCTTGTAACGTGGAGTTCCAGAAAACTCAGCCAACCAATGCGTGGCCAACGATAAGTTGGTGAGCGAGAATTGGCTTCCCCTAGCAAGATTTTCAGGCGCTAGGAGGGCACTTAACGAGAGTTTCTCAAAGAAGGCGGTTGTGACTGTTCGCAGTGAGAAAACTGTTGCCTGAGTTGAAAATCTACTTAAGTAGCAGCAATGAGGCAGAACCCTCTGGCAATGAGGCAGAACCCTCTGGCACGCCACATGGTGTCATCCGTGCTGATTTTGCATCGCTGAACAAGCTCCCGGCGCCAAAATTCAGTGTGGCCTGCCGATTTCCGCCATTTCGCGGAATCTCACAGAGTTTTCATGTAACTCCAGGAGTTCCACCCTCCCCTAGTCTCAAATGGGAAGTAAATATTTAAATTCTGTCCTCTGGCTCTAATGAAAATGATATGTTCCTATTGATACTTTAATTTGTTTATTGGGGGTTTTCACCCAATAGTCTAGGTACAAATATTGCCCGAGTACCACTCACCATTTTACTTTGTCAGCCCATAATGAACCTTTTTAAGGGAGCACCAGTGAGAAAATAGATTTCTAGTCGTAGTAATGCACATTGGCCCCACGCCCTCCTTGCAGCTTTCCATCTGGAGGTTCCTCCATGAACATGAGAACAAAGCAGCAGGTGCAGGCCTGCGAATATATATAAAATATTTACCGTAAAACCAGACCAGTTGCAAGCTCATATCAACAAATGATCGTCCTCCCTTGGGAATCACCTGCTGCTCTGTGACTTGATACGCGGTGGAAATGCGTTTTCTTTGCCATTTTGTTTAGTGATTGTCTCGTCGATGGGGAAAGCAGGTTAGGAAAGTGAAAATCTTACACGCGGTGTTTAATTTGTGCATTAGACAGCACCGTTTTTGGGGACAGAGAGACTTACTTTTCATAATGAGACTTTGAGCCGGAACAAGAGGGGGAAGGGCAGGATAGGGAGAAGAAAGTAGGATTAGAAGACAAGGACAAAAGGTGAAAATAATGATGAAAAGTATCCTAGTAGAGAAAGACGAGGAGACAGAAGTGGGAGTGGTGTAAGAAAGAAGCATGGGGTGGACTAGACAGCCCTGGTACACAGCAACGCTAGCAAACGCTAAGCACTTGCTAGTGCGTCTTTCACAAATTAAGCACTGGTTATATGTTATTCTGTGTTATTTTGGAAGTCTGCTAAGCGCTTTATGCAGCACAGAGGAGCCTCATAGCACTGGGCAGTGGGAAGTTTAAAATCTGAAAGGGATTTCGGATCAAGCTGGGAAATCCAGTTTTGAAACTAACTTACCCATCAGTTCTCTGTTGGTGGACATGGTGTCACAGGCTGTTTGGTTATTTCTAAATTATTATATTTATAAGAGAAGCGAGGCATTATGCATAATTTAAAAACTCATGGAAGTATCATGATGAATCCAAACTGATGTTTTTTTAAAAATTAGAATGAAAGACAAAAAAAGTATTGAAACAATGAAAATAGTTGACATTTTTAAAACAGCTATGCAGTATTTAAAAATTAGGTGAGAGCTGATATTCCGAGTATGGTAAGAGTCATGCATTGCAGTAGGGTTTAGGTTAGATCTGAGGTAATGTGTAGGGGATGGTTTAGTGCTAGGTGTAGGGATAGGCATCTTTGGAGGTTTCATGTTCATGGGCCCATCAGTATCCTACTATAAATTTAATAGTCACCATTAAGAGTTCTTAATTTTGTATTAGTCATTGTTTATTTCTTCATTATAGCTTCCTTGATTTTCAGATTCATCCAAAGGAGCATTGTAGTGAGGCCTGTGGACGATTGCACCTTTATAAACACTGTTAAGGCACTTTTTCTACATTCACAGTGGCAGTGGCCTGCCACAAACCCTGAATGCACAATTCTCCAAAGACCAGTCGTTCACAGACTTCCATACGAATCAATCCCATGGGCTCCATTTCGTCTTCGCAGCTTGTCCATGACATCCATCTTTGATAGTCATCTTGTCATTTTCAAATGATGTTGTAGATGTGATGGAAGAATACTACAGAGTGAGAAACCCCAAAAAAAATCCATACACCCTTCTGCAGAAGCCTTGTGAGAGATTTATAGTTTAACATTTCTTCACCCCTACAGGCCCTCATACCCAATATTTTAACGCTATTTGCATTTTATATGGCGAGGTTTCTTTTAAGAGCATTAATTATTTATTCAAGTGTTTATAGCAACGTTTAAGTTTTACACTTGTCAGGAAATTTCCCTTGCTGTGAAAACTATTAGAGAAATGTATCTTAAACCTACTGCGGATATCTCTCCTCACAACCTTTGAGTTTCCTTTCGATCAGGATTTCGTTAATGTCAAAGGACACATAACATCATCCCTCCATGTGTTGGGTGGTTCATTCTAAACTGCCCTGTCTGCATATACTTTTAAATTCCTTCGTAGCAAACAACACAGTCAGTCATTTAACCGTCGGAACACGCTTTACATGACAGTCGATGTCAAGGTACTCTCAGGACTAGTTTTGTCCCTACTGGCAGATGCCAGTTTGTGAAAATGGAGTTCTCCAGATCCCCGTCTATCAGGGCACAAGTCCTAAAAAACAGAAGTGGGGGGACGCTGGCGTCACAACAAGAAGTGACGTCACGAAAGGTGGCTTGCACTCAGTTGCAGTTTATAGTTATCGAGCTCCCGGTAAAAAAAGTGGGGGACGCCGTCCACCCGCGTGGTACCCCGACTCGAGCCCTGCCGTCCATACTTCTGACATGAGACTCCCCTCACGGCTCGATGCCAGCCCCAGCAATTTCCAATCTTCACATGAAGCCCTGAAAGACGTACTTGCTGGATAAGAATTTACCAACATGCAGTTCTGAAAATGTACATCTACAGATCAGTTAATGCCCCGGTTACTTACCGGTAATCTTCATTACTCCGAGTCCATGTCTTCCTCGCCACAGTAATTACCCATGAGCCTCCGGCTCCAAACAGAACTCCATGTATAAAACAAAAAAACGCTCTAGTCTCCCTCTCCCTCCTCCAAGATGGCCCCCAGTGGCTCCAGCCAATCCCATAAAGGGATACAGAAATACCAACACGACCTGAAGAACCAAGCCGCAGTCATGAAGCCACCAACAGGGCCAGGAGGGAAGGGAAACTATACTGTGGCGAGGAAGACATGGACTCGGAGTAATGAAGATTACCGGTAAGTAACCGGGGCATTACCTCCTCGTCCTGTCTTCCTCGCCACAGTAATTACCCATGAGCCGATACCAAAGCAATCAGCTTCATGCAAGGAAAACACTCCACAGAAATCATGCAGAGAAACATATTTCAAACACAAGAGTTACAAAAATTCCACAGAAACATACACCTCAAGTAATCCCAGCCGACAGTACAGAAGAGGCAAAGGAAACAGAACCCCCACCCCCAAACTGAAGGCGATAATGGGCCCTGAAAGTATGCGGGGCGACCAAGTGGCAGCCCGGCAAACATCCTCCACGGACTCCCCCTTAAAAGCGGCCCACGATACAGAAACAGACCTGGTGGACCGACCCTGAACAGGAAGAGGGGGAAGTTCAGAAACAGAACCATAAGCCAACAGTACGGCCTCCTCAAACCAACGACTGATAGTGGACAGGGAGGGCTACAGGCCCTGACGAGACAAACCAAAATTGACAAACAAATCGTCAACCTTACAAAAGGAAGAAGTGCGTGATAAAGAAACCAGCAATGCACGACGCACATCCAACAGGTGGAGAAGGCAATCCTCAGCCGAGGAAGGAGCAGGACAAAGAATCGGAAGAACCACTGCAGCAGAACGGTGAAAATAAGAATCCACCGTAGGAATAAACGTAGGATGAGGGCGTAAGACCACATGATCAGACAAAATAACCAAAAATGGAGCAGTACATCGAACCACGAAGGAACAAACACACTAACTTCCCCATTCCCAATACCAGAGGACAAGCGGGGCTGCTCCAGCAGTACCCCAGCCCCCACTCACCTGACCAGCAGGGAACACAGCACTCGGAGTAGTGCAGAAAAAAAGAACAGGTCGTGTTGGTATTTCTGTATCCCTTTATGGGATTTTTCTGGAACCACTGGGGGCCAACTTGGAGGAGGGAGAGGGAGACTAGAGCGTTTTTTTGTTTTATACTTGGAGTTCTGTGTGGAGCCGGAGGCTCATGGGTAATTACTGTGGCGAGGAAGACAGGACGAGGAGGTAATGGCCATCTTCAACATTTATTAAAGCGTTACCTTTCTCATAAGTATTTCCAGTTCTAATTGTGCACTGCTGAAGGCTATATTTCATGCTATGTCTAGACTGACAGGACGTCGTGGAAATCCCAGGACTGTCCTACTTTTTAATGCCTGTCTCGACACTTCTTAAAATTAAATACAAGTCCCTGTTTTCAGGAAGGTCCAGGTGAGAATAAGCAATGGAAGTAAATGTTGCTCCTGCTTACATCTCTACACGACCATCTCATGGTAGGAAGGTAGTGGCACACTCCGGGGAAATCAAGGCTGGTAGTGTGAATTGGGCAGGTAAAAAAAAAGGGTGGGCTCAGCATTTCTTCATGATCAATGATCATTACCCTAACCCTGTCTTCCCCAGCAACTCCTTTCTATATGTCTTTGCCGAAATGCACACATGTATATAATGCATCACAAAATATGTCATCATGTTTCTATTGTGTGATAATCACAAAAAATGCCAATGTTGGTTTCTTTTGAGGTGGTATGTCATTGTAAGGTTAAAGTGAAGTGTATAGAGTAACGTCCCTGGATGTGCCTGTTACCTCACCCCTACACCAGTGAGCGGTATTAATGTAGCCTTATGCAGAAATTGACAGGATGTAGACCTACGTCTATGTCTGTAGGCTGTCAGTGTTTTGGTTTTGAAAATCAGGTCACCCAGCTATGCCCCTACGCATCCATCTTGTCTGGGTTTGAAGAGGGGGGGTGCTCTCAGACTAGCTGGCTTTAGCATTTATGACATTTGTAGTTGTCAGTTCTTAGGGCCCAGTGCATTCTGGTACTTGCAGTTTGTTCGCATCAGCATTGTATTTAGGCAACCGTCATGTTTAACAGTCATTCAGTTGGGAGACCCCAGTAACACCGGAGTACATTCTACTACTTACAGTGTTTTAAATTGTAATCAATTGTACTGTCAGGCGTATGTAAGGAGATTGCCTATAGGCCTTAAGGTTGTAGCTTTAAAATAGAGAACAATAGGAAATATGTGATGTAAAGTACTGCAAGTACCAGAATGCAACGGGGCCTCGCCAACAGTGTCAACAAACACCAGCGTGCAATAAATGTCTGAGTGTAGCACACCTCCTTTTTGAAAGTTGGTTATTCAATAATAGGCCTTTCTTTGAAATTCCCATTGTAAAATTCCTATTGAACAAAAAGGCTAACAGAGCATCCGTGTTTCCCAGTTCCATGCGTGAGCAACTCATCCAGTCCAGGGTTTTTGACTTGCATTATGAGTTTGTAGTCCTTTATTATCCCATTCGAAAATCGGGACCACAAGTCTCAGAATGTGAAGAAATGTCTTTATTGGTTGCGCTACTCACACATGGAACTAG
Organism: Lissotriton helveticus; assembly: GCF_964261635.1. Classification (NCBI taxonomy): domain Eukaryota; kingdom Metazoa; phylum Chordata; class Amphibia; order Caudata; family Salamandridae; genus Lissotriton; species Lissotriton helveticus. Next base: position 696,485,383 of record NC_136070.1, read on the forward strand.
GAGACTTGAAAGCAGTGAAAAGATGTTTTTGGAGTTTTAACTTTTTTGATACATTAATTAGAAGTTCTTCCAGCCTGGATTTTTTTCTTTGATTTTTGCACCGTGTAGTACTGGCTGTTCCATTATAATGATAGAACTACACATACCGGAATGTAAAGGAAAACAAACATGCACTGGTTGAGCTACTCGTGCACGGACCTGGAAGGGTGAATGCTCTGGAGGTAGTGTATAGAAAGGCAGAGAGGTAAAAAGTGGCTGATGATAAAAATGGGAGTTGGGGTGGAAGGTAAGGAAAAAGTGAAATGCAAAAAAACTACAAGTAAGGTATGCTCTAACCCCTTTTTTTCGCCTTCCTTCACAGCTTTCTGTGCCATTCTACAAGGCAGCTTGTTCGGGCTACTAGGGGGTATGCCCCAGAAGTACAGCTCTCTCTTCCTGAGTGGCCAGGGCATGGCCGGGATGTTAGCTGCCATCGCCATGCTGCTCTCCATGGCCAGTGAGTATGGAGGGCTGGATACTGTGTTGGTAAAAGGTGCAGGCCAGAAAGGAGGGCGGTGAAGGACACAGAGTTCTCAAGATATCCTGCCCCATGTGTGAGTAACTCCAGCCCTGTCAAGATCCCAGGCGTGACTAGCTCCCCCAGGCCTGCTTTTTTCCTTAGAATTCTGGGACGTGTAGTCATGTTTGTTTCATTATGAAACCGTGACTACAAGTCCCAGAATTCAAAATAAAAAACCCTGGACTGGAGAAGCTGGGAAACTTGGCAGCTATGGAGTAACTCGTCCAGTCTATTTTGTTTTCTTTCCATTCTGGAATTTAAAGTTGTTTGTCCCATTAGAAACTCAGGACTCCAAAGAAAAATACTGATCTCCGTGAACTACTGAAAGTAAAGACCAGAAAGAGGCTGCAGGAATTGAAGAGTCAGTCCCCATGGATGCCCCAAGCGGACAGTGTAATAAACACAAACACCCTCACTCATGAGAGCACAGCTCTCACCCTCTCCCACCCCTTCATCTATTTGGCAAGTGCAATTCTAGGCTATCCTGCACTCATGAAGTGTGCTTTTTGAGCTCGATGCCGCCAGAAGTTACAAAAAGTGTTTGTCTGGCCCAGCACCTCACAAAAGTCCTTGTGTACCGAAGGCAGCACTGTTTGTCTTTCTGAAGGTGAGAATGTGTTTCCGCGTTTCCTGGCTCGGGGCGAGTTCTCTGGAATAGAACAGAGGCTGTGATGGCGCAGCAGCTGCCTCACCCCGGGGAAACGAGTTCAGCCAGTGTACATAAACAGGCGCGCCCTCAAGAGAGGGTGTGGGGCGGTGTTATTTACATTTTGTTCACGTGCTTCCCCTGAGAGCAGGGAGACCGCGAGGACACGTTTTTTTCAGGTCAACCGAACTCCTGGCTCTGTCTTGGCCTCTGTGATTTTAGACTGTGACCCTCACTTCACGCGCTCGGTATGTGGTCAAACAACTTCATTGAGTGTGACACCAGGCTGCTCCTCTAACTTTGTGTGTTGTTTTCGCCTTGGACTTTGTGTGTGAACTTGGGAAACCAGGCCCAGGATGCTTGTTTCTGGTCCAGGGAGGGCCTGGCAGTCGGGGCTGGACTGTTCCCATGGGGAGGAGGGTCAAGACTGATTTGCATATGGCTGGGTCCAATCTGGAATGGCGTGGCGTGTTAAAAAACAATGGATTTAACCCATATCTGTGACTGGGGGTGATTGTTTGATTGGTTCAGCATTCCGTCCATCAACTGTTCTTTTTGCAGCTGTACAAATGGAGCACATCAACTCCTAGCCCATGGACATCTCCTGGCCACTTCCAAAGAAGAGGTTCTTCTACGTAGTAGCTCAGCCCTGGGGTAATCCTATTAGCCAGGATTGTACGGCTTCCCGGTGCTAGGTATCACTGTGGAGCACTTCACTTGTGCCTGGTGGGGGAAAAAGCTGTGTACCCCATTTCCCAACTTTGGGTATGGGGTGATATTTCAGAAAGTACCAAGGTATCTATAGCTAAAGCCTGCCTTTGCACAGAAAAGGACCAGCTTGTGATGTCCTTCACCTCGACTTAGTTTAAGTACAGGTCTCTAAACACTCTGATTAGCTTAGCGCTTTGTCCCACTCAAGCGCGTCTCGTTCAGAATTCTTTACACCCTTCAGAAAGCCATCCCCTGCCCTGTCTTTAGTCCACTGCCACACCCACCAATTGTGATTGACAGAGTGTGCCTGCAGGATGCTAAAGATGCAACTCTGTAGAATGTTATCAATAGTTAATAATGCCTGACCCGTTAACCCTTTCAGCTTAAAGTTGTTGGCTATGTTACTTTTGGTAAAAAAAAAATATAGAAAATGTTCACAACTATCTCGAAGCTGAACCAATTTGTTGTTTGAAGGAGCTATCTGCACGTCCATTACAGCGGACAAGAGACTCCAAACACAAGCTCTGCACATCGTCCTTTGTGTGATTTCGGGCTCTGCAGCTCATTCTTTGTGGCTTTCATAACCTATAACTTTGGGCTCCGACCTTTGCTCTGTGTGAACTCGAACTTTTACACTGAGCGAGATACCACCCACCGACACTGACTTTCTGTGATCTCTGGCTTTGCTAAGTGTTCACTGTGACATCAGTCGCTGCCCCTCTCTCTCTCTGACACCTCATTTATTGCTAGCGTGTCTGTGTGACCTTAAGCGTTGGCCCTGGCTCTCTATGACCTCAGGTTCTCCCGAACTGAAACTGCATGACCTTGATCTCCCACACTGACTCTATGGGTCACTCTCCCTCACTCTCCTCCCTTCTGCTCTACCTCTGACCCCAAGTCTGACCTTAGTATCTTTTCCAGACTCTCTATGACCTTGAGCTCTGTGCCTGACTCACTCACCCAATCTCTTCCACTCCTGGGTGCTCTCTACTTGAGACATTATATGGGGCATTAGGCTTTAATACTGACTTAGTGCGGCCTCGGGTGCACCCACGACTCTATGAGTGGCCTTTGGCACTGCCCTAGACTCCAGGTTGTGACTTGGGGTGATGTCCCTGACACTGTGTGTCTGTGATCTCTGAATCTGTGCTACCTAGAACTTTGACTCTCACTCTGAACGAACGAACACACTTATTCTCACACTTGCCATACTCCATTTTGCTCCGGCAGAAACACATACCTGCACTGATCTTCATGCCCAGGATTTCACACACCCCACACGTTTTCTCACACTTACACAACCTTTCTCATCCACTTATACAACAATTTCCCGTGCTCACTCCATTCATTTTCAAATCTTTATCGTCTTGCTCATCACTAGAAAATCCATTCAGTTCCACTTCATGCTCAGATTTTCACACACACGCTACTCCGCCGTGCTCACAATCACATTTGTGATTCCAGGTGGTGTGGACCCCCAGACCTCAGCTCTAAGTTACTTCGTCACTCCCTGTATTGGAACCTTCATCTCCATCGTCTTCTACCTCATCCTGCCACACCTGGTGAGTCTTGGAGGAATTGTTGTGGGAAATCAATGGTTTGTTGTAAAGTTATTGAATGAAAATGGCAATTTTTTTAACATTCCCATCTATTTTTACCCATATTTCTTTTTGGCTAACCGTGTATTTATTCATGTTCATTTTGAGTTCTGCTAACAAACGAAGTTGAAACGAATAGATTTCCACGTTGATTTCGTTGCTAGGTGTGCATTCGGATACCAGTGACATTTTAGCTCCATAATAGGCCTCGTATTATATACCAACACTCATGAAAACATTAGCATTATTGAACAAACATTTTAGAGCTGCAGTTATTTAAGGACATCTCATTCTTTTTAAACTCCTCATTGTGTCAGTGTTCACATAGAGACTAGCCTTGGAGTCAGGATAGAGAGCCTGGAGATGCCCTAACAAAATAGCATTTGCATTTTTTCCCATTTTTTGAAATAGGCACTGAATACGTTGTTTTTCATTGTTGTTGCTGTGTAAAATCATTAAAAACTAAAAACCCTGCCCCGTATTATGTGCATGTAATGCCTATGTAGTCAATCCAGTTTCACTTGCGTAGTCCCCACTTCTGCCTCCCGAGTTGGGCAAACTGAATGGCCACTGAGCGAGCTGAAGAGGTGGGAAGAGGAGATCTTTTTCCGGCCCCTTGTTCTGATGGTTGAGTGATTTGGGAGCCTGGACAAGACAAATCAACCCTGCTCCCGAAGGGGCTTGTGAGCAGAATGAAGAGCACTTTCAGTTGGTTTAACAAACATCAGTCAGGAGGAGCAGTGCATCATGGGTAAATGCCACTCCTCCAGATCACAAATTTCCAGTGGTCCCACACCCTTATTAAAGGGGAGCTGGAACACTAGTCCTATTTTACCAGCAGGAAAAGCCATCCAGTAACATTAAGTGAGGTTCAGGTTGAGGCTGCTGGCCCAAAAGCCCCCTTGGATCCGCTCCTCAGGCACAGGGGCCAGTGAATGCTTAAAGCAGGTGGTAAATGAGACCTAATTGTTTCCAGAGTGTGGAATCCACATACAGGCAAGGACTCTCCAAACCGGATCTGCGTGTTATTCCTCATTTGTGGGGAAACGTGTTATTAAATGGGGCAGAGGTACCATTGGCAGCCATGTATGCTAATTCCGAACCCAGTCATTTCTGCATCCTTGCACTGTGCAACTCTTAATCATAGCTTTAGTGTTTACAATGATTGGAATAACATAAAATAAAGAACACAATCGGGAAGGCTTTACTTTTTGTGAGGTCCGAAATGCATGGTAATCAGTGGCGCACCCACTTGGGGCATCATTTCGAGTGGCCTTGGGGATCCCGATGGAGGCGATATTGAGAGTTACCAACCACTTTCAGGTTATGGTATTTCACACAGAGATTTCAGATTCCGAAAGTGTCGGACACTGAGGGAAAGCGAGCAGAAAACGGCATGGGCACACCCATTCTTGTACATTATTCCCCCAAAAACGTGAGATTTCCCATTGTTTATCTCCTCGGTATGACCAGAATAAAGCCTTAAATATGAAGCCAACAAGGAGGAGCTTAAAGGAATCAGTGAGGCAAAAAACTAGAGAAAGGGAAACTTTCTGAGAGGTCTTTTTGTTAAAAGGTCCCTTCTCATAAAAAGCCTTTCTGTTCTCAAGGTCACATGAATGGAGGTTGATACATGGGGGTCACTGTAACTCTTCCCTTGGACTCAGCCATCAAACAGAATTCAGACGGTTCCAGTGCCGGGCAGTGCTGCAAATCTCCCTTCCAAAATCCCACCCTTGTCCTGTTATGTACCGCTATCAGTTACTGGCTAGTTTAGATAGTGGGAAAACCTGAGAATAAAGTGTCTCTCATTACCACTGAGCACACATAGGTGGCAAAGAGGAAGTAAGAAACACAAAATACTCGATTGATGTATGACTGGCCTAGTATTTTAAAGGCTACTTAGGCCAAGGCTCTTAGTTGTTTCTCTTCACAACAGCCCAGTTACCATCTTTAACTACGCTGATGACCTTCAGCTGGTCTTCAATCTTGATTCCACCACTACATCCTGCACAAATTTTCAATCTACCATGCTCTCTATTAGTGAATGGATGTATTATAGCCAGCTGAAACTCAATCCTGTCTTAACTGGAGGGCCTGCCAACCCTTGAAATTCTAGCTTTTGGCCATCCTCTTTGGGTACACCCCCCCCCCCAACCTGCAGACTCTGTGAAGAGTCTCGGGGTTATCATTTGTAAAGATCTATCAATGAAACCTCAGATCAACGCAATTACTTCTTCTTGCTTTTTCCATCTTCGCAGAATTCGCAAAATCTGTAGGTTTCTGACTACGGAGGCTCTTACCCTTGTCATCATGGCCCTGGTCATCTCTCGTATCGACTATGCCAACGCTCCCTATGTTGGCATTCCAGCCTACCAGCTCCACCGTCTACAACTGGTGCAAAATCAAGCAGCTAGGCTTGTCTTTCGTCAGCCCAAACACCAACATGTTCCCCCGCTACTGAGGAACCTTCACTGGCTCCCGGTGGCCAAACGCTGCATTTTTAAACTGGGTTGCACCATCTTTAAGGCACTTTCTGATCAGGGCCCTGTCTTCATTGCCTCTAGGATCCTTCGGTATACCCCCTCCCGTGACCTTCGCTCCTCTTACCATAACCTGCTTATTATTCCAGCATTTAAGCGGAAAAAACACGGTGGCCTTCGATTCTCATTCTTGGCACCCAGGTTATGGAACTCTCTTCCGAGCGATCTCAGACTAACCCCCAGCTATGCTTTATTCAGGAAACTTTTGAAAACCCATCTGTTTTCGACAAGCCTATGAGTAATAACGCGTCCTTCATCGCCCTTTCGTTGTTAGCGCCATGAAACCGTTTGGTGTCCGTGCGCTGTATAAGTATTTTTAACATAACAGCTACTATGAGAGATGCCCTACTTTCCCATATAGACCAGCGGTGTACATTATTAGGGATATGTTTTGAAGCACTTAATCCACACTCACATGAAGTAGGAGAATGAATTAAGTTTTAATCTGATTGGGCTTGTATGGAGATGAGAAAACTCCACTACCATAACATGATGAGAAGGCGGTAATTAGGATGGTAGAAGATTGGCAGCAGAATTTAAGTAGTTGATAAATGTGGTTTCTGAACTCTCTCATTTGAACCTCACTCTAGGAATTCGCCCAGTACTATATTACCAAGAAACCGGAGCAGAGCTATGAACTGGAGACCAAGGCCGAGTTGCTGCAGAAAGGTGGGTGCCTTTCCAGGCCGCTGCACTATTTCCCTCTTCAGAAACCAAGCTTTAATATCCAAACCCACAGACCGCACTCAAAAATACACAACTCATGATGAAAAAACTCCCAAAATTGATAACGCGCTACACAAAACACACAGATCACCACTAGAGATACAATACAGTGAGCACAACCACTACTAAAGACAGATAGATCAGTCCTAAACATAGTTCCCTGACGAGAAATCCCTCTCATTGCCTTTCCCAAAGAGGTTGCCCATACAAGAAACATACTACCATATCTTAAGACCTTCTGTCTATTGGCAGAAACACTGTGGACTCCCAAGAATCGTACTACCCAAATGTGCTGCTCTGTTCCAACCTCTGCCTTGAAAACATATTACTCAGCCCCAAATAAACTCTTCAGTTGGATGTTGATATAGTTTGAATTAATTTCCTGCAGGATATGCACAACGGCCTGTCCACCAGCGTTAGGTTTGGTCCCAATGGGTAATGCACTGAGCACTTTAAACTTCAGCGAGGAGTACTGCAGGGTTGCATTTTAGCTCCTTTTTTATTTACATTTTATATCAACAGTTTAGGGCAGGTGTTGACTGTTGCATGTGTTGATGTCCCCAGAGTAGGTGGCCGCCCCATACCTACTCTACTGTATGTGGACAAAATATTTTGCGCTTACACAAAAACACTTTCCACCACAATGCTTGTACTAAAAGCAAGGTCCATTACATAACACATTCAACACCCAAACTACCACTAATAAATTATTGCTCACTCAAAGAGCAATTCTACACCCTTAAACAAGCTATCCACCCGCAAAATATTAAGCCCAAATCGAAAACCAACTGCTCCCTCTACAATTATACTAATGTTAAAACCTTCGTGCCAAGCCGCTAAAAACCCTTCTCACTTCCAAAAACATACTGTTCACTCCTAATCAACATAACCGCAAAATACATACCACACCCCCAAAAAAAGATTGCCCCACCTCCAAAAACACATTGCCCATTGAAAGATAAAACACATCATCTACCACTTCACACACAGAGCCAACATAAAAAAACACTGATCGCTTCAATAAACACAGTTCCCGCTGCTTTCCACAAAGTACCCTTCCCACTGCTAGAACCACATTGGCTTCACTGTGCCCCGTTAGCATACTGGCCATCACCAGTATAAATTAACCACCCCTAGAACAACTAAGCATCTGTAGAAACGCACTTGACAATAGCAAAACGCACTGACTAAGTGCCACCACCCAATGAAAATCCACCAGTCACTCCTACCGCTAGCGATAGCAGCTTTCAACTCAATACCTACAGTGGTATAGTACCAGAATATTATTAATTTAATATCATCCTACACAATATCAGTTGCCAAAATATTGTCCAGGCAACTGTGTGTGGGTAAATATAGGTTTACTATCCTTAATATCTGAGTACCTCGAATAAATATATTTGATAGTCAAGATTGTGGCTACCATAATGATGTAGGACAATATTAACGTCCGTTATATTCTGACAAGCCACCTCGTCACTTGAGCCAAGTCTAAGGTGTAAACACTTGAACTGCTCCCCCACCCTACTTAGATCATTCACCTTTCCTTGTCGCTGATCTAGAAAATGTTTCTGCTACATCCTTGTCCACCCATTGTATCTTCTTGTTAGTTTAAGGCCCCGCAGGGGAGGGAGTGAGGTAACATATGTCGTCAAAACATCTTGTTCTTGGGGAGGTCAGATTAGCGTCCCACCCTCTACCCCTGATGAGTTGCTTTAGGTAATTTCCATATGTTATGTCAGAGCCCACATTGGCACACCTGCTGTTTCTAAAGAACTGAAACTCCCTTCCAATGCAGCTTCTGTTCGACTTGTCGTCAAAGAAGTACGGAAGTCAGCTGAGAGCCGGATTGGGTTGGGTCACACGAAAATCAACATCCATCTTTCAGTATTTTCCGGGATTCCATACAAACATGCACAGTGTCAATATGTACCTTCAGGAGATGTGTGTTTACTGTTTAAGTCTATAAATGGAGCATAAGGGAAGTTAAAAAGAGACCCATATGCCACATAATGGAGAGTGTGCTGTCTTGACAATATTTTGTGCACATACTCTAAAAAACCACCCGGGTCGACTTGCAAAACTATCTGTGTGAACAAGAAGAATGTCATGATAGCGAAATACAATACTGAAGAATTCTAAATCATACATTTGACATTAAAAGTAGTGGGCTTTTTGTAATGAGGAATCCAAAACCAAAGAATTCCATAATGGTGAAACGACCATGGTAACACCTGTAATCGTAACCCCGATGCTAATTTCTAAATCTAGCCTGTCCTTATCTATAACATTCCTCGATCCTTAATTTCGGTTGATAACCCTTTCTAATTAATGTAACTTTGTTGTAAATAACAGTTTATACACGTTCATTATTTTGAAAAAAAAATATTCCTTCAATACTTTCACACAATACCCTAACACAGTTTAATCACATCACAGATATCACTGGTTCAAGCTTGTAATTTTAGGGATGAAAAGGCTTGTGGTCCTAGGTGAAATCAGATGATCAGAGAACGAGGCTAACTCTTGTCCCTTCCATCTTTCTTTTCTGCATCACTTCAGCTGTTCCACATTTAGCTCTTGGCCATTTGATGTATCGTTAGAAGCTATTATTGACAGTTGGTGAAGCCTGGGAAATTATTTGACTGTTGACATGCAATGCATCAAGAGGAAAATACTATGATGTGGGGGACTGATATTTAGGCGGGAAAGGGTGCAGCTTACATAGTTTGCCTACAACTGTACTACTGCAATACAGTTGTAACGGAGAGTCCTGTGTATGACTGTGAAGAACCTTGCAGCCCTACCCTGTGTACTGTTATCTGTTTGACCCTGTTGGTTCTCCACTCTCCCTCCCCAGTGTGTGAACCTCATCTTGTCACCTAAAGGTACGGTGGTGTTTGGATTATGATTGGGAAGCCTGTGTGCCCTGTACAACATACTGTATCTCACATGGTGTGTTGGGACTAGATTTTGTTTCCTTTGTGCTTGAAGTTGAGACTGCTCTATTGGCATTTCACATACAGAGGGACAGCAATGCTGTCTTCGGCTTTTTCTCAGGCTGTCTAATTTTATGGGGTCTCTATGTGAGTTGGCGTTCCTTCTCCTCGGCTGGATAGTGTTTAGGGATCCTTTGGTGGGTCAGGGTAATGTGTCCATACCATGCAAAGGGAGGCAGGATGCACTCTTATTCATATGGCTCTATACTTTGGTAAAGAAACATGAACCCTTCCCTTCTCTCTCTCTCCCCCACAACTCACTAGATACACTGTAACTCACAAATTTCTCTTTTTCTACAGAGAAGAACGGAGATCTGAATGAACCCAAAAAAGCGACGGTCATGGTGGAGAATGGTACACCCTATGGAACGGTCAAGGAGCCCGAAAAGGCGTCCGTCTTCGTGGTGCTTAGAAAGGTGCAGTTCTGGAGAGCTCTAGAGCCCAGAGATTAGGTGGTGTGCTCAGAATAGAAGCTGATAAGGCTACATGAGTGATACTGGAAGGGCGTGCTTACCAAGAATGATGGGTGTTTGCAGAGTCATATGTGCGTCTGTGTCTCATACAAGAAACGTGGAGCATTGCTGGTCAAAACGTACAAGTACCAATGGTTTTGTCATCTTCCATTTAATTAGTGATTTATTTCGTTTTTCTCATCCACAGATCTGGATGTTGGCTTTGTGCATCGTGCTTGCTTTCGGTGCTACCATAGCAGTATTTCCTGCCATCACAGCGAGCGTCCAGAGCTCCAACACTGAGGGGAAATGGAGTGAGTAAAAGCCAGCTTGATACAATGCATAACAATGACTCAGGACTGCTTGCTTGTTCCATTCACCATACACCAGCAAGCCGCCACAGATTATTTATTCCCACATCAATTGGTTGGAGAAGGGAGAGAACAGTTGATTGTGAGTTTGAATCCCAGCGCCTCACTGACGACACGCCATCTCTATTGATTATTTTAATCCATGTGTTGGCTAGAAAAATACACAACAAGTACCGGCCCTAATGTCATGCTTGAAAGTCGCACCCATCTACAACCCTGTATAGTTCGCCAAAAGTAGTCTCTTATATTGCTCTGTCTCTAGTACGTTCTTGTATCTTTCCATTTTATAACTTTCTTGCCAATATAAACAGTCAACATGGAAACTTAGTCAACCAGCTGTGTTGTTTGTGAAGTTAAATTTATGTGTTGGCTCTTGTTGGCATTGTCAACATGTTTCAGCTAATTGTGACTTTACCCTGGAAAAATGATGCTGGCTCATATAGGCATTTGTTCTTGGTTGCAAGTCTTTTTTTATATTGTTATTCATGCGTTTTGTTCAGCGATATCTACCGGAAGCAACTGTGGGTTTCCCCACCATTATCCTGCTCTTTATGTTGATACATTGCATTTGTCACAGTCCGGCTCAAAAATTGCCTTGAAACAGTTTACACGCATTTCACGTCATGTAATCATGGAATCTAATACTGTGAAAATAATTTTTGGACAGAGTCATGGTATAGTTAATTGGATTACGAGGTCAGATGTTTGCTGTGACAATTGGGGAAGGTGAACACCAGGTTGTGTGAAAAAGGCTGCGTTATTGAGACAGGTGCACATTACAATATAACCTGGGCCTTTGCCTTACAAAACTATATCCTCACTATACATCATACCTCCTAATATCAACTCCCCCATCCCTAACAGATCCCTTACGCGATGACCTATTCAAACTTGAATAACATACGTGCAACAGGGCAGCTCAACTGAAAGTGGGACCTCTAAAAACCATTCCCGTTTTCCTACCTCAACTACCCTTTTAACTTCACTGAACTTCCTACCTAACATTTTAACTTCCTATGTCGTTCAGGCGTGAACTTCCTACCCGTTCCCCTTCAGCCTGAATTGCTGCTGACAAACAATAAACTTGTGTAAATCCCATCCACTTCTCAGCCGCCCCCTGGTGCTCCTGCCCACACCATTATCCCTGCAAAAGGCCCTTATCTCCTTGTTCAGTTTCCTCCTGGCTTTGTCAAAGGCTAACGGCTTCAGAGTTCCCCTCCACACTCTCCTGGGAATAAACTCCGACCACATGGTGTGGCAGCCTACCCACAACTTACCTATCTGCCGAAGGTCCCATTTCATCTCCTTGTTTAAGGCCAAACCTTTCTGTGACACCAAATCATTTCACCCCCAAATGAATAATTAGCACATGCGGACAGTTCCCACCCACTTTTAACTTGTTCAAGTATGGTACCAGTTCCTTCCATCGCATTCTCCCTTTTCCTTTCCATAGTCTTTATTGAAATCCAGGTTGTGACCATGAAAGCTGGCCCTTGCATGCCTCTCGGCCCATTTTCCAAACGAGTGGCCCACAATCCGGACTGTCATTCCCGCCTCCGATGGACCGGCGACCACACCTGCAAAAGAAATAAAGATGACAACTTGCCCATTACAAACCTTCATCCCTTACCCCTCTGATTTAAGGAGCCCCCTGCTACTCTTCTCCCCCTCAGAAGTTCTGAAACATGAAAGGCACCGAAAAATAGCCAGGACAATTATGTCTCCCTGCCCCAATGCACACCCTTGTAACAGAGAAGATCACGTGCATTAAAATATCCAATGTCATAGGCCTCCGCTTAGGGCCCGCAGGGCCTAACTCCCTTGCACACCCTCCAGGATTCTCTTCCTCAACTTACCCGCATATGAGGGGTACCCCACCAAAGCTTGCCCATAAAGGCGATGCCCGTCAGCTTCCCAGAAATCGTCACCTTGGACTGTCATCTCTCAATAAGACCAACTTCTTCTACTCTATGTCGTTCCTGCTGTCTCCTCTGTGCTCCAGTCTTCAGGAATTCCTTCCAGGCAGTGAGGTAAGACCTCCTTGTTGACGGGGCTAATGATCTAACTACCAGGTGTAACAGCCTCTCTCTCTCCTACAGACCATAACTCTGGTGGTACATGAGCCTTCTCCTGATCCACCTGCGTTGTCAGTCCATGGAACCTCTCCCGCTGCAAACGAGACAAAGCATCAGCAATGTCATTGTCCACACTGGGAATGTGCAGGGCTCTGAAGGCAATATCAAATCTCAAGCAATGCAAAACAAACACTTGCAGCAGCTGCCACAGCTGTGGCTCTCTGGCCGACTGCCTGTTGACCACCTGCACTACTGACATGTTGTCTACCCAGAAAAGTACTCTTTTATTGGACAGCTGAGGGCCCCATAACATGACCAATGGAAAAAGTTCCAAGAAGGTGATGCTGCGTCTGCCCTCTGTCCATTCTACAGGCCAATTCTCGGCGCACCAGTTTCCCTGCCAGTACAGGCCAAAACCACAGGCCCCCGCAGCATCAGAGAAAACCTGCGCGTCCCAGTCCATGTCGACCCTGGATGACATGGGAATGCCATTACATTTGTGTAAAAAGGCCTTCCACATATGCAGGTCCTCCCACATCCCCGCTTTCAAACGGACATGATGGTGAGGTAAGGTAAGGCCCGAAAGGGACAAACTTATGCACCTGCAAAACGTCCTACCTGCCCTTACCACACTGCATGCAAAGTTCAAATGCCCCAAGAGCGTCTGAACCTCCTTGACTGTTACTTTCTTTTTCGCCAGCATTGTGTCAAGTAAAGCCACCATTTTAATTTTCTTGTCCTCCGGCAACCGGGCCTCCCCTGCTGCAGAGTCAATTTCGATGGCCAGAAAATTTAACACTGTTGTGGACCCCACAGTTTTTTCCGGGACCAAGGGCACCCCTAAGTCCTCCATCAAACCTTCGAATCTGTCAAGCGAGTCTTGGCATTCTCCTGACCCGCTGCCCTCACTAAGAAAAAAAATCATCCAGGTAGTGTGTTATGTGTTCCACCCCTGTGTGCCATGTGAATAACCATTGCAGAAAGGTACTGAAACACTTGAAGTGGGTACATGAAATGAAACAATCCATGGAGAGTGCCTTGTCAACAAACCATTGTCCTTCGAATTGTATCCCCAACAGTTCAAAGTCGTCAGGGTGTACTGGGAACAGACGGAAAGTCGACAATGTCGCTTTTTGCCATCAGCGCCCCTGTCCAAACTTCTCTACCAAGGCTAGGGCTACATCCTCCGACTAATACATCACCGTCACTTGCTCTGTGAGGATAAACTCATTTGCTAACTCACCCTCTGTCCAGGACAAGTATTGAATCAATCGATATTGCCCTGCTTCCTTCTTAGGCACTACCCAGATAGGTGGCACCACTAACTGGTCTATGGGCCATGTGTCAAACGGGCCTGCCATTCTCCCTTCCTGTATTTCTTTAACCAATTTCTCGTGAACAATTTGAGGATGCTCAGCCGCTGATTTTAGATTGGCCGCCCAACGGCGAACTCTTGGACCATTGTAACCCAGCCTGAAACCTTCTTTAAACCCCTGTAGCAATACCACCGCGTCATCAGTCCTGTCTTAAAAGGAGAGCCAGAAAGCCAATTTCTCAATGTTAATGGATGTATGAGCCTTTCCCCCAGGTCCCTGCACTTCTCTACCAGGCCAGGACCCCCCTCCCTGTCCGTATTGGGTCCCCTGCGGTGCCCCTGCCTGATTCCCTGTCTTTCCTTGCTGGTGCCCGTAGCCTGTGGGGGTACCGACCGAGAAGCAAGCAACCAAAGGGTGTCTGCCTGAGCATTTCGAGCATTGGTGCTGGAATTTGCAGAGCTCTCTTGTGCATAGGCCTTTGTTGTAGTTCCAGCATGCTCCTATTTGGGTCCCTTGGTTTCTGATGCCCCATCCCAACCTGCCACGGGTGGGAGGACTCTGAAAGGGCTTGTAGACTATTGGCAAACCACTTGAGGTAAAGATAGTCTTGCCAAATTTCGCTGGCCCCATGGTGTGCTGCCATAGATCTGTATCTAACTCATCCCATTGTGCGTCTGGGTCCACCACTAGACGGGCCCGGAATTCCTCATCGTACTCAGCCCAAGCATTGCCCCCCAAATTTAGATGCGCCTTTCTAATGACATCCATGTACATGAATATGGTGACCACCCTCTTAGGGAATTGTTCACAGTAGACGCTGGCATAAATGAGGAAAGCTGCGGTCCAGTTCTCGAGTGTGACTGGTAATCGTGGGCTTTTGGACAGTTCTAAGACCTCCTCCTTGGACCCCTCCTTAGACCAAAGGTCTCTATGTATGAGCTTTAAGATCTCTGCACACTACCCTTTCTAGATGTTCTCCTTGTTGCTAGCATTAGATGGTTTCTCTGTCCCCATGTAAGGTAATTTCTTGAATTGACCTCTACGCTCTCTTTTTTAACCCCAGAGTCCTGTTGGTCACCCTTGTCCCACCCGCCTGCCCCTGGCATTCCACCCCTCCTGCTGGAGGTGCTATCTCTTGTGTCGTGTGCACCGGTGGATCCTCTGTCCCCACTCGGTGTCCCGCTCGTAACGCTCTTTCAATAGGCAGGCCTCCCCGCAGGCGTGGGTCTCACCAGCCCCTGCCCGATGGATACCATAGTCACGTGGGCCTCCCCACTTGCTGCAGGTTCCTTGGCCTCAACCGAAACCTTCCACACATGGCTGAAGGTGCCCCCCGTTACCCCCTGCTTCTCTCGTAACTGCGTGCACCTGCTTCACCTTCTTACCTGGTGCCAATCTCAGTGCCCGCTCCGTGGGCCGCCGCTTTGCCGCCAGCTGTGAGTCCTGGCCCTTGGGCACCGCCTTGCGCCGCTGCCTGTCTCCTCCTGGAAGAAACTAGGATACACGATAGCGGAGCCCCCCACTGCTCCCTCCTCCCTCCATTGAGCTTCTCCCTCTTCCCTCAATTCCCCTTCTTCCAAGCTGTCTTCATCGTAATCCAGCCTTGTGTGAGCCTCTACATCACCATCCCCACAATCCTGTTCTGTCCTACCCTGCCCCCCAACCCACTGCCAATGCAGCAAATGTATGACCTTGTTCCAGGGGGGTGGAGTATGCTCAAAATCCTTCCACCCATTGCACCGGGTTGTATTGTACAGACTTGTGGCAGTGATCTTGTGGTCCAACGTCGCATGCCAGCTAGCCGCATGGGACGTGGCTGACTCTTCACCTCGGCCACACGTGGCCCACCCGACTCGGGCCCCCCCGAACTGGTGTCATCCTGCACAAAAGAAACATGGTCCGGTGTGCTGGTCCAGATAAAACTCCTATTCAGCTCTGCCGCCGACCCCTGCCAAGCCACATTACCTGGGGGGGCGCTAGCGCACCGGGAAAGGGTTTGCCTTCCAAACCCACCCGTCTCCCCAACCCTTGTCCCACTCCGCGGGGCCAATGACATTCCCCTACCCCTCAATGCACCATAGACCCTGCCCGGGGGCTTCACGACCCACTGGCGGCCTATGGACTCCATGACCACGGTCCCGCCCTTATTCCCACCACCAGAGACCTCACTAGGCCCCTTTGAGGTCTCTTGCTGCAGAGGTACACCCCCTGCCAACAACTGCAGAGCTTCCACTGCATCAAGGGGGGCCCCACCTGCCTCAATTACAAAAGCCGCCGGCGAGGCCTCGCCTGCAGCTGTTACGCACTTTCCCCGGGCTCACAGCGCTGACGCGGGCTCGCGGGCCACATCACCCCGCTAGAGCCAACTGTCTCCCTTCTGACATGAGGGGCCGCTCTCCGCACATGTGAGCGGCGCCTCCCCTTACCTCAGACAATGCTGAAGGCCTGCACTCCGGCCAGCTCTGAAGCAGCCACCCCCCCAGCAGACTTCCGTGGGGGCAGCCCGTCTTACAGGGCACCTCCTTCAGCAGGTCAAGCCTGCCGTCGGCCTCCAGCAGGCGAACAGCATGCTCGACTCGATCGTCCTCCATGGTGAGTATGATTGAAAATGACTATATCCCTAACTTACTCTAACGCCGATCCTCTGCGCACTACACCACAAGGGTCACAAAGACAGAATGGTGTGCCAGCCACCGGGTCACCACGTTAAAATGGTGGCTGGCACACAAAATGAAGGCAATATATGCTGGGCTACATAGTAGCACAAAAGCAGCCCAACCCACCGTGCAGTCCTCTGGACTGCACCACTTCCCCAAAGACCCCGGGGGGGCAGACCTACCTTTGATAAGCTGCCCCCCAAATCCCCATTGTAATCTACCTTTGACTAGTATTTTTGGGGCTCAATGGGCCATGAAGTAATTTAACTTTGCACTCTTTCTTCTTAGGTGTCTTCTTCATTCCGGTCTGCTGCTTCCTGCTTTTCAATATCATGGACTGGCTTGGGCGCAGTGCTACCTCCTTCGTCCTATGGGTGAGTACTGTCATGGATGTCAATGTGCCTGTCTCAGCTCTCTGTGTGCCAGTCTATCGTTTTATCATCAAAGACATGCAATTTAAAGGAAACAAGTAAGATATCCCTGTGTCAATCACATTAGCCCACCCAGCGCTGCAAGTGTCCTCCGTGCACCAGCTTCATGAGCTCAACCACTGCTAGAAGTCATGGGAGCTACATTCCTTCACAAATCCCATGAGTACATGCATCCCAAGAAGTGACAGGCCCTGTAACTGTGGGCCTAGTCCATGAGTCAACCCATCTCGTGAATTGACAGCTCTAATCATGTGCCCGGTCCGCGACCTCACCCAACCCTAGAAGTGACACGCTTTGCATCGCTGTGCCAATCTTTTAAACCCATCCTGTGCTAGAAGTGATAGACTGTGCAACCCTCTACTAATCTACTGACCAGTTCCCCTGCAGAGGTGACTGGAGATATATATTTCAGTGCCAACTCAAAGCCCATCCAGCTTTAGAAGAGACCTCCTTTGCTAATCGACTGTCCTCCAACTCTGTAATAAAACTCTTCACCCCTAGAAGTGACAGACTATGAATCGCTGTATTAATCAGCTGACTAATATCACTGCAGGTGTGATAGGGCTTCCATATATGTCACAAACCCATGACTCCGTTCACTCCTAGAAGGGACAAGCTCTGCTTTCCTGTGCCAGTTCTATTAGCCCATCCAGCACAGGTGATGACTGGTTCTGCATCCCTGAGACATTCCTCTGACCCCATCCAGATCTAGATGTGACATGTTGTTTCACCGTGCTGATCCCGAACCCTTCAGCCGTGCACGTGAGACGTTGCATACTCTGACAGCTGCTTCTTGTTCTCCTGCAGCCGGGTAAGGACAGTAAGCTACTCCCGCTCCTCGTGTGCCTGCGCTTTGCCTTCGTGCCGCTCTTCATGCTCTGCAACGTCCCAGATCACTACTACCTGAGGGTCGTCTTCGGCCATGATGCCTGTTTCATCGTCTTCATGGTTCTCTTCGCCTTCTCCAATGGCTACTTCGTCTCCCTCACCATGTGCCTTGCACCCAGGTGAGTGCCTCTCGTTTTTCTTAGACCTGGTGGAGTCACCCACACCATTATTTACAGCTTTTCTGTGTAGCAGGCCTAACCTGGGGATGCAGACTGTTATTTGTGGACAGAACAGATTTCCAGGCAGGTTTTTTCATTAGGAAGTGCTGAGGTAGAATCTGCTGCAGGTCAAGCATTGGGCGGGAGTAGCGGGTAGTATTGGACATGCAGGGAGACGGCAAGTCAAATATGGCATGGGTGCTGGGGCTGAAAAGCTCCAGACACAACTGTATGGTGGGTAGGCTTTGTCCTCAGGGGGTTTGTTTTTGGGTAGTTTTATCTAGGCTGGATAATTTATTGCATTGCTATATATATATATATATATATATATAGCGCTTTCCATACCTCTTACAAGGCCTAAGTAGCTTTTTTAGTGCATATGCAAAGTAAGGGGAAGTGAGGGCTATTGTTGAGCGTCAACACCAACATTTGTGTGTAGCTCATAAACGATCTTCTCACTGATGTAATTCAGCTAAATACCCTGTATCAAAAGAGGTGGTGTGTTCCGCTGTCCAACATACAATGCCATATCTGAAAAGAGAGTGATGAGGTTGACATAAACTCTAGCTTCCCAGAGACCCTACGTGTCTCTAGTTGATATCTTAGAGTTAGTAAACATTTTTGTGTGCAAATACTAGTGTGCTGTAAACTTTCTACACCGATTGAAAACTGTTCTCGTATACCCTCAAGGGTCAAAGTGCAAGAGCGTTTTAAGAGCTGTGCCATTTTCATGGCACATTTTGGAACTGCAGTGTGGAAGGATAAAAACCTTCTGCAGGCCACTAGCAATGTGTGACATTGATCCACATTCTGTCCATCATTGTTGTGTTTGCAGGTACCGCTCTAAGTGTACTGGGGATGCTCAGACGTGAGTCCCAGGCACTCCACACCACTGGAATCAAGCTAGCCGGGCTGATGAGAGGTGTTACCTCGAAACCGGGCCGGTCCTCGGATGCTTGTTTCCGTTCTGGGAAGGACATGGCTTTTGTAGTTCGGACTGGACTGTTCCCATGGGGCACAGGGTCAGCGCTGATTTGCATACCGCCATTGTCTAACCCAGGGTGGTGTGGAGTGGAAAAACGATGGATTTGGGCCCAGATCTTTGGACTGGGGTGAATGTGTGACATTGATCCACATTCTGTCCATCATTGTTGTGTTTGCAGGTACCGCTCTAAGTGTACTGGGGATGCTCAGACGTGAGTCCCAGGCACTCCACACCACTGGAATCAAGCTAGCCGGGCTGATGAGAGGTGTTACCTCGAAACCGGGCCGGTCCTCGGATGCTTGTTTCCGTTCTGGGAAGGACATGGCTTTTGTAGTTCGGACTGGACTGTTCCCATGGGGCACAGGGTCAGCGCTGATTTGCATACCGCCATTGTCTAACCCAGGGTGGTGTGGAGTGGAAAAACGATGGATTTGGGCCCAGATCTTTGGACTGGGGTGAATGTGTGACATTGATCCACATTCTGTCCATCATTGTTGTGTTTGCAGGTACCGCTCTAAGTGTACTGGGGATGCTCAGACGTGAGTCCCAGGCACTCCACACCACTGGAATCAAGCTAGCCGGGCTGATGAGAGGTGTTACCTCGAAACCGGGCCGGTCCTCGGATGCTTGTTTCCGTTCTGGGAAGGACATGGCTTTTGTAGTTCGGACTGGACTGTTCCCATGGGGCACAGGGTCAGCGCTGATTTGCATACCGCCATTGTCTAACCCAGGGTGGTGTGGAGTGGAAAAACGATGGATTTGGGCCCAGATCTTTGGACTGGGGTGAATGTGTGACATTGATCCACATTCTGTCCATCATTGTTGTGTTTGCAGGTACCGCTCTAAGTGTACTGGGGATGCTCAGACGTGAGTCCCAGGCACTCCACACCACTGGAATCAAGCTAGCCGGGCTGATGAGAGGTGTTACCTCGAAACCGGGCCGGTCCTCGGATGCTTGTTTCCGTTCTGGGAAGGCATGGCTTTTGTAGTTCAGACTGGACTGTTCCCATGGGGCACAGGGTCAGCGCTGATTTGCATATCGCCATTGTCTAACCCAGGGTGGTGTGGAGTGGAAAAACGATGGATTTGGGCCCAGATCTTTGGACTGGGGTGAATGTGTGACATTGATCCACATTCTGTCCATCATTGTTGTGTTTGCAGGTACCGCTCTAAGTGTACTGGGAATGCTCAGACGTGAGTCCCAGGCACTCCACACCACTGGAATCAAGCTAGCCGGGCTGATGAGAGGTGTTACCTCGAAACCGGGCCGGTCCTCGGATGCTTGTTTCCGTTCTGGGAAGGACATGGCTTTTGTAGTTCGGACTGGACTGTTCCCATGGGGCACAGGGTCAGCGCTGATTTGCATATCGCCATTGTCTAACCCAGGGTGGTGTGGAGTGGAAAAACGATGGATTTGGGCCCAGATCTTTGGACTGGGGTGAATGTGTGACATTGATCCACATTCTGTCCATCATTGTTGTGTTTGCAGGTACCGCTCTAAGTGTACTGGGGATGCTCAGACGTGAGTCCCAGGCACTCCACACCACTGGAATCAAGCTAGCCGGGCTGATGAGAGGTGTTACCTCGAAACCGGGCCGGTCCTCGGATGCTTGTTTCCGTTCTGGGAAGGACATGGCTTTTGTAGTTCGGACTGGACTGTTCCCATGGGGCACAGGGTCAGCGCCGATTTGCATATCGCCATTGTCTAACCCAGGGTGGTGTGGAGTGGAAAAACGATGGATTTGGGCCCAGATCTTTGGACTGGGGTGAATGTGTGACATTGATCCACATTCTGTCCATCATTGTTGTGTTTGCAGGTACCGCTCTAAGTGTACTGGGGATGCTCAGACGTGAGTCCCAGGCACTCCACACCACTGGAATCAAGCTAGCCGGGCTGATGAGAGGTGTTACCTCGAAACCGGGCCGGTCCTCGGATGCTTGTTTCCGTTCTGGGAAGGACATGGCTTTTGTAGTTCGGACTGGACTGTTCCCATGGGGCACAGGGTCAGCGCTGATTTGCATATCGCCATTGTCTAACCCAGGGTGGTGTGGAGTGGAAAAACGATGGATTTGGGCCCAGATCTTTGGACTGGGGTGAATGTGTGACATTGATCCACATTCTGTCCATCATTGTTGTGTTTGCAGGTACCGCTCTAAGTGTACTGGGGATGCTCAAACGTGAGTCCCAGGCACTCCACACCACTGGAATCAAGCTAGCCGATGAGAGGTGTTACCTCGAAACCGGGACGGTCCTCGGATGCTTGTTTCCGTTCTGGGAAGGACATGGCTTTTGTAGTTCGGACTGGACTGTTCCCATGGGGCACTGGGTCAGCGCTGATTTGCATATC
Source organism: Lissotriton helveticus (assembly GCF_964261635.1). Lineage (NCBI taxonomy): Eukaryota > Metazoa > Chordata > Amphibia > Caudata > Salamandridae > Lissotriton > Lissotriton helveticus. The sequence continues at coordinate 696,506,846 of NC_136070.1, forward strand.
GCCATTGTCTAACCCAGGGTGGTGTGGAGTGGAAAAACGATGGATTTGGGCCCAGATCTTTGGACTGGGGTGAATGTGTGACATTGATCCACATTCTGTCCATCATTGTTATGTTTGCAGGTGCCATTTTCATGGCACATTTTGGAACTGCAGTGTGGAAGGATAAAAACCTTCTGCAGGCCACTAGCAATGTCAGTGTTTCTTTTCATGTTTCACGTGTAGCAGCTGAGCCAAAATGCCCAGCCTTAGAATTTTTTTAATGTTTAGATGAGGTTTACCCGCCAGAATTGTGTAAATAAAAATACACGTAATCACAAGACGTATCTAAGTATATAGTCATGATTTTTTGCAGGTCAGACAAAGTTAAAAAATGTAATTGTATCCTTTTTTTAATTGAAAGAGGTGCATAAGCGAGAGTGATGTTCTAACAAAGACTATTTTCTCTTCTCTCTTTGTTCCCATAATCAGGAAAGTGGACACGCACGAGTGTGAGATGGCAGGAGCTCTCATGACCTTTTTCCTAGCGCTCGGTCTGTCCACTGGAGCTGGTCTCTCTTTCCTCTTCAAAGCTCTCTTGTAACATGAGACAAAACTTTGCACTGCAGAGATGCCACCTCTTTCTGTCCAGCCAGCCATCCTATTCTCCAGCTGAGGAAACTTGAAAATAACTGGCTACTCCAGTATCTTTGAACTGAATGAGGAGCAACGGGTGAGGTGGCAGCCATTTTGGACCAAAGTGAGAGGCAGCTGCCATGACAGAGCATTCATTTTCCCATTTGCATTGGATGAAAATCAACTTTAGGTTGTAAAACTGGAATATTTAATTTTGTTTTGTTTATAATAGGAGCAAATTTTATTTTTTATTGTTTTGAGACATTGGTGCGTATGTGTGTGTTATCGATAAGGTAGAACTAAAATTGCCTTTTTACATTTTTTGTAAAAGAAGGAGCAGTTGACCCTGGCTTCTTCAAAAGCCTTTGCTTTTCAGAGAGGCTATCCTAGTCTAAATGTCAGAGCATCTTCATCGTTGTCCAGCCCTCTCTCCTCAAATCTGACTTTCTTGGCAGATTCTCTTAAAATGCAATGAAATTGCATCAAATCGTCATGTAAATTGTTACAAATTTCCTTTAGATCTAGTAAGGTGTAAAGAAACGAAAACGCCATTTCAGATATGAAAACTACTTTAATTAGCAACTCTTGTGTACTACAGACACCCTGAGATCTGTTTTCCAAAAATGGAAGTTGGATGTTCCCAATAGTCAAGGCACAAGGTTAACAAGGGTCGATCAACCTTTTTCCTTGCCACGCCTCCATGAACAGGGTGCACCACCTTCGAAAGTACCAAGACTTTGTCAGTTGCACAGCATCTTTTAAAAGGTGAGATTTCCTTACTATGGGGTTACATTTATTCAGTATTAAAACCGTTGTTCCGCCGATGCAAGTATTGTACTAGGTATTAGGCTTGCAAAAAATTGTTTGCCAGTTCCAATATCGTCAATTAATTTCATCGTACCTCTTTTGCGAGAGATCGCATTTCTTATACATGACGCTTTTGAAATGCCATTTTAGCCCCCTTTATCTGTAAACTTTATTTCTGGATACGTAAAGTAGGTCTTATCTTTTGCCATGATAACGCACACCTCCTTCTTCTTTGTTCAGCCAAACTTGTGTTGTGATTTTGACTAGTCATACTTTCCTCCTTCCCACTGATTTCCCAAGTTGTGTCCTGATGTTACAGGTATCACTGCCACTTAATGGCAAGTGATGTGATGTCACGCAATTACTTGACATCCATCTGGCCGTAGTAGGGAGGTGTGGAAAGCAACAGACACCCTTAAGTGAAAGCAAAAACTTGTTTGGGGAAAAATTTAAAAAAAAGCAAAAGAAAGACAAACTGGTTAATCAAGGCAAGCTGGGATTTGCCGTCCGCTTTTTCAAAGAAAGGCACCGCAGTCATCTTGTGATGGCACGTTCATTTTGTTTCTTTAAAGCGAAAGTGTTTGCCCTCAAATGTATTAAGAAGTATTTATATAGGTAGCCAAACAATGAACTATCCAAGTGGTTCATTAATATAGCCAGGAGCTATTATGTGATTATAGAGGAACATATTAGTACAGCCAAAGCACTTAAAAGGCCAGCTCGCTGAAGCTTAACACCTTTCACACCTATGAGGTTTTCTAACTTGCTTTAACGCTATGGCAGTATGACCATATTTAACAAAGTACAATCTGTGAAAAAATAAGGTGAAAACAATATTGTTTCAAAATGAAAAGTCACAGAATGCCTGTTTATCTTCTTGCAAACCTCACCTTTTTCTCTTGAAAATACTTTAATTGGTTTGTTATAATTAGATTGTCCGGGTATTGTTTTTATTTGCAGTGATTTAATTGGTTCCTGTTGATTTGTCTTTCGTGGGAGCAATGTGTTGTCTTCTCTGACTAGAATGTATTTTAATTCCTGGTGCCCTAGAATGTGCCTTTTTAATTCATACAATACATGAGAATCTATTACATTTGAATCTCTCATTAGGTTGTGGAGGGTTGGAAAACTGGAAAGTATGTTCCTTCCAAGATAAGTTGAAGAAAGATGTGGGAGGGCTGGGTGCCTAAGAGGTAGTCATGTGGGAGCTTTCTTTCTGTTACTGGGGCCCATGACAACATCTGAGGCAACTTTGTTTCATCTAAACCTCAAGCCATTACTTTAGCCATTTTTCCTGATATGCACTAAACCCGACCCAAGGCATTATTTTTATCAGGCTTGGTGAGGATTTAGGTCCCATTCATAAATTATTGGTACTATTACTTTGAATGGCCTTCCTCTTTTCAACCAGTCAGATGCCTTACCCAATTTTTTTTCCATGTAAATAAAACATGTTTATCGGGTAACATGTATCTTGGTTCAACGATAGAGTTGAACTAGTCATCAGAAATGCTGCCTACAATGTTTATGTATGTGTTGGATCACATGTACTGAGCAGCCACCTTAAGAGTCTGGAAAAACTTGCAAATTAAGGATGTCATTTTGCTAATTAAGAATAATTTACCATAGCATCGTTTTTCTTTCATTATTCAGAGGAATTGCTTGGTGAGCAGGAATTCAGAAAAGTACCTAATTTTCAATTACGCCTATGGTTAAAATCCATAATTTATCACCTTGTGCGTTCGTATTATTCATAGGAAATGCTTCATACACATTTCTATCACAAGTAGTGTGGAATTCCCTTCAGTGTTCAAGTTCTGCTCACAGGATACACTGCAGGCCTTTTTTGTTATGGAATGGATTATTGTTACGGTTTTAATATTGACTACTTATGTACTGAAAGCATAAACTACAATTCCTCGTGCAGCTTAAAAAATAAGTGTAAATGTCAAACAAAGTCGCATTTATCAACCTCTGCAGACTGTATGCCTGAGCTGGCCCTTTAAATGCTGACGCCTGTGACTTGCACGATGCAACGCACAGTTCAGTGCCAGGCGCAGAACATGCTTGGGTAGCTTGTATATATGCAATGCATCTGTCGCTTGACTTTGCTTTTTAAGCCAACGGCATTGAGAGGTAAAATAGCCAGTCAACAATCAACATCCAATAATAGACCTAAATGTGCCTGGGGCTAAAATTATTGAACGTTGGTGATGTTTCTGGTTTTCTCAAGTAATATTCTTCTATTGATCTTGCTGGACTGACAAGTTCTGTTTTGACTAGTGTTTCTTCTCTGAAGATATTCATTTAATCACATCTTCAGGCTAGAAGAATTAATCTGGCAAAGCATGGACGTCAGAAACAATTTTTTTCCAATTTTTGGAGAGAAGCGTAATCGTAGTCCAAGATTTAAACATTACTTAGGGATGTTGCTATGTTTTTGGACTTCAATCCATCACAGCCTTTCTGTGGTTGTCTCTCCTCGGTGCGCTGTTGCATGAAGAGGTACATTGCTTCTATTATGTTTTGGGTTTCTTGTCCTGTTGTTTCTTTCTTCAATCTGTAGGGTACTCTTAGAGTGGTGCCTTATTGGAACAGTCGCTGCTTCTCAATGGCAGTTTTGAGTCTTCTCCAGTTTTCCTCACCTTGAGGTATAACCTCTATTAAGTTTTCAGTTTCCTATTAATTTTCAGTGGATTTATTCTGCTTGTTTTCCCCAAAGAAGGGTCAGCCACATTCTTGATTTCCATGTGGTCCTTCTAATTTAGTAGATTTTCACATCCTCTGCTTCCCAACTCACAGGTTCCTCACCCTTGACCACTTTTCATGAATGGTTTCCTTCTCACGGGTCAACCCGCAGGGCATTGTCTATCAGGCAGGGTCTCTCCTTAGGTTAGGTGGACAGATTCTTTGCAGATCTCTCAGTTGAATAGAGCCTTACTGGGCTTCCTTGCTTCCTGTGAACACTGTGTCTTGTTTTTATTAATTTCTATAGCACTTCTTCTCTGTTCATGCTGTAGGTTGATTCTTTCTTTGAGGGCGATTCCATGACCAGTGAGTGAGCTTGTTTGTCTTTTGTGATTGGGCGCGAAAGGCATGGCCACAGGAATTGTGAAGCAACGGAGGACTGAATTATATGTTATAGGTGACTAAATAATGCAGTTTACCTCCGTGCATAATACAGAAGAACATTTTTTATTAGTTTGAGTTCTCCTTTAATTTAAGTTTTGGTAACATAGTTTTAGAAACAACACCATGTGCGCTCGTATTATTTATAGGAAACACTTCATGCACATTTCTGTCACAAGTAGTGTGGAATGCCATTCAGTTTTCGAGTTCTGTTCATAGGATATTCTGCAGGCCTTTTATGTTATGGATTAGATTAACTGCATATTTTCTTGCAGAAAGCCATGCATTATGAAGGCATTCTTGATGTAATGTTTTAATTATAAAAAGATACTCACGTATTTTTGTTTCTGTTTTAATATTGACTATTTATATTCTAAGGTATAAAATACATTGTCTCTTGGGGCTTATAAAATGAGTGTAAATATCAAACGTAGTTGCTTTTGTCAACCTCTGCAGATCGTATGGCTGAGCTGGCCCTTTGAGAGCTGAAGCCTGTGACTTTCAGGATGCAACACACTGCTCGTTGTCAGGTGTACATGATGCTTAGATAGCTTGCCAGTAGCATTTCCTACCTGTGTATATAAGCCAAGTATCTGTCACTTTTAAGGCAAGGGCGATGAGAGGTAAAATAGCAGTCAACATCCAATAATTGCCCTAAATGTGCCTGAACTAACAATATGGAACGTTTGTGATGTTTCTGGTTCCCTGAAGAAATATTCTTGAATTGATCTAGCTGGACTGACAATTTCTATTTTGACTAAGGTTTCTTTTCTGAAGATATTAATTGTAATCCCATCTGCAGACTAGAAGAAATCCTCTGGCAAAACATGGAGTGCAAGAACAGTTTTTTTCAATTTTTGGAGAGAAACGTAATCATAGTCCAAGATTTGAACATCTACTTAGGGATGTTGGTGTGTTTTTAGACTTCATTCCATCACCGCCTTTCTGTGGGTGTTTCTCCACAGTGTGCTGTTGCATGAAGAGGTGCACTGCTTCTGTTACATTTTGGGTTTCTTGTCCTGTTCATCTCTTCAATCTTTAGGCTTTTCTGGGATTGGTGCCATACTGGAACAGTCACTGCTTCTCAATGGCAGATTTGAGCCTTCTAATCCAGTTTCCCTCACCTTGAAGCATATCCTCTATAAATTTATCAGTTTCCCTTTAATTTACAGTGTATTTATTTTCCTTGCTTTCCCAGAGAAGGGTTCGCTACCTTCTAGACCTTCACATGGATCTTCTAGTTTAGTAGATTTTCACATCCTCTTCTTCTCAACTCATAGGTTTCTCGCCCTTGGCCACTTTTTGGGAGTGGTTTCCTTCTCACAGGTCCACACATAGGGCATTTGTCTTTCAGGCAGAGCCTCTCCTTAGTGCAGTCGGACAGATTCTTTGCAGATCTTTCAGTTGAATAGAGCTTTACTGGGCTTCCTTACTTTCTGTGATCACTGTCTCTTATTTATTAAAATTTCTATAGCACTTATTCTCTGTTCATGCTGTAGTTTGATTCTTTTCTGTGAGGGTGATTCAGTCACCAGTGAGTGGGTGTTCTTTTTCCTTTTGTGTTTGGACTTTAGGCATGGCCACGGGAATTATGAAGCAATGGAGGGCTAAATTATGTGACATAGGTGACTAAATAATGCAGTATGAAATGAAAATGATGTGGCATATTGCAGTATTTTCTGGCAGTATTCGCTATTTTGTAATATTAATACATATTGGTGCCTGGGCAAAAAGTTCACCTCAGTATTACCATTGTAAAGGTGAATTAGCTGATTAGCAATTGTAAGGCACAGGCTAACGTCTGCACCTGCACAGTACCACATGTTGCTCTTTTTAAGAAATCTTAGCCATAATGTGCTAGATTAAATCATAAGTGCGATGAACCCACAGTAATGTGGCAAACACCGTAGAATCTCATCAATTCAGCGGTACTGGCTATTCCAAAGAGTAGCCTGACCCTCTCCTTTTGTTAAATCTTATTACTCACAATCTTTGATTGCCACAAGCAGTGTTGCCAGCTAACCCAGATCATCTGTGACACATCGCATTTGTGCTGGCTTTTTCGGCCTATTAGTTTAATTTTTGTCATTGCAAGTCTTTACGTCCCTAGATTGTCTTGTCCCAAACTATGTATGCCCCTCTTTCTCCGTATTATGTCTATCTCTGTGAACCCTAACATTCACAGTTGAACTCTGTCTTTGCTCTTCCTCTATAGCTACATTCCTAGATGAATGTGTTCTTAACTGCAATGTGCACTGGCAGTTCTGCACTGGCAGTCATGCGCATAGGCATGTGCACTTCACTGCCCGGCACAAACAGACTTTCATGTAACCCTCTGCTGTGACTGCTCTGTACATTGACACCCAGTGGAGAGGAACATGCAGCCTTTTACATAGGAAGCCATTTGCAGAGCTGCCCTCTACAACAGCAGGCCCACACCCAAACAGTCATGCATTCTAGTAGTTGGGTGCAGACTGCCATCTACTGTCTCAGGACAGGTTGCACACAGGCTGCACTATAGGCAGCAGAGTGCAAGGGTATCCTTGGCTACCAGTGCATATGGAGGCATGTGAAATAACAGCTGATCCAGCTCACTGCCTAATAATTATGCCTTCTGCCAGCCCTGAAGGCAACCTTGTGTTCTGGTAGCCCTATGAAAAGCAGCAGTGCACACTGTATACCCAACCTGCGGTAGGTCTGCATACCAGGTTTTGAGTACTATCAGACGTAAATACATTGTTGCATGTAGGTAACCCTACACACTGCCACTCTAGAGCACTGCCAGCAATGAAATGGCCCTGTCATTCTGACCTGGCAATGTGTACTAACTGCCATGCTAACTGACAGCCTTCCACACTCATGCTCTGTGCACCACCAATCCAAAAGACAGCCTTCCTTGCTGCCAGTTCTATACTTTGTCTGTTAACCACGGGCATTGCCAGAGTGAAGGCAGCATTGCCAGACTTTGTGCTGCTACTCCTGAACATTATGTACCATCTACAAATTCAGTCTGCCATTATTATTGTACACAGTAGCTTCTCTCTATTATTGCCTGGCACACATACTGTTTGCCAGCAATGTGCACGGCCAACTAGAACATTCGCTAGCAGGGACGCATTCTGTCTGCTTGCAGCATGCACTTTAAGTGCTGCACAGTTAACATCAAATGCCTGTGTATTATTTATAACAAAACTAGTAACTATAAATGTGTCAGTGAAGTAGAGATCATTTTCTCCTCCAGTTTCGAACTGGTTAGCAGATGCAAGTGGTGCTCATACAGCACACAGACTGGAATTTGATGCTACTCTCAACCTGGAAGTGACCGTATGCCATTTTTTGTGTGAGGGAGGAAAATATTTGTATCTTGTTGTAATGTATTACTTCAACTAATGACTAACAGTGGAAGATGAAGGACTGGGTGGGTTTGGGAGATTTAATATTCAGAAAACAGCTTAATTCCTAAATCCTGAGCAGGATAACTACATCAACTATGTAAATGGAAATAAATGACTGGAAGTAGGCCAGCCAAACATATTTTGTTAACAGTATTACAAGTGAAATATATAATTATGTGAATAAGTTATTTAAAAAAAAGTTCACATTTCTGCCAGACGCTTCATCAAGAAATGCCAACATCCCACGTTGTGTAAAAAATATATATTTCTCCTAAGAAGAATCTACCACTGGCAAGAAATGTTGAATCGTGTCTCATCCCATCACTTGCTGTTGAAGTAGAGTTGTGATTGCTGTTTTTAATTTTGTAAATGTTAGTGTACCCTCAAGATCATGGTGGCCACACCTGCACACCTGCAGCTTGGGTGGACTCATCTCACTGTACACTGAATTGGTTTGCTAAATTGTAACTTGTTGGTGATACAGCAATGCACTAATCTGGATTACCCCCTGAATAGATTTGGCTCTCCCCTTCTATCATTAACACAACAGTGACAGTCAGGTAAGCCCATGGTGTATGGAAAGGAGAGGGACATAATCTTTCCAGCATGGTTGCCTCATAAAGTTCTTGCTGAAGATAGGGTCCCATCTAAGTGAAATAGTTAGTAGATTTGCATATTCACTCCAGACAACAAATTAATGTTCAATTATATTGAATCTCCTGCTAAATTGATTAGAAGTGATCCAGAAAAAGAAGCAGAGTTTAACAAATGAGTCGCAAAGTGTTTTTCTCATTTTTGATATAATAGATTGCATCTGAGCTGATCTACTAGATTCTTAGTTTTATAGGAACAAACATTATTTTTGACTTCATGATATCGACTGCCTAGCCTCTGCTGTCTTGTGTATGTCTGCTCAAAGTTCACTGGACTTTCTACAGCAATTCTTACGTGTATTTTTGAAAATATGTACCACACCTGCTAGACAGATCTTAAATCCTAGTGAAATAGGCAAAATTGTATTCATATTTAGCCAGCTAGTTTAGAAAAATATTATGCTAATGTTTCCCTGGAATTTCAGTTTGTCCTTATAGAGTTGGGAAAGCCTATGCAACCCAGGATCATGCCTGTTGTCTCGGTGTAATTTAGGAGAATTTATGACTGGTGTCTGACTCTTACAATGGCTGGGAGGACTAGAGCTAAATCAGTCAAAGCCAGACTGTATCCTAGTTTGAATTTAGCTGGTGGAAGCGTGTCTCACCCTGGTATTGGCAGTGCTTTCACATGGGGCTACATCATTGCCATATATTGTCTGTTAAACTTGTCCCATGTGGGAAACTCAACTTGGTTTTGCCCTCATTGTTATTTCACTTGTATGTAAGTTCACAGATCTTCTGTAGATATGCCATAAATGGTATTCCACCCACATTTACATTCCTTAGGAGATTGCTTCTGTATATTTGGTCCAGTGTTATTCCACATGCAGATGCATTCCCTATAAGATATCTGCTATGAATATTTCCCAATGCTATCCGCATGCCATATGTTCCCCATAATATATCTTCCGTAGATATCGCCCAGTGTGCTACCAGGGATTTGGGGGGAAATTTAACTTGGCTGCTGTGGCCTGGTGCATGGAAACAAACTGGCTATATGTAAGGAAGACTGGGTGATAAATATATGATCAGTTCTTAGTGCAGGCCGAACAACTGGGTAGTCTTCCAGCACCTAGTGCTCTCTCTCATGCAAGGATATTAATTGTGTGTACTTAAGGAAATGTGCTCACTGAGAAAGTATGAACTGCAAGATGTTATTTCCTCTGGAGATGCTCTTAACATGTTCTTATACAACGATGCAGTTCAATATAGAGGTTTGGAGGAGGATATGAATAGAAGTTCTTGTAATAGGAATGTCCTTATAAAATGAATTGCTTGTTGAAAGGACTAAGAGGAGCAGTGGACAGAATTTTATTTTAACAGGAATCACTCGCAGAGTATTTTGGAACAAGTATGAAGATGTTATCACTTAATTTTAAATGTGCTCCTTTATTTTTTGTTTATTGCCTGTTTGAAATGTTTGCTACATTGTTTTACTGTATCTTGATCTGTTTTTATATCTTTTTTTAATAAAAGTCGATTTTATTAATCACAAATCTTCTGTTTTGTGTTTCGGAATGAGGGAGAAATTCGAAAGTCTAAGTATTACTTATTCAAGGCCCAGAAAAGGTATGGTTTTCCAGGTTACCGATTTCTGTTTCAGTGACTTTAGCATCCATGTTGTGGCCAGTGGTGCACTACAGAGTAGCTTTATAGACACTAATGTTTGTGTCTAATCAATATTTTGCATGCTCTGCCTCGTGAGGTTTTCTGCTTGACATCCTGCACCACTCTTCTCTCACGCTTGGCCCTGCTTACAAGAACAGGACTACATCAGCCTGGTTTCAAATTTAAGGTCACAAGCTCATCTGTCATGGTTTATGTGGCAACCATTTTCCCGGAGGTGTGCAAATGGTGTTCCGTTACGCAATATCCTCTCAGGCTCTGGCATCTTAATCATGTCCCTCGCTCTGCCATAAGCATAACAGTTTTTGAGAGGAACAAATCTTGCATAACTCACCATTTCCTCACTAATTGGTTTTCTTTTGACACAAAATCAAAAATGCAAGGTTGGGGCGTCTCATTTTGCACCTAAATGAAGGGTTCACAGCATGAAGGTGCCCATGTTTGAGGTCTATCAGTTGACTGGTACAGTTTTGGGTGAGTTTGCACATGACCAGGAGATTGCCAATTGCCTTTCTCTGGGGTCATTCACTCTGGGTTTGGCTAGATAAAAGGTGTGTGATCAAGCCACCTCAAGGGTTCGCACCCTCTTTTTGTGAATGGATGTGGATAAATGGACAAACCACTGTGGCTTAAACTGGCCACAGTACCCGCAGTGCACGGAAAGTCAGAAGCTGACCCTCCTACAATACAACAACATGAATGCAACTCGGTGACAGTAAAAATCCAGAACATAAATGAGACGGCTGAAAACACAGGTTTTGTCTTTGAATGTATTGTTTTTAATAAATTAAAGTGCAATTCAGCAAAACAGATGCAGAAGCGAATTCAAAAAGTAGTGAACGATATGAGGAAAGCATACAACTTTATTTCTGAATCACCAGAAGCCACTAATAGACACTTTCTAAGAGAAAGAAAAATATAGATTTATAATTTTGACATTACTCTATAATAAAAACACTCCCCAATCCAAATTGTAAAACTATATAGACAGATGGGAGAATTTGTGCTATAGACAATAAAAGAGTGGAAAACTATCCAACTTATTTTTCAAATCCACTCCAAATGGCATCATGTTTAAATATTTTATTGTTACAATATTTATAGATTTATTTATAGATTATATCTAAATGGAGAAGTGGCATGACCATGAGGGAAGTCACCCTTTAACTAGGATTCTACTTTAGGTATACATTTTTTGACTATAATTAGTGTCCTGAAAATGAAATTACATTTTGATGTAGAGGTAAAAATCACAGTTGTTAATGGAAAATTATTAGTGAAGCCAATTCCCTAAAGTCCGGGTAAGAAATTTACGGCCACATGCATCATTGTATGATTTTGCGATTCCTAAATTGCGAAAATTAAGGAATCGCAATTTAGGAATTGCAAAATCCTATGCATCAACAAATCCTACAATTTTTTGGGATTTCTTATTTTTCGGTATTTGCGATTCCTTAATTGCGAATCGCAATTAAGGAATGGCATTACATTGATTCCTATGGGCCTAGAGGCCCATAGGAATCAATGCCTTTTTTCAATTTAGTTTTTTGCGAATCGCACTTTGTTGATGCATTTCAAAGGTGCTGAGGGGGGTCCAAAGGACCCCCCCCTGCACCCTTGAAATGTTTTTTTAAGTGCAAGTTACACACACATGTCCAAAGGACATGTGTGTGTGTAACATGACACTTTGAAAAATGCTTATTTGAGCATTTTTGAAAGATTTCGCAAATTAACACGAGGGTCAACCTCGTGTTAATTTGCACCTCATATTTCAGAATTCGCAATTTTGAAAACGTTTATGCATTGCATTTAAGGAATCGCACAAATGCTATTCCTTAAATGCAATTGCATTTTTAGGAAATGCAAAAAATTGCGTTTTTAGAAAAAATGTTTCATGCATACCAAAAAGTGATTTTGGAATCGCAAACGGACGCATTTTCCGATTCGCACCGTTTGCGACTCCAAAATCGTTTGATGCATGTGGCCGATAGTTAATGCAAGCAAGGGCAACACTCAAAAGATCAGATACTCTTTCACAGAAGAACAAACTGTAATAAATTGAGTCACAGAATGTACTTAATCTCCTGCAAGAATCGCCAAAAATTTGCCACGCAAGTATGTGACAATGGGTTCAGTATTTCCTTAAAAAGGGTTCTCTGTTGCCTTAATCGAAGATTGGAAATCCAAAGGGTGTAGTAGTTTACCACGAAGAATACATGTCCATTCAGAGGCTTCCATTTGTATGTCAGAAATTCTCCACGCAAGCATGTGACAATGGGTTCCACATTTCCTTACAAAAAGGTTTTCTGTTGCATTAATCGAAGATGCACATCCAAAGTTCATAGTAGTTTACCATGAAGAATTCATTCCCATTCAGAGCTTCTATTTGTACACGTAGTTCAGCTAACAATGCAGCATTTCTCTGAATAGAGTGAGAATGATTTAGGGAAGTCTTCAGTATTCTACAGAAACTGGCAGCAGATAAGCCCCCTTCACGAAGATAATTGGTAAATTGGTCTGTGTAATGCTACCCTTAACGATGACAGCTCCTCACAGCTGTTTTAGGGCTTAACGAATTAGTTTGTACCTTCCTAGCTCTGAATTCTAAAGATGAAACTAGGTTATGGAATGGTATGTCACTGTCACTCTTAAATCATTTTTTTTGGGCCACAATATTGAGTTCCTCATATCAACTTACATGAATATCGACAGCAGAATATCGACTAATATTATTTTATTGAGGTACATATATATATATATAGGTAAGTATGAATTTATATTCTTGACTCCACTTCTACTGACACAAAACAGTGGTTGTATTTGGCTGCCCCACCTGAGGGGTAGCCACTTACATCGTATTGTCCTTGGCAGAACAAATTGAGACTCGGCCCGAATCGGATCCAAGCATACTGATCATATCAATCACAAGCCTAACACATATGCGCTGAAAGAGAAGGGGACTTGCTGTTCCCCTGCATAAACACACCCCGGCGGGTGCCTAAGCCCAGGGCACCACATCATCCTCATCAAAACTCTCCCCGCAGCAGCTACTGGGTCCGCCGTCCACCCTGGTGGGACCACAAGTCCCAGAGTGCAACTCGAGACAACACCATCTCCGCCCTTGCTGCCACAGGTGAGGGGGGGGAATCTCCATCACTCTACAAAGAGCAGCCTCCCTCACCGCGGCCTGTTGTTGCCAGGAAGAGGCATGGCAGGGCCACCTCCCTTTCATCCAACTGCCGGACTGGTCCGCATACCGCCTACAATCCAAAAAGGTACTGTCTTACGGGACATTGTCTCTACCTGGGTCCACATTTACCTTTTTTTGATGCAGGTCATATCTGGAACCTAACATTGCAATATTTGTATAGGGCTTAGCAGAAAAAAGTTGGCTAATCGAACACTTAACCTTGTACGTTGTGAACAAAACATTCTAAGGGCCCACTGTATCGCATTTCGGTGACGAACTAATCCAACTGGGGCAACAAAATGGGCAAAAGGAAATCAATGGATCGAGTGGGGGTGAGTAATGGCCCGTTGAGGTAAGGAAGGATACAAAAGCAGAAAGGACACACAAACACGCCACTAATAACTGTGTGATGGATAGGATAGACACCCTTATTCACAAGTGTGAAGACATCCTGGTTACAGAATCACTAACAAAGTAAAGTAAAGTCCACATTTGTAAAGCGCACAATCACCCGTAAGGGTCTCTAGGCGCTGGGGGGCCGTTGGGAAGATTAAGCGAGCTATTGCCCAGAGTCACATGGTGCTGGGCTAACCTGCCGCCGGAGCCGGGAATCGAACCGTGGTCCCCAGATTCCAGCGTCAGTCGCCCTGGCCGCGGCGCCACACACCCAACCATCATCCCAAAGTCCCAGCGCATTACACACACCCACCATCCCCTTATTGTTTTGCAAGCAGTCTAGGAATGAAGTATCGAAACACAGTAATGAGACACCACTGGAATTCACCGAGATGCAGATGGCATGTCCCTCTCCTCGCTAAACAATTTCCCAACCCCCAACCTCTCTACTTAAAACTAGCGGTAGTCATCCTGGCTTTCCTGTTCTCTGCACGAATAGGTTTGCAGTTTTGGCAGACATTACTGACACCTCGGTGGCTCAGATCACGCTCCTATCACGCTCCTATCACCCGCCAATCCAAATTGAGAGCAGCAAAGAGGTGATTCAATCATTGCAAGACCTCCACCAGCTCGTTATTTCTCTCAGGCTGGATATTGGAGTCATGAAAACTAAGATCGAGGAGCTCGTTAACACGGTCAAACTTTTAACCCCGAGTAATACCCCACACAAGTACAAGCAGCCCCTATGTCCTTTGGTTGAACAGTGCCTACAGGCCCAGCGAATCTACCCCTTCATTCTGGAAGCAAGAAATCAAATAGGCAACAGATCACTTGCACTCCCCCCAATAACGCATAAACAAGTATCTTCATCTTCCATCACAGGGCAGGCTGTTACCTTAAAACTTCATCCCCAGAATCCAGTTTCTTCACAAGCCCCTGTACACTACACCAGCCACTTAAGCGCACCAACAACTACGTGTCCAATGGTGGCAAATCCTCCAAGGAGGAATCACCCACCGAATACCTCTTCTCCACAAGCAAAAAGAGTTTTCATGGTCAACGTTGCCAAACTAGATACTGTGGGTGGCTATGAAAACGAGGACTCACTAATTAATAAGTCGATAAACTGGATTCATCATGTCAGGGGATGTCGCACACTTATTCGGGAGGACATTGTCAGGGCCAGGAGATGCATGTCACACACACATTCATTGGACCACATTGAGCTTACCCTGACTAATGCAGACCTGGCAGAAAACCCTGATCCCTCAACAATACAGTTTCGACGATTACAAACCGCACCACGTTCAGAAAGATTAAGGGATAAGCACTTTCCAGGGAATATAAGGGTCTCGTCTTCACTAGAATCTAAAGATTGACTACAAAATGAGACCCGGTTAGTGCAGCCGCCACAAGTCCTTCCCTCAGCCATTGATCACATCTCTATAAATGATCCAATCCCTCCTCTTGATCCCGAACCATTGCTAGTTAGCCCGAATTTTGCTATACAATCCCCCACCGAACAGATATTACTAGGGCTCAGATGGTTACCTCTCCAGCAGCACCTGATTCTTTTGTTTCCTTTTCCTTGCCATCAGCCCCGGTCCATACTTCCATTACAGATAAAACTCATGATCTATCCCTTCCCCATCAGCTAAAAATCATCTCCTGGAATGTCGCTGGCCTTAGTAGCAAATTATCATTAGCCCATTGGAATGATTTAGTAGAGGGCTATGACATGTGAGCTTTACAGGAAACGTGGAGCTTAGTTCCTTTATACAAATCGGGCTATAGCTGCTATCATATACCAGCCACCACCATAGGGAAGGGTCGTCCTTTAGGAGGGCTGATTGCATGGGTTAATATTGCCCTGAATTGTAGAATCTCGGACCATCAAATTTTGAGCCCAGATATTACGAGGCTTACAATTAAGGGGGGGAGGGGGGGCTATCCAACTTATTGCACTTACCGTGGAATATGGTATGAGGGCAGCGAATGGCAGAACCAAGTCAGATGCCCAGGGAGCCTTCACTTATGATAGAGCAACCTGCCCGTCTCGTATTGACCACCCTCTATCTAGACGTTAGGCTTTGGCGGCATGCTCTAGATATGGTGGCGGGGACCACAACTGACAGTGATCACAATCCTCTCTGTATGTCCATGAGGTCTCCATGGGCACTTTCTTGCCCTCCATCGACCATCCACATGCATTCGGTGGCTAAAGAGGTCATCCCCTGAAACTCTAGAAGAGCCCTAAAATGGCACAAGGTTGCCCTACAAGATGCAAAACTAGAGGCCATTAAACAAGTATTGTATAAAAACACCATTGAGTTACGGGAAGGAATAGTAGTAGGGCCCACTAATGCTCTCATCATACATACACGTACTATTGAACAGATTAGCACTTATTTCCAAGCGCCTAATAAGCCTACTAAGCCTGTAGCACATCCAAGGAGAGGGCTATCATGGTATACCAAGGACTGTAGACTCAAGAGGAAGGCCTTGGTAACAGCTATTTGAGTTAAGAACGGTCCAGCTATCAAAGCCACAAGGAAAGAATACAGAGAGGCCCAGCACCAAGCAAAGTTAGATTGGGATGAAAACCGTTGACAAGATCTTACAAGTGCCAGTTTTGCAAGGGACACCAACCTCTTCTGGACGCTGGTTAGACGGGCAAACAAGGGGGAAGTAGATCAAATCTCCAACCACATTCCATCCCAGGTTTGGCACGACCACTTTGGAGACTTCTACTCCGGGTCTAACGATGTAAGTGTGGATGGGCAATGCGACCACCCAGACCAATCTTGGAAATGGCAACAGTGACCCCTTCACTCTGAAAGAAGTTGAGTCTGCTATAAGCAGGATAGTGCCTGCTAAGGCCCCTGGACCAGATGGCCTCCCCGGAGACTTGTTCCTTGCAGACCGGAAAAAATGGGCTGAGTATGTCCTCCTTCTTATCAACTCCATTTCTAGAGGATGTCCAGTTCCATAATCTTTGAAAGGTGCGGCGTTAGTCCCAATCTACAAGAAGGGAGTTAGAGAGGACCCTTCCAACTATAGGCCAATCAGCCTGATAGATGCAATGCAGGAGATAGTTGGCAGGGTCATATTGCAGAGAATCCAATCGTGGGCTGAGGAGGAGGATATCCTCTACAAATACCAGGCGGGATTTCGGGCCAACACGGGAACAGTGGACCAGGTCTTCAGGCTCCTCTTGATCTATTGGAAAGTTGTAGCGATTGGCAAGGGTAGTCTTTATCTCGCTTTTATCGATTTAAACTAAGACTGCGTTTGACCTGGTCCCTAGGAATAGGTTATGGAAAACTTTGCGAGACATGGGCGTCCTTTCATTAATCCTCAACCTTTTAGTAAGGCTTCACGAGGATAACCATGCTCAGGTAAGATGGGAGTCCCAAGGACAGCTTACGGAAAAGATCCCAGTAAACAGGGGAGTTCGGCAGGGCTGTGTGATGGCACCCACCCTGTTCTCCTTATACGTGAACGGGTTGGTCAGCTTTTTGCAAGAAACACCAGCTGATGCCCTGGCCCTGGCAGGTAACAAGGTACCAACTCTCCTGTTTGCTGATAACACATTGCTGATCTCCAAGACCACAGCTGGGGAACAGATTTCAACTTTTTAGTAAGACCTGGGGGCTGGTCATAAATACATCTAAGACAAAATTCATGACATTCAATCCCCACAAATCGTTCAGAAATAACATCACTTTAGATGGGACACACCTAGAGTGAGTCACCACCTTTGATTACCTTGGGATACGTCTCACAAAAAGTGCAGTTGAGACCCCATTCCAATAAAATGCTCCTGAACCACAAGCGCACTGCCGGGGCTCTGAGCAAAGAACATCGCTCATCATTTAATAGACCTGTTGCCCCGGCACTCGCTGTGTATGGAGCTAAGGCAGTCAGCTCGGCTCTGTATGGAGCCGAGCTATGGGTCTTTGATAATCTAGAAGAGATCAGGAGGTCAGAATACAAGTTCTTTAGGGATCTGATCATGTTACCTCAGGGCGCCCCTCTAACTCCTCTGATCTATGACATGGCTATGTTGAAAGTTGGACTGAGACCGTCAACATTATTGGCGCCCTCTTGCTCTCCTTAAACCTTTTGTGCGCGTAAAACAGCCGCCATTTTGGGCACCATGGCTTTCCTGCTCTCGCCGAGAGCCAGCGCGCCTCTCTCTCCCTCCTAGCTTCGCTGGCAACCCCCTGCTTGCACCTGCCTTGAGTCATAAACCCCTCTTCGGCGCTGCTCTGCCCCAGGCCCTCATCCTGTTCCCAGCGCGACACCTCCCTGCTTCCCTCTCATGATCTCCGGCCCTTTGATGCAAACCCCTTTTCCCTGTGTGCCCGTTTGTCTTCCCCGTTCCCAGGCCGGCACCCAGCTCTGCCGATACCAATCCCTTGCCCCTCCCCGTACAATAGAAAGCTTCCCTCCTCAAAGGACCCCCGAGATGATCAAAGCCCCCCCCCATCCCACGAGATCCGATCGAACCCCACACACTCCGTGAATCGGCGGAATATCCAGCTGCGCGATGATCATCACCTGTTGTGAACGGGGCGGGGACTTCCACTATAACCTTGCGTGGGAACGGGCTGGGAAGGGGGGAATTCTGAGGATGTCTTTCCGTACATCAAAGTATCGACGAGAATGTGTTACATGCAATAAACAGATAAACGTGTGTATAAGAGGCCAGGCCTCAGGGATGCAGTTAGAGCACCTCAGAACGATACCTTCTGTCCGTTTCGTTGTGTTCTCCTCCGGAGAGAATAAAAACCTTGTTTCCTGCCTTCCAGTCTCCAGCGCCTGCCTCTTCAATAGTCTAACTACTTTGTGGGTTCAAGAGGCGACAGCGCCGGGCAAATACTTGAGGATCTTATATTCTGGTTGGTAGTGCCCCCCAATTATTTTCCACAATTGGCGTCCCAAGCGTGGGGCCCATCAGCGACCCATGGATCCAGTGGGAGAGGTCCTGACGACAAAGTGAACGACTGCAACGATCGGGAACGCGTCTGTCCGATAGACCCTCGTCTGACAGCCGATCATCCGAACTTCACTGGTTCCGAACAGACCTCTCTCGAGTGATCTACGGTCCTGACTGGGAACCATCAGGAGTGCCGCGAGGATAACGAAGAAGAGAGGACGATCGGGCGCTGGATTCGGAAGACAGGAAACTGTCCATGCGGTCCGGGTAAGGTCGTGTAACCACGACAAGTAGCGAAATAATTGCTTGATTGCTTGTTTGTTTATAAATACTAGTATTGCTCTTTTTATTTATTTGGAGATTCACTGTCTGCAAACGGAGAAACAACGGGCTCTCTCTTTGCAAGCAGTGGAGGATAGGTAGGGCAGCAGCCGTGCTTATTTTTTTCTCCCCCACTCAATAATCACTTGAAACTGAACTGTTGTTCGCAAAACTATTGTTTCCTGGAGATTCCCTGTCTGCAGATAGGGAAGAGACCACCCTCTTTGCAGATAGTGAAAAGGGTAGGTAACGCAGATCTTTGCGGACCTGCTCATTCTCCCCATTGTTATTTATTGGTCTTTTGTTATTTTTTGATCCATGAGGTATTCACTGCCTGCAAACAACGTAGAATAGAAATATTCTGTCCAGTCTTTGCACCTAGTGATAAGATAGGCAGTGCTGACTTTTTAGTCCCTCGTTACGAGCCGTCATGTCTGTCTTCTCCCCACTGATTAGTAGCCTGTTTAGCCCGGACCGCCTATTAGAGATGGACCATCCAGCCCCACTGGAAGGCACCCCTAATAAGGACATGTTCATGAAGCACGGATTGACCGCTATAGCCTATAGTAAACTATGGCATAAATATACAAAAAAGGGTCAAGAAAGTCAATGGCCCCTGATAGGATCCTTCGATGATGATAAAATAAAAACGCTAGAAACTGCCCTGGGTAAAAACAAGACAATACCTACTATGCTTGACAGCTTCGGCATGTGGCGAAAAGAAACTGAACAACGTAAAAAGAAAACTGAGAGTAGGTTGGAAAAAGAGCTGCGAAAAGCAGCCCACCTAGCTGCTCAGAAACTAGAAAAAGAGATAAAGGAAAGAGAGAAAGCTAAACAGAAACTAGAAATGGAAACGCCAAGCCAGTGTCCGGTTAGAACCCCCTCCATGCTCTACCCTGATTTACCCTCGAAACGACAAGCCAATGAGGACCTGCTGTTAGGTCCTCCTATCATCTACATGCCCCCTCCATATGCCCCTTCTCAACCCGTGGCGCAGCACGCGCCACCCCCAGGTACAAACGAAGGTACCGCCACAGCGTCGGCCCCAATGGCCTCTGTGCCAGCCGAACCCCTTGTATTAAAACCCGCATCAACAACAACGTTAGACGACCATGAGACTCGAGGGGCTGGCCCTGCAAGAACAAACAGACTAGACAAAGATGAGCGAGCGGGGATCGACAAAATAGCAAGGACACTGGTAGAAAGGAAGGATGATGAAGAGTACATCACAGATATGTTCAGCTCGTATACAGGGAGTCACAGACGACATTTTACCGTACGACTGTGTTATCATGTCTTGAATGCATACGAGGACCGATATCGAGACAAAGGTCCCGAGAGCCTAAGGACTCTGTACCGGAAGGTCGATATCGGGGATGAGGGCGAGTGTGATGTGTCGGACCTCCTTACGCGTACGCTTGAGGTTTTCCGCCACCTCACTGAACGAAAGCCGGGAGCTAAATCCGCAGCCCCCGTAGTGACCGAACCACCAACCGAGCAATCTAACACCATGATGCCGATACGTGAGGCTGCCCCTTACTGGGTTCCTCCTCGGGGTACAGGGACTCACGATGATGCTAACAACCAAGATGCGAAGGGAAGGGTAGTATACAACTGGGTCTACCAGCCATGGGACCGGCAAGAGATACTGACATTCCGGAAATCTCTACCCGACCTACGTAAAAACCCCACTGCCTTCTATACTGAATTGGGTACAGCCCTGGGTTCAACGATCATGACCCTGGCTGACATCGACTTGTTCTTCGGGTTATGTCTACCAGCTGATGTGTGGAAGCAAATCCGGAAAGTCGACCACCTTGAGCTGTTTGGACATACCTGGTCACAACTCGATGACCTGGACAAACAACGGGGACCAGGACAAAAGCCGTTGAAATCCATTCTAGACCTCCCGGATAAAATCGTAGAGAAATTCAAAACCCTAATCCCAGAAAAGAAAGTGGACTGGTCGATAGTAACAGCCTGTCGCCAAAAACCCCAGGAGGATGTATCGGAATACTTCTCCCGGTTTGAAACGGTGTTCTCCGATTACAGCGGCCAGGACATGACCACTGCAACCGGACACCATCTGTTTGTCCAGAATTATGTTAAGGGCCTATCATCGGAAATCTCCCAGAAACTACAGGCCAGCGAGAGTAGTTGGGCAGCCTCCAAACCTACGGCGATTCTCCAAATGGCCCAATATTATGAGCATCAGAAAAATGAAAACGATAGGGCGACAGAGAAAAAGAAGAAGGACTTAAAAGAGAGGGTGATGATTGCCAAACTGCAAGGGGTGACTATAGGACGAGACCAATACCGGGGAAACTACCAGACAAACGTCCCTAAGACTACATTCCCCCAGGACCGCACTCTGACTTCCTACAGTGGACGCACAGACCTTAGAGAAGACCAGTGCGCTTTCTGTAAAGGGACTGGCCATTGGAAATCCCAGTGCCCAGTTCTTCTGGAAATGATCAGAAACAGAGACCCCAGGGATGTAGCAAACGGACCGAGACCTAAGGGACAACAACGAGGGCCCCCAAATGACGCGACTAATGACAGATCAAGCAGACCAAATACGTTCGATCGACCCAGGCAGAACCAATATCAACAATCTGACTATGACGACACTCACACCTTCGCATAGGACAGCCAAGGGCGAGGGAGGGATCCAGTCGAGCTCTATGTTGACCAGCAGGGCCCTTATGTCACTGCTAAGGTCCTGGGTACCAAGTCTCCATTTCTGGTAGACACTGGCGCAACACGTAGTGCGTTATCTAAACGACTGATTCCAAGGGCACCCTTGTCTGGCTCACTCATAACATCGACAGGTTTCGATGGAACGCCCTCCACCAACCCTTTGTCTGCCCCGATTCTCTTTGACGTAGAAAACAACACCACCGACACCACGTTCTTGCTTTCCTCCAATAGCCCTGACGCCATTATGGGACTTGACTTACTGAAACACTTCCGAGCGACGATTAGGTGTTCTCAAGATGGAGTTCGAGTGTTTCTTTACGACAACCCCGTTCTGCTTAGACATTGTTCCCCCCGACACATGTTTTCCATCACCGACGTTGACGCGTCCCTGCTTGACACTCTACCTCCGTATCTGTGGGCCAAAGCGGATTCGGACGTAGGGCGTATGTTAATTGACCCAGTGCACATTACTGTCCGACCAGACGCAACACTCCCAAAACTCCCACAATATCGGATATCGCCAGAGGGCGAGAAGGCATTGGTAATGATTATCCAGTCACTGATAGACGCAGGAGTGGTAGAGGAAGTGGTTAGCAACGTTTGCAACAGCCCTATCTTGCCCATTATCAAGAAGCAGGGAGAGGGAGATGAGAAAGCATACCGTTTCATCATCGACCTCCGAGAGATCAACAAAGTGGTGGTACCCCAGTACCCTGTGGTCTCAGACATCACCACCATCCTGACCTTGATTCCATCCACTGCCACCACCTTTTCCGTCATCGACCTCAAGAACGCATTCTTCTCCATCCCCATCCACCCAGACAGCCGATATCTCTTCGGCTTTACCCTAAAAGCCCGCTCCTATAGGTTTTGCCGAGCGCCTCAAGGCTACACGGAAAGCCCTAGCATCTACAGCCAGGCCCTAAAAAGACAACTAGACCAAGTCCAGTTACCCGACGGGGTGGTGTTGGTACAATATGTCGATGACATCCTTTTGGCAGCCGACACCACCCCTCTAGCGGTTACCGCCACCATTCAACTCTTGCACTTCCTTGCGGAAAATGGCCACAAGGTCTCCAAGAAGAAGTTGCAATTCTGCCTACCCCAGGTCACTTACCTAGGCCACCTTTTGTCCAAAGATGGAAGAAAACTCACCCCTGATCGAATCCAAACCATTCTAGATACCCCTGTCCCTAAAACCCAGAAGCAGGTTCGCTCCCTATTAGGCCTCACCTCCTTCTGCCGACAATGGTTACCAAACTTCAGCCTCGTTGTAAAACCACTGCTTTCTCTGCTAAACAAAGACGTCCCTTTCCCACTCCCTTGGACTCCTGAGTGTCAAACTTCCTTCACAGAACTGCGAGATGCCCTTTGCTCAGCCCCTGTCCTGGGTACCCCTGATTACAGAAAGCCCTTCTCCCTTTACACTCACGAAAGGGAGGGGTGCGCTTTATCTGTCCTGACCCAGGCCATCGGCCCTAAGCAACGACCGTGCGCTTACTTCTCTGCCACCCTTGACCCTGTCGCCAGAGCCTTACCTGCCTGCCTTCGAGCTGTAGCTGCTGCTGCAGTCTCTATCCGACAGAGTGAGGGGATTGTACTCTCGAATTCCCTCACGGTACTGGTACCCCATGCAGTCGACACCCTCCTGAACCAAACCAAGACGCAACATCTGACGAGTGCACGACTGACTGGATACGAACTGACCTTGCTTGCCCCCCATATCACCCTGAAAAGATGCACCACACTGAACCCAGCAACTCTGTTACCCTTGCCAGAGAACGATCCCAATGTGCACCCCGTACATGACTGCGTGACTCTTACGGACGAACAGACCAGGAGTAGGGTCGATCTCAGAGACACAGCTTTCCCTGACCCCGACGGGGAGTTGTGGGTGGACGGTTCTTGCATCAAACTCTCCGATGGTACCACTTCCGCTGCCTATGCAGTCACCACGGCTCGAACTGTAGTAGAAACAGCCCGCATCACCCAGCGATCTGCCCAGGCAGCGGAACTGATTGCTTTGACGCGAGCCTGCATCCTGGCAACAGGAACCACAGCGAACATTTACACCGACAGCCAGTATGCCTTCGGGGTGGTTCACCATTTTGGGCTCCTCTGGAGGGAGAGAGGATACTTGACCTCACACGGCACACCCATTTTGCACGGGGATTTAGTCTCCGCCTTAATCGAAGCTGTCCTCCTCCCCAGCAAACTTGCCGTTATCAAATGCCAGGCACACAAGAAAGTGACAGACATTATCGGACAGGGAAATGCACTAGCCGACATCACCGCCCGAACGACAGCTGAAAATAGAACGACAACACATATGTACGTGACCAGGTCACAAGCAGAAAACTGGACTGACGCCAAGGACACAATTAGAGACATACAAACGACTAGCACACAACACGAATTGACTGAATGGACACGGGTGGGATTGAAAGACGATGAAGGCTGCTGGCGGACAAAGGACACGAACAGATGGTTGCTACCTGATTCGTACTTGATTCCCATATTAACCATGGCACACTCCCCTGCCCACATAGGATCAGCCCCCATGATCGAACTTGTCTCCAGGGTTTGGCACAATGACAAGATCCCAGATTCCGCCAAACGCCTGGTCCAACAATGCTTAATATGCCTGCAACACAACCCCGGGAAAGGAACTGTAGTACCCCGGGGGGGATTTGGGGTCCCAAACCACCCATTTGAAGTCCTGCAGATGGACTACATCCAGTTAGACAGATGCCAAGGCCTGAAATATGTACTCGTCGTGGTGTGCGCATTTAGCAAGTGGGTGGAAGCATATCCAACCCGTGACAACACCGCTATGGCCACTGCAAAGGTTCTGTTAAAGGAGTTTTTCCCCCGTTATGGCCTCTGTCGTGTTTTATGGAGTGATAATGGCCCCCACTTTGTAGCCCAAGTTATCCAGCTCATCTTAAATGGGCTGGGTATCAAACAGAAATTCCACGCAGTCTTCCACCCTCAATCTGCTGGGCTTGTCGAACGACACAATGCCACACTAAAGCTTAAACTGGCCAAAATAGTGGCTACGACGGGCCTGAAATGGCCAGACGCCCTCCCATTGGCATTGCTATCGATGCGCTCTACCCCCACCCGACATCACTTAACCCCTTATGAAGTTGTTTTCGGTCGACCCATGAGCGTCTGGTCTGCCCCGAAACCAACTTCCATTCATGACGTTCCGGATGTCCTAATGTCTGATTATCTGTACAAATTGACTGAAACTTTGTCTGTCCTTCATCAGCAGGTGCAGCAGGCCATCCCCGATGCTTCCAGGGGTCCGGGTCACGCCATCCAGCCGGGGGACTTCGTGCTGATCCGAAATTTTCAGCGATCAAAGAGTTTGGAACCCCGGTGGACGGGCCCCTGGCAAGTGCTGATCACCACTCGGACCGCACTTCGAGTGGAGGGGAAGAAACACTGGCTGCACGCTCACCACTGCAAAAAGGTCTCTCCAACCCTGGCCACGACAGACACCGTCAACACCCAAGAAGAGCTCCTGAACCAGGACCGACCATCGTTGAACTGCTACCCTGATACTGAGACACTTGAACTTTCAAAACATCCTGACCCCACTGTGCCATCTCGAGAAGGGTATTTCCTGCGTCGAAAGGAGGGAGCTTCGGCTAAGTAGGCCACGGACTGGGTTAAGGGATCTCAGAACGGTGACCCAAACTACCAAGGGTTACCTGGAGAGAAGCTAAAACTAAGTCTGTGGTCCTGCCCACTACCGAGCACCTTGAAGACGAAGATGATGGAAGCGCCAGATAAGAAGATGATGGAAGCGCCAAATAAGAAGCCGACGGAGACAGCAGGAAATACCCACTACAGAAATCCGAGAATAGACAGACTCCATAGCTCAAAGACAATTGCACTCTTCATCGTAATCCTCCTCTGTTTTCTCCTCATGACTACGCTCCGGATTATGGAAGAACATGCACCTGCTCACGAAACATTCCTAACCACTGCTCAGCCTACCACCATGAAGGAACATTATCTAATTTCGCTCTCTCCTCAACTAAGAGAGAGGCGAAAGGAGTTTTGGAACAACTCTTTCGTGCAGCTACTTCACCAGCACAATCTTGCCACCAATACCACCAACTGCTGGATCTGTGGGTTGCTACCCCATGCCACTGGACATTCAATACCATTCATCCCTTCACCCTTCTCTGTCCACGGCTCCTGCCTTGCCTGGCTGATCCTCCTGCAAGAGAGCTATACGGGCAATGCCACCTCCAGCAGAACTGCAGCACATTCTTCTCACGGGGCCGGGCGAAACAAGACAAAGACACACTTCTGCCCGCTGACCCCCAGCGACTCGAACCAAATGGACATCCCGGCTAAAGAACGAATCGAAATGCAGGTGTTCAACAATCCAACCAGACCCACCTTCTCCTATCTGCGGAAACGAACGGCTGCCACTCTGACTGTGGCCCTGACGGTCATCAACGTCACAGGCCACATGTGTGTAGAAGGACTTGGGACACAGCTGGTGGGTCGCAGCGCTTGCCGCTTTACCAGAACTTTGGACTCCACGGATCCACCTTCCTTTGTGTCATCCCCAAACATGTACTTCATCTGCGGCACGAAGGCCTACACCTGGCTCCCCAAAGGCTGGGGGGGCACTTGCTACATCTCCTTCGTCCTTCCTCCTACTTATGTAGCCCCAGCGAATCACCACCGGCAAAAACGAGCCAAAGACACTGAACAAGCCGACTCAACAGGGGCACAGTTCCTCGATGCTATGAAAGGACTCGTCCCCCTCTGGGGCCCGATGGCAAACAGCCGTGCCATCCGACATTTGACTCAGGCAGTCGAGACAACCATGAACATCACAGCGGGCATCTTTGCCAACAACACTGCCGAGCTCCAAGCGGTCCGTTTGGTGGCTCTGCAGAACCGCCTCGTTCTAGATGTGGTTCTGGCGGACCGTGGAGGAGCATGCCGCATTATTGGGTCCAGCTGTTGTACATACATACCGGACAACTCACCCTCAGTGTACAAAGCCATCGAACATCTTCACAGACTCTCTTCGGAAGTTCACCAAGAGCAAGAAGAATGGTCGCTTGGTGGTTGGTTCTGGGACACCGTCAAAAGCTGGGGCTGGAGACTGCTCACCATTATCCTGATTCCCGTAGTTGTAATATGTGGCCTATGCTTAGGAATTCAATGTTTGCCACCTATGTGTTCTTTATGTGCGAGTTGTATTTTTTCCAAAACTGTGGACATTGGAAGCGAACATATGAGAGCATTGTATGATACCGAAGTTAGGAATTTGATGAGAATTGACATTGAGTAAAGCAAGGTGGCTAGATATGTTGAAAAGGGGGGACTGTTGAAAGTTGGACTGAGACCGTCAACATTATCGGCGCCCTCTTGCTCTCCTTAAACCTTTTGTGCGCGTAAAACAGCCGCCATTTTGGGCACCATGGCTTTCCTGCTCTCGCCGAGAGCCAGCGCGCCTCTCTCTCCCTCCTAGCTTCGCTGGCAACCCCCTGCTTGCACCTGCCTTGAGTCATAAACCCCTCTTCGGCGCTGCTCTGCCCCAGGCCCTCATCCTGTTCCCAGCGCGACACCTCCCTGCTTCCCTCTCATGATCTCTGGCCCTTTGATGCAAACCCCTTTTCCCTGTGTGCCCGTTTGTCTTCCCCGTTCCCAGGCCGGCACCCAGCTCTGCCGATACCAATCCCTTGCCCCTCCCCGTACAATAGAAAGCTTCCCTCCTCAAAGGACCCCCGAGATGATCAAAGCCCCCCCCCATCCCACGAGATCCGATCGAACCCCACACACTCCGTGAATCGGCGGAATATCCAGCTGCGCGATGATCATCACCTGTTGTGAACGGGGCGGGGACTTCCACTATAACCTTGCGTGGGAACGGGCTGGGAAGGGGGGAATTCTGAGGATGTCTTTCCGTACATCAAAGTATCGACGAGAATGTGTTACATGCAATAAACAGATAAACGTGTGTATAAGAGGCCAGGCCTCAGGGATGCAGTTAGAGCACCTCAGAACGATACCTTCTGTCCGTTTCGTTGTGTTCTCCTCCGGAGAGAATAAAAACCTTGTTTCCTGCCTTCCAGTCTCCAGCGCCTGCCTCTTCAATAGTCTAACTACTTTGTGGGTTCAAGAGGCGACACCGCCGGGCAAATACTTGAGGATCTTATATTCTGGTTGGTAGTGCCCCCCAATTATTTTCCACAGCTAGGCGCCATCTCAAAGATCTGGCAAAACTTCGCTCATTGCTTTTTTGGGCTTGCCTTGCAAGTAACCCGGAACTCGCTAACTATACAGAGGCATTTGCAGAAGTAATGAGTTTGGACACCAACAAGGGGGTCAATTTGATTTCCAATTGTTAAGGCACTAATGATAACTCTTGGTCTTAAGGAATCCTGGGACACTCAAATGCACCAAGTAAGGCAGAACTCAAACGCATCTATTGGGACTCGATAGACGCCAGAGACCTCAATAATCTAAATATGGGAAGGCTCACGGAAGAAATCTTCCAGCACAAACAAACTAGAGGCCATGACCCATACTTGGATATAATTCAGATCCCAAAAGACAGGGCATTATATACCCAATTCAGATTCGGCTCACTTGCAGTTCATGAATTCACCACAAAGTGGCGCCCCCCAAATCAGACTACAGAAGAATGCCCTTCTTGTGGGGCTTCTAAAGAGAGTGTTGCACATCTTATGCTCGCTTGCCCAGAGTATGCAAACACTAGGTCTAGGTGGCTTGATCCAATCTGCAAACAACTAGGTACTCTCGACCATCGAGTTGCTTTATGCATATTAAAATCTGATCCGAGAACCCTCTTTGTTTGCGGAGTCTGGATAAACAGGCACAGAGCTATACGAAGGGCGACCTGATCTTGATCCAAAACCCTTGTGAGCATGTACAGCGGAACTAAAGTGGAGAACAAATGCAATATGAAATGTTATACTCTGTCTCGCATACGGAACATCAAATACCCTATTTTTAACCATGTTTTTATTGGTTTTATCTCACTAATTAGAAAATGAAATGCTCAATTCATGAGGAAATAGCTTTATATCGTGATTGTTTTAAATTTTGTACTGCTCTATTTTATTAATTTTAATAGACTTTATTTTTCTCCTTTTTGTACTGATGGATTGTCTGATGCTTTTATGACACTTGTCATCGAAATAAAGCAATTTGACTGACCAACATAAATGGTCCCTTATTATTGTAAAAGTCTATATTCAATCAACCCCAAGTTTAAAAAAATGTTACAAAGAAAATCAAATGAATCATTTTAAACCAAATGAACTGTGCACCGTAACCTGAATTGCTCATCGCAGGCATGAATCTTATCTGTGCTGGAGTCTAAGACGACTTCCTTAGTCAACCGAACACCTTCTGGAACATAGAGCCTCCAGTAATGTCGTTTAGTTCCTAGGACCCCCCAGGACCTGCGTGTTTTGGATGAACTAAACCGAGAGCCTGGTGTGCAGACAGACTCTGGACACCCCCACAGGATGAGTCAGCTGTTAGTATGTGAAAAACAAGAACCTCCTGGATAGGAAATGGTACAATTCCTAGGACAGGGAAAACAAAGTATGTGTATCAATTCCTAGGCAATCACAGCAACAGCATAGGGTACTAATATGAAGGAAGAACATTAAAGTACACACTCTATTATTAAACCATATTCTTTTTAATAAACAATTATATTAAAATCCGTATAAGGTCATAAATCTTATTAAACACAATACATACATAAATAAATACACAGTGAAAATAGAACCATTGTTCTTAAATAAGAAAAATGTAAAGGAATCAATTAAAACACACAATTAATATCAAAAAGTGGCAATTAATGTAATCAACGCGCGTTTCGGCGTTTAAGGAACGCCTTCTTCAGAAGCCTCACAAAATTTTAAAAGGGGGGAAGGATCCCAGATCTTTTGTGATCAAACTCACAATTCGAGACCACTAGGCCAAATGAACTTCTTGAGGCAAGTGAAATAGATCCTAAAATCCCTCAATCGTTCACCTTACTAGAAGCAACTAAAGTTATTAAAATAACAATTCCTCCACGCACACGATCAGAAGATAACCGTCTGTATGCTTCACAAACAGGCGTTATTCAAGATGCTATGTTCAGATAGAGCAGAGAAGAAAAACAAAGTGAGTTTGACCTTTAATTTGGTACATGTTTAAAAATTGTCCAAACGGTTCCCAGCACAGATTGTTTAAGAGTCCTGTGCTGAAGACTCAACGTCACTGAACATGTCATCCACAGGAGACAGTCCTTCTAGCACCTCCACTATGACGTCAAGTGAGCAGAGGTGGTCATCACCAGTTCATACAGCAGTAGTCGGGGAAGAATTAGATGCCTGTGTGCCTGAGACTGATGCAAGCACATCCGTAGCAGAGCTGAAGCATCCCGGGGAGGCTCTAGGAACAACATCATCAACATGGGAATACGCTGTGGACAACTGTGCACATGGGCCCGTAAAATCTCCAGGAGCATGTCTATGTCCGGCGGTGCAACCAATCAAAATGTCAGACAGAGGTCCAACATGCGTCCAAATACGCAAAAGAAGCAGCGGAATACCGGCAAAATGTAGTCAAGCCAGGCCGGTCTGAAAGACAGGAACCAATGCTCACTCAGCTCTCGAAGCCAAGGTATACCCAGGAAGAACATCAGTTGCTCACGACAACGTCACTCCAGTAGAGTTCTCTCCATGTCTTGAGTGATGTTGACATCCATTGCAAAGCAATAGGATTAAATCAGGATGCCTGCCACTGAAAGCAGGACCAAAGGAAGCCCTCCAAAAACACTTCCAAGTACAGTGTTTGAATGATGGAATCACTCCGAAAATGGTTTGAAAGGTGGTTAACAGACCTGACCCAATGCTCTTAAATAAGTGTACTTTCCCCCACGTATCAGACATGTTAAAGATACGATAAACCATTTCTGCGAAATGGAGCGGGAAGTTCGTACGGACCAGAGCCTGGATCTCTGCCGAGGACCTTGCAACTTGGAGATCAAAGATCTCTTGTGCTGAAGTTTTCGCCACATTTTGATGAAACAGCATGGCTTTCAGTCTGTTCAGAGAATCAAACCCTATGATGGAGACATTCAGTGAAGGCCACAGTGGTGCCTCCCTAACTGTGCGAGCTGGGGGAAACCATACTTGCTTACAATAAATGACCCTGGGGTTGACGGTCACTAGATAAGCAATGCCAGGCGTCATACCACAACAGCCTTGGTCATTCAGCATCCAGTAACTCTCTTTGGAAAGTAATTAAAAAACTGGATGAATTACAGCAGCTGGTTGAACTTTTCAGGTAGCAGGACAAGTTTGCTATTGACACATTACAAGCTCTGTGAAGCTATATTTCTTTACATACTAAAGACCCACTTAAGGCCTTTTTGCAGTTCAAACCCCTCAAGAAAACGTACTTGTCCTTATTCCTGCACCAATATGTGTAAGGCAACTCCCAGGTTGCCCGTATGTACCCTTCGCCCAACGCTTCTTACCCGACCTACTCTGTAATACTTCAGGCAGTACTGGAATTGGAATGTCGTGATTGGCAGTGTGATATATCCATGGATTAACCATTCCGTAGATGGTGATTCTGCTACAGTAAAAGGTAACTTCTCCAGTTTTTCAATGAGCAGCATGGTGTACTTCGCATCTCTGCGTGCCATGGTCAATTGTCTTTCGGTCAGATTGTAAGCCAAAACAGATTTGTGTCTTTAATGTATCGCCATGGAACGTGGCCAGAACGCAATGATTGAAACGTCCAGCTTAGAAGCATAATACCGCATAGCTGAGTTTGCCCATGTTGTGGAAGAGACAAATCTTGTTCCTTTATATCGATAGCCGAGGACATCATGTTGCCCGGTGAATAAATCAGAGTGGAGAGTGTGATCATTCCATTGTCTACCACAGCTAAAGCCTTTTCTAGGTTAATCCTATTGATTTCACGTAGTCTCTCTGCAGCTTCCTATTGGGAGACTTTCCAAACCTCATTATAGATGATGTATAAGAAGCGTTTCCTACGTGGTTTCTTCGGATCTAACAAGAAACCCCTAAGATCCATGTTGTCTGACAGAAGAGTCAAGTGTTGTTTCACCTGTGATAGTGTCGAGGTCTTTAGCCAATCTAGGCACAACTTCCCACCACTATAGGAAGTCACTACCCCTGGGTAGTCTGCGTGTACATAACGTGGGTTGGGACTATGGATACTAAACCCTCCGGTAGTACCCTTGAATCTTGCATTACACATATTTGTGTCTACAGGCCAAACCAACCAACCCTTCCAATCAGGAGATGATGAATTGTATGTACTGTGTGTTCCTTCATGTGTTAGTATGTTATTGGAAATACCCTCAATAGGTGTGGGTGAAGGGATGTTTTCAGGTCTTTGATTTTTGCAAACCCATAACAGGTAGTCTGTTACACTGTTCTGGAAAATCATCTGTAATGGTATGAGGCAAGCTCTAATTAAAGCCTCAGTTCCCTGAACCTGCCACTCTCTTGACCCCCAGATAGATTTTGTGTCTATGGTGTCTCTCCAGTAGTCGAAACCCTATTTAGACAGTTGGGAGATAAAAGGTGCTGAATATATCAGCTTTGTGTTTGCTAGCATAATTTTCTTCGTTGTTGCATTAGTCTGTGCAAGTTTGTGGTAAAATGATTCCGGGTCAGATGTATTGAATCCTGAAAAGTATGCGAATTTCCGTGCGAATGTGGCAGAACTACCTTTTGGTGCTGTTGGCCAATGTTTCCATTGTGTTAGCAGTGCGTGGTACACTTGCTCTATGCAAAAAATGAATGCTGGCAGCAAAACATGGTATCATAGTTAGTTATATCCTTATACAATTCCCTGTAGGAAAATGCAGCGGACTGTTCTAAATCTGTAAGCATAGTATTTACAGTCTCAATGTCCCAATCAACAGACTACTGGGGGTAATGAAAGCATTTTAAAGATATTTTGATTAAATGTGGAATCTTTAAATTTTCAGTAGGACCAAATACATCATATGAAACTTTATCCCAAACCATACCATCAGGTATTGGAATTGCTGTAATGTTCACCAGCGACAAGTCTATTTGTTCACTCTGTGATGACGTATGTGGTTTCAGGACCAAGTTCACAGATTCTACTGCAGAGCATTCTGGGAGATAATGTCCATTCAGAGGCAGAAAAAAGACAATCACTGTGCCAATCCAAATTAACAGGTATACTACCCCTATTGCAAACCAAATATGCAACCAAGGTGACACTAAGTAAGTCTTTTTGAGTAAAAGATAGAATTGTTGGAATTTCTATTTCTTTGAAATCGGTGGCGTTTGATCAGGTTCACTTGTATCTGAAGAGAAATCATCGAAATTGATGAAATACTCAGACGCAGTTTGATCTATCTTTGGTAGCTCCGCAGGTTTTATAGAACTGGCAGCTGTGTCATTTGAAGGCACGTTAATGTAGACATCATTTTTGAGCTGAATAGCAACTTGCATTGTCGTTTCTTCTTGATGTTTTTCAATTTCAACTGATGTGATTTGTACTCCATTATTCGTTCCTCCTTCACATTGTGTAGTGGAGTCTTGAAAGGTTATTAGTATTTCGATCTGAACTTCCTGTAGAGTAGCAAGAGGGGGTCTGCGACTAATCAGGACCTCACGCGGTCTACTGTTGAGAATCGGCCACATGATCTTGTTTGATCAGATCAATGGACACAAATCTTTTTTCTTTTTTTGCTGGCAAGAGGTGGAAGAAGTACTGTTCTTGTTCCCACTACCGCCAGGACAGGTACAGAAGATCTGTAAGATGGCTCAAACTCTCTTCTGTCCATGATATTTTCCCTGACCAGGTCGCCAATCTTTGGGACCCAGGCAGGTCTTGCCGAAACTGGTTTCACTTCCCTAGTGGTGGTGTGTTTGACTTGCACGTTGCTTTGTAACACCCGGAATTCATTAAGTTCCAGTAAAATAGCCAAATGGTCATTCAGTTCAAATGGTTTTGCATCAGCCACGGTGCTGGCACAATCGAGATCAGGTACCCACATTCTTGTCCCAAACAGGATTTTATAGGGAGTACGGCCTCCTAAGGATTTTCTTGGCATATTAAGTGCCCTCTGGACCCTGCATAGCTGATTGACCCAACTACCACCAGCGCCTAATACCCTTGCTTTTAAGGATTGCTTTAGGTCCCGGTTTTTCGTCTCCACCACCGAATTTTCCTTGGGATGGTAGAGGGAGGAGTACCGCAAGGCCACGCCCATACTTTCAATGGCTTCCTTGTAAGCCGGAGAGCTAAACGCAAGGCCACGGTCGGATTGTAACATGCCAATTGCGCATGTCCCAATGAAGATTCGCAAAACCTTTATAAAAGTTTGAGCGTCAGCCGAGCGCTGGGCCAAACCCATAGGAATCTAGAGCATGAATCCACTGCCACCAAGATGTACTTGTACGCCTCGTCTGAATTTAAGGGTCCACAGTGGTCCAAATAGACACATGCGAGAGGTCTGTCTGAAATCAGTAGTGGTGTTTGTGGTGGCCTGTGAACGGTGGAACCCTTCAACTGCTGGCAAATATCGCACTTTCTCTCCCCACTCACCTCCGCCTCACACAGAACCACCTCTCCTTCAGAAAACAGCTAAAAACCTGGCTATTCGATAAATAATGCACCCACCCTCACTCAAGCGCCTTGAAACCCTCTGGGTGAGTAGTGCGCTATACAAATTACTGAACTTGAACTTGAACTTTTGAACTTCAGGACATAGTCATTCATTTATTTTGTCAGCCCCGACCACCGGTAACGCTGCTTCAATAATGAAATTGTTGCAGTGACTCCTGTGTGTGGTGAGCCCAGACTCTCATGTGCAGCTAGTATTAAACCTAATCTACGGTCTTTGTTCGGTATTACTCTAGCCCCACTCCTGGAATTTGAGCATACAGTGTGTTGTGTACATCTAACTTGTAGGAGTATTTGAGTGGAAAGCCTTTTGGTAGGACGGCAGAGCCGTTCTTCGTGGCATTGATAGCTACTAGTATATCTCCGTCTATTCTCGTGTGTGAACGAGTGATTGAGGCAACGGCAGCAGTTCGCTCTGTCGCCATGGCAGTTTTATCAGCCAGTGAGTTCCCTACAATGTGTATGCCAACACGCTGATGACTGAAGGTGTGAATAACTTGAGCCCGTGGCAGGCATGCTTTCAGCTTTGCCACTTGTTCCCATAACAATTTATGTTTTATCGTGCCACCCTTGGTGTCTTTACCCCCCATGCTGGCCCCAGTAGTGAAGATATTCATTGTAAGATTACTCACAGTAAAATGAATTGCAGACAATCAGTGTGGGGAATTCTGGATTTGTATACAGAAGTGCTAGTATCAGGGCCTTCAGTTCTGCCAGCTGTGCTGTACAATCTCCTAAAGATTGTACAGTCGTATTGCTGGGATGGAACTTGCCATCCTGCATATGACCTTTCACTATAGCACATGCGGCGCTATATTGCTGTTTACTTACAATAGCCAGTTAGACAGAACCATCAGTGTAAATTATATATTCATACTGATCAAGAGGAAAGGTTTCATCCGGCAGATTATATTTTTGTTCGTACTGCAGGAATGCTTGAGTTCTCATTGTTCTCATATCTGTATTTTACACCTGTTGCAGTGAGAGAATTAGCCCATTGTATCCAACGTGGATGCAGTGCCTTCGCATTCAGGAAGCTGTCTTTTGTTACTGCTTCTAAAGTGGGTATTGGGATTACAACAATGATGTTTTCCCCTGTGCTAGTGCTCTTTCTCTCCCTACAGCAGTCTGTACTGCCGTCAGTATTTTTCTGTTGCTGCAAATCGATTTTCAGCATTCGTGTACAAATTAGATTTGTAAATGATTGGAACTGTCTCACCTTCATTGAACGTGATGTAAATGTACCCTGATAACCCGGGGACGACCCGTATTGCCATGTTATGGACGTTTACTGGTGTGTGCAAGTGTTTTGAAGCTATCATGTCAGTTTGAACTGAACGTAGAGTGTCTGTATGTTTTTAAGTCCACTTGTTTGATGTGAAATCTGGTCTGATTAGGTCGCAGAAAGGTTTGACTCTTTCTGCATAGTCTTGAATGTATGTTCTGCCGAAATGTAGAAATCCTAAAATGGATTGTAAACCCTCCCAGTAAAGGGACTGCACTAGCTTAGACATCCCCAAGCAGATACTTCTGCTGACGTACTGTTAGTCAGCACGGGCACACAGCTTGCCCAGCTCCATAATGGAGTTCACTGACCACAGGATCAATCCTCTTCAGACACAGTTTTTATACCACCTCTAAACCAGAAGTAAAACTGCCTGAACAAGAAATTGGAAAGGCCATTGCAAAAGGCTTACCTCAGGCTTTTTACAAACTAGACCCACAGTCAGTGCCGAACTGTCCGTAGAGGGTAACGGGTGTTTTCCCGGTGGGCCGGAAGGGTGGGGGCTGGTTTTTGGGTGGTGGGGCCGTTTTGTTTACTGGGGGCCAGTGCAATATAGGCCCTCTATAACAAAAGCAGCAGCAGTGCTTCTCAAAAGCACCCCCCTCTCCAGGCAGGTCCAACTGAATTGCCATGGCTCGTTTGTATTCCCAGTTCGGCCCTGCCCACAGTACTGGGCAGGAAAGTTGGCCCCTCTCAGTTCCAACACAATCTCTACAGGAGACATATCTAACTCACGGCGAGGTTCAATCATTCCCCAATTCACAAAGGGGGAAACAAAACCCTACAAGAGAACAATTGTCTTATCACTCTCCTAAACAATGAAGCAAAATATTTTGCTCCCCTCGTTTTATACGATTTGGTTGCTTGTGCGGAATCAAACCGAATAATCACAATAAACAAAACTGGCTTTAGGAAAGTTTCTGCCAGAATCACAAATATCCTGGCCTTGTCCATTCTACTTGACTAAATGGAAAAGCAGCATTGCACGACCTACCTTTGCTTTGTCGATTATAATTCTGCTTTTGATTGCATAAACCGAGTGAAGCTCTGGAGGTAGCGCAGGGTTTGGAACATTTCTTCACACCACCTCAAAATCATTGAGTCACTCCATAGCCGTACATGGGTACAGGTAAAAATGGCTCACTTTTGTCAATAAAAATCAACACATACCAAGGCTTAAAACAGGGGTGTGTGCTGGCTCCATGTCTCTTTAATCTCTTCATGGCCGTTCTTTTCCCTGCACTTGACAGGTTTACATTGCCATCACAAATGGGGAATCCCATAACAGGAATGGAGATTATTTTGCGAGGATTTTTAACAATTCGATTCGAGGGACTCTCTCTTCACATAAAAGCAATACAATAAATTAAAATTCGATAGCCATAGATTGAGGTACAGGCTGGTGTCTGACACGTTTCCCCCTACTTTTGATAGCTCGCTGCGCGTCTGAGCTTTTTGAAATACATTATTCATTGTCCTTCACTTCTTCCTAGTCTAGATTTTTTTGCTTGACATTTAAGAATTTTCATAGCTGTGGAAAGGAAAAACTTGTTAATTCTAGTTACAACTCAGCCCATGAAAAGTTGTATCCGGTATGGTTTTCAGAAATCTACACCTTGTTAATATATTGAGCTTGTTGTAAATGGCACGTGGTATCAACGTCCTGACCTTGAAAGGCGGATTTGGTCTTGCCAGGATTCAAACTTGCAGACTGCTAGTTGTGACTTATTTCAAGGCGGATGTGTAACTCACTGAGCTATCCAGCCTACTTAATTATCAGCAAGCATTCTAATAAATCTCAACTGAAATTCATTACATAACGTTGGCCACATAAAGTTTAATGCGGAAACCAAAACCTATTTGGATTTTTAGCGTTTAGTGTTGAGCGGAGACCAGTGTCTTCACATCACTCCTCAAGAGATCTGTTGAGAAAATCTCAACATTAGGAAATTTCACAAGGCAGATTCAACGTTGCCATAGGTTTATGGCAAAAATAGTGTTCTCAAAAATGACCAGCTGTGCCACTGACCAGTCATTGAACGCTGTTATGTTATGTTAAAATTATTTGTACAGCACACGTACACCGGTTGGTTTCTTTGCGCTATTTATTAGTAGCCTGATTCCTGATGAGCTATTCATAAGCCTGAGAGAACAGCTATGTCTTAAGGAGTTTTCGAAATATCAAGGGGTCTGAACACGATCTAATATCGTGGGGTAGAGCGTTCCAGAAGCGGGGGGCCTGCACTGCAAATCTGCTGCCACCTAACCACTTTGATTTATAAAGTGGAGTGAACAGAAGTTTCATGTGAGCTGATCGCAAATTACGTATAGGAATGTGTTTCTGTATTAGATTAGAGACAAATTTAGGGTAGGTGCTGTGCAAAGATTGGAAAATGAGGCACCCGATTTTGAAGGCACAGCGGTATGATGTGGGGAGCCAATGTAACTTCCTCATAAGGGGAGAAGCACGGTTGCAATATTTATTTATTGGTCAATGGTCAGTTTAGTGTGAAACATATTAGCTGGGACAATCAACAGACGGGACCAGACAAATGTGATCGCTAGCACCAATATCGTAAAAAGTAGATACATTTCTACCATAGTGCTAATGAGATAACTATAAACAGATTGTATAAAACAATAGCATTGGCTTACACCTACGATGCGTAGCCTACCTAAATGTACCTAGCCCAGATATCTAGGTGAGGAATGTGTATGTAAATGTCAGGATAGATCCTAATGGAGCCAAGAACCCCCGGGGAAGTGCTAACCCCTCACCTGATGGTTCTAAACGAAGAACCTCGTCTCTGCGTCGAGGATGGCACCCCGCAAGGGATGTCAGATCTCTGCCTGTCGAAGGATCAGCCTGCAGAGCTTCAGTCCAGCCTGGAATAAATTCTCCTCTCTATCTGTAAGGGGAGTGAGTGTCTTTTATACTAAAGCGGTCACTCCAGGGTTTCTTCTAGAATCAATATGTTTTGAAAACATTCACTAATCCCTTGCTAATCCTTTTCTACACAAAAACACTCCTGCATAGCTGTCTGTTGGCCATGGATGAAAAAAAGAATGGTGACCCTTTTACAGAATAAATTTGCTGTGCCTGAGGACATGTTTATGTACATCAGGTACAGGGATTAAGAGAGGGTACCAAGAGCCTGTTGTCAAGAAGACAGAAGTAAGCTACTGGGTAAAAGGTCACCTGTGTAGACCCGTTATGTCGTGTGGATGGAACAAAACGTATGTAATTTGGTTTGTACATGATGGGACTATCCTAAAAGACATGACAGTAACAAACTTAAGGAAACAAAAGGACAAACGCTGGGAAAACTTTGTGCTAGACATCGAAAATCCCGGGATGAGAGCACTTAATGGTAGATTATCTGACGAATGCCTGGCAAATCTCAGCTACCTCAGCTCACAGTCCATTATTGGCTATACCTTTGTACCACTCTCTCTTTTCTCTGTCTTCTGCTTCTTTCGAATTGCGGAACCCTACAAGAGTGACCACCTCCCACAAATATTTGTCCTAGACCTGAGAAGGAAGGTTGTTGAGAGCAGGCCCTCCACTTTTGGTATCCATTTTACCATAAATTGCAAGAATCTAAAATGGTCAGAAACATCCATAGCGAAGATTGCCAACAGTGCTAAGGCCATTATAGAATGGTGAAAAAGGCTAAACTTAAATCAGATAGCAACGTGGTACAAATTCACTACTGACCTACTTGCAAGCAGCAACAGCAAAACAGATGGCCCATCTAGGAGAAACTCTATAGCACCCCTAGGAATGTGTAACTCGCTGAGCTATCCAGCCTACTTAATTATCAGCAAGCATGCAAATAAATCTCAACTGAAATTCATTACACAACGTTGGCCACATACAAGTTTAATGCGGAAACCAAAACCTATTTGGATGTTTAGCGTTGAGCGGAGACCAGCATGTTGCCATCTGGGCTGATGAAAAATCAGTCTTGCAGCGTAGTTCTGCACAAGTTGCAGTCTTTTGACTAAATATAGCAGCAGACCGAAATACAGTGAGTTGGCGTAGACTATGTGAGAGATAACTAGGGCAATAACTGCCTGCACCAGTGCTTCCCTAGTAAGAAGTCTACTGATTTTCCTTATCTTACGTAACAAAGAAACATGTAAAGACTACCGTACTGATCTGGGACTTCATGGATAAGTCGCAGTTGATTGTGACTCCGACGCTCTTAGCTGAAGAAGATGGGGTGGGGAGGGGGGGGGAGAGCCCAGCTCAGCAGGCCAAAACACAGAGCTCCCAGTTTTTCGAGCACCTCCTATTAGGACCAGCTTGATTTTGACTGCGTTTAACTTTAAATGATTGCAATTCATCCTGTTGCGGATGTGCAGCATAGTAGCTTGGAATTCAGACCTAGAGTCAGATGTGTTGTTGATGGGAAATATTAGTTGCTGATCGTCTGCCTAGTTGAATGTGCACACATTTCTTTCTCTTAAGGGCAGGATCAAAGGGCGTAGAGATAAGTTGAACAAATGTGGGGACAGTGAAGATCCCTGTGGCACTCTGCACATTGGGTTCATGTGAGGTGCAGTAAACTGGGAGAGATGTACAGCCTGGGAACGATCTTCCAGGAAGGACGTAATCCAGCTCAGAGCTGAGCCCTGAAGCCCTATGTCCCTGACACGGTAAACCAAGATACCATGGTCGACCGTGTCGAATGCCGCTGACAGGTCCAATGGCACCAGAGCCTGATGGATACCCTTGTCGGCAGATTACCGTAATTTGTCCAACACAGTCAATATTACTGCCTCCGTTGAGTGTGAGGGTCGAAACCCTGCTTGGTGAGGGTCAAGGTAATGAGATGGTTAGATAAATGAGCAGAGGCAATTTGTCACATGAGATTCCAATACCTTGGCCAGGAAGGGAAGCAAGGATATAGGACCGTAGATAATTAGGATCATGGGGTCTGCCCCCGTTTTTTTTAGGAGAGGGACTATGATTGCTCTTTTAAAGGCTGTCGGGACACAGCCGGTGTTAATGATTCATTTAGAAGAGTAGAGAAAGGGCAGGCTCAGGGCTAGGTGTGAAAACTTCTTTTAAAATATAGGGTGGACAACTGTCAGTAGGGGATCCAGATGTGACTTTAATCAGAAGTTCCAGGAGCACTTCTCTACTGATTGCCGGAAATTGATAAAGGGAGCAGGGGTTTCTGAGCGCTGGGGGTAGTGCCTCACAAGCACAGCTAGTAGGAATGCTGGTTTTGATTCTATGTCAAGACTTGAGGCTCCGATTATGCTTCTTTTTTCTTTACTTTATTCACAGCAGCCAATAGAGAAAAAGTAACAAATCACTACAATACCCATGAACACCTTAATATCACATGACCAACTATAGAGTATACCCCTATAGAAGCTCTGCCCAAGGTGACAGTGTCCTGTTTCTTTGCTGCTCCGCAGCCAGTTAAGTGCTTGCCATTACTTCTGCTATTTTGTGTGATTATCACTGACTTAGGTTTATGGGTTATTACCTCATTATGTTATGTTATGTTATGTTATGTTATTTCCACTTATACCGCCCTCGGATACGACAAGAGTGTCCCGGCGCGAACCTTGAGAGGAGGTACATATTCAACTTAGTTAAAAAGGAGGGTTTTTAAAAAAGGTTTCTAAAGGGGCGAGGTCCTGGATGCTACGAAGGACAAGCGGAAGCGCATTCCAGGCCAGAGTGGGTTTCAGGCTAAGTGACCTGCCCCATCCTCTGTAGCTGAAACCGGAGAACCGTGGACAAAAGTAGGTACGTAGAACAGAGTAGTCTTGAAAGAACATAAAAGGAAAAGCGGTTTTGGAGATAGCTTGGACCTAAGGCGTGGAGAGCATGGTG
Organism: Lissotriton helveticus; assembly: GCF_964261635.1. Lineage (NCBI taxonomy): Eukaryota > Metazoa > Chordata > Amphibia > Caudata > Salamandridae > Lissotriton > Lissotriton helveticus. The sequence goes on from NC_136070.1 coordinate 696,548,473, forward strand.
GGCTATAACAAGGGATTTGAATTTCACCCACTCAGCAACAGGCAACCAGTGTAGTGCTCTCAAATGTTGTCTCACACTATTTCTGGCAGGAATGTCGAAAACGAGACTGGCAGCCGCATTCTGGACTACCTGCAGCCTGTTTAACAGATAGCCTGGAATGCCAGAATAGAGCGTGTTAGTGTAATATATTCGAGATAGAACAAGGGCCCGGGTGACCGTTTACCTTGCCGCCCTAGGCAGGAGGGGAAGACATTTTCTGAGAGTTTTTAAAAGCCCAAAACATGTACCGTCCAGCTTCTTAATGTGCGTTGAGAAGGTGAGGTTCTCCTCAAACCAAATCCCTAGATTTTTTACGGGGTGGCCAGTCGACACTGGTGAGGCTGAGCCAGGCGGCCAGAGTGTTTCTATAAAATTGGAGGGAAACCTACCGAACACAACCAGAGAAAACAACCAGTGAAAGATTGAAGTCACGCATTTTTGGGCAGCATCAACAGAGTCCTCATTTTTTCTCCAAGTGAACAGAAGCTGTGTGTCATCAGCGCAAGTGATGATTTTTTCACCCAGGTCCTCTGCCAATTGAACTAAGGGAGTGACATAAATATTAAAGAGGAGAGGGCTCAGGGAGGATCCCTGTGGGACCACCGTGGCCACTTTCTGGGGCAAGGACGAGGCTGGAAGAAGCCAGGCCTGATGCATGCGGTCCTCCAGAAAAGATTTAAGTCCGCCCCAAGCTGCGCCAGTGATGCCTGTCTCAGCCAATCGGGTCAACAACAGTTAATGGGGAACTGTATTGAATGCTGCTGAGAGGTCAAGCAAAATCAAGGCTACCCTCCCACCAGCATCCAAGCATTCATGGATAGCCTCGAAACTTCCACCAAGGCGAGTTCTGTACTATGGTTTGCCCTAAATCCTGACTGGGCCGGATGGATCAGGCCTGCACCCTCTATAAGCTCCGTCAACTACTGGTCACTACTTTTTCACACACTTTGGCCATACTAAGCAAGAGGGAAATAGGGCGATAGCTCCCAGGGCACATAGGATCAATAGAGGGATTTTTCAAAAGAGGCAGGATCTTAGCTTGCTTCCAGGTTAGCGGGACACACTCCTCCTGAAGGGGCATGTTAATAAGCCTGCAGACTTCAGGGTTAACCGTTTCCGCGACGGCGGCCAAAAGTCTAGCAGCAGATGGATTTAATGGTGAGCCAGGCTTCAGGCTTTTAACAATTCTATGGGAACTAGATAGATCAATAGGGACAAACATGACTAGGGCTTGAGTGGGAGGAAGACAAACCCTTTCTGCTAGAAACCTGAATCCACACCGCAGGAGGGAAAAGACGCCTGAATAGAGCGAATTTTCACCAGAAAGAAGCTGGACAGTTGTCCACACCAGGAATTGGAAGAGGGAAGAATACTTGCTTGTGCCTCAGGAGTCAGAAAACTCTGAGCTATGGAGAAATTCTCCTTAGAGTTATTCCTGGCGGCATGAATGCGGGTGGCATAGTAGGCCCCTTTGGCATGAGTTGTTGCAGTGTAATACATTTTTTGTTCATATCTCAGCCTAAGTTTAGCCTCTGGGCAGTAGTCCTTCCTCCACACCCGTTCAAATTTTTTGCACTCCTGTTTGAGTTCCCTCAAAGCGTGTGTAAACCATGGTTTAGAGGGGAACTCTCGGGAGTACCTGTTGGAAGAGGCAGGGGAGATATGACCCACGAAACTAGCACTCCAGTTAGTAATTTGAGTTAACCCTCCCTCGAGATTCTCAAAAGGTTTAGGTCTCGATGCATCCAAGGCCTGGCTAAAAGCCAATGGATCAATTCTAGCAAAGATAGGGACATGCTTGGGATGCGGCAAGGAGTTAGCCTCTGATATAGCCCAGGAAAAAAAGGTCAGAAAGTGATCAGACCAAGGCACCTGAGTAGGGTCCTCGATTAAGAGATTGTAGCTACTGATATTGTCACTGTATCCTGCGATCATGTGATTTCTCTCTAGCATTGCGATTGGGAACTGCTTTTCCTTTCAATACTGTAGCCTTGGGCTAACTTTGCTTGATATTTGCTAGCGTGAGTGTATTGTCCAAACGTTGAGCCTTACTGAGCGCGCGTGTTGGGAACGCTCTGCATCCCCGACTGGGCGCCTAGCGCCTGCATTGAATTTCAGTAGAGTGGGAGGAAAGGGAGCGGGACGCATGTCAGACTGATGCGCAGTCCTCTTTCAGTGGAGACAAGTGGCCTGCATCGCACATGCGTGGTGGCCATTTTGCCCGATTTGAACTAATCCTACGGGCTTCGACGAACGCGAGCAGGCTTTACTGCTCTTAATCTCATTTGGCTCGATCCTGGCTCTTGGTGACGCCTCACATTAATGGTGTGTGTGGGGCTGTACAACAACGCATAGGCTGTGCATAGAGAGGGTTCTGGCAAGCCCTCCCTCCACTTTCAAAGTTGATCATTACTAAGTAATACTTTACTTTGCTTGCCTGGGGTTGCTCCACTCCCCCTGAACTTTGATAACCTTACACTGATTTAGGTCTTGTCAGTGTGATTAACCCCTTGTGTGGGAGACAGGCAATCTTCCTGTGGGTACATTACCACAATACTGTGTGCCATTATGTCAGAGAACTATTAAGAGGAGGAATACTTTGAGGAGGAATCCTCTGGGTCCATGGAGCAGCACCTCATTGAAGCACTGGACGCAGGAGTGCAGCTCTCTGTGAATAAGGCCCTAGTGAGGGCCATAGAGCCACTGAAGTGTCATTTATGCAGCTATGTCCAGCAGCAAGGATGGCTCCCCAGCTCAGGCAGTCACGCCAGAGCCAGTGGGAAAGGCACAAGGAACCCTCACACGGCGGACTTCGCGAGGCTGGCCAAGGCAATGGTTAATGGCCATGATTATGGCACCCCCAATAAGGAGGCAACTATCACTGAGATACCTGAGGTGGATGACGATGATACCTCCTCTGAACATGCGTCTGACCAGGAGGAGGCCCCTAGACCCTCCAAGAAATCGAAGAAGGAGCATCACGAAGACACACCTTCCCAACCTAAGTACCTTACTTTTGAGCCGGCTGAGATAGTGCATCCCAATTCCACCGCCTGGCTTCCACCTCAAGAAGTGGCCAACTACGTCCAATCTCAAATACAGCAGGCTTTTGACAAAGACATCAGGGCACAGCTATGATCAGAGTGCCCAAGGACTGACCTGGCAGGTAAAGTGGCAGAGATGCCGGAGGTAGATCCTTCTATGCTCACGTACCTTACGAAGTACTCCAAAGACCCTAAAAAGGGCATAGACCGGGCATGGAAATCATGCCAGGACAAGCTTTTGGACATGACAGGACCCCTGACAAAGATACTAGAGTTAGGCTTTCGAGCCAAAGAGTCTGCAATGGCTATTGATTGGGAGGAATTGATTGGCTGGGCGCAAAGGGCTGTCTGTCAACTAGGTAATGCGAACTGTGCAAGGTCCAGTGAGAAACGTTACTCAATATTACTAAAGCTGGACCCCAAATTAGCAGAACTCCTCCCCTAGCCCAGGGCCTGCTCTTCGGCCAGCCCTTCCTCAAATAACTTACAAAGTTTGTTGCCACCTTTAGTGGGTTTGATAAGGCTCAGGGATATCAAATGAACTTTCTGGTCGGTTTTCGGCAGGGAAGGACGATACAGAGGGAGGTCGTTCGGCCAAGGGTATAATAAAGGCGCTACCAGGACCCCAATTACAATAACTACCCTTTCTACCCAACACGGCATGCCAAAAACAGATTCACGAAGGGCAGATACGGAGGTAATCAGGGGGGACAACAGGAGTCTGGAAATTCAGATGAGACTAATTCCTTGTATGGTGGTAATGTTGGGTGGCAGGATACAGTTTTTTTGCCCACTTGGCGAACAATCTCGCAAGATGCATGGATCCTAGAGACAGTGCAGGGGTTCAAGATAGATCTTTACAGCTCCACAAGTCAGGGTCCCCCTCACCGCAAATGTATTTTTCCCAACAAGATAAGGACTTTGCATCATTGTAGTCATTTGCGATTCCTTAATTGCGATTTTTAAGGAATCGCAATTAAGAATTCGCAAATGCCTATGCATGTAGAAATCTCAGAAAAATGTGCGATTTCTAAACATTCCTTAATTGCGACTCGCAAATTGCGAGTCGCAATTAAGTAATCCCTCCACATTCATTCCTATGGGCCTAAAGGGCCATAGGAATGAATGGGAAGACATTTCCAATCTGCGAATCGCAATTAGCGATTCGCAAACGGAGAATGCGAATTCAAGGGTGCAGGGGTGTCCAAAGGACACCCTGTTGCACCCCTGAAATTGATATGTGCACCCATGTTACGCACACACATGTCCCAGAGGCATGTGAGTGCTTAACATGGGACTTTAAAAAATGGACTTTGATGCTTTTTTTAAAAAAATCGCAATTTACCATCACCTTACATGTGATGGTAAATTGCGATTCTTAATTGCGAAATCGCAAATCTTTTTACTTTCCTGCATTGCATTTAAGGAATCGTAAATTGCGATTCCTTAAATGCAATCACAATTTAAGAAATCGCAAATTTTGCGATTTATTAAATTGCGAGGGGCTACTTGTTTCATGCATTCCAAAAGCAATTTTTGTGATCGCAAATGGCCGATTTTTGCGATTCGCACCGTTTGCGATCGCAAAATGCTTTGATGCATGTGCCTGCTTATCTCCAAGGAGGTAGATTCTCTCCTAAAGAAAGGGGCTATAGTGGTTACAGACCCTCATCCCCGCTGCTTTATCAGCAGCATTTTCCTAGTAGAGGAGAAAAGGGGAGGATCCAGGCTAGTTTTAAATCTAAACGATTTCAGTGGATGGGTAGTATATGGTCACTTCAAGATGGAGGGCATCCATATTCTGCGCAGCCTCCTTCAAGAGGAGGACTGGTTGGTCAGTCTGGACCTGAAAGATGCATATCTGTCCGTTCCCATCTACGCTCCACATCGCCGTTTTCTGCAGTTTGTTACGAATACAGAGTCCTCCCGTTCGGCCTTTCGTCAGCACCATGGTGCTTCACGAAACTCCTTTTGTCAGTGGTGGAATCTTTGAGAGCACAGAATGTTTATCTAATCATATACTTAGATAACATCATCATCATGGCTTGTTGCCCTCAATCAGTGGTGAACCATCTCGAATGGACGATCAACCTACTGCAGAGTCTGGGTTTTCTTGTGAATCCACAAAAATCGACCCTACTTTCAGCCCAATCGATCAAGTTTTGGGGTTTTCAGATCGACTCCCGGAGTTGCCAGATCCTCCTTCCTTCTCAGATAGTCAGGTCAATCAAGAGAGAGTTGATGTTGATTTTGAACAGGCAAATTGTGTAATTGAAATCTCTAGCCCGGATCGTCGGGCTGCTTGCCTCCTCAAATCAGGCGATCTTTCCAGGCCCCCTCCACTACCGAGCACTTCAACGACTAAAGATTCAGCATCTCCGGAAAGGCCTCGGGTATGCGGAACAGATTCCTCTCTCAGAAGAGGTGAGGTTAGAGATGCAATGGTGTTTAGACCACATGGAGGCTTGGAACGGGAGTGCCATCTTTGGATCCAATCCAGAAGAGATGAAAGAATCCGGTGCCAGCCGGTGGGGTTGGGGAGCCCGTTGCGGTCAGATTTGAACTGAAGGCAGCTGGTCGCAGGAGGAACTTTTATTGCATATCAATTGTATGGAGCTTCTTGCAGGCTCTTTTGCGATCCGCTGTCTTTCTCCTCGGAAGACAGACTGTTGCATCCTGCTTTGCATGGACAACATGTCGGCGGTGCAGTATGTGAACAAACTGGGGGGGACGAGGTCCCAGATTCTGGCGGAGATCGCCAAAAATTTCTGGCACTTTTGTCTTCAGGAAACAAAGTTGTACACAGTTCCCCTAAGGGTGGACAAGTAATAAGGTCTCTCTCCCAGGCTGCTAGGAGAAAACAAGAGGGTGATATTTGCTACAAAGTCAGCAAGTTCCTTGACGGAACTTAGGAAGCCTCACACAACTGATGAGCTGGATGACATGTCTCATTCAGCCTACTTGGGATGTTGTTTAAATCATCGGCTTCCTGCTCCTACGTCAGGCCGGCGCTGCAATGCCTGACGGGTAACAACAAGTGTCACTCTTTTACGGAGATCTTTTGTTCCTTGCCGTGATATGCTGAAATGTGTGAGGCTAGAGAAAGTGAGGTAGTGAGCAGAAAGTGAGTTTAAAAAAAGTTGGATAGTCCACGAGGTAACCTTTATTCATGTGGCTAGCCACTTTGTTAAAAAGTGCAGAGAGGGGTATTGAGGACCAAAGTAACCATTAGTATGGCCTCATTTCAACCCTCAAACATGGTCAACATGTTTCATGCCCAAAGGGGCAATTCTTCAGGACCAGAAAGTGCTCATATACTCGTTGGGTGCCCAAAAGTGAGCTACAGGGTATTAGTAATACAACCTGATGGGTCTAGGTCTATAGCGGGCGAGGAGTACTGCATCACCGTCAGACCTAGGGATCAAGTACACATAACAATATCAGCATTATCGTTATTAGTCCAAACGCTTACATATTGTGCGTCGTATTTATCCCAAAAGTCAATAACGCACCCAGTCATACATGATCTGCTAGGTGCCGAGAGCATATTGGTGTGTGACATAGTGAAGGGAGAGAGACCATTATTACATGCATCATGACATGACCCAGAGGGCAATTGGGACATGTGTGAGTACTACTCTTTAAATGGAGGTATGTTGTTTACTAACAATAAAACCACTAGAATAAAAAGTTAATCGTTTAATTCGGACAGCCACTAAGCCCCAAGGTAGACGTAAGGGACTCTGAGGGATGGTTGCTATTAGATTCATGGGACTTACCATTGCGAGCCCACTGTCAGTCTTCGCGGCTAATTCCTGTGGGGACTGCGCTAGGGACCTAACCCTGTGAGGGGAATTAACAAGGGAAGAAAGCACAATAAGACAAGGTCAACACACGGGGTTGGAACCAGGACGTTAGCGATGTAAGTCAGTGGACCACGTGTGGCTCCACCCCGCCAGGCTGTCCCGCAAGTCTGTAAAAAGCACCCGATAGAATAACCGAGCCCGCATGTGAGCACCGGGAGTACACAGGTGATCGAGGGTAGGATCATCGGTGTTAGGGGTCACCGGAGCGGTGGATCAAGTGCCAGCTCCGAGCAAGCGGAGTCCACACAAATGACAGCCCGGCGGTGCAGGGCGCCCCACGTGGGCCCCTGCAAGCAGGCCGTACCTGGGACCGGCGGCGAGCGGTAGCTCGGTAAAGAGGGCTTACCTTAGCGGCGTGGAGACAGCGCCGGTACAACCTACCCCCACACATACGGCGTGTCACTGCACGCGGAACAGCCGGTGGAGTCCTGGAGCACGGCCGCCATTATGAACAGGGCGTGTGGGTGCAGTGGGGGCGTGACTACCATGACGTGATTGCCTGGGTAGCCAATCAGGGGCCACTCGAGTGTGTGGATGGGAATTGTAGTTAACCGTAAGAATCATAGAATGTTAGAACTACAAAACCGGTAATGGCAGTGCCCAGGGATTAGAACGGGGAAACGTGACTCGCAGTCCCCAGCGAGGTAATGTGAGACCAGTACCTATTGGCGTAGTGTCACTCAAGGAAAAAGAGTATAATTCTTAAATGGTGGAAAACAGGGAGGACCTCAATAAGTGAAATAACCCCCGGAGGTGGTGTGAGGTATTGCAGAGGCCACTTCCGGGGGGGGTGGTTCCGAGACGTGAGGGAACTGCAGTCTTATCCAATGATGGCCCAGGCGTTAGTGGGGCATCCAGGGGATGTGACGCTAAGGAAAGGCCCTGTCAGGGGACGTCTGAAGCACTGGAGAAGCAAGGATATGGGTATCAAGTGCTCGTCCAATTCTCATATGGAGCAACTCCACACTGGCAGGGCCCACAGGTGGCTGGGCAACCATTTGCTCTCTTAGAGATTGAGGGCCATGATGGGGTAAGTGACAGGGCCGTATGGGACAGAGTAACCCGGGGGTAGACTGAGGAGTGAAGACGCTACTGTGCGACTGGTGTCGCCTAAGAATTAAAAATGCCGCTGTGCCCTTGGGAAAGGTGTAGCATTGTTATACTCATTATCTAAGAAATGGGTAAACCAGTCTCTTATGCAGTCGGGAGCAGGCAGATTGTGGGTAGTCAATTGGCAGAGTCATCTTGCTAGTTGATTCCAAGGGATCGAATCATTCAACCCACAGGTGTCTAATTGTAGACGGTGCACCCACCTCTGTTCCAATCTATGTAGTGCATGTTGGTGGATGGAAGGGTGACATTCTAAGACTATCCACTTAATGTTGTCTGCTCTGTGGCCCGCTTCTTTGCAATGTTCGTAAAGCCTAGTGTGTGTCTTAATACAGCGAATGTTGCTGTTATGTTCAATTATGCGTGTTTTCACAGTTCGCATAGTCATGCCTATATACTTAAGCTCACACGGACATATGAGCATGTATATACATCTGCTGCTATTGCAATTGGTGTGTTTGTTCATGTGCCAGGTGAACGATGTTGAAAGCTTGATCTCTTTGCTTTGTATAGATTGAGAACAAACGATGCAGTTGCCACATCTAAAATGCCCGACCACAGGTGGCAGGTCCCAAAGTGTGTTCTCGTGGTGGATTCTCGACTTCTTGGGTCGAGTATGGGTCAGGGTGTCCTTCAGGTTAGCGGTTCTTTTGAAGGCGAAACGTGGACGTGGAATATCCAGCCCAGCAGAATTCAGAGTACCCCAGTGGGAGTTGATTATCTTCTTGATGAAGGTGGAATTCTTGGTGTACGTGGTAACGCACGTGATGACATCATCTATTGGCTTGGTATTCGTCTCCAAAAGGGCTTCTCTATTGTTGTTACGTGCCCTTTTAACTGATTGTTTCAGGAGTCTAGTAGGGTAACCCTTATCCTGGAGTTTATGTTGGAGGGTAGAGGCTTCACGTTCAAAATCAGTCACTGAAGTGCAATTTCTGCGGATTCGGAGAAATTGTCCAAAGGGTAGATTATCCCTCAAGGCTCGAGTGTGGTGGCTCTGGTAAGGGAGGAGACTGTTCCTGTCGGTCTCTTTCCTGTAAAGAGTGGTGGTAATCTCTGAGGGATCCAACCTGATGGTAAGGTCGAGAAAGGGGAGAGAAAGGGCGGAAACGGTACCCGTGAATTTAAGGTACGGGTTCTGCAGATTAATCCAAGAGCAAAATGACTCACAGCTTGTCCGATCCCCCTTCCAAAGGATCAAAATGTCGTCGATGTAGCGACGCCAAAGGGATAGATGTTCGAGGAACGGATTGGTTGCGGCAGGGTAGATGAAGTGTTCCTCGAAGGTGGCCATGTATATGCAGGCCAGGCTCGGCGCGAAGGTAGAACCCATGGATGTACCACGGATCTGATGGTATAATTGCGATTCATACCTGAAGAAATTTTCTGTCAGGGCTATACTCGCAAGAGCCATGATGAAAGAGATGGGGGTGGGGGATGTCCATTCCTCAGATCTCAAAGCAGTCTCCACTGCTTCTAGGGTGGCTTGCTGGGGGATGTTCGTGTAGAGGGCTTCTACGTCCAATGTCAATATCAAATCGACATTCTCCCTCCCATCCATATCTTCAATCAGACGTAGGACATCTCTGGTATCCTGGAGGAAGGAAGGGATTTTCTTCACTAGTGGCTTTTGTCTTCAGCACAGAATTTCAGTGGTAGCGGAGTATCTCCCAGGCCGCAACAACGAGGTGGCCGATTGGCACTCCCGGCATTTGCGGGACTTAGATGACTGGAGACTCCATCCCAGGGTGATCCGTCTTTGTGGCCCTTGCAAGGCTGATCTGTTCGCATCACGCCTCAACAGATAACTCCCAGCCTTTTTCAGTTGCCAGCCGGATCCGGGGCGATTGCCATGGTTGCGTTACTGAAGGTCTGGCAAGAGTCCCTTTGTTATGTCTTCCCTCCATTTATGATGATTCCCAGAGTTCTGGATCAAACCCGCCACCATCACTCGGAGTTCATTCTGATCACCTCTGGAGAGCTCAGGTATGGTTCCCTGTGCTTCTGGAGATGCTTTGTGCAGTTCCGATCCTTCTTCCACCACGGTGGAATCTATTGCTGGACTGTCAGAAAGTCCCTCTTCCATTGATAGAATCGGTGCAACTCCCTCTGGTAGCCTGGCAGGTTTCAGGGACAGGTGGAAGATCCCGGGCCTTTCAAGGGAAGCTGACAGGTTCATTAAATAGGCCTGGTCAGCTAACACCCACAAGCGATACTCATCTGCTTGGAAACGTTGGTGTGGCTGGTGCTCTCAACAGGAGGTGGATCCCTCTAAAGCACATGTCTCTTTGATGGTGAACTTTTTGGCTTCCATCGCTGCCTCAGGTTTAGCCTACAGGACTGTCAACAATTTCCGGTCAGCCATCTCAGCAGGTCATGTGTCAGTGGATGGCAAACCAGTTGGCGAGCATCCCCTGGTATGTAAACTGCTCAGGGGCATCCGGATGGTCAAGCCCCCTTGTGCAAAATACTCGGAGTTATGGGACGTGTCTTCCGTCCTGCGATTTTTAGAAGCATGGCCTTCTAATAAATATTTGTCCAGAAAGTAGTTATCTTCCAAATTGACTATGTTACTTTGCCTGGTGTCATGCAAGCGAATATCAGATGTTAGAGCCTTAGATCTTGCGGTACATAGATTTTCCCCAGAAGGGGTGACTTTTGCTATCACAAAGCGGACTAAGTGCAATAAATCCTCGGTATCTTACCCAGCTTTCCCTAATAACCCTAAGCTGTGTGTTGTACAATGTTTGAAAGATTACGAGATGAGTACCGCTGAATTTTGTTCAGACATGAAGGGTCAGTTACTAATCGCACTGCAAAAGCCATTTCGACCAGTCACTCTGGCCACCTTGTCTATATGGGTGTGCTGGCTCCTGGGAGCCCCTCTGTGAGCACAGCGTTCCTAAGGCGATGTTCACTCAGCATTTCCAGTGATCTTGCTGTTGCTCACATCTTTCCCAAGCTAGAAAGTCTGAGTACCCTTTTTCTGGTCTCTCCCACCATGGGCCTTCTTGGACACCCTGGTTCTTCCTCATTTGTCAGCTATCTTCCCCTGCTCCCTGGGAAAAGACAACTTGAAATCACCAAATGCTGCAGCACTTTATCTGTGGTACAATTAGTTAAACTGTCCTCTTTCATAATCAAATTATATAGCCCATCATAAGTGTCCACCTCATTGCCTATCATCTGGTCTTCTTCTAGTGCTTTGCCTGAGGAGTCTACAAAATCTAACCATGGTTGGTTTTGGTCTTTATGGGTGTCCCTAACCTTTACTCTGTACTATTCTGTGGTGAGTACAAATCCTTCTATCAAGGTCTCCTTCATATGCGGATAGGACTCAGCAACCTCTTCATTAAGGGTCAGAAGCTTATCTCTACCCTTGACTGAGTACAGCTCCCATAATAGAGAGCCCCAGTGCTGGTGATCTATCTGTCTCATATTGCAGCCCCTCACAAAGGCTATAAACAATTTATCAATGTCATCGCCATCACTAAACATTGGGACAATCCTTTTGGGGACCTTAGGGTCAAAGGTTTCCTCTATTTAGATTGCTACCACCATTACCTTTGGCCTTTAAGCCTATCTTGGCCCTTTTTGTTCAAGACCCAGGGGCATATGTAGGTAATTTCCGTTTTGCGATTCTCAAATTGCGATTTTTAGGGAATTGCAATTAGAGCATCGCAAAACGAAATGTAGGTAGGATTAGCAATTTATTTTGCAAATCCAACTTATTCCTTATTTGCGAATCGCAAATTGAGATTCGCAAATAAGGAATACCTTCTCATTCATTCCTATGGGTTAGAAGGCCCATAGCAATTATTGGGAAGACATTCTCAATTTGCTATTCTCAATTAGAGAATCGCAAATTGAGAATGCAATTTCACGGTTGTAAGGGTGTCAATAGGACACCCTTTTGCACCCCTGAAATTAACATGTGTGCACATGTGGCCCAAATACATGCCCTAAGGGCATGTATGTGAACCACATGGCACTTTGAAAAATGCCAAAAAGTGCATTTTTCAAAGAAAGCGCAAAATACCACCAACCTGAAGTTGGTGGTATTTTGCGATTCCTTAAGCCAAAATTCGCACAACTTGGGTGCTTCCTACATTGCATTTAAGGAATCGCAATTTGCGATTCCTTAAATGCAATAGCAAAATAAGGAATTGCAAATTTTGTGATTCCTTATTTTGCATGTCGGATTTTGTATGCTACATAGCACACTGCCCTAATTTCGATCGCAAATGCTGAAATTCTGCGAATTTCAGCATTTGCGAGCGCAGTTAGGCTTCCTACATATGGCCCCCAGTCACCATTCCTTGAGTTCGACATTTTTCTCCTCTAGTGAGAGGAGATCAAGCTCTTCCTCAAGGCTTACTACCACTTTACCAGTAGGGATATGCTAGAGTGACTTCTGTCACTTCCTGCTGGTGAAGGGGGTCTGGGGAAGGTTGGCGAGCTGAGGTCTTCACCCTCTTCCCCATCCTCTTCCATTTGGGCTAGAACATCATCCCCACCCTCTTCAGGCTTTTCTTCTCAGGAATGACCCTCCCTCTCTAGCTTTGCTTGCTTTCCCATAGGAGGTGAGGGCACTTTGAAGGTCCTCCTTTTTGGCTGTAGCTATACATCTGTTCTGCATTCTGTCCATCAACTGTTTTTGCATTTGTCACCCCGAGTGGAATGGGTATGCTCAGACATGAGTCCCGTGCTCTCCATGTCACTAGAATAAAGCTATCCTGGCTGATGAGGCCTGAAAGCCCGAAACCGGTCCTAGGATGCTTGTTTCCAGTCCAGGGAAGACCTGGCTTGGCAGTTCGGGTTGGACTGTTCCCATGGGGCACAGAGTCAAGACTGATTTGCATATGGCTGGGTTCAAACTGGAACGGCATGGTGAGCAAAAAAACTATGGATTTAGGCCCAGATCTCTGTACTGGGGTGAATTTATGCTATTGTTCTGCATTCTGTCCATCAACTGTTGTTTTTGCAGGGGACTGTCTAAGCAAAAGGTTCACATCACTAATGTCAATTTAACACTAATTGGAGCAACAAGCAAATGAAAGGTATTCTGTTATACTTTGCAGGAGTTTGCAACAGTGCAACATTACATGAGGTCCTTTTTTAACAGCTTTTAATCCATTTGATTTAGACATTTTTTTGTTGAAATATGAACATTATGTACAAATTGGTGGAGTATGTGGCAAGGGTGCCTAATCCACAATTAAACTCAAAACGCTTAAGCTACAGAATTGCATCATTCCGGTGGCCAAGTGCTGACGTGAGCTAAGTAGCTGAATGTTAGATCCAGCACATACCCCCTTGTGGGGTATGTGCTGGAATGGTTGAATCAAATTGAGTCTGCTCTTAATGTAAAGTTGGTGCTTGGTCCTCATTGCGGACCCGGACCTTCTGCCTCGTGGCGTAGTCTCTGCCATGGTGAACCAGCTAATTTTTAGGTCTGGCTTGAAGACCTAACTTTTTCCTGACCCTATGTGATCAACAAAAAAGAGGTTTCAGAGTATTACTGAGAGACTGGCTTAGGCTCCACCCACATGTTGGTTCTCCTGAGTAAAAGATTTGATTGGGACACATTTGTGTGCATTCACTAAAAAGAGTCACAGCATATCTGAGTTATGGTTATGGTGGCATGTCAATGATCATGGCTATAGGCCTGATATACGTATTATGAAATAATTTTACTGTGAAAAGCACATGTTAAAGTCAATGGGCCATTTAGGGACAGATTGTTATTACTCTATGGAAAAGTCTGCAGATAGATATTTTGTTACATGGAATATCACAGATTATCATAGCAGGCAGGGTTTGGCGTTTGGTTACCACCATTGTGGCAAACTGTGGATATAGAAAATTTGCTCTGTAAACACCAGATAATTTTGCAGAAGAATAACCCCTACGAAAAATATATTACGCTGTGGAAAAGTATATTGATGACATTTTGATGATCCCTTTCCTTTGCGAATAGTTACTAAGAGGAGATTTACCCACCGGCGCTATTCACATCTTTGAAGAACTCTATCAGGAGATTCACTCTCTGTCTTCCCCATATTTATACGTGTTGCTAGTTCATCTATTCACTTTGTTCTCATCCAGATGCCTGCAGTGTAGATGCTTTGAACCTTTATTCCGGGCATCCTCTGGGGCCACTTATAATTGTTAAGGAAGTAGGTGATCTGGCTTTGGCTATTGACATTATTTCTACTTATGCCTCCCATCCCACACACTATTTAGTCAAATCTGCTCTTTTTTCAGCTTTCCCAATCTTTACAGATTGACTCTGTCTAGTGCAGCTCCAAGCTTTTTTTGGCTTCTGCAGATGTAAGTTTAAATTCTACCCTACTTATTCGCCATCGGTGATTTTTAAACATGCTTTGTTCCAAATAGCTTTCATTTTTTTAACCCTGTTTACTATAATTTCTTGCACACTATAGATTCTGCTGTACCCCCTTCAGTAAGTTGCATATGGTGCCCGCTGGTGCACAGACATAATATCGACTCCAAAATATCGTTTGGACAGAATATCGAGTTTTAAATATCGTTTGGACAAAATATCGACAGGACAGAATATCGACAGCCAAAATATTGTTTTTAAGGTAAGTGAAGTAATATCGACTGTAAATAATATAGAAAGTGAAAATATCCAAGTATATAATCTAGATAGTAAAAAAAATCGTTTTTTAAATAATATTTAATTATTTATAGTGTTTTTATGTTATAATATGTGTGAAAAGTGTCTTTTATGTTATAATTATTTTTAATTAATGATTTTTTTTTTAATTATTGTGTAATTTTATTCTGTAGCGGGTTGTGGGTTTATAGGGGAATAGGGTGGGAAGTAATTTAATTATAATTAATTAAATATGTAAATGTATTAATTGGTAGTAATAATTAATTAATTGGTAATTAAATAATATATGTTAATTATTTAAAATTTTATTGGCAATTAATTTAATTTAATTGATTCATTGCTAATTATGTAAATTAAAATAATGTATTTCCTGTAGCGGGTTGTGGGTTTATAGGGGAATAGGGTGGGAAGTAATTTAATTATAATTAATTAAATATGTAAATTTAATAATTGGTAGTAATATTTAATTAATTGTTAATTTAAAATTTTTTGTTAATTAATTAAAATGTAATTGGTAATTACTTTTATTTAATTAATTAATTGCTAATTATGTAAATTAAAATAATTTATTTCCTGTAGCGGGTTGTGGGTTTATAGGGGAATAGGGTGGGAAGTAATTTAATTATAATTAATTAAATATGTAAATGTATTAATTGGTAGTAATATTTAATGAATTGTTAATTAAAAAATATTTGTTAATTAATTAAAATGTAATTGGTAATTAATTTAATTTGATTGATTAATTGCTAATTATGTTAAATTAAAGGGGTATTTTTAGGGTTCAGGGTCAGTTTTTAGTTTTTGGGTAAAGGGGTATTTTTAGGGTTCAGGGTCAGTTTTTAGTTTTTAGGTAAAGGGGTATTTTTAGGGTTCAGGGTCAGTTTTTAGTTTTTGGGTAAAGGGGTATTTTTAGGGTTCATGGTCAGTTTTTAGTTTTTGGGTAAAGGGGTATTTTTAGGGTTCAGGGTCAGTTTTGGGTTTTTGGGTAAAGGGGTATTTTTAGGGTTCAGGGTCAGTTTTTAGTTTTTGGGTAAAGGGGTATTTTTAGGGTTCAGGGTCAGTTTTTAGTTTTTGGGTAAAGGGGTATTTTTAGGGTTCAGGGTCAGTTTTGGGTTTTTGGGTAAAGGGGTATTTTTAGGGTTCAGGGTCAGTTTTTAGTTTTTGGGTAAAGGGGTATTTTTAGGGTTCAGGGTCAGTTTTTAGTTTTTGGGTAAAGGGGTATTTTTAGGGTTCAGGGTCAGTTTTTAGTTTTTGGGTAAAGGGGTATTTTTAGGGTTCAGGGTCAGTTTTTAGTTTTTGGGTAAAGGGGTATTTTTAGGGTTCAGGGTCAGTTTGGGGTTTTTGGGTAAAGGGTTTTTTTAGGGTTCAGGGTCAGTTTTGGGTTTTTGGGGTACAGGGGTACAGTGTAAAAATAAAGTAAAATTAAATTTACATTAATTTAATTTCATGAAATGAAATTAAATTAAATTATATTAAAATATTTTTAAATTATTTCAATTAAAATTTTTTATTATATACTTACCAATACTTACGTTGTAATGGTAGTGCGTTGTAAAAGTTGCGTTGTAACGTCATATATCCACTGTTGCACTCTTTGCAGTGGGAATAGTAATTTTAACCCCTACCCTATCCAACGCTTTCCCTACTGTTGCACCCACTGGAGTGGGAATAGTAATTTTTACTCTTTTTTTTGTACGTTAATAATATTGGCTATTATTTAATTAAATTGTGTTACTATATATATATATGTTTTAAGAAATATGATAAAAAAAATATTATTTTTTTACTTTCATTAATTATTTAATTATTAAAAGTTATTTTAAGTATTGTTAATTATATTTTAGTAATTAATGTTTTTATATTAATGTAATTAAACATTGTTTTTATTAAAGTCGATATTTTTTACAACTATATTTTTGTAAACAATATTTTGTACTCGATATTTTTGTACTTACCTGTTTGTACATACAAACTCGATATTTTGGCTGTAGATATTTTTTCCTCGATATTTTGGGTAGTCGATATTTTGGCAGTCGATATTATTTCAGTGATCCGTGCCCGCTGCATGGTCACTTTTCAGTCATTATTATTATTATTATTATTATTATTATTATTATTATTATTAAGCAACTTGTATTGCGCAGACTAAACCCGAAGGTATCAAGGCGCCTATCAAAATCAATAAACAGAAAATACAGAATGCCACTAGGGGTATGCAAGTGTGAAAAGATGAGTTTTAAGCGCAGATCTGAAGGTTTGCAGAGAGGGGCTAGATTTTACTCCAAGAGGGAGGGCATTCCACCACTTGGGTGCCAGAAAGGAAAAGGCCTTACCTCCCCATCTTGCTTTTCTGACACGGGGTACAGAGAGGAGGAGTTTGTGACCGGAACGAAGATTCCTACTAGGGTTGTGCCAAGAAAGAATGGATCCCATACTTGTAAGGCTGGGTTTAGCAAGAGCTTTATACACCAGGCACATGGATTTGAAAAGGATCCGGTATTCAACGGGGAGCCAGTGCAGTTGTTTTCGGGCTTCGGTGGCACTTCGGTTCACTTTCTTAATTTAATTAATTCCTTACTATTATCTGTTGCAGGGGCCCATCCTTTCGTAGCCAAACTGTAGGTAACTATTACACTCTGATTTGGTCTCGGTCTGTCCTTTTTACTCTTTTATTTAGGTCTCGCCTAGGCAGCGATTGCGCTGTCTCTTCGAGACCTGCTGTATTCAGGTATGGAGTTGACGCTCCACCCATTTTCTGCTCATCTTTTCAATTGGCTCCTATTACTGTCCTTTCTAAATGGTTGCTTTTGATTCATCAATAGGCTTAGGACTCCCTCTTTCGTACCGCCTTTTCTACTTTTGTTACCTCCCATGAGGGCTAACCCTTGTACTTGTGTTGTTACTCTGTAGGCTTTATTATGTCTGTGGGCTCTTTTTTTTTTCTAAATTACTTTCTCCTACCTGCTGTTGCAGGCATCCCTTTCATTTCTCAGCTTACACACACAGCATTTGTTTCCTGCTCATCATTGGAGGCATTTGGAGGGTGCCTGTTCTGTTCTGTGCACTTCCCTTCCACCCTCACCCTGCTTGTTTTTTTTAATAAGTGTGAAGAAACTTTATCAGCGCGGTGCCTGTTTCACGAGCTCTGCACTGGTTTTACTTTCATTCTCGTATCTTTTCCCAGTTGCTGCATCTCACTTTCTCTGCTCTCCCTCCCCCTCCTCCTCCCGAGCTGTGCTTTCTTTTCTCTGGCGCGGCTCACCAAAGTCTATTGTTTCAATATTATATACTTTTAGTAAGTAGCGTGGTACAAGCGGTGTGCTGCGCTGATTACCAAAAACTTACAATATTGAAAAAATAGAGGTTGGTGAACCGCACCTTTCTTTTCATCTGCTTTGATCGCCAAACTCTATTTTTTCAATATCGTACATTGAGCATACGCCAAGACACAATCCTCCGTCCTTCATTTAAAAATCATCACAGCTGACAATAAATCCATATGATCATTTCCCTTTAATCTATAAATGTAGCCCCAGTGCTCTGGATTCCATAAAAGACACACCCTCAACACGCAAGGCATGCTTGAACAAGTGACTTTGTCTTAGTCCTCCCCACTCCAATGACGAAATATCCTGATCCTGGCATGGTTACCAGCCAGGACTCGGCCCCACCTTTACACATGCCCACTCATGCAGCAAAAGCAGTACCTGATCTGAACAGTGAGCTGACCAGGGTCATTTAGTATTCAACTAGCATCCTTGGCGAGCGGCATTCATATTTCTAATTGTGAGCCTCCGTGGGTTTTTCTCTGCTTTTCTCCATTTTCTCTGTTTTGGCTTGGTTGGCAGAGACTGTTGTGTCAGGTGCCTCTTTGCTTCTTAATGTGGTTGCCTCAAACGTACACAATTGCAGTCACAGCGAATGCGTGTTTCATGCATTTGCATGGGAAAGCAACTTACAAGAGAACACATAGGATCTAATTTTCCAGCTCTCACTACATTTGTAAATATGTGAATGAACACAGCCCTTGGAGGTATCCTTGCAGAGTGAGCAAGGCAATTAGGCGCAGCGTGGCTCCAGAAATTCTTCATAAACCATCACCTTAACCCAAGGAGCTATTCACGAATTTCTCACCAGTGGGCCCATAACACTGCAATTCATTCATTCACACATCTACTCTGCTCCGAGGATTCAGTGAAGACCAAAGGAGAGCCGCGGGGCTATAGCGGAGTGTCTAAACGTAATATTTTATACATTATTTACATCTACAGTTTTAATTCTAATACCATGGATTTTCTCTAAAGGAAGGACTTAAAACACCCCACCATTTATTTTCGATGGATCAGCTAGTAAAAGTTAACTAAAGGACAACAAGACCTGCTTAATTCTCCATTTATTTAATTTTTATTACGAGATTAAATCTCCTAGCATGATCTCTACGTTTTACTTGAAAGAAAAATTCAGTTATGCATTAATAATCCTGAAAGAAAAATTAAATTTAAAACATTCATTTATTAGCATGACAGTTTAGGAAAATAATCCAAAGCATATTACCAAGATGTAGAGACGCAGACATCAGCCTAGAACAGAATATTTCCCAAAGAAACACCTCTCTTTCTCTCTCGATGTTCCCCTCCCATAGGACTTCACACCCTTTTAAAGTTAAAGTTCAGAAAAATGTTCAAGTCCCTGCGCCATAGGAAACATTGCGCAGACCGACAGTATCTCAGGGTGCACAGATTAAGTTGAAAAGCAAGCTTTTTTCATTGTCCCAAATGTCCTCTTGTATACCCTTTTTCACTAACTTATCTATCTAAATTCGTAACTCTTATGTCCTAGAATGTCTGTGATTGGTCAATTTAGGGGTGGATGAGCATCACCTCATCGCCTTACTGTTCAATTTATGTTGAGTCATCATTATAATTGAAACAAATAGTGCTGCCATTGTTCATGTTATACTGATGGAGCGGTAATTTCTTCTGGTAGTTTCTAAATGCAAAACCCTCATCCTACCTCTAATTTACCGCTCAAAAGGTGTTGGGCCCTTCACACCATGTATTACCTTCAGGAGATTTAAATAAACCTGAACAGTCAAAAATGCAATTTTATTATTCAAGCCAATAAAGAGAGTTGTTGAGTATTTTAAAGGGTTTTATTTTTTAGTCAAAAGTTAATTTTTCTCTGACCCTTTATTCATTAGTAAAATATCAATCAGGTTACAGAATTTTGAAAACAGGAAAAATATCAAAAATACAGAACACATTCCAGTCTGCATATAAGCATTACATGTAGTTATGAAAAATGTGGCGCAAAAGTCTTAAAGAGTTTCTAAGAAAAATAGTCTTGCAAAGCTAATCAATAATTAAATAGTTTGCAAAAAATCTCCCATTAAGAGAAATGAATGCATAAAACAAATAAATCTTTTAGACCTAATTAATTAGTCAAAACATAAACTTAAAGTTTTAGCATCTAATCTAAAGAGCCTTTCTATCTGTTGCTGCTCATGTGCATCTCTGTGTCTAAAGAGCAAAAAGGAAGGAGACAGCCCGCCCTTCACAAGACCTCAAAGGAATGCGGCCTGATGTGCCAAGATATGACGTGGAAGCAAGAAACCTCCCCCTGAATCTCCTCGGACGCAAACCTGCCCTTCAGCAATCTCCCGAGACGTTTCTCGTACCTAACCCATAGAAGCCAGCTGAGCTGAGAAAAAAAAAGCCAGCCCCCATCCAGAGAGGACAGTATTTATACCCTAATTATTGGCAGATTACACAAAGATGTAGCATCTTTCAGTAAAACCTGTACGTGATTGGTCAGTCATGGTGGCATGAGTTCTCACTCCCCTGACTCATTCTAAAAACCTGACTTCACCAGTTTTAACAAAAGAAGCATACATGACTAACTACATTTATAAACATTTGCAACATTTACTAGGAAAAATGTTTCATTCTGATTCTCTTTCTTCCTTCCACAGCGTAGTCAGAACGGATACTTTTAACTAACTGGTACATTGGCACAGTTACAAAAATGTACAGTTAAGGTTGTCCTTGACTTTTTGTCATGAGGAAAGCTGCCACAGTCTGCGCATGCTCCATTCTCATTAAATTGCAAGTCAAAGCCTTGATGGATTCACAGGCAGCCATGTTTTGTGTAGGCCCCAAAAATAAAACAAACACAAAGATAATATTAATTTCATGTAAATCATTCCATTATGTTTCCCACATGCATTATTAATTCACACACATTATAAAAAGAGGTGTTATTAACTGAAAATGTTTATCAAAATATGCAACAAGTCAAAGTCTATTAAGACAGGAATAATAAATCTAGATTACATGGATGAGCTGGGAAGAGAGAAACACATTCTATTACTCTTCAAAGGTAAAAAGGCCACTTTTTCTCTACATTGCAAAAAAACATGTTAATTCAGCAAAAGCATTTTCAGGCCTCACTTTCATGTTTTTCATGTGCCATGTTTTTAACCTGCACCAAAATGTGCGTGGCAATTTAAATGCAGCCTGTCTGTAGCACAAAAATAAAACAATGCATGACTGCAGATGAAATCTGCTCCATCAATCCACCCTTCTGATAATGCAAATCATAATAAAATGATTTATAATTCATCACACATATTTAATTTCACTAGTGACAGTATTTTTTTTTTTTTTTTTTATTGCAAAAGCTGAGCATATAAGAATGCTACTTCTATTTCTAAGGCAAACACAAGTCTGGTCTGTAATCAGATCATATATAGCCAAGCTCAAATGTTTTAGTGCAGAGATCTGTAAGTAGCTTCTTGGAACAGTTAGTCTTCTTTAAAATAAGTAACTAAAATAATAAAAAAGGATTTCAACATGACAGTTTCAGCATTTCTTTGCTCTGTGTCATCAGCTTGCCATCAGAATGGCTCATACTTTCCATGCAAATTGGACTACTTAGGTGCTGAGAAACTCTGACAGAGCACCATCAATCCTTTGCACTTTTTTTCAACCAAGGCCTTTCACTCTTATTTTCACTTTGATCAGATTCAGATGTTTCACCACAGCATCTCTCAGATCAAAGCCGTTGCACCATCCATTATGCAGATCTTGTGTAGCAGCTGCAATCTGGTGAGAAACTGCACACTGTACATCAACCAGACCTACACAGCAATGGCTAGTGTTCTCCTCAGTGTTTTCCACAAGTGCATTTGCATATGCATTTTCAAGCCACTTTGGTGATGCTGAAAAACAGTCTTTTACAAAAGGTAACTCAGTGCTGCCATTGTGTTGCTTTATTATGCTTGACACTTCAGGCAGATAGCTACAATCCATTCCTTGTCCAATCTGTTGTTCTGCACTTATTATCTTTAAGCCCACATTATGATCTGATTTCAGAGAAACTGGCAATCTATACCTGGGCATCAGTCTTTGCAATAACACATTTGCCACTATGCAGTTGTCATTTCTCTCAAAAACAGTTCTGATACAACCCTGTTGTGCTGCTTCAAAAACATTTTCTTGAGCCTCTTTTAATTCATCTGTGAAGATTCCATAGAATGTACATGCTAACAGAACACAATTTTGTGCACAACTGAATTACCATTTCTCTCTTCCATGACAACAGTGACTCTCATTTGAGCAGATAAACTGCATGTGATGGTAAGGGCAATCAACTTCGAATTTTGGGCTGGGGTAATTACTAAAAGCCATGAAGCTTTGACAACATCATGTATAAGGAGCACAGCATGTGCTGCTTTTAATGTGTCACCTTTTAAACATGGGCCATCTACAAAGTGGACATTGTTGGGCTGACTCAGACGTTCATCTTTAAAGTCTGAATTTGGCTTTATGCATATTTTCATGATATTTAGACACTCATATTCAGTTTCATCATAATCCAATTCATTTGCTGACATTTCTGTGAAGCTAGGGTCAAAGGTCATTGGGCAATACATCACAGACCCTTGAAAACATTCATCTTTTTTAATAAGCAATGAGAGAGCGCAGCCCTCCCTCTCACTGCAAATTAGTGTATTTTCTTTCAAATAAACTTTCATTCCTAGTGCTGGGGCGCGACATTTTTTCTCTTTCAACTCTAGGAATGCTTTTGTGCAGTTGTTGTCCAATGGAAGCGGATCAGACACACCTGAGTGTGTCAGCCTCAGTAAAGGCTTAGCCACTAGGGAAAGGTTCAGTAACCACTCTCTACAGCATCTAACCATTCCCAAAAATGTCCTGACTTCTTTCTGAATTTGAGGTGGATTTTTCTTTGAAATTATTTCCACCTTCTCTGGTGACACCTTTCTACCTCCCTTTCCAATTTTGTGTCCCAGATATACATCTTCTTTTTGACAGTAGTCCTGCCTATTTTCATGCAATGGCACTGTGACATGAACCTGGCAAAAACCAAAAAAAATAAGCCATTCTTCACCACATGGAATGTGAAAAAATATATTGGCTGGATTCGGTACCACAGGACAACATGAAAAAAATATTCTTTTAATCTCCTGCACTATTCTGTTCTTTTCATTTATTTTCTGTGAACCTATGATCAGAAAGTTACACAAACTTCTAATCAATTCCATCAAAAATCCTTTTATTGGTAAAATTCCTGCAACTGATTGTGTTCCTGAATACATGTCATTTTGTTCAAATATTAATAAGACATGTTCTGCACATTTTATTAATCTGGCATCCTTCTCTGTGAACTCTCTTATTTCTGTGTTTATTATTTTTTCCAAAGCAGAAGGTAATTTTTCAACTGTCGTTTCTGAAAATAATGCTACAGCTGTCTCTTGTTGGGCCATTTTAAAATGTACATCCTCATCAGGAATCTGAAAAATAGCATTATCTGGTGTACAGTAATCTGTGCTGCTTAATTTGCAAAATAATTGCTTTCCTGCTAGGCCTGAGTCACAGACAACAGTTTTGCAATGTTCCTCAAATGGGCCTAATTTTGGTGCACATTCTTCTAAAACTGGCTTTGTAATTTCTTTGTTTAAAACTCCTGCAACTACATCTGGACTTTCCACTGCCTTCACAATGGAATTGGTAAATTCAGAATTGTGAGTGTTAAAACTCTCATTTGCATACAGAGCAACCTGTTGGACTGGGTTCTGTTTTTGTCTCTGGAAATAATTCACATTTGCTCTGGACAACCTATATAAATTAATTTTAGCATTTTCCATATTTTGTGGGACCATTTGTGCTTGAAAAATTCCTGCCATAGGTACCGGTTTCTGAAATGACATTTGCATTTGCTTAACTGGCACATTTTGCATCTGCATTTCTCCATGTTTTTGTGCATCATGTTTAAATTTAGCTTTCTTCTTCCAATGCTCAAATCTGTTATAAAGATGGCAAAAGGACACATTTTCCAGCAGTACAACTTCCATACCTGAATTTGCACTAACCAAAACACCTTTACTTCCATCCTGTGTTCTTTTAATCTGTACCCAATCAACATCCTTTGCTAGCACTCTGCCCTTTAGGAAATATATCACTGCTATATTTTCCTCCATAACAACAGAAAATGATGGTGCATTCCTGCAAACCCTTTTCACTGTCTCCTCACCTGACCCTTGAACAACAACTTTAGATTCAAACCACAATTTAGTCAGCATGGCATGGCAATATAAAAGAACATTTCCAAATTAATGCACAACTCTTTCAATATTTCATCAAATCCATCAACTTGTGGGTACCACAGCACAATCTTGTCTCTCAATTGTGGGACTGTGTTCAGAAATGCTGCAAGTTCACTTTTATTCTGTAGCATAGGAACATACATTTCTCCCACCTTTTCTCTCAATGAGTAAGCAAAAGCTTCTCCCTCATTCTGCTTATTATTATTTTTCTCAATTATATCTGGTGGCTTCCTTTCCTTAGCCAGTTTCCTTGCTAGGTCTGGTGGTTTCTTTTTCTTCTCATGTTTTCTTGCCCAATTGTCTCCTAATTGCTCAAGCCCATTGCATTAAAAAAATATTTTATTTCTGCAATGTGCAATTGCATTCCTGAAGAACACATTTTCTCATTTGCTTCATCATCCATGTGTACCCTGAAACCTTTCTGAAATGGAAAACTTCCTGAAACATCATTTTCATATTTTTGAGCCAAATCTGTCAGTCCTTTATGTGTAGTTAATGCACATACAGCTGTTTCCTTACTCAGGGAAATTAATTCTTTTTCCTGACACTGGTTCACATTTTCATTATTTAAACAGCAAGGACTGTTAATTTCTTCATGTTCACATGTTCCATTTAAAACACTAGGCTGTCTCTCTTTTCCAGGGCCTGTGTTAATATGTTCTCCCATGTCTTCTATCTTTTTAATCACTGCTGCTTCCTCAAAGCAGGTTTGAAAAATCCCATTTTCAATTACATTCATTTTATCCTGGGCTGCAGATGTTGTAAATGCCATTTTTTCCTCACCTTTCAGTGCTTGGGGTAATTTCTGTTCAATAATCTGTGTATTCTGAGTTTCTGAAATAAACTCTGGCAAAATCACTGATTCTGCAGCTCTTTGAACTTTTTCAGTAGGGACCATATTAATTGGGACAGTCATAATATTTCTAGGCATTATCTGTGCATCTGCAGTTTGCAATTCTTGAACTAAATCAAGCACATTTGAAGCAGTAACACCTGGAGGTATCACTGTCAGTGCTGAATCAACAGGTAATGGGTCAATATAAAATGTCTGCACAGTTCTCTCAGTCTGTATTTCTCTCTGTTCAACAGAAGCAGTAGCCCCTGTAGTATTTACTGGTTCATTATTTTCAGTCTTTTTCATGGGAACCACATAAAGTGGTGGACACTCAGTTAACAATTCATCCATTATTTCATCCCCTGAATTATTATTTATTTGAAGCTCTTTATCAGCATTAATTCCCTTCTCCTGTATCTGGTGCTTTACCTTTTTATCCTCACATGCTTTCTCTCTTGCTGTCTTTTCCCACATGCTTAAGGCCTCAAATTGTGCAGCTTTAGATTGTGTCTTTATTTCACATAACACTTCCCTTAATTTGTCAATAATTTGCAATTCAAAAGTACCATCTTTTGGAAACCTCAAAGCACCCTCCTTTTCAGTAATCTTGCACCATTGGTGAACCCACATACATGTATTTTGTCCCAAATTGGTAGACATAAAATGCACAGGTGTTCCTTCAGGAGCATCACCAATAAAAAACAAATTTTTCACTTTACCTCCTAACAGCTTCTTTAAACCTTCAAACATTTTCATTTTTGCAATAGTTCAATGCAATTTCTTTTCTCCAAAGCTGTCAGTCTCAATTTTAGTCAGTTTTACTCCTACCACTGACCCTCCACAAAATCTTACTGCAATATTTCTCTTAATCAATAACTCTGTTAGTAACAACATAAATACATTCGCTACTCTGTCTGTTGTGCTAAATAAAGGATAGATTTATATTCACTGCGAGTAACACATTCCGCTTACCCTTCAGAAAGTAAGACTTTCTGTTTACTCTTCATACACTACAGGTAAATCCCTTCCGCTTACCTTTCACTCAAGCTCAGAAGAACCTGCTACTCCTTTGGACTTATCCTTCAGGATATATCTTAGGCCAAAGTTTCACCAGCGAACCCTTTTGCTATCAATCAAGCTCAGAAGAACCTGCTACTCCTTTAGTGTGACCCTTTCTAGGTGATATCAGACCAAAGTTTCACCAGCGAACTCTTTGCTATCAATCATTCACACAGAAAATAGTCCCTAGTTTAACACTGCCAGCCCTACCTAGCTTCTCAGTGTTATTCCAACAGACGAGTAACCTCAGTGCAGTGTGGCTTCCATTTACCACCCGCTATTCCTTCCCGGGATTCCACAGGTGTGCATACCTGCGTGTTCCAGACAACATAGAACAAGACACTAACTTAACATGAAGAGTTAAAACATGTCATCAATAACCAAAAAAATATGTCCTATGAAATTACCAATATAATCAATAACACCATCAATTCAAAATGAGCAAAATGTGACCTTACTATTTTCAACACTTCAAAAATACATGCTAGCATATTAACAACATTTCACAACCCTATTGATACTCACACCACTTCTTGCATCACCTGCCAGTACTGCTTTGCCAGTCTTCAGGTTCTGAGCATTGGAGTCAGGAATCAGGACTTGGACATTTATCTAACTTGGGCAATTATTTTACTTCCCTCTTAAGGTTAATGATCCATTAGTTGAATAGTTGATGGTGAAATCAATAATCATTAATCACCAAACTAATCAATAATGACCATCCTCTGCTTACCAAAAACTGATGGAGCGGTAATTTCTTCTGGTAGTTTCTAAATGCAAAACCCTCATCCTACCTCTAATTTACCGCTCAAAAGGTGTTGGGCCCTTCACACCATGTATTACCTTCAGGAGATTTAAATAAACCTGAACAGTCAAAAATGCTATTTTATTATTCAAGCCAATAAAGAGAGTTGTTGAGTATTTTAAAGGGTTTTATTTTCTAGTCAAAAGTTAATTTTTCTCTGACCCTTTATTCATTAGTAAAATATCAATCAGGTTACAGAATTTGGAAAACAGGAAAAATATCAATAATACAGAACACATTACAGTCTGCATATAAGCATTACATGTAGTTATGAAAAATGTGGCGCAAAAGTCTTAAAGAGTTTCTAAGAAAAATAGTCTTGCAAAGCTAATCAATAATTAAATAGTTTGCAAAAAATCGCCCATTAAGAGAAATAAATGCATAAAACAAATAAATCTTTTAGACCTAATTAATTAGTCAAAACATAAACTTAAAGTTTTAGCATCTAATCTAAAGAGCCTTTCTATCTGTTGCTGCTCATGTGCATCTCTGTGTCTAAAGAGCAAAAAGGAAGGAGACAGCCCGCCCTTCACAAGACCTCAAAGGAATGCGGCCTGATGTGCCAAGATATGACGTGGAAGCAAGAAACCTCCCCCTGAATCTCCTCGGACGCAAACCTGCCCTTCAGCAATCTCCCGAGACGTTTCTCGTACCTAACCCATAGAAGCCAGCTGAGCTGAGAAAAAAAAAGCCAGCCCCCATCCAGAGAGGACAGTATTTATACCCTAATTATTGGCAGATTACACAAAGATGTAGCATCTTTCAGTAAAACCTGTACGAGATTGGTCAGTCATGGTGGCATGAGTTCTCACTCCCCTGACTCATTCTAAAAACCTGACTTCACCAGTTTTAACAAAAGAAGCATACATGACTAACTACATTTATAAACATTTGCAACATTTACTAGGAAAAATGTTTCATTCTGATTCTCTTTCTTCCTTCCACAGCGTAGTCAGAACGGATACTTTTAACTAACTGGTACATTGGCACAGTTACAAAAATGTACAGTTAAGGTTGTCCTTGACTTTTTGTCATGAGGAAAGCTGCCACAGTCTGCGCATGCTCCATTCTCATTAAATTGCAAGTCAAAGCCTTGATGGATTCACAGGCAGCCATGTTTTGTGTAGGCCCCAAAAATAAAACAAACACAAAGATAATATTAATTTCATGTAAATCATTCCATTATGTTTCCCACGTGCATTATTAATTCACACACATTATAAAAAGAGGTGTTATTAACTGAAAATGTTTATCAAAATATGCAACAAGTCAAAGTCTATTAAGACAGGAATAATAAATCTAGATTACATGGATGAGCTGGGAAGAGAGAAACACATTCTATTACTCTTCAAAGGTAAAAAGGCCACTTTTTCTCTACATTGCAAAAAAAACATGTTAATTCAGCAAAAGCATTTTCAGGCCTCACTTTCATGTTTTTCATGTGCCATGTTTTTAACCTGCACCAAAATGTGCGTGGCAATTTAAATGCAGCCTGTCTGTAGCACAAAAATAAAACAATGCATGACTGCAGATGAAATCTGCTCCATCAATACTTCCTTCGAAGTGTCCTTTAAATTGTTATTCAATACCCCATTTCCAAGGATCATCTGCTGACTTTCATAAAATTTGGCATCTGATCCATGCAGCAGGCCACACTGTCCTTGACCCATACTGCACAGACACAGGCAGCTCGCACTTCCAGTCGGTGCATGCGTTCTTAGACCGCCGCCTCAGAGTCACAGTCAGCTTCCATTTTATTTTGGTCACATAGGCCTTAATTTAGGAACTATTTTAGAAACAAAGACAATTAAACTTACATTTTTGAAATAAAGCCCTTCTGTTTACCTTCCCCTTCTAATAATATCCCAGTTAGTATTTTCCTAGCTTTAAGCAACACATATGCGTGAATTTACTTACCAATCTTCATGATTTATGCCACAAATAAACAGACAAAAAGCACATTCATGCAATTTCCGATTAGATTACGACAAATGCGTACCTTTTATGGCGTGATACATGACAAATTAGTAAAATATGCTTGGTAATTACATGCAAATTAACATACTACGTGTATTTGTGTGTGTGTATTCTATTCTATGTTGGTGAATTTCAAAACCACACATTTAGTACTTATTACTGTTATGTAAAGTTATCTTCACAAGGGGTATACAAACATTTTTGTTTCCACCTTGCTCCAGCACATGTCTACTGTGCCATGCCAAACCTCACAAGGCCAACAACCAATGTGAGTCGAAGCATTGACCACGTAACAACCCCATGCTTTCATTTCAAAAGAACAGAGTTGACTGTACCATTATTTGCAGTCCAAGTGCCTTGAATCTGTGACCAGGTTGAGAAGAGCCACATCACTTGTTATTTCAGACAGAACACGCGCTAGAAAAGCAAATAAGTCTTCTTTTTTAAATAATGATTTTGTATGAGCGGTTGGCAGTAGCGGCCGGTGGTGGGAGTGCTGGCGGGTGCTGACGTGGGGAGGGGGAGGGGCAGGGTGGAGAGTAGTAAACTACGGATTACGGCCGATTCGAGGTAAGTAAACATATAAATAAATAAAATTAATTTCATTGTGCGCGCTGCATCGCATTTGTTTACTTACCTCGAATCGGCTGTAATCCGTAGTTTACTACCCTCCCACCCTGCCCCTCCCCACGTCAGCGCCCGGCAGCACTACCACCACAGGCCGCTACTGGTGGTTGGGTCGATTAGTGCCTGGGTGAAGGCGGGAGCGTGTCAAGGAGCGATCGAATGCAAGTATAAGAGCGTGCATGGGTTAATGAGTTATTGACCGAGTGCAAGGCAGAATGGATGGGTGAGTTATAGGATGAATAAATGCTTGAAAAGGTGAGTATATTGATGAATGATGCATGGATAGATGAGAGTGCATGAATGGGGGAAAAACAAGTGACTGTGTGGTTGGATGAACGCTTAAGACTGAACGCAAGAATGAGTGATGCCAGGATGTTGTAGGTTGCTGTGGCCCGGCTGCTGAGCTCTCTGCCATTACTCATTAACTAATACGTTTAGCTTTGTGCTCAGTCATTCATTCATTCATTCACACATCAATGGACCTGCTCATGCAGCTATACTTTAGCCAATTGACTCATTCTCATATTCTCTTATTCTGTGTGTGTTACTCTCAGATAGGTTGTCTTGTGTTCTCGCATGGGCCAGTGTTTCAGAAATCGACATGTTTTTCATTTAATTCCCACCTTTCTTGCAGTTGAATAATAGAGACAGAAGTTTTCATCCTTCAGGCCAGGTTAGCGTTTGAAATTTCGGGAAATAAAACACAAAATAAAAAAACAAAACTAACCTGTTCAAATGGCCATTTGCTCTTCGTAGATTTGACATAGCTAGATTAGGCTGTTTGCCATTTTCTTGTAATTGTGAAAAATAATGGTACACAAAAATGCATATACAGACTTTGGGTCAACCCCTACCACAAAGTTGCTCAGTTGTTAAGCTAATCATATTTGGATGCAGTTTGCAGCAGGGAACAAAAGCTCGAACAGGAGAAGTTGCACAAGATGTCCCAAGTAACGTTCAAACTAAACAACAACAGCAACATTCGTATTTTAAAGTGTCCAGCTGCCAAACCAAGCAGAAGCTGGCAGAGTCCCTATCCCAAAATTGCTTAGTGACTGAAAAGTCATGCCTTGGGCTGTTTCCTGAAGAAGCTACTGCATCCTTTTGTGGATGCATTATAAATTAATAACAACTGTCTAAACACTCATGCACTCTTTCACTCAAAACCCATTTAGCATAGCCCCACCTTTAGCATTCTTGGCTTGCTTATTTGTGCCTTTGACAAACATTGCCCCATACGTCCTGCCTCGTATTTGCAGTGGCTTGGTGTAGTAAACAGGCTTTGACTACTTATGAGGCCTCAGCTTGTTTTCTTCGTCCTATTTAGTCGCTGCTGCACAGTAATCTGATTGGGAGTGAATGGTCACAAGACAGCTCTCTAAACAAAGGGGCAGATTTACAAGCCCCTTGCGCCTCTTTTGCGCTGCCGTTGCGTCACTTTTGTGACGCAGCGGCAGCGCAAAAGTTGCACCATGGTGCGGGGTATTAACAACGTGACGCATCTGGGAGATGCGTCACGTTGTCAAGCCCTGCGCCATAAGGAGGCGTCCCTGCGCAGGGGGGGTGTTTCCAGGCAGGAACGCCTCCTAAAAGTGGCTGAGTGAAATCTACAAGATTTCACTCAGTTACTTTTAGGCCAATGCTGCGTCAAAACCCTGTGCCTGCTTGAAGCAGGCGAAAGGATTGACGCAGCATTTGAAGGATAGGGCACCCTAGAGCCTTGCTGGAGCTGAGTCGCACTTGCGACGCAACTCCAGCAATGCGCCACTTTTACGGCACAGATGCGTAACGCATCTGTGCCGTTTTTGCCTGGCGGCGCATCCATTGTGGCGGAGGCATGGCGCACAATAAGTGGCGCATCCCTGCTGATATGCAGGGATGCGCCACTTATTGTAAATATGCCCATTTAGGGAACTCTATGGAAGGATGAACCTGCTGGTGTCTTATCTCTCCCTATCCTGTATTTAGAGTTCCTACAAAGTAGGATGACCGGCTTCTTCGATGCCCTATGCTCAAATTAGGCTCTGAAGCATATCAGTGAAAGCAATGCTACCAAAATCTGGATAGGATCACATACACATGCCACGTGCACATCAGTAGGCTCCTCTGCCTGCTGGCTCCACTACCATGGTTCTCTCCTACAAGGTTAGACAGAGTTCTGGGAGTTAGCAAAAAGATTTGGGGGTGGGGAAGGTGAAGGTGAGTGGTGCTTACTCATCTTGTCCTATTAATAAATAGTGTTGTTATTCATAACCTTGTTCCCATGGCTATTACTATACAAGTGCAGTCGTTTCATTTACTTAGTCCTATTTAGTCAAACACAGTGTACACAAACTTTGTTTACATAGTGGGTTTATTCCGTCTCTGATGTGTTCCAAATGTTGGCAGACGTGTTTTTTAGGTACACAGTTTGTTTCTTTCTATTGAGTTTAATGGATAGGCAAGTTAGAAGGAAGGTTTCTGAAGCAATGTAAAACCAAGGGCCGAAGTGCAAGCAATGAACAGTGTTGCACTGTTGCATTTTGCCCAGATGACTCGGCCTCCAACTATCTGGGTCCCCCAGCAATTGCGGGCCTTTCTCGCCTCCATGTGAATATGAACTTTCCACTTCGATCCCATTCCCGCCCCTACCTACTCTTGTCACATATCCAGTAGGTTGGTCCATCTTTGGACGCTTGTTCCTCCACCTTCCTGTGATTGACTTCACTTAACCTATTCTGTGGGGCATCAAAGTAAAGGTTAAGAGATCTTCCATAGATGTCTTCCTTGTTTGGGCTTCTTATGTCACTAAGGATATCTGACAGAGAGAGCTAAACGTTTGGAAATGGGAGGATAGCCCAGCTGTTCGCACAATTTGGTGCTATAAAGGTCAGGCCTACAGCAGCGCGCATGCGTTGCTCTGCGAGGCATTCTGTATCTGGTCGGTGTGCTTGGACCACATCCACCGCTTACCATTTGTTCCTTCTTATGCCTTTCTGCATTCCTTTCTTCTTATTGGTCAAAAGCTGCTCTTTGGCCCCATTTTGTATGTGTTTTTGTTTTTGTGGCAATTGCCCCTCTTACATGTCCCCTTACTCCGAGATTGTATTTTTTGTTTGTTTGGCGCACTCTTTGTTTCGCTGAATTGGTCCCATGTTGTGAACAAAGCTTCAACATGGTTTTGCCTGCACAGTGCTTGTTAATTCTAGAGATGCACCCCCGTACTTGTCTTACTTTATGAAAGGATTACACCGCAAATTTGCAGTGTTTATATGCTTTAAAAAAAATATGTAAATCAAAAAGAATAATCATTTTACTTTTGCTCTTTCTTCAGCATCGACTAAGATAAATTGAACCATTTGTTGCAGCAATCAGCTTGTCTTTACTTACTATGTTCCAGCACCTTACATATTATATATCCTTACATGCCGATATCGATTAATCCTTAGGGTAGCATTGGCTTTCCGTGTGCGTTCGTTTGTAGTTTTAATTTTATGGCTTTGTGGCTTTTTTGTTAGTTTTTGTTTCAACCACCTCCTTCCTTGACTCCTGAGAACAGAGGCAGTGATGGCAGTGCATGTGGTAAACATCTTTTACAACAACTGCGTTACAACACAAGTAATTACCCCCCGTTTTTCACTCTGCAAAATGTTTTACAACATAGGCCTTTACACCGCAAACCATTGCCCCAGTGGGGTTAGAAAAGTGCATTGCGTTGTAGTAGACTATGCGTTGTAATGGATTGCGTTGTAAAGCCCTGCGTTGTAAAAGATTTTGCGGAGTAAAAAATGCGGGGTAATGGCACGCGCTGTAAATGCCTGCAGGGTAAAGTGTCATATTCGTGCCTGGAGCACAAAAGGGTGGTAGCAGCTGCTAACCCCTAGCTTTCCTAAGTGCTGCCCATGTGCACCACTAGTGCACACGTGAGAATGGCCGTGAGTAATCACTCAGTAAGATCTCACATTCCTCCTTCCTCATTTGCATTCATCCCCTGCTGTACAGGAAGAAACTGCTCCGCCCTAGGAATCACCCTGCCTTTTCCGAACAGGATAAATGCAGACATAATTACAGCTCCTGCGGCACAGCGTCTCGGTAATAAGAGTTCATCGTGGGCCACCAAAGTTTGGATCTGAAGTTATAAAACCCACACGGTGAACACTGGCACTGCCAGGCTCTCTCTTTTGTATGCACTAGGCACAGAGAGATAAGCGTAATTTGCCAAGGATCACACAACA
This sequence comes from Lissotriton helveticus, assembly GCF_964261635.1. Lineage (NCBI taxonomy): Eukaryota > Metazoa > Chordata > Amphibia > Caudata > Salamandridae > Lissotriton > Lissotriton helveticus. The sequence continues at coordinate 696,582,317 of NC_136070.1, forward strand.
AAAGTAAGCAACCTTGGCAAACATTTCCACAATGTGGTCCTTTATGAGCTATGCAGAGATGGGGGCATTAGAGTATGGGTGGCAAGTGTGATCAAGACCCCAGAAGAGGAATAATTAAAGGACGCTCTAAATATTTGTTAATAACTGCAGGCCAAATCTGCTTTTTACAGCACTGAAAGCCAAATAGATTGGCTAAAAAGTTTTAGATGTTTCAGGCTTTTCTGATAAATAGCGCTTGACATGTTTCAATACTCCAGGCTTTGATCTATTACAAAGGAGCATTACTTCTCCATAGCAGCAAAACATAACTTACACTTTTTGTCACTTTTGCTCGATGAGGCTTTTAAAACAGTAAGTCCTCCTGTCAAACGTCACTCTTATGTATCCAACTAGAAACAAGCACTATCAAAGCCAATAGGTCTCGCCTATGCAAGATCTATTGGCATTGTCAATGTTTTGTAGGTCTTGCAAAGGCTTGTTCTTACAAGTATTTCATTTATTTTCATAGGATCTACTTTCCCCTACAAATTGCTTTCTGTCCTGATATGACCATGTAAATATCTCTCAGATCTGAAAGCCGTCAACACTAAAGGGCATAAAGACGTCCCATTACAAAGCTGGTCCACTAGGAGCAAATATGATCAAATTAAGGCAATGAATTGACTCTTGCAGTGTCTAGTGCCTATTTTATGATCACTTTTTGTACTGTACTTTCTCACCACTGCACTCACTTGCACTGTGTGATCACTATATTTCACAGAGCAGCATTGTTTTTTTGTAGATCCGTTGAGTACATAATATGTCATTTTGAATTTTCAACAGTTTTGTGTATATAAAGGACCTTTGTACTGGATACAGATCACTGTTGGCATTTTCTTTTTGTTTTGATACTTATTGACAGTCAAACGCTTACAACTTTTTGGTTAAATGAATCCTAGAGTGATACGTGTTGCTTCTTAATTAATCTACTTTTTATGAAAGCACGTGTTAAAGACAAAAGGCTTTTAAGGATGGATTATTACTGCACTGTGCTAAAGTATGTAGCCAAGTATTTTGTTTCATGGGATCTCACAGATTATTGTAATAGGCAAGTGTTTGGGTGACCACCCAAACAAACCCCTGAGATAGAAGATATTCACTATGCTAATCCTTATTAGGCTGTTTAGGGGAGATAGCATTCTGATTTTCCAGCTGTAATTTTGTATACATTTGTAATTTTATGACTGTATTCCTGATAGTTGCCTTGCAGGAAAGCTTCCACTTAATGCAGCAGGTCTGATATTGTTATTCTGATAAGCTAATAGGATTTATTTTTATGCAGGGAAAAGTTATGGTAGAAGCAATAGGTTTAGTCTGTTTATAATGAGAAGTTGTGATAAAGGCACCTTGGCTGTTTTTTAGGATCGAGCCTGTGACAGCACGCGCTAGTGCATGTGCTCACTAGCGAAACACTATTGTTTTCAGAAGAGGACTTGAAGCCCTCCCATTGCTTACCATTTGTTGGATTCAATTTCACTCTTCTTTGATGTCTCTAATTGGTCAGCGCTAGCCAAACGTCATTTCCGTTTGTGTGCTCAGCGTGATTAGGATACTAGTTCTTCCTTCCTCCTAACCGCCGTGCCCTCTCTGGTACTCCCTTCATCTTCCTCCACACCTTCCTCGTGTTATTTTCTCTATATCTGTTGTATTCTGGTCTTCTCCTTCCCTGCTGCTTAGCCTGTGTGTGTGATGTAATCAGAATGTTTGTGAATGCACGGTTTGAATGAGTGGTCAGTTTGAGTGAGTGGGGCTGAGCAGCAGGACACTGCTCCCGGTGGGGCCTTCTTTACCATCTTACTTATAACTAACAAACCTACTTAACTACACTTTTGGATACTCGATTACTTACCTGTGAGAGGATATTCTTCGATGTAAAAATATCTCCTTCCTCTTGCTGTCTACATTTGTTATTTTTGTTGCCTCTGTCGGCGCTCAAGTACGAAGGTAAAGTTTGTTGGCAGGCTGTGGCAGTGCATGTTCTTCCAACTTCGAGTGTGCAGTGGTGGTTTTTCCATCTGGCTGCCCAGTCTCAGCTTCACAGTTCAATAACCCTTGCTGTGCGCGCTGTGTAAATAAATCCACTCATCAAACATTGAGGACTGCTTACTATCGTCTTATCTCTTCAGAAAGAGGGGTTAGCGCAGGAAGGTGCGATGCATCAGAATATGGGCCATATGTATCAAGCTAATTTAGCAATCGCAAAGGCCGAAATTTGCTAATTTGCTAAATGGTATGTATGTAACATTTTTGCTGCAAAATAAGGAATCGCAAAATTTGCTATTCCTTATTTTACGATTGCACTTAAGGAATCGCAAAATTTGCGATTCCTTAAATGCAATGTATCAAAGAAAAATAATGCAAAAATGCCCATAAGGATTCGCAAATTACCACCAACTTCTAGTTGGTGGTAAGTTGCGAATTCTTTTAAAAAAGCATTTTTCAAAAAAACCAAGGGTGCCATATGACGCTCATACATGCCCTTAGGGCATGTATGTGCGCCATATGCCCCCACATGTCATTTTCAGGGGTGCAGCAGGGTGTTCTTGAGACACCTCTGCACCCTTGAAAATATTCCTAATTTGCGATTAGCAAATTGCTAATCGCAAATTTCCCCTTCATTTCTATGGGCCTCCAGGCCCATAGAAATGAATGGGTAATTTGCGATTAGCAATTTGCTAATCGCAAATTAGGAATGTTAAGGAATCGCTAAACAGAAGCAATTTTTTACATACATACCGTTTTGCGAATTCTAAATAGCGATTCCATAAAAATCGCTATTTAGAATTCGCAAAACGGAACTATGATACATATGGCCCTAAGTCTATTATCCCCGCTGTTGTCTCACAGAAAGACAATCCTTTTATGAACTAAGTGGCAGGCCAGAAGTTTTACTTGTCTCCTGTTTTCTGTATTCAGATTAATTTACTTGCTTCTTTTTTACCCCTGTTGTGGATGTTAAAAGATAGATGCTTCACAGAAATGTAAACTGTTGCAGCGTATTATACATGTGGGCAACATATTAGTGTTGAGTCTTGTAGGCTTAAATGCTTGTTTTACACAACTTGACAAGTACGGTGTGGCTTCTCCCCAATCCCAAAGCACTTGAATTACAGTGCACAGGCCATTATCAGACCTCGACTCTCAGTATGATCCCACAGAGTGTGACTAAAGTGTCCGCTCCCATAGGAATGAATGGTACAGCATTCCTTAATTGCGACTAGCAATTTGCGAGTAGCAATTAAGGAATGTTTAGGAATCGCTATTTTAATAGCGATTCCCACATGCATAGGCTTTTGCTAGTCCTAAATAGCGATTCCTTAAAAATTGCTATTTAGGAATAGCAAAAGGCTACGTTGATGCATCTGCCAGTATGGGTTTCCCTATATCTTTGAGTAAGGGACAGCTCATGAGTAAATATACTGTGGTAGCAAGCTTGTTTTCATTGTTTGACCTTATAATTACAAGCATCAGAATGTTTACTGTGTAACAGAATTGCATTTGTGTGCCATGGAATTCCGTTCTTGTATATCTTAGAACTGGCCTCGCCAAATGGAACTGTGGTGCCTGACCTCAAGGTGTCAGAAGGTTGTTGCCCAAGTAAACATCTACTGTTTACTTAAATCTACCATCTTGTGTATTTTACAATAGTTCTTGTCAACAAGCGGGCCAGGCACATGTATGTATGTATGTATGTATATATACTTGTATAGCGCGGTCCTGTCACCCCAGGGGCATCCTGGCGCTTGAAATCAACGTTAACACCACATACGCTGCTCAGACAACCCTGGGGAAAAGATGGGTTTTCAGGGCTTTTCTAAACGGAAGGAGGTCCCTTTGGCTTCTTAGGGACAGTGGCAGGGAGTTCCAGAGCTTGGCCGCTGCGACACTGAACGAACGGCCACCCATCCTCACTCTCTGGAAACTCGGTACCACAAGCAGATGAGCCGAAGAAGAGCGTAAGGACCGTGAAGGAGAGTACCAAACAAACATATTCTGCAATGGAACCTTGTCCATGCACCGCCCTAAACACTAAACATGCAGCCTTGTAACAGACGCGTAGGTGCACAGGCAGCCAGTGTAGATCTCGTAGGGCTGCTGCTGAAGAGCTATGATTAGGGCGGGAAAGAGCCAGCTTGGCGGCCAAGTTCTGCACCCGTTGCAACTTCCCCAGCAGTGTTTTTGGAGCCTCCAGTAGTAGCGCATTACAATAGTCAAGACGACTCAAGATGGTACCGCGCACTACTTCAGGCCTGGCCTGCTCGGGGAGAAGGGGAAGAACTTTACGCAGCATACGTAGCAGCATCATGCACGTGGATGTGGTCTTGTTCACGTACATATCCAGCTGCAAGTTGGGGCCGAAAATCACCCCCAGGTTGCGTGCCGACTCAGCAGCTGACACAATCTCGGGGAAGGTCGGGGGCCAGAAGTTCTCCGGGAGTTCACGAGGAATCCGGTCCATAGAACAATACAACACCTCGGTCTTTGTACTATTAAACTGCAAGGAGTTAGACCGGACCCAATCCGCTGTGGCAGACATGCATCGGTGGAAAGCCTCCAGCGGGACCGCGTTCTTCCCTTCCAGCGAAAAGACCAACTGGGTGTCATCAGCATAATTAAATGCGGAGATGCCAAATGATTTAATTAGTTGGACCAGAGTGCGGAGGTAAAGGTTAAAGAGTATAGGGCTGATGGCCGAGCCCTGAGGTACCCCCTGCCCTACTCTCCGCACCTCCGAGCTGAAAGGAGGCAACGCCACCACCTGCTGCCGATTGTTCAAATAAGAGACCAACCAGTCCCTTGCACATGCCGTGACCCCGCACTCCTCCAGCCTCCTGATGAGGGTACGATGGCAGACCGTGTCGAACGCGGCCGACATGTCGAGCAGCACCAAAAAGGCTGCCCGCCCACTGTCGACCCGCGAACGTAAGTTGTCAAGCACGGTCACCAGCGCAGATTCCGTCCCGTGTGCTGGGCGAAAACCAAACTGTGCCTCATCGAACCAGATGTTTTCTTCCAGGAAGCCAGACAGAGAACGGGTCACTAACTTCTCCATGATCTTAATGGGGAAGGGGAGCAAGGAAATCGGTCTGTAATTAGACAAGCAGGCGGGGTCCATGGTGGATTTCTTAAAGAGAGGAGATACAGCTGCCAGTTTCCAGCACTCCGGAACCGTTGCGGTGTCAAACGACTGGAGGCAGATGGAATACAAAGGCTGGAAGAGTTCGTCCTGAAACACTTTCCAAAATTTTGGTGGCAGTGGATCAAGAGGGGAACCAGATGATACCATTTGTGCCACACTACAAAACTCCTCAAAGGAGGGGGTAGGGAAACGGCTCAGCTGGGGTCGACTGGGCACAGCGTCCGGACCTCCCAAACTGAGGGCATGTCCACTCAGCTGGGGTCGACTGGGCGAAGTGTCCGGAGCTCCCAAGCCAGAGACAGGCCCGCTCCGCCGGGGTCGACTGGCTGAGACGTCCGGAGCTCCCAGACTGAAAGCATGACCACTCAGCTGGGGTCGACTGGATGAGACTGCCGGAGCTCCCGAGCTAAGAGCACGGCCATTCGGCTGGGGTCGACTAGGTGACACGTCCGGAGCTCCCAAACTGAGAGCAGCGCCGCTCAGCTGGGGTCGACTGGGCGAGCCGTCCGGAACTCCCAGATCGGGGGGGGGGGGTAGGTGCTGGACTCTGTAAACCTTCCAAGATTTTAGCAATCTTCTCTTCGAAGGCAGGGAGTCGCACAGAGCCTGCGACGCAGGGACATTATTGGCCGCGCATGAAGGATGGGTCAGGTCACTGACAATTTTGAACAGTGCTTGCGACTTGTTGGAAGCCTGATTCAAGGTGGCTTCCAGATAGGACGCCTTAGCCACCTTGATCTGTGCCTTGTATTCCTGCAATGACTGTCTAAAGATGGCCTTCAAAGAATCAGAATACTGCTTCCGTGTACCAGGGGCAAGCCTGATTCAGCCTACCCCTAGACCTGCGGAGTGGTGCCACCTTATCCAAAGAGTTCGAAATGGATCGGCATAAGGCGGTATAACTCTCCTCAGCCGAATCTCTCAGACTAAAATTGTCCGGTAGTAGGCTTGGCAAGGGCGCGGATTTTAACAGTCGGGACCAGGGCCTGCCCAACTTGGCCTGTCTGGACCCAGCCTCCACCGAGGAGTAATCCTCCAAGTAGAGGGAAAAAGCAACCAGTGAGTGATCCGTCCAGTACTGACAGAAGATGTCATTCACCGTCACTAGTTGAACATCTGCAAATACAAGATCCAAGGCATGACCCTTCCGATGTGTGGCAGAACGGACAAGCTGTTGCAGCTGGATGTCATTGCAGGCTTGGTACAGAGTGGAGAAGGCACTGTCCAGTGGACCGCCCGGCCACAGATTAAAGTCTCCTAGGACCACCAACTTAGAGTGGGTGTTCGAGAGGTCGTAGATCAGGTCAATGAAGTCGGAGAGGGAGGGTGCATTGCCCGGCGGACGATAGCACAAGACACCCGAGCAGAGTGTCTTCTCATGACCTTTGAAAGCAAACCCCATCAGCTCAAAGCCCGATACCTCTCTAATCTTGAGCTGGGAGAGAGCTAGCGTGTCTCTAAAAATAAAACCAATCCCACCACCCCGGTTCTTCACACGAGGGGTATGGTTGATTTTGTAGCCTGGAGGGCAGGCCAAGCCCAATTCGACCTCACAATCCTCCCGGGTCCAGGTTTCCGTTAGGAATAGGACATCAAGCCCCGCGGACTCGATGAGGAAGGCAATCTCAGTGTGGTGCTTACAAAGGGACCGAACATTGAGCAGTCCACAGGAGATAAAGCTAGGTTTGGGAATAATAACCTGCCGACTAACGGGCGCCTGACTCGGTCTACATTCCAATAATTCAGACCGAGAGTAGACTATGCGTGATAGATGCGAGGGGCCAGAGATGGAGGCCCTGAGCGTGCCCGTTGCGCGAACGGGCGCAAACGGGCGCAAACGGGCTTACCTCTGGCGCACCTCCGGCGCGCCTACGTCGCGCCCGCTGCGCGCGGACGCTGCGTGCCTGTATGTCCATCCTTTATGATATTACGCCGAGCGGAAGTCCGCCTCCTGAGCCCCTTCCCTACGCAAGATGGTGCCCGAAGTGCCTCTCGCCTCAGAACCCACCCAAGATGGCGGTCGGACCCGCTAATGCTGCCTATGTCCCGCCGAATGCGGGTGAGATACAATTATTGTGCCAGTGAGCCTAACTGTTCCCCGGCCTAAGGAGCGACGATGTCTAAGGTAGGTTAAAGAATTTAGAAGCTTCTTCACATCTTCAAGGCCAGCACTCCTTATGAGTGTGTTCTGAATCAACTGATTTTGGTAGGATTAAACTTGTTTAAATTACTCTCGTTAACTTTCTCTTCCTACGCTCACATGCTCTTGCACATGTATGTTACTCCCATACACACTGAATTGGATTTGGCTTTAAACAGTTACATACTAACAGCCAGATTCATCAAACTAAAATCGTCTCGCAAAGGGCCAGATTCTGAGAATCTGGCCCTTTGCGAGCGCTATTTTTGCATTTGGAATTCATCATCCCAAATGCAAAAATCGCAATTCTAGAAATCGATAAATTGCGATTAATTTCATTTAAGGAATCTCAATTTGAGATTCTTTAAATGCAATTCATGAACCATTTTAAAATTGCGAATTCGCAATCTGGGGCCGCTATTTACCGCAAAGTCTAACTACGTGGTAAATAGCAAAAACTTTGAAAATGCACTAAAGTGCATTTTTCAAAGTTTTATGTTGCGCACACACATGCCCTAAGGGCATGTGTGTGCGCAACATATGTGCACACATCAATTTCAGGGGTGCAACAGGGTGTGTCCTCTGGACACCCCTGCACCCTTGAAATCTCAATCTCAATTTGTGAATCGCTAATTGCGATTAGCAAATTGCGATTGTCTTCCCATTCATTTCTATGGGCCTCTAGGCCCATAGGAATGAATGGGGAGATATTCCTTAATTGCGACTCGCAATTTGCGAGTCGCAATTAAGGAATTATTAGAAATCACTATTTTGTAAGTGATTTCTTGATGAATAGCATTTTGCTATTCCTTAATAGCGATTCGGTATTTTTCGCTATTAAGGAATAGCAAAATGTGTTCTTGATGAATCTGGGGGTTACTGCTCAAGATTCATTCTGTCAACAAAACCAACAACCCCTGCAACTCTGAAATTGTGACCAAAGCTCATCTTGTACACCTATGCTGTACTGTATCCAGTATTTATTACTTGTGGATTTGGGTGGTGTTTTCTCAATCTTTTCCAAACATTTTAAAACCGAAGCATATCAGGGTTTATTCAGCTGCCTAACACACAAGTTCCAGTGTTTACAAAACATGTATTTTGCAATGCTTTTCGTAAAGCACATATTTAATTTAAAGGAGAAGTAATGCCGTTTATGGAGTGTTGCCCCATTGGGAGTATGTCCAATTGACTTATGTTATATTGTTTTAAGGCTAGAAAGTCTGTGTATTGCACTTTCACATCTCATTACCCTCTCTCACATCTCATTACCTCTCACACTCATAGGACTATTATTTGATTAAAAATGGAAGGGTGAAATAGTCAAATGTTTTAATAAGCAAAGTCCTGGACACAGCTGAGGGTCATTCAACTACTCTTAACTGAAAATCATGACATTGTAAGGAAGGCCAACCTGCCATCAGCATAGTACCTTGTGAAACCTTTAAAATGATGATTCACACCGGATTGATTTATATCCCTGCATTCTAAGGCACCAGAAACTTGATACATGCTCACCACTGCTTTTCTGCACTCTTTGCCTGACTACATGAATGTGAGAATGTTATGTGAACAGCCGTAGCTGCCAAGTGTCCCCATGGCAAATGTCTCACCTCAACTCAACATTATACTGTTAACATGGTAACTATGGGCGCAAATCCCCAAAAGTACATTTTAGTTGGATACAAAGCCTGGAATAGCTGAGGGTATCACACATAACAATGGGATGCCTTGCAGCTATGAATTTTGTTGGTATTTGGACATTTTTGTGTCATGGTTTACCCAATATCCCATGTGCATGGTGACAGCACTCTTTTTTACAAATACCAGTCACTACACCTTACATTGAATATTTAAAGCCTGTGATTTTTGTGAGGTGTCCTGCAATAAATACTGGCTGGTTAGAAAGTGGGGCTGATGTATCATAAAGTTTCACTTATTCAGTGTGTGCGGGTAAATGTGATCAGACATATTGGTGAAGATTATTATGAGCTTGCCATTTCCCCAATCAGTGAAAGAATTAAGCAAGGACAAAATATCAAAGATGGTTTTTAATATTCCCAGATTTTCTATGGTGTATAAAATATTTAGAACAGACTTAAAAGATGTTTCTAAACCTGGCACTCTAAAACCAAGAACACAAAAGTGGAGGAAGCAAACAAAGAAGAAACAATATTTTAGCGAGAACCGTAAACAACAAAAACTCAGGCAGAATAGCAATAGAGCAGTCTTTCTTGCTGCTAGCTACATTTTAGTTGGATACAAAGCCTGGAATAGCTGAAGGCATCACACATAACAATGGGATGCCTTGCAGCTATGAATTTTGTTGGTATTTGGAAAGTTTTGTGTCATAGTTTACCCACTATCCCATGTGCATGGTGACAGCACTCTTTTTTACAGATACCAGTCACTACACCTTACATTGCATATTTAAAACCTGTGATTTTTGTGAGGTGTCCTGCAATAAATACTGGCTGGTTAGAAAGTGGGGCTGATGTATCATAAAGTTTCACTCATTCTGTGTGTGAGTAAATGTGATCAGACATATTGGTGAGGATTATTATGAGCCTGCCATTTCCCCAATCAGTGAAAGAATTAAGCAAGGACAAAATATCAAAGATGGTTTTTATTATTCCCAGATTCTCAATGGTGTATAAAATATTTAGAACAGACTGAAAAGATGTTTCTAAACCTGGCACTTTAAAACCAAGAACACAAAACTGGAGGAAACAAACAAAGAGGAAACAATATTTTAGAGAGAACCTTAAACAACAAAAACTCAGGCACAATAGACATAGAGCAGTCTTTCTTGCTGCTAGCTTGGTGTTGACCCCTTCAGAAAGAAATAAAAATGACTCCTTCTCTCTCACTTTCGTTTCTTTGAACGGCATTTTAGTATGGGGTCGTGCTGGTGTTTGTAAGTGTTTATATCTATACACTAATGAGGGCTGTTACCCTTTTGGTTGGTTTTATCAGTTATGATAGGGTTGAACCCAAAATAGGATAGTCTATGTAAAAACAACATCAGCATATCAATGATTTCAAATAACACTTGTTGTTTAAACCCAAATCAACAGCAATACATGTGCACCGCTAATTCATGTTTGCACGCATACCTCCACACACGGAGCTCTATGAGCTTTCCTTCCAACAGTAACCTCACTGGGTCAACACAATACATCTTCCTCTTTTATGTTCACTCACTCACTCACTCACTCACATAATTTGTTTTCTTGCAATACTACAGTGTTCATTTCTGATGGATTAAAATGGATAAATAAAATGTCTGTTTCACAGCTCCATGTTCTCCTTCTACACAGCTTTCCTCTCATCACCGCCTTGTACTTACTTCCACAACAAAATTGTGTTTCTCCCCAACTATAGAGTACAGTTATAGTGCCACCTAGTGCACAGCAACAGAATTACCACCTCATTCACCAAAAATGTTTATAAAGGGCAGAAATACTACTTCATTACTGCTGAATGCCCTGGGCAAGGAAGGGCAACACATACTCAAGGACCTACCTCAAATACTTGATGAGCAAGAAAAATTCAATTTTTCACAGCTTGCAGGGCAGAAAATCTGGATTTTATTACAGGCACAGAGGCTAAGATTATGCAAATCTCTTTTATTGCCACAGCTCAGCAGCAGCAATTGAAGAATACAGAACTTCAACAAACATTCCAATATGGTATAAAGTCCTGCCACAAGCATCATCTTCCTTCTTTGTGTAACTGCGAACAAAATAATTCAATGAGAAGAGATTAAACTTCAATCGAAGAACATTTTCCAACTCTTGGTCCGGAGAAAAGCAAGATTCCTATTCTGAAAGAAAAGAAAAGATTTGCGTAATATCTTTAATAGCATCAGTAACATTAGGGTGAGTTACATTAAAAAGTGGAGGGATAATCTTAGCCTCCGTGTCTTTAATAAAATCCATATTTTCTGCCCAGCAGGCTGTGAACAATCTCAATTTTATGGCATGACATGGAGGCTAACATTATGCAAGTTCAAAGTGCATTAAGAACATTATCAGTCACATTAGAGATTGGTCTGAAATAACAATTCTTGAACATAGTTTCGTTCAACCAGTCTGCTGCCCTAAGGATTTCTTGCAGCCCCCTCCAAGGATAAAAGCTTTAGAGGCCGATGCACCTCTGAAGGAGTGTGCTCTAAAAATAGAGATATCTACACCACTTTCATACATGACTTCCCTCACTCATCTTGCCAATGTTGGTGAGGAAACTCCCTTATGAGGACATCAGTGAAAAATTAGTAATTAGTCTCACATTTTCTGTTCTTTTTTCATACTCTTTCAAGCATTTAACCACACAGTCTTTCATTCTGAGGAAAAAAGGGGTAAACTATAGAAGAAGACATAGTTTTGGTTCTCTTTTTGAGGAAAAAGCAAAAACCGCCTGGTTGGAATGCCCTGCTGGAAATATCTAATGTTTTGACATCTGAAGTTCGATACTAGACATAATAAAACAGTACGTTTATATGAAAAGTGTTTTAGGGAAAGAATGGAATTCTCGCCCCAGGAGGTTAGCGTTCGTATCACATCTCTAACATCTCATAGAGCGGTATAGTTAGCGGTTGGAGGATTTAGTACCCTCATACTTCTCATTATCTTTTTAGTTAGTAAATTCTGTCCCACAGATACACCGTCTACTAAGGAGTGTCCTGCAGATATAGCAGATCTATAAACATTCACGGTTCTGTAAGTCAGACCTGATGTGAATAATTCAGAAAGATAGTACACAACATTCACTAAATCAGTTGAAAATGGATCATAACTTCAGCGAACCCATTCGTTCAAGCCAGTTGATATGCCTTGTTCCTAAAGCCCATGACTCAGAAATGAGTTGGAAAGCATCTGGCAAAAGCCCTGGGATTCGCCACTGTCTCCTGAAATCTTCCAAGCCGTCAGAACCAGTAGACCCTGCTCTACAAGGGGATGGAAGTTTCCCTCTGGACCTAGGAGTATCTCTCTGAACGAAGGTATTAGAATTGGTAAGTCTATGCTCATTTCCAGGACGATTAGGAAACAGGCTTGTGATCTCCAAAGGGGAGTTCTCACTACTATGCTCTCTTTGTAACATCGAGCATGAAGGAGTAGGCGAGGTAGCATGACAAATGGGAGGAAAGCATAGGGGGCTAAACCTCTCCCATCTTGCAGGAACGCATCTACCCTTGTGCTTGAGGGTCTGGTCTCCAGCTGAAGAACTCCTCTAGTTGAGTATTAAGCCAGTGTGCAAACAAGTCCATCCTGAAGGGTCCCCATCTGGATTGGATATTCAAGAATATTTCCCTGTCTAGTCTCGAGTTGCTGGAGTCCCTGAAATTCCTGGAAAACCAGTCTGCTACACCATTGCTCAATCAAGGAATGTGTTCAGCTCTAACCTATACTCTTTTGCTCGAGCAGTATCCCCAGAAACCCTTTGCCAGATCTGTAAGGCCTTTGGAATGGGGTCCACCCAGTTTGTTGACATACCCGACTGCTGACACATTATCCATTCGTAACATTACACAGCATTTCATGGATTTCTGGGTGAAGCAGCGAACTGCAAATTAACCTGCTAGTATTTCAAAGCAGTTGATATCCAATGTATTCTCTTAATCTGTCCCATGGCCCCCTGCTGATGAGTTTCCACATCTCGCTCCCCATCCTTCCAAACTTGCATCTGATTCTATTATTAATTCTGGTTCTTCCCCAAAAATGGCTCAGCCATTCCATGCCTCTGCATTCTTCAACCACCAAAGGAGTTCTCTCCTTGAATCTTGGTCTAGAGATACTATCTGGGAATACAATTGTGTTGACCTCAGTGCCCTTGCCTTTAGTCTCTGCAGAGCATGATAGTGCAGTGGCCCTGGGAAAATAGCTTGGATTGTGGACGATAGGAGACCCAGGATCCTTGCTAAGTGGGAAAGTCTTTTTTAAGAGAATTTTCCTTAGTTCTTTTCTTACTTTCCTTACCTTGTCCCCTGGTAATTTAAGTTCTACTTTTACAGTTTCTACCGCAAAGCTCAGGAATTGTGTTTGTTGGCTTGGTATTGTACAAGATTTTTTCCTGGTTATAATAACCCTGAGGTGCTCTAAGAGCCATATGGCGAGATTTGTATGGAGGGAAACAGTCAGTTTTGATTGAGCCATTATAAGTATATCGTTCAGATATTTAATTAATCTTACTCCCCTTTCCCTGAGCTAGGTAGTCACGGGACGTAGTACCTTGGTGAAGCACCAAGGGGTGGACGATAGTCCAAAAGGGAGACTGCGAAATACGTATAACTTTCCCTCCCAAGTGAACTGGAGGGATTTCTGATGAGGTCCCCAGATTGAGATTGTCAGGTAAGCGTCTTTCAGGTCTAATCTAGTCAGTCAGCCCCCTTTCCTTAGGATGTCTCTTAAAAGATGGACCCCTTCAATCTTGAAGTGGTGGTAGGTTACCCAATGATTTAAATCCTTGAGATTTATGGCTGGTCTTTGTTCCTTGTTTTTCTTTTTTCTACCAGGAAGATATTGCTGAGGAATTCTAACTCTGAGCTCTCCGTTATTGCCCCTTTAGTTAATAGGTCCTCTACCGCCTGTGAGACCAGTTACTTGTCTTTGGGAGATCATGAGATCTCCCGTGGGCGTCTCGATTGGAAAGGGGTATCGAGGAATTCTATCTTGTATCCCCTCACTGTATCCAAGACCCAGGAGTCTTGAGTTACCAAATTCCAATTGCCAGAGAATTGACGTACTTTGCCTCTCACCCTTGGAGGGATATCTGAAAGGTCTTTTGAGGTTCCTACCTGAGGAAAAAGAACGCTGTCTCCGGTCACCTCTGAATGGTCTTCCACAGTTCTTCTGTCTTTGTGGATATAAGTGTTGCTGGGTTCCATAGGTATTTTGAAATTTTCCGCCACGCCCCAGAAAGGGTCTGGAAAGAGGTAGTCCATGGCCAGAGAAACGACCCCGCATTCTCCCGGCCCTCCAAAATACTCTGTTGTGGAATACCTTTTTAATTTCTTTCTGCGATTTCTGAATGGAGCTGAAGGCTCCAACGTATTTTGCCATTTCTTTAATAAAATCTTCACCAAACAGTAGACCCTGGGAGCTAGGACCTCCATCTTTATAGGTTAGTTCAATTAGTTTGGGGTCAATCTTAAGTAGAACCCCTTTCTTTCTCTCTGTGGAGATGGCAGTATTGGCATTGCCTATGAGACCTATTGCCCTTTGAACCCATTCTCTTAGTTCCTTTGGGTCGACTCGGCCATTTCAAAAATCTTTGGAAGGGGCCTATAGTATCGAGTAGGCGGTCCTGACAGGACTTCAGCCCCTTATCTATGCCTTTCCTAGGGAATTTAGCTTTTTTTACATAAAGGCTACCACCTTAGGGTCAAGTTCGGGAGTCATACCCACTTTGTCAGGTAGTGAGTGGCGTGGGCATTCGAAGCGTAGCCTGGACCTAACCTCTTTGGGTATTTCTTTCATCAACCAAAATGAGAGGTAGTCCGCCACGTGTTGACATGGTGTCCACACCGGTGAAAAAGGGTGTTTAATTTAAAAATGGGTCGAACATTTCCTCTCCATATGGATCCACAATTCCTATTTTGGATCCCGAGGCCTTGTATGCCTCCTCAGAGCTTCCCATTCCTCTTATTTCCACCTCTTCCACATCAGTGTTGAACTCAGAAGAGCAAGAAAGCTCGATTTCTGGTTCGCAATTATGATCACTGTCGATGTGCATCACGAGCTCAGGGCCTTTGTCTTGCCCATCTGGGGTGCCTGAGGCACCAATCTTGTCACCGCCTTGAGAGCGTGATGAGGGCATGGAGGTTTTACTTTTCTTTGCTCCCTTAGGTGGATTTCCTCCAGAGGCGCTCTTCCTTGGAGCCTTTCTTGCTCCATCTTGGCCACTAGTGGATGGCCGAGCTAGATTGGAGATGGAATTAAATTTTTTATTAATGGTTTCGTCAATGGAGCCCAAAACTACTCTAAAGCCTTGTTAGCAAGCTCCTCTAACTTATCCTCAATGTAAACGTGAGGTGGGGTGTAGACATTTTGTTTAGGTTTATAATTTTCCAAATAATATCTATAAATAAGTAGGACTAGTTAATAATTCATTGTTAAGAGGAGTGTATATGGTTAGTTGGTCCTAACTTGCCCCCTTTTTTATATATTAAAAGGGTCTTAGATAGTTAAAAGGGTCTTTGATAGTATTATTCCTACCTAACGTGAGAGAGAAGCAGCTGACAGCTGATTGTTTGACAGAAAACAGTTGACTGGTACTGTAACTGTTGGTAAAATGTCACTGACAAATGTGTTTCCCAATTTTTTAAAATGGCGTGTGGGTTAAGTTTCACAGGATTGTCCCAAATGCCTAAAATGGCTGCCACGCACGTAATATGCGTGCGTGGCTGCCAGCCGAGGCCCGTTCCTCTAAACCAATACAGCCCGCCATACTCTGCGATAACGATCGCATTGAGGGGGCCGGGTCGTGTTTAGATCCGCTTTGTTGTGTTCACTTCCCTTTCTCCTTAGCAGGGAGAGCGGGGCTTGGAGTGGCAATGAGTCGGAGAAAATGGCACAGAAGGGGCCGGCATGAGCGGTGCGTGGGGGAGCGCACATGAGAGTGCGTGAGGTGGCCTTGAAAGACGGGCGTTGGCGGCCTGTAGGAACTTTAAAAGTAAATAAATATGAAAAGAAAGGCTAAATCCGGTTCGGAATAAACCCGGAGTTTATAAGAGGAGGTTAAAAGAAGTAAGGAAGTAATTAACCCATAAAAGGGTAGAGAGAGAGAAAAAACATATATATGCCTATGGGAAGGGTTAAAAGAAGAAATTTGTACTCTATGTAGTACTTAATATCAACAAAACACTAAAATAAATGCTATAAATACTGTACAATTAGTAGTATACAGTAAGAATGGAAGTAGATATAAGAGGTCTAAGCTTGGTAATCTGTCTGTTATTTCATATTTATGGTAATTGTAATGGATTTTAATCAGTTCTTAGCTTGATTAACTTTTATATTATGAAATGCTTATTTTTAAATGTTGAATGATACTTTTTGTCCTTTTATGATTTAATACTTGAATCGAATAAAGCAAATATTGATTGATTGATCGATTGAAGAGGTCTAAGCTCTTAAGAGATGGTACTTATCTTTGTGAGCAGCAGCAACAAAGAAGGAAGATGGATGCTCGTGGGGGTACTTTATACCACATTGGAATGTTCATTGAAGTTCTGTATTCTTCAATTGTTGCTGCTGAGCTGTGGCAATAAAGGAGATTTGTATAATGTTAGACTCCATGTCATGCCATCAAATTAATTATTAAATATTCATAAGGAAGCAAAACTATGTTTGCTGACAAGATTTGCTAAATCAATCAATACTGCAATATGCTGCTACAGGTTTTCCACAAACCTTCAAAACACTTCAGAATCGGTTGCTGAGTTTGACTTCAGACTGCATGAACTACATCAAAATGCCAATTTGGGATGATGACAAAAGAATTAATAAAAAAAAACAACTCATTGTGCAATGTTGCAGCAAACAATCTGGAAGCAATCTGCAAGCAATTTGTCACTAAGAGCAGCCATCACTATTGCGAAAGTCATCAAGGAGTCTGAAAAAGCAAGCAAGAAATGCAGCCTGGAGAAAGAAGGAGCAGTGATGCAATGCACAAAATGATGGGCATTTTAAGAAGCAAACACTGTAGGTAGAAAACCACAACCTTCGAACACCAACAAGGGCAACAATAAATCTATTAAAGCAACAAATGCAAGACTGATGACAGCCATGACATTTTGTCACAGGTGTGGTAGCATAATGCACTCAGCTTGTTCCAGAAATTATAATGCCATTGGCAGAGTCTCTTGTCTTTGTGAAAAATAGAGACACTTCGCCAGAATTTGTAGAGCAGGAAACAGAGGAAATGTGTCTCTGGTGGAAGATGATACGGAGAATATAGAATACAAACTCATTTTATAGGGGGGGAATTATATTTATTGAGTTTTTTAAGGTAGGCAGCATGCAATATCAAACAGAACTTAGTGAACCATGAGTACATAGGGGTAAAATAAGAGTCAGTGAGGCATTCAATAATATCACAAATCATCATTAACAGCAGATACAGCACATCAAAATGAACATCGAGCTATCCAATACCTTCCCTTGTGCGTCATAGTGTTATCATCTATGACAATTGGCCAGGTGCGTCTCCGAGCTCTATACCATAATAGTTCAGCCAGGAGCCCCAATCCTTGTTATATTGTTTCGGGCAACCTCTTGCTTTATAGGTAACTTTTTCAGCTTCCATGCAGAGGTGCATACCAGTTATCCATTCCTTAAAGGTAGGGGGTTCCTGGGTGCCCCAGTGTTTAGAGACATCTCTCTTGGCAACCGCCAGGCCCAAGTTACAAAAAAGGAGTATGGCTCTGGGATCTGTAGATATTTCCAGTATAACAAACACGAGTCTATCGTTATGTCTTCCCCTAGTATTTTGAGACGATCTTCAATTATGGTGGACCAGTAAGAGAGTATTGTATAGCACTCCCTAAAGGTATGCATGTATGAGCCCCTGTCTGCTTTGCAAAGTAAACAAGTGGGGGAGTCTGCCCTACCAAATTTGTGTAGCCGAGCCCTATCATAATATATCCTATGTAGGATCTTCAATTGTATCAATCGTAATCTCGATTTAATGGCTTATTCTCTCAGGTGCATGAGAGCCGCTTTCAAGTCGATGTCATCAATACTACCCGTTGTTACTTCCCACTGTGTTCTCATCTTCGTCAGTGAGTCAGGCATATTATTTATTAATGTTTGATAGGTCCATGAAACCAACCGCTCTGTGAATTCCCCCTGGAGTAGTTACCCCTCCAGTGGTGCATATTCGGGGAAAATAGACAGATCTAGGTGTTCTTCTCTCCATGCATGTTTGAGTTGTAGGTACTTAAAGTATTGGGTGGCATTTAATTAGTATTCACTCTGGAGGGAGCTAAAAGGGATTAGATTTCCATCTTCAAGGAGGTCGCCCACTCTAGAAATTCCAATCTTATTCGAAGTTCAGAAGCCCTTGAACTTCTCAATCTCAGTCAGTCGTGCTCCGTCCCATAGCGGAGTCTGCCGGGTAATGCATTTATTCACCCCATCTGTCTCTACCCCCTTTTCCATGCCTCTATGGTCCTCTGGGTTGCCAGCAGCAATTAGGTCATTCCTTTGTCACTGTGAAGATAGTGTATATACGTGCAAGATTGAAACAGGCCTCTTTCTAGGGCATAGGTTAGGTGGTCCCCAGGTAAATGTCCCCAGTCATTGATCACTATTAAGTGTGCCACTCTGTAATAAGAACATACATCTGAGAGTGCAATGCCACCGTTGTGTTGGGTTCTCTGCAAAGTCCTCAGTGCCACTCTCCGATGTCCCCCGTCCCATAGGAGGGTACGCAGTGTCATAACGAAAGTTGAAGGGGCCCCCCTGCAAGGTACTTGGTGGTGCCCCCCTACGGCCTCAGTCAGGAGTTGCCAGGCCCATATGTTACGCCACTGAGGGTACAGACTTCCTCCTCAATTGTGATAAAAATTGCATATGGGATTTCATTGTGTATATTCTGGAGGACATAAAGGAGTTTTCCCAGTACAGCCATGTTATACATAGCTGCACTACCTGAAAGTATTAGGTGTAAAGCTCTCCATCTTTCCACGTCAGTGTGGAACTCCTTTAATATCCTGCGAATATAACGTTCCAGACTGACCTCTATGTTCGTGGTTACTTAGAGGCCTAGATATTTGAACCCTTCCTGATCAATACGCAGTTTGATCGGGAGCTGCCTTGCATATAGATGTCCGCCCACCGGATACAGGCTTGATTTGTCCCCGCCGATCTTATAACCTGAGTGGGTCCCATTTGTTTTGAATATCTGGAACACCCCCATAAAGGCGTAGCCAGATGGGTGATATAGAGGAGGATGTTGTCTGCGTATAATGGTCTATCTTTGAAACCAACTAAGCCCTGATGTGCCCTAATTACAAAGGCCAATGGTTCTAATGTGAGTGCAAACAACAATGGGGATTGAGGTCACCCCTGTCACGTGCTCCTCTCCATGGGAAATTCTGCGCTCCATTCACACGTACGCTTGCCATCGGAACTTGGGTCAACCCCAAATTTTATTAGGGCTTGACATAAGGCCAATGGACAGCACCAAATGCATTTTAAGCATCTAGGGACAAACATAAATTAGGGCTTTTCTCTTTATTATACTGTGTTTGATTAGTTGGAGAGTCTACGTAAATTGAACCTTGTCGATCTTTTAGGCATCAAGCCAGATTGATATTGGTGTATGAGCAAGAATATCAATGATAGCAGCCGCGTAGCCAGGACTGTCACCAGGATTTTTGTTTCAACATTTAATAATGAAACGAGATGGTAAGAACCACAGCCCGTAGCGGGTTGTCCTGGCTTATGTATTACCATTATGGTGGAATTACCAAGGTACGGGGGAGAACTCTCTACTTTGCCCCAAAAACATGTTGAGTAAATAGGGACCCAACAGTTCGGCATATCTCTTGAAGAACTCTGCCTGTATTCTATTATGACCTGGGGTCTTCCCTTGTTTTTGTTGTCTATGGCAGCCACTACTTCTACCGATGTAATGTCTTCTTCTAACATCCTACGATCCTCATGTGGCAGGGTGGGGGTCAGTATGTCTTTTAAATAATCTCAGATCTGGGGTTTATCTGTCAGGGCGCAGGCCTTGTAAAAGTCTGCGTAGTATTAAGCAAACGCAGTGCAATCTCCTGTGGTGAGGTGTATGTGTTCCCATTATCAGAACACAAATTCTTAACTGTAAAAAAGGCTTATACTAGAGAGGATAATGCTTAATGTCATAGAGGTGGAAGTAAACATAACAAAGAATAACGACCTACAACCAACTTTAATGTGAATGGGAATGATTTACCTTTAATGTTGAACTCTGGATCGCTCTACAGAATTGTTCTCAAGGATCTTTTTCATCTCATATGGCTGGAAGAACCAAGAGATTTGAACTTAAAAGGGTACCAAGGAAGGAGCACTGCTGTGGCTGATTTCATGTTTGCAAATATCAAGTTCAAGAAGCTTGAAACAGGTGGCAAGGTGTAAGCTGCAGAATGTGGTCCACCAATTTAAAAAATGGGCCAATACGATGTCCTTATCATTTAAAAATGCCAGAGAAAGGGATCAAGCAAAACACACAAGATGATGGACGGAATGTTGCACAATGGCAAAACATTCACCCCCAGTCACAGATCTGGGTTTAATCCATCGTTAATTTGCTCACCAAGCCACCCCAGTTCAGACATGGCCATATGCAAATCAGTCTTGACCCTGTGCCTCATGGGAACAGTCCAGCCCGAACTGCCAAGCCATGTCTTCCCTGGACCGGAATCAAGCATCCTAGGACCGGTTTCTAGCTATCAGCCGCCTTCAGCCAGGATAGCTTGACTCCAGTGGCTTAGCGAGCACGGGACCCACGTCTGGGCATTCCCCTCCCACACAGGGTGAACAGCAAAACACACAAGATGATGGACGGAATGCTACACAATGGCAAAACATTCACCCCCAGTCACAGATCTGGGTTTAATCCATCGTTATTTTGCTCACCAAGCCACCCCAGTTCAGACATGGCCATATGCAAATCAGTCTTGACCCTGTGCCTCATGGGAACAGTCCAGACCGAACTGCCAAGCCATGTCTTCCCTGGACCGAATCAAGCATCCTACGACCAGTTTCTGGCTGTCAGCCTTCATCAGCCAGGATAGCTTGACACCAGTGGCTTAGTGAGCACGGGGCCCACGTCTGGGCATACCCTTCCCACATAGGGTGAACAGAGAAAGGGATCAAGTCATGGTTGCAGGTGACAAAGTGACGGATAAACATCTGTCCAAGCATAAGCCAATCGTTGAGAGCAGAGTGGGAGAGACTAAAGGGTACCAACATATCTTCCTAAAGAAAGGTATAGTGACTGCCAAGCATGCTGTAAGGAGAGTTCCAGAGGAGATCTGGGCAAAATATTGCAGCAAATGATTGATGGTGGAGTGATTGAGCAGGTGAAGGCTGCGGAGTAGATCACTCCTATAGTCATCAAGGAGAAATGTGATTGATTGCTCGGATTCTTAGGCGTCTGTGCAGTCTTTTTATTTATTTATTTATTTATTTATTTTTTTTCAAAACCTTTATTTGAGTAAGCATTGAAAAGTACAAGAATGGGCCTACAACCTCACGGGCTGGCCGCTAATAACAAGGCAAAATGCATGTAAGAAAATATACACCCGTGGATAGGTACAGCTCAAGTACAGAGCGTTACTCTATAGACATCACAGAACAATTTGTATTTTTATTTTTTACAAAAAGAAAACATAAACACTAAAGGCGAATGGACGATAATTAAGGTCAGCCCAAAGAGCGGAGGGGACGGTTCCACGATCAGGAGAACACACCCAGAGCTCGGAGGCTCCAATCAAGTCGGGGAGGGGGGGGAGGGGAGCAGCGGGGAGACCCGGAAGTATAAAAAACCTTACGGAAAGGTTCCGGGAACTCTAGTCTAGGGAGAAAGGACAATCTCAGCAGTGTTTTCAAGGGGAGGGGTGCAAATACCCCCACGATAATCATTCCACTGGCCCCAAACCTTCGTCCACGCCCTGGGTCTGCCCCTGGCCACATAAACCGTCTTTTCACGAAACATGGACCAGTCCATATTGTCCTCCCACCTCGAGACCTCAGGGGGCCTGGAAGCGCCCCAGAGTTGCGCGACATCCCGCTTCGCAATCATGTAACCAAGGGTAGCCCATCTGGTCTGGGCCACAGAGTAGTCAGTGGGTTCCCATACATTCAACAGACATCTGCGATGCTCCGGTCGCAGGGCCACCTCCGTAACAGCAGTCATCACCTCAAGCACAGCAGTCCAATAAGCAGCTATAACCGGGCACTCCCAAAGGATATGCAAAAAAGTCGCACTCAAGCCACATCCACGCTTGCATAGCCCATCCGAAGAAAAGCCCATCGTAACCAGATGCGGACCAGTGACATAGACTCGATGAAGAATCTTAAGCTGAACCAAACGGAGACGGGCAGGAATGGCCACCTCCTTGGGAGAAGAGAGCGCCGATTGCCAATCCTCGTCGTCCAGTTCCAACCCATCGCGAACCCAAGCCTCCCGAAGTCGGATCAGTAAGTCCACCCGATTATTAATCAACTTCTTGTAAATCAGAGAAATAGTACTATCGGGAAGATGCCCATCAAGGACACGGTCCTCGAGGGGGGAAGAGTCAGGCAAGGCCTCATCAGGAACCAAGACTGAGACGAGGGCATGTCGGACCTGCAGGTAGCGAAAAAATTCCCTACCACTCAAACCATATTCCGCCTGGAGGGCCTGGAACGACTTCACACAACCATTCGAGTACACGTCACCCACCCTACAGATCCCAATCACATCCCAGCGGTCGAAACCCTTGGTAGACCAGAGTCCGCCCAAACGTTCGGATGCATAAAGCGGTGTCGCTAACGTAAATCGATCCTCCCACCCCAAACTCACACTCGCAGCCCGCCACACCGTTACTGCAATCCTGGATGGGCCCACAAGATGGCGCCCGGCCGATCGGGAATAAAGCGCTCTAGTAAAGTCCCCACCTGGAAGCTGGAGTCTGTCCATCTCGAATGCAGGATTACGACCCGGGGAAAACATCACATGATTAATGGCAGACAACTGGGAAGCCCAATAATATCGCTTGATATCGGGGAGCGCCATGCCCCCGTCATACCAGGGGATGGTGAGCTTTGCGAGTGCGATACGGGGTCGCCCATCCCATATCAACTGCCGTTGAAGACTCTCAATCTCTTGGAAATAGGTCTTAGGGATAGCGTCATAAGAGTTGTGAAGCGCGTAAAGGAATCGCGGCAAGGACATCATTTTAAACAGGGCCGCCCTGCCCAGCGGTGATAGAGGAAGCTTGCGCCAACGGGCCACATCCAATCGCAGTCTAAGCAACGGTGGGAGGAGATTATGCTCAAAGCGGAGCGTCGGGTCCAACGTAATAAAAATCCCTAAGTACTTGAAGCCCGAATGGACCACTTGAATGGGAAGTCTACTCGGCAAGGGGGGCAAAACCCCCGAAAGAACATATACACAGGACTTGGCCCAATTAATAACGAGGCCCGAGTTGGCCCCAAAAGAAGCAAGAACATCAAACAGAACAGACAGAGATTTACGCGGGGAGGTGAGGTATAAAAGGATATCGTCCGCGTAAAGCGAAACGCGGTCCTCAAAGTCCGGAGACCAGCGAATCCCCTTGAGAGACGGTTCCCACCGGAGCCAGGCAGCCAACGGTTCCAAGGCGAGAGCAAACAGTAATGGAGACAAGGGGCATCCCTGACGGGTACCCCTGCCGAGGGTGAAAGGAGCCGAGACCCTACCATTCACCACCACTTGCGCCAGAGGTGCCGCGTACAGCAACTTGACCCAACCAATAAAATCAGGCCCAAAACCAAATTTCTCAAGAGCCGCCCAAAGATAGGGCCACTCCACCGTGTCGAAGGCCATGGATGCATCCAACGATGCCAAAATGGCCGGCTCCGTCAGAAGCCCCGCCCTCGCGATCGCGCCATGAAGACGACGTAGGTTCAGAGCCGTGTTGCGATGTGGGATAAATCCAGATTGATCCGGATGGACCAAGTCACTAATGACCGTCAAGAGACGGGTGGCCAGGAGTTTCGCCAACACCTTGGGTTCAACATTTAGTAGGGATATGGGTCTATAGGAGGAACAAAGATCACGTGGTTTGCCCTCCTTGGGGATGACAACTATCGTGGCTAGTCTCTGATCATAAGGGAGAATACCCCGTTCCCGGGACTCCAGAAACATGGCGCGGAGATACGGAGCAAGCCTATCCGGACGCAATTTGTACAATTCGATTGGCAACCCGTTCGGGCCCAATGCTTTGCCAGAACGGAGGGAACGGATGGCAGTAGCTATCTCATCAACCGTAAAGGGGGAGTCCAACGCCACACGGTCCGAATCAGAAACAATGGGCAGGGCTATATCACGCAACAGAAGGCAAGAGTCAACCACATCCCTCACAGACACAGGGGTATACACCACACGGAAGTACTCGGCAAACCGGTCAACCACCCCAATCGGGTCCGTTACACTCACACCACAGGCAGACTGAATCACGGGTACCACACGATTAGCTCTCTCCTTCTTATCCAGCCACGCCAGCAATTTACCCGCTTTATCACCCACATCATACAAACGTCCCTGTTGCTCCCGAAACATCACTTTGGCGGCATCCGTGACCAAGGACTTATAATCAAATTGTTTCAGACCCAGGGCATGGAGCTTCTCAGGCGTGACACCAGATTCCAAGCCCTCCTCCAGTACAGAAATTTCCCCCTCAAGATCAACCACTTCTCTATTCCTCGCTCTCTTAGCCTCAGCAATAAGGGAGAGGGCCTGCCCACGAATCACAGTCTTAAAGGCCTCCCACAGGGACACAGCAGATGAAACCGACCCCTCGTTATCCAGAAAATACGAGTCGAGGGACTTAAGTAAAAGGGTGCGGGTCTCAGGGGAGGTAAGATACCACGGATTAATGGGAGCCACCCTGCCCGCTGCTTCCACCCCAACCTCAAAACGAAGCCAGAGCGGAGAGGGGTCAGAGACACCCCAGGGCAAGTGCACAATCTCACGCACAGCCGGGGACTGAGCCGCAGGCATCAGGAAATAATCCAGCCGAGACAAACTCCCATGGGCCCCGGAGTGAAAGGTGTACTGCAGCTGCGTAGGATGCAAAAGCCTCCAGCAGTCCACTAGGCCGAAGGTATCCAAAAAGCCACCCAACCACTGCTGAGCCGCCGGGGTATCCCTAGGAGGGTGGCGATCATGAATGCCAGAGACTACCGAATTGAAGTCACCAGCCAGAAAGAGAGTACTATCAGGAAGGTCCAACAAGACACGGCCCAAATCTGAAAAGGTGGACGTCTGCAAGCCGGGGGGCACATAAACAGTTAATAAGGAAAGGGTACGGCCTTCATACCGACCCACAAGGACAGCATACCGCCCCCGGTCATCCTGTATAACATCATCAATAGCCAGGGGGAGGGAAGCCCGAATGAGGATACCCACACCCCTGGAACCCGAGGTGAACCCCGAATGTGCTACGAGGCGATAGCCCCACCTGTTCATTGCATGACAGACATTGCCTATCAAATGAGTCTCCTGCAGGAAAACAACGTCAGGAGATAAACGTCGTATACATTTCAACACCACACTGCGTTTGATACGATCACCCAGACCATTAACGTTCCACGAAACAAATCTCAACCTGCTACCCCCCATCCCACCCGACAAAGCCCAAACCCCCATCAATGAGCACGACCACAAAAAGCAATTCAAATACAGAATAAAGTCGCCTTGAACACAGAACATACAAACAATGAACTTCCCAACCACCCACCCCCCAAATAACAGGAAAACACCCCCCCACCCTGCACCCCTGCAAAAAGCTAAAAAGCCACCCCAACCTGCAGTGTGCCTGTCGCCCAAGAACCCCTATTCTACACGAAGACCCCGGAGGAGGAAAGGCTCCGGCCCACCCGCCCCCCGATCAATAAATAACGAGAATAAGACCATACATCAAAACACATATGAGGTAGAGGAACATAGGCTTACATCCCTGGAAAAGTCATACAAAACAAGGCATCAGTCAAAAACGAAATGTTTAGCTCTCAACACCACCTTCAGCACCGCCCGGGTGGGTTTCGGACTCAGTCTCAGGAGGTCGATTAGGCAGGGAGTCCAGCCAGTCATTCACAGCCTCTGGCCGATCAAAAAAGAAAGTTCGATCATCATGCTCCACCCGCAGCCTGGTCGGAAAGAGCATTGCGTAACGCATCCCCAAGTCCCTAAGACGTTTCTTGGCACCACGAAATCCCATCCGCTGCTTCTGGACCTGTTGGGAAAAGTCCGGATAAAAGTTCACCGTGGCATTTTCAAAGGCTACTGGGCCCTTCGCCTGCGAGGCCTGCAGGATAGCGTCCCGATCTCTGTAGTGGAAAAGCTTGGCAACAATAGGTCTCGGCGGGGCGCCAGGTTTGCCCTGGCCCCCCGGAACACGATGTGCGCGCTCCACTGCGAAAAATTTACTAAGGCCAGACGGTGAAAGGTGATTCTGGATAAGATCTTCAACCAGGAGATCAACCGAGTGGGGTTCTGGATTCTCCGGCACACCAACCACGCGAACATTACAGCGACGCGCCCTGTTCTCAAAATCCTCCAAGCGCCGGGTCATGAAATCGTTCACCCTGCGGAGATTGCCAATCTCCGTCTGAATATCAGAGACGTCCGTCGTGAGGCTGGAAGATTTGATATCCAACGATTTCACCTTTTCGTTCGTCTTGGAGAGATCGGCTCGAATCAAATTGACCTCAATCGCCACAGTGTCCAGTTTGTGGGCCAAAGTTTCATACTGGTGGCCTATGGATTCCCTCATGCCAGAAATGGCGCCCATGATGTCTTGCAAGGAGGGCTCCAGCGACGCATCTAGTACTTGGTCCGACGCAGTGGGACCGGGCAGGGCAGCTCCGGGGGACCCCTTAGAGTGGGTATAACGATCCATGACATTAGATTGAACCGGACCCCCGCGCAGAGGTGCCTTCGTCTTGCGCGTCTCTCGGTCCCCTCTGCCCGCCATTTTGAAGATGCGTCACAAGCAATGTCACCAGGGTCGACAGGCCGAGCACCAGAAACGGAGGCCCCTGGACCAAAGGACTACAAGAGATGTAGCACCAGGATAGATGCAGCCCACTCCAGAAACAGTGCAGCCAAGGGCCAAACAACCTACGTGGAGAGCGGCCGCAGCTCTGGCCCAGCCCTCTCACCAATGTCCCAGTCCGAGGCAGAAACGAAACCGAAACTTAAGAGGGGGTCTCACACGTCCAATCCCCCTGCCGTTGTTGTTCAACTCCAAGACGGCCACCGAACCTCACCCAGTCCCGGGCGCACTTCGAGGGCGGAGCCCAAAAGTTCAAGTGAACATAATTCAGACACCCAATGTCCAAATTCGTTTATGAAAAGTCCAGGTAGATCAGCCCAACGTCCTCTATATGAATCCTCGCAAAAATCAGGATTAAATCAGGATATTAAGCCGGGAGCGGCGGGGGTCCGGGGAGCGCTGTGCTCACGCGGCCATCTCGGATGCCCGCCAAGCTCCTCCTCCCGTCTGTGCAGTCTTAATGAAAACATCATATCAGACTGTTTCCTGATCCCAAACATAATCAAATTATTATAATGTTGTTTTCCAGGGCATGTTTTTCTGTAAACTGGATCTCCACAGTGCTAATCACCAGATAAGACTACACCCAGCTTCAAGACCATTAATGGATGTCATCACCATGGAGGCGGTGTACAGGTTTACCAGACTGCCATTTGGCTTATCCTCAGTGATAGTGTCTTCCAGAGATTTGTATCAAATGCCTTGGCAAGTGTCAGGAATACTTCTCCTTCCTAGAAGAAATGTTGCTCTTTGGAGACACTGTTGCTGCTCATGATGAAGCTTTGCAACAAGTAAGATCCTTGATTCTGTGCTCACCCTCTGCAAAGACCAATGTACCTTCTTCATACAAAAAGTTGAATATCTAGAGTATCTTATAAAGGTGAAGGAGTGAAGACTGCCAAAACTGAACCTGGTGAGTACCATTATGAATGCCACATTGGATTGCATACTGTGGGACTGGTGTTCCTTGTGCCATGTCTGGAACTGCTGCTCGGGACTGCGGGACTGCGAGGACCACAGGTCAGTGCGCTCCAACACCACGCACACCTGCTGCCTCTTCCCGCAGCTCCTCCCTGCCGAGCCTGCTGCCTGTTAAAGCGACTCGCGGCCCCCGCTCTCCGGGCGCCGCTCGTAGTCGCAACTAGAGCCAACTGCTGCTGCGAGCTGATTTTGCCACGTTGGATTGCATACTGTGGGACTGGTGTTCCTTGTGCCGTGTCTGGAACTGCTGCTCGGGACTGCGGGACTGCTCGGACCACAGGTCAGTGCGCTCCAACACCACGCACACCTGCTGCCTCTTCCCGCAGCTCCTCCTCCACCCTCTACTTAAGACACACCCAATACGCCACCGTGGGACGCCCGAGGGTCGAAGCGCGGGGCGAAGCCCGGGCCAAGGGCGGGCCCGTTGTAGCCCGTTAGAGACAGCTTAAGGCCGGGCCGGGCCACCCCCCCTAACCTCTGACCTCGAGCTTGGATCCAAATTAAAATATCCGCACATACTAAACTATATTTTGCTGTTTGCATCTGGGTATCTCCCACATAGATTCTTGCCAGCCAAAGATATCTGAGAACTATGTGAACAAGAGGTTCTAGAAGTAAAACAGCTGCGGGGGGTTCCACAACTGGGCACTCTGCATCATTTTATCATAAGGGCTAATTCTTTTTTAGACCATGAAATTTCTTCAATGGAGCGCAGAGTGTCCCAAGATCTTGTTTCAGCCAAAAGATCTTCCATGGGCCACATTGCCACAGCCAAAACTCCTGAACAATCAAAGGGCCTGGTCCCTCTAGAAACTCCCGTAACAACTAACGTGGATATACATGCCCATAGACAGAGTTTGCCCGGTATGGTGGACTTATCAGTGTTCCACTTATCACTAGATTCACAATTAAGTGCAGACCTTGAAAAAAACCCGGATATAGCTGCTATCTCTTCACCGGTTGACCAGAGTGCTAGTCAGCTGAAGGGCAAGAAGGAGGGAGCCATCCCCAAAAAACGTAGCAAAAAGACAGTAAGGGGAAGGAGTACACAATCCTGTAAGTCCCCTGGGACTCCTGTCCCAAACCCGATTATAGACCATGATCCCTCCTGTAATGTCCCTACAAATGAGGCATCGTGTAGAGAGAATGTTGAGGCCCCAGTTAATCCAGATAGGATTAGCATTAGGGACGATGAGGTTAATATCTCACTCCTACCTAGGATAGCAGAATTTTTTAAACTTTATCTCACTCCCATTGAGCTAAGACTTGCCCACATTGAGAAACAGATAACCGATTTGTGTGCTGTCCCAAAAAAAACCAACTTGCAGGGGATACATAAAATAGGGGGAACTAAACCTAACACTGACAAACCCACTGATCCTGCTAACAAAAAGCTACAAGTACCAGTGACTAACCCAAAATCAAAGTCTACCATGGTCCCTGCGCAGGCAATTGCATCAAAAGCCAAATCCTCTGTTACCCTTCCCCAAGAGGGGCACATTCCAGCTAGGGAACACATGATGCAGCCAAACAAGAATAACATTGACCGAAGTCATCCCAGGAGGCGAGCGGTGAACTTGCCCCCGGAGGCAAGTCCCTATGTTGTAGTCATGACAGGGGTCCCAGAATTGGGTGAGGCTGATGAAAAAGCCAATTGGTCTTTAAAAAATAAAGTCCAACATTGGCTTAACTTAAATCGGTCCCTACCATTTAATCGCGTAAGCAAGATTCTGACGGTACGTAGGGTAACGTGGGTGGGCCAAGAGCGAAAATCAGTCCAGGGTGATTGTATACTGGTTAATTTTGCGGACCCTCATACAGCTGATCATGTGTGTGCATGGAACACACAGGACAGACACGAGGGGATCGCAACCAGACGTCTTTCCTTTTTCTATCCCCCAAGGAGTGGCCCATCACGTGTATGGTACAATGACACTGACTGGCATACAGTAGGGCGCCCCACAATGGGTGGAGACTGGGGGACTTGGGGGGCACAGGGCTTAAGAGATAAGGTATATAGGGACAACTGGGGTAGCTTCCCGACAGCTAACAGATTCAGTTGCCTAGAGATGGTTGACTGACAGCTAAATCCCACTACTTCATTTGAGGACGAGAGGGTGGACCTTGCAGCTCCGAGGGGTGGAGTTGATGGGTATGGCGAGCTGCCCACCGTTGGCGGGCAAGCTATAGCATCATGGCCAACTAAGAAATCCTCCCCCAAAATTTCTAAGCGGAGTCCTGTCCCTAGACTCTCCGGATTGGGGGGCATTTATAGATTCATTTGACGTCTGCCTCTTCCAGGAGACATGGGCAAGAGAAGATCATAGGCGTCTAGGGTTTGACACATTTTCAATCTGGGCGAATTGGAAGGGGAAGGGACGCCCGTCTGGTGGACTAGTTATCTGGGTGGGCTCCCATTTGGGCTGCAAAGCGAGGGCTCTCATAACTAATTCTTCAGATGTTCAATGTGTACTCCTGGAATGGCCCAATGCCGTAAAACTGGCATTGATCAATGTTTATTCAAGACCAGTGGGCATTGCAAAAGTTTCTAGCGCCATTGAGGAACTATCACTGTTTCTGAGTACTATCCCCCAAGGGACCCCGTATGTGGTTGGGGGAGATTTTAATTGTCAATTTGAACCCCTCCCATTATTTCTAGAAGGTGCGACTACTGAGGAGGATGACCAAAGGGGAATCCCTAAACTGGCTGGCCCCCCAGTGAAGTCCTGGACACCTCTACCGACACAGATCATGTGCCTAAGCTTAGCAAATTCTTTAAGGGCCTGTAATGGCCGGGTTAGGGGAGATATTCCCCCTAAACCAACCTTCAACAAATCGGGGCACAACTCCCGCCTGGATTACATACTGGTGGAAACGTCTGAATGGGCCAGAATTGTAGATTTCAAGGTCTCCCCGCGAGACGATAGTGACCATAATGCGCTGAGCCTAAAAATGTCAGTCCCTGGCGTCACATTCTCTATGCAGGGAGGTTATGACCTCATGAACCCGAGTATGATCTTATCTAGTAACCGGCGCAGAGTTCGATGGTCAAAAATTGTAGGAAGCCCCACGGATCTCCAGAGGCTCTATGCAACGACTGTTCCAGTCCTGCAAAAAGTTGGAAAACTCATTCACCAACTTCCATCAGAGAAGAGCCACAGAGATCTTGGTGCAATTCATTTGGAGCTGTGTAACACCCTAGCTGAGATGCTGAATCCTGTGCAGAGGGCAAAGAAAGGGAAGGGGATGCGTGCCTCATGGTATAATGCCGCCTGCAGGAAGGCTAAAACCGACTTACTTGAGGCTATGAAGCAACTTGATAACATTCAGCTGGTCAGAGCTAAGAGAAAGGAGTATAAATGCCTTATTTCTAATGCCAAAATTGAATGGGACGATGACAACTGGACAGATATGACGGCCGCTCTCAAGTTCCGAGACGCCCGGAAATTCTGGCAGATTGTCAAAAATGGCTCTGCCGACCCCACTCCGGCAGTAGAGGCAAATATTGCACCTAGGGTATGGGAGGATCATTTTAGATCTTTGTATGCCCAAGTCATTGTAGATCCCTCTGGTGACCAGGAAGACTCGGTGGCAGGCATGACCCCTGCGCCATTTCCTGAAACGGATAAATTCACCCTGGCAGAGGTTGGGGCAGCTATTACCAGACTTGCTGCAGAAAAAGCCCCGGGCTGGACAAACTCCCTGGTGACCTATTTAAAAATGAACCCATGGTCTGGGTTCCTTACCTACAGGTCTTATTCAACGCAATTCTTGAAGGGAAGATGGTGCCTATTACTTGGCTGGGGGCGGAGATTGTTCCCATCTTCAAGAAGGGTTCACCTCCCAGTCAACTATAGGCCCATCAGCCTAATCGACGTCCCCCAAAAGATCTTTGCCAGGCTGATCTTGGATCGCCTTTCAGAATGGATGCTAGATCATTCAGTCCTGAGCCCCTACCAAGCTGGGTTCAGGAATAAAGTATCCACTATAGATCAAATCTTTCGTCTTACCATCCTGTTCTGGAAAACGGTACAGTTGGAGGGTGGCAGCCTCTATACTGTATTCGTTGACCTACGAGCAGCTTTTGATCTTGTACCTCGTAGGAAACTTTGGTCTGTGCTCTCTGGCCTGGGGTTCCCGCAACATCTATAAACATGGTTGTAAGATTACACACTGACAACTATGCCCAGTCAGATGTGGCAGGGAGGGAACATTGTCCAACAGATTCCCCGTTGGCAGGGGGGTAAGACAGGGTTGTGTGCTTGCACCGACCCTGTTCTGTCTCTATGTCAACGGGGTAATCGCCCACTTGAATGGGGTTGAAAATAGCGATGCCCCTAAACTTGGAGGCAGCAGGGTGCCGGTGATTATGTTCGCAGACGACACCCTGCTGCTGTCCAAGTCGCCAATGGGGATACAGCGAGTTCTCCATGGTTTCGAGGCATTTTGTAAAGATCATGGCCTCGAGATCAATGCTCTGAAGACAAAATATATGGTCTTCAACCCACCATCTAAAACTCGCTTTAATCCATATATTGGCGCTAACAGGCTAGAGAGGGTCCGAACCTTCGAGTACTTGGGGATTACTCTAAACGAAAAGATGTCGTGGGGGCACCAAAGGGAGAAGTCACAGCTAAAACTGGCCAAAATAGCAGGTGGAATCATCAAGCTTGTTACAAAAAATAAATATCCCTCTAAGCCGGTTGGTCCCCCATTAGAGATCTATAGAGCACAGGCTAGGGCTGCTGTAATGTATGGAAGTGAACTCTGGGGCTACATGTGTAATCAAGATTTAGTAGCAATAGAGAATAAATTCATTAGACAGCTACTATCACTTCCCCCTAGCACTCCTCTGTTGCCAATGAGACTGGACTTGGGCTTGAGACCCCTTGACGAAGATATGGGACTATGGCCTTTAATATTCTGGCGCAGGATATGGACTGTACCTGAGCTAGTTAATTATAGGCAAGAACTCGAAGAAATTCTTACTTTACCAAATGTTGGGAAAATCCCCTGGTTAAAATACATAAAGATAGAACTAGGGAAACTAGGGGTACTGTTGTAAAGAAGGTCAACATAAACAGCAGGAGTGATATTGAAAGGTGTTTATTCCCAATAAAAGTCAATATCATTAAAAGTCCCACAAGAAGAGGTATAAAGACAAGATGCTGTCGTGTCCAGGTACAGATCAGAATGACACGACAGCCAACACTGGTAACAGAATGTAGAACACAGAGTATGTCATAATGGAACCTTAGTGAAATTAAAGGTACAGATGCAACATCTCCTTTCCATACACAAAAAATAAAAATAAAAAACAATTAACTAACATTAATACAAATAATAATCCTTAAACTTTGTCGGTAATACAGTATTTCTTCTAGCATAGATTTCATTCAAATCAGAACCAATTTCAGGAAAAAGATTAGTTTTGTCTATTAAATTATCTGGAACACAACTTGAAGAATTCAAATTTTCATTTAAAACTGAATCATTATTCACACTTCCTTCCAAAACTGAATTATCATTTTCACCTCTATCTAAATTGTGATGAGACTCATCACCAGATTCACAAACTTGTGAATCCAATGATGACTGTTCTACACCATCACCCTCTTGTAAGGAAAATCGCTTTTCCAACCCTGAATCTAAGGATTGTTCTTTATTTAAAATATCTTTAAAACACAAAAAAGAAGAATCGTCCAAATAACCTTTCTCTTCCATTTTTTTATGGATAATGTCTTTTTGAAAAGGTTCAATCCTAATAACAGCACTTTTGTTCCACCAGCCTTTGTTCTTAATCATCACTGATGAATTAGACGCTCTGACCACCTGTTGAGGCATAGAATACCTAGACTCCCCTTTAATAACTTTCTTTGGTTTTCTGATGATCACCCAATCACCTGTTTCAATTTTCAAGTCATTCAGAGGAGAAACCACATTCTGTAATCCGTACTTTTTTTCAAATTTTTTTTAACACACTCATCAATAGAACTAAAAGAAGTATCTCCCTCAAATTTTTTAAGAGCAGTCATATCTTTTTGAAATACAGGTTTGTTTATATCATTTGCATCTCTCCCTTTCAATAAGAAAAAAGGTGTGAAACCTGTTACCGAATGTGGAGTGTTTAAATAACTCCAAACCTTTTCTTTGATATGTTTCCTTACATCCATGCCTGAAGATAGAGCTGTTTGTATCCCTTCTTTGAAAAATTTGTTAGCCCTCTCAACTAATCCATTAGCCGCTGAAAAATACAACGGACTTTTAATATGCTTGATATTATGCTTACTTAAAAAATCAACCATCTTTTTTGACACAAAATGTGTGCCATTATCGGATACTAATTTCTTGGGAAATCCATCCACACAAAAAACTTTCTCCAAAAAATCAATCACAATTTCTGTACTAGGGAACCTCACAAAATCATAGGATATCCATTTTGAATAATAATCAGTCAAAACTATTAAATATCTCATGTCTTCTGCCAAAATATTATAAGGTCCTGAAAAATCTATTGCCAACTTTTCCCATGCTTGGTCTGGCAACAAATTGGTGGAAGTAACTGCTTTTTTACTCTTCCAATGCTTGTCCGATAGAAGACATTCCGGACAACAATTAACAAACTGATCTACAAAAGAATCCATGCACGGCCACCAATAAAATTTTCGCAAAATTTTCTTGGTTCCAGACATGCCAGGATGTCCAGAGTGTGCTCTTTCCACCAGACCCTTTTTCAGAGTTTCAGGTGGTACAAAAAACCCACATCTGGTGATGAATTCATTCTCTAGACTAAGCTCGGAAGAAACCTGTTGGAAGGGAATCAAAACTTTACTAAGATTTCTCAATGGTGGCCAACCTTTTCTAATGTATTCCTTGACTTTCAACAGAAGAGAATCTTTTTTATAACCTTCCAACCAGTCATTCTCCGTAAAACATCCCAAAGTATTATCACAAGCATCTAAAGCAGAAACAACCACACATTCTTCCTCATTTGAGTCTAAATTTTCATTCTGATTCACTAAGGGAATCCTAGACAAACAATCCGCCCTAAAATTTGCTCCTCCAGAGATGTGTTTCACTTCAAAATTATATTCTTGCAATTTTGAAATTATCCTGACTAATCTCGAAGTAGCTTGACCAGTACCATTTCCATTCATCAAGTAAATGAGCGGTTTGTGATCAGTAAAAAGATCAAAACAAGTACCCCATAGATAATTTCTGAACTTTTCGACTGCCCAAGAGCAGGCTAAAGCTTCCCGTTCTATAGTACTATAATTTGCTTCCGCCACACTCAAACTTCTAGAAATGAAAGCAATAGTATTCTCCTTTCCATTCACGAACTGTGTTAATACTCCACCTAGACCTACACAACTGGCATCTACTGTGACAATACACTTGATGCCACAAGTAAAAGGCTTTAATGCAGGTGCATTCTTGATCATTTCTTTTACTTTTTTGAAAGCTTCTTCATGAATTAAAGACCAATCATACTTCTCATTCTTCCTGGTTAAACACCTGAGTGGTTCTACTACAAATGCATAGCCATGCACAAAGCGTGCATAGTACTCACTAAGTCCTAAAAAAGATCTTAGTGAGTCTTTATCAACTGGTGCTGGCGCAAGCATAATAGAATCAATCAGATCCTGTTTAGGCTTAATGCCTTCCTTAGTGATAGAGTGCCCTAAATATTCCAACTCTTGTACCAAAAACTTACACTTATCTTTCGATACAGTCATACCCCTCTTACTCAAGATGTTCAAAACTTTTCTCAAAATTTTGTTGTGTTCCTCAACTCCTTTTCCAAAGATGAGGATGTCATCCTGAAATGCCTGCACCCCTTTGATGTCTACAAACAACGAGTCCATTAGCTTCTGAAACACACTGGCCGCAGAAGCTAATCCAAATGGGAGTCTCGTATATTTGAAGGCACCAAAGGGGGTTACAAACGTGGTAAGATCCTGTGACTTATCTGATAAAACAACCTGATGATAGGCTGACTTTAGATCAATAAGAGAAAAATGAGTAGATTCGCCTATAGCCATCAGCATCTCCTGAATCAATGGTAAGGGATGGCAATCCACTAAAATGTTCTTGTTTAGGGAACGTAAATCCGCACACATGCGCAACTTTCCATTCTTCCTCTTTGCTAAAACTACAGCTGAAACCCACTCAGATGAGCTGGTAGGTTTAATCACTCCATCCTTGCACAAGCTATCTAAATGGTCTTTCAGTTCTTCTCTTACGCTCAACGGTACATTTCTAACCTTATGTACCACTGGTGATGCATTCTTTTTTAATACAATTTCATGCTCCACCCCTTTCACACACCCAATTCTGTCTTCAAATACTTCCTTGTATTTTTTAAGAATCGACTCTAAATCATGTGAATCTTCAGACACTTTGCATTCTTCCATAAAAGCAATAGGAACATCC
The DNA here is from genome assembly GCF_964261635.1 of Lissotriton helveticus. Classification (NCBI taxonomy): domain Eukaryota; kingdom Metazoa; phylum Chordata; class Amphibia; order Caudata; family Salamandridae; genus Lissotriton; species Lissotriton helveticus. The sequence goes on from NC_136070.1 coordinate 696,618,845, forward strand.
CCAAGAATAATGGGTGTATCGCTACCGGGTTTCAACATGATACCCATTCTACCTAAATCGCGCCAACCAATGATATCTTTACCTTTCTCAACAACATAAACTTTAGTTGTTATCTCTCTTCCAAGTAGTTCTACCAAACCTGTGAAATAACCTATTATGTTGATGTAATGACCTCCTATAGCCTTCGGATTGACATCTGAAACCAAAAGCTTGGTGGGAAAAGAATTATTAGCATAGGTTATTTCATCAGCAATGGTTATAGGCGAACCAGAATCCGCCATAACCTCCAATTTAACACCTGCAATAACTGCTTCACCAAGGGGTGCTTTGAATGTAATTTCCGAATCAATTAGATTCACATTAATTACAAGGTTACTGATTTCATCCTCCATATCATCTAAAGCATTAACACTGGTTTGTGAAACATTCCTATTTCTAAAAACAGTTTTACATGCACTTTCAAGATGACCTATTTTTTTACACTTTACACATTTTTTTCCATGTGCAGGACATTTTGGATTATTAGCAAAGTGAGACTTAGACCCACAACGATAACATGACAAATTTTTCTTGGCAGAAGTGGCACCTTTTTCCTTTCTAATTTCTATAGTTTTCATTTTGTCGGTTACCGAACATACAGCCTCTGAATTATCTGTTCCAGATATAACTTTCGTTGACACTGAAGATCTCTCTATTCCGATAGCAATGTCAATCACTTCCGTTAAGGTTGGATTTCTACATGCCAAGAGACGTTCTTGTACCTTTTTCGAGAAACAATGAAATACTAATTGATCTCTTAAATAAATGTCTAACATATCACCAAAATCACACTTAGCTGCCAAAATACGTAAGTTAGAAACATAGTCTTCTATACTTTCCTCTGGCAACTGTTTCCTTTTGTTAAAACTGTGTCTTCCCACCATAATGTTAGGTTGTTCATGAAATCTCTTTTCTAACCTTTTTACTGCTTCAGTGTAATCATCCCATGGAATGAATTGCCCAGCTGGTGGTTCACTTTCAGGAATGTTATCAAAAATTTCTCTTCCTGCATCACCGAGAAGTCCATATAACACAGCCCTTTTTCTTTCATTTGAATATTCCTTCCCATCTATAGCAATGAGATAACTCTCAAATGACTTATGCCACTGTTCCCACCTAACTGGTGGTTTTCCAGCATTCTGTAGGAAAGGATTAATTTGATAGGGTTGTATTTGATAAGACATTCTCTCAATGACTCTCAATTAACAGTTTGTATTTTAAAGTTTATAATTTAAAAAAAATTTTTTTTTTTTTTTTATTTAAATTTTTCAAGGCAAATGCTTAGTTATTGTTCCTTTTGAGTTCCGATTTGAAAAGAAATTGTAAATACCATCAAATTACTTCAAATCGTCCTTTTTCTTCCTTCCTTCGTGAAGAACTGCAAATTTGCTTCCTTCGATGTTTCAAATTGCCATAAAATGGCCGCCGCGTTGGGTCACGTCCTTTGACCTTGCGTGATGACACCAAATACGTAGCGCACTCTGTCACGCTCTGCTCCTCAATGACGCGCTGACATTCAAGACGCGAATCTCCTTAACAACGCGTAGCAGGCTGACACACGCGCTTCACTGACACGCTGCAATCTCACGCGGCTCCCGGCTTTGGAATTCCGGCTCCGTTTTAAAAAGAGAGACAGTTAACATCCTTCTGACATCCAAGGTATATAATTTTGGCAAAATAATCTTACCGCAATGTTTTCTTGCATGTCCATGGAAGTAGAAGCCTCCTTCTTCTTTTGTTTAATTTTCTGCTTCTCGGTGGGTTGACTTTTAAACTCAACTGCCATTCAAATTTTTTTTTTTTTATTTCGGATCCCAATCCATCGTCGCCATATTTATGTTGTAAAGAAGGTCAACATAAACAGCAGGAGTGATATTGAAAGGTGTTTATTCCCAATAAAAGTCAATATCATTAAAAGTCCCACAAGAAGAGGTATAAAGACAAGATGCTGTTGTGTCCAGGTACAGATCAGAATGACACGACAGCCAACACTGGTAACAGAATGTAGAACACAGAGTATGTCATAATGGAACCTTAGTGAAATTAAAGGTACAGATGCAACAGTTACCCACTTTATGGTCTGACCCATTGTCATCATGCTCCCGGGTCACGCGGAAACAGCTTATTAATCATTACCGGGAAAGTAAACTTGCTACACATCTACAAAGAACAGGCCTAGGTACTTTAACGATATCATTTTTAAATACTAAGGATATCTACAGGTTTGAAACTGTTTTAGATGTTATATTCCCAACTACCTCTAGGAAACTGTATCTTCAATGGCGGTATGGCAGTTTGCCGATACGGGCCTACACCTGTAAATGGGCCGAATCTTCCCCGACTCATTGCCCTGGTTGCAAATCTGAAAAGGAAACTGATTTGCACATATTGTTTTTTTGCAATGCATACGCGCAGGAGAGGAGGAAATGGATTGTCCCAGTGTGTAAAAACCTGGGGTTCTCCCACTGCTTGCATGCATATAGGGTCTTTAAGACCGATCTGCCTGGGCATATAGTTTTTGCATTAGCTAAATATTTAGGGATATTTTGGCACAAGAGAAGACACTTTCTAGTTGGAGATGTATGACAATTGTCAAATTATGACTTTATAACAATGACAATGTTTGATGCAAAGGCCGGGTCCTATTCTTATTCCTGTTTATTGCTCTTATATGTTCTAATGTTTTACTATTTTTACATTTTAACACATGTTTTTTAATGTATGTACCTGTACCTTTTATGGCATATGGTGCCGAAATAAAGATCATGATGATGATGAATGCAGCAGTACCAAAAGAAAAGGTGAGATTGTTCAAGGGGTTAGTGGAATACTATCCCATGAGTGTGCAGAACTTTGCAGACAAGACTGAGGATTCAAGAATTCTTCTCAGGAAAGGAAATAAATTGGAGTTGTGCCTGTCCAGTAAAAAGTGTGCATGTCAATAAAATCTGATAATCGCCATTTGAAATGCAATTGAAGATCATAGTCGTGGTGGATGCCAGTAGTGTGGGTTCGGAAAATGCATTATCCCAGGTACATCGAAGGGTAGAAAAACTGGGGTGGTTTCCTTGTGCTGTTGGTCTGGAGCAGAAAGGAATTACTGTCTGATAGAGAGCAAGGGATTAGCTTCAGCATGGGCCATGAATTATTTCTAAATCTTCTTATGTGCTCGCAGGGTAATACTATAGACAGATCACAAGCCATTTTTTCAAATATTGGGTCCTCATGGTGACAAAAATTGTTTTGATAGGTTAGCCAGTTAGCAGTAAAGTTCCAAGGGTAAGATTGCTTAGTATGTATGTACCTGGTAGGAGAAACAGTATAGCCAAGGGCTACATGTACGAAGCATTTCACTGAATTGGGCCACTTGCAACTGCAAAAATGGCTTTAGGATGTCCAAAGCCCAAATTGCGATTTGGTAACTTGTTACTGAATCGTAATTTGGGTTTTGCAATTCAGTATTAAGAAGGGGCATGTTGAGGGCGTCCCTTCCTTGGAATGGTATGTATGAATATTTTATGACCGAATTGTGGTTGCAAAACATTTGAAATTTACAGCTAATTGAAAGTTGGTGGTAACTCAGTTTAAAAAATGAAACTTCAAAGTTTCCTTTTGTTCTTTTTAAACACGTCCCATTTTCCTTTAAGGAAAACGGGCTGAATTTTTAAAAAAAGATTGCTTTATTTAAAAGCAATCACAGACAATGGGCTCGATTCACAAAAGTAATCTGAGACAAAATCCTAACTTTACAACTTTCGGTATTCACAAAGGGCATTTAGGAGAAGTAAAGTTAGGATTTTGTCTCAGTTAAATGTAAGTATTTCTTAAGTTAAACTTAAGACAAAATCTTAACTTTACTACTCCTAAATGCCCTTTGTGAATACCAAAAGTCGTAAAGTTAGGATTTTGTCTCAGATTACATTTGTGAATCGGGCCCATATTGTGCAGTATCTTGTCGACGCGGATAAGCCCCGGTGGGCATTGTGTGATGTCATGGCTCGTGAGGGTTAGTGACACAGACCGTGACAGCGAGAAGGTTGACAGTTGGAGTCACAGGCAGTGTGGTAAAGGGGACTCGGCTGCTTGTCTGTGGGATGATGCCTTCACACTTCATGTCAATAAACCACGTATCTAGACGAACACCGTGTTGTGTGCTTACCATCCTGCACAGAACTCGCGTGAACAGATATCTGACGTACAAGGTGTACTGAGGTATATATCATCATTCTAACCGAAGTCTCTGTCAGTCAAAAATTGAGGTGGACGTGGACAGAAATCAACCAATGTGGTTTGATTTCGACAGATGTCTCATACTGGCAGTTTGGTACTTGAAGAGATGGGATTGCAGCTGCGCAGTGCACGACCTACGGTAGTCCCTGGAGAGTTTTTGGTTTCCTGAAGAAGTTTGCCGCAGCTGCGTTGTTAATCTGGTGGGCTGCTCTTCAAGCGGGCACACCCTCTAGCATATACTGGTGGCTCATATTACCTTTTATAGTTAACCACGTGTTATTTTCCCATTACTTTGGTTTTATTATAGTTGCTCTAAACGTATTGTATCTTGTTGAGGCACTGTTCTTCTGTACTCTGAATGTTTTTTATCATTCCTTTTTATAGTTTTACGCTTTTATTATTTTGCTCTTTTTTGTCATCTGTAAGGAAAAGAGATATGTAGTATCTTGTCCAAGCGGTTAACCCCTGAATGGGCATTGTGTGATGTCATGGCTCATGAGTGTTAGTGAATTATGGTGAGTGGTGGCCCACCTAATCATGCACTGTTCACTTGGTGCTATGCACCTTAAAGCAATATCAAAAATGTTTAACCACAATTAAATTTGTATGTGGTGGTAATAATCACATTTATTAAACAGTTTTACAGGATAAATCCTAAATAATGCAACTGAGTGTTATTGTATCATCATAACAATTCACAAATGTATATGCAAATTAATTGTACAAGCATAACAATTATACATCATATTCGTAACATTCTATTATTCAAATGATTGACGTAGAGCCCAATGCATTTCGGCACGCATACGGTGCCTTCATCAGGGGCAATTCTAAAAGGAAGAGAAAGGAATGTATGTCAGTATCTACATATGCTGGGGGACATGGGGGTGTGTGTATATTATCGATTTAATCGTACCTTCATGTTCGAATGCTGGAGATCTATTATAGTTGATAGCCGATTCTACAACCAAGAAATTATAAATGGTAGGTGACGCTATAATGTACTCATAAGATAAATAAATAAAGAACAGTGATTGATGAACGTCGTACCTGGTGATCTGGTTGCCGGTAGCTGCAACAATAAATATTGAATATAAGCCGGTATTATTTAATAAATATAACAAAACATGATGGCATCATGTACTGTGGGATAAAAATAATGGCCCTACCTTATCTTCGTAATGATGTCGATTCTACCCGGAAATAAATAATAATAATAATGAGGCACTAGGTAATTGCCAAATATATAGTAAAAGCGATAACGGTGTCGTGCAGGATAGTAATAAACGGTGGTCATTTACCTGACTCCAAAATACAGGACTCCTATCACGCAAGCTCACTGCTGTTCTACCAGTGGTCGTCCACCGGTCTACTCGCAAACTCCATTGAAAAGTAGCGTGGTGCACATGGCAGTGTAGCCATGAGCATAAAGAACGGACAATGAAAATGACAAACCCAAAAAATGCCTGAAAAATACAAAGCGCTTGAGCGCCATCTTAAGAAGGTGTAAATAATATCGACATCCCACCGCTATTGAGTGACTGATGTCATAAGAAGTCTATAAACATGATATCTGGCGCACCAAAGTTACGCCCACGTTCAATATCATCCATATTGTGGACTCAGAAGCCCTAAATAAAATGGCATGTACGCACAAACTATAACACATAGTGTTATGATCGAGATACCCATACACCTACTAACGAATAAACGAATCGGGTGCTATTTAAATAATAAATAGTGTCCGTATATACGCACTAGGAACGTGCTTATGCTAACAGCTAATAATGGTGTATATATGTGATGGGTGATGCATCCTGGGTATTAGGGTGCTTATACATTATAATGCCATTGCGGAATGCTACCAATTCATGCTGGTGACTGAAAAAAGTGTTGACGACGTGGGTAATGTTTTATGCAATGAGGTAGAAGCCATGTAAATCATACATAAAGTAACAACAACAGATAATGAGTACAAGAGATGATATTAAAGTCCATCAAAAGTAAGTTTGTCCATCATTGACAATAATAACCAAAGTGATATGTTAATGAAACACAAAAAAAACATAGATTGGTTATATAACATGGTCAACATGAAGCAATAGATGTACTCTACAACACCAACATTAATCAGACCTGTGGGTACATGTATCAGTTGTATGTAGTGAAAGGTATGCTAGTCTATGGTTGACCAGACTATACTGTAGACTATGTATGATCGTTTAAAATGAATGCACTATGTCAAGATCATGGAAATTGGACCTATAAATAACATGAAAGATCATATTTATCATTCAGTCCCGCAGGGATCAAAGTCCCAAGAAATTTGATCCAGAAAATTTCTCTACGCAATAGTCTTTGGTGATTGTCTAGACCTTGTTGAACCGGCACATGTTCAAGAATAAGAAACCTGAGTTGTGAAATGGTGTGTCGTTGTTCCTTCCAATGTAACACCAATGGTGAGGTCAGACTCTCGTTGCGGATACGACTTTTGTGTTCTGTAATCCGTACTTTGGTTTTTCGTTCTGTTTTGCCTATGTACATTTTTCCACATGGACACTTTATTGCGTACACAACATTGGTCGTGTTGCAATCGCTGGAATGTTTCAAATGAATAAGTTTTCCAGAAGTTGGATGCGTACATGTATTGCCAGTAATTACATTATTACAATTTGAACAATTGAGACAGCGTGTGGTGCCCTTGTAAATTACTGGTCCAGTTGGGTGTTGTTTCTTTTTTAATCTCTCTCTTAAATTTGGTCCTCGGGTGTACGCATGTAGAGGAAGATCTTTAAAGATACCATGAAAATCTGGTTCCAATGTCAGAAGTTCCCATCGCTTATTGATAATCTTCTTGATCTTATCAGAAAGAGTTGTGTATTTAGTCACAAAAACCATCCGGTTCTGTGGGGATTTACTTTTCTGTGTCAATAGATCCTGTCTTTGCATTTGTTGTACCCTATTCAATTGCGTTGTGAGAACATCCGGTGGGTATCCTCTAGCTTTGTACTTTTGAACTTGATTCTCAAGTGTAGTCTGGCAGGTCACATCGTTAGAGCATATGCGTTTGATGCGAATAAATTGTGATACTGGAAGATTCCTGATCAGATTCTTAGGATGAAAACTAGTGTATTCAAGTGCACTGTTCCGATCAGTTGGCTTGGTGTACAAGGCAGTATCAAATCCATCAGCTGTCTTCGTGATTCTAACATCTAAATAGTCAATGGTGTCTTTGCTGATTTTATGGGTGAACTGGATCCTCGTGTCAACTTGATTCAATCTGTTAATCAAAGTTTCCAAAGTATCCGGTGTGTCGTTCCAAATGAGAAATATATCGTCGATATATCGTCCATACATTAATACATGTTTCCATTCATCCTGTGACATAAGGTGTTGCGATTCAAAGTAAGCCATAAATGTGTTCGCATACGCAGGAGCCCCTGCAAATCCCATCGCCGTCCCGCTCAGCTGTGCGTAGAACTCGTCTTGCCATATAAAATGGCTGTTGTATAAGCAAAATTTCAGTAGTTGAAGCAAAAAAATTTTTTTGGTGGTAGGTAACTGCTCCATACTTAATAACGCCCATTCACTGGCTTCCAGTCCTGCTTCATGGGGAATAGAGGTGTAAAGAGCCACCACATCTATGGTGCACATAATCCAATGATCCTGGTACCCTTCTTCTGTCCACTTCAATTTGTTGAGGAAATCCGTGGTGTCACGTATATATGAACCCCAATGCTGTACGATGGGATTTGCAGGGGCTCCTGCGTATGCGAACACATTTATGGCTTACTTTGAATCGCAACACCTTATGTCACAGGATGAATGGAAACATGTATTAATGTATGGACGATATATCGACGATATATTTCTCATTTGGAACGACACACCGGATACTTTGGAAACTTTGATTAACAGATTGAATCAAGTTGACACGAGGATCCAGTTCACCCATAAAATCAGCAAAGACACCATTGACTATTTAGATGTTAGAATCACGAAGACAGCTGATGGATTTGATACTGCCTTGTACACCAAGCCAACTGATCGGAACAGTGCACTTGAATACACTAGTTTTCATCCTAAGAATCTGATCAGGAATCTTCCAGTATCACAATTTATTCGCATCAAACGCATATGCTCTAACGATGTGACCTGCCAGACTACACTTGAGAATCAAGTTCAAAAGTACAAAGCTAGAGGATACCCACCGGATGTTCTCACAACGCAATTGAATAGGGTACAACAAATGCAAAGACAGGATCTATTGACACAGAAAAGTAAATCCCCACAGAACCGGATGGTTTTTGTGACTAAATACACAACTCTTTCTGATAAGATCAAGAAGATTATCAATAAGCGATGGGAACTTCTGACATTGGAACCAGATTTTCATGGTATCTTTAAAGATCTTCCTCTACATGCGTACACCCGAGGACCAAATTTAAGAGAGAGATTAAAAAAGAAACAACACCCAACTGGACCAGTAATTTACAAGGGCACCACACGCTGTCTCAATTGTTCAAATTGTAATAATGTAATTACTGGCAATACATGTACGCATCCAACTTCTGGAAAACTTATTCATTTGAAACATTCCAGCGATTGCAACACGACCAATGTTGTGTACGCAATAAAGTGTCCATGTGGAAAAATGTACATAGGCAAAACAGAACGAAAAACCAAAGTACGGATTACAGAACACAAAAGTCGTATCCGCAACGAGAGTCTGACCTCACCATTGGTGTTACATTGGAAGGAACAACGACACACCATTTCACAACTCAGGTTTCTTATTCTTGAACATGTGCCGGTTCAACAAGGTCTAGACAATCACCAAAGACTATTGCGTAGAGAAATTTTCTGGATCAAATTTCTTGGGACTTTGATCCCTGCGGGACTGAATGATAAATATGATCTTTCATGTTATTTATAGGTCCAATTTCCATGATCTTGACATAGTGCATTCATTTTAAACGATCATACATAGTCTACAGTATAGTCTGGTCAACCATAGACTAGCATACCTTTCACTACATACAACTGATACATGTACCCACAGGTCTGATTAATGTTGGTGTTGTAGAGTACATCTATTGCTTCATGTTGACCATGTTATATAACCAATCTATGGTTTTTTTTGTGTTTCATTAACATATCACTTTGGTTATTATTGTCAATGATGGACAAACTTACTTTTGATGGACTTTAATATCATCTCTTGTACTCATTATCTGTTGTTGTTACTTTATGTATGATTTACATGGCTTCTACCTCATTGCATAAAACATTACCCACGTCGTCAACACTTTTTTCAGTCACCAGCATGAATTGGTAGCATTCCGCAATGGCATTATAATGTATAAGCACCCTAATACCCAGGATGCATCACCCATCACATATATACACCATTATTAGCTGTTAGCATAAGCACGTTCCTAGTGCGTATATACGGACACTATTTATTATTTAAATAGCACCCGATTCGTTTATTCGTTAGTAGGTGTATGGGTATCTCGATCATAACACTATGTGTTATAGTTTGTGCGTACATGCCATTTTATTTAGGGCTTCTGAGTCCACAATATGGATGATATTGAACGTGGGCGTAACTTTGGTGCGCCAGATATCATGTTTATAGACTTCTTATGACATCAGTCACTCAATAGCGGTGGGATGTCGATATTATTTACACCTTCTTAAGATGGCGCTCAAGCGCTTTGTATTTTTCAGGCATTTTTTGGGTTTGTCATTTTCATTGTCCGTTCTTTATGCTCATGGCTACACTGCCATGTGCACCACGCTACTTTTCAATGGAGTTTGCGAGTAGACCGGTGGACGACCACTGGTAGAACAGCAGTGAGCTTGCGTGATAGGAGTCCTGTATTTTGGAGTCAGGTAAATGACCACCGTTTATTACTATCCTGCACGACACCGTTATCGCTTTTACTATATATTTGGCAATTACCTAGTGCCTCATTATTATTATTATTTATTTCCGGGTAGAATCGACATCATTACGAAGATAAGGTAGGGCCATTATTTTTATCCCACAGTACATGATGCCATCATGTTTTGTTATATTTATTAAATAATACCGGCTTATATTCAATATTTATTGTTGCAGCTACCGGCAACCAGATCACCAGGTACGACGTTCATCAATCACTGTTCTTTATTTATTTATCTTATGAGTACATTATAGCGTCACCTACCATTTATAATTTCTTGGTTGTAGAATCGGCTATCAACTATAATAGATCTCCAGCATTCGAACATGAAGGTACGATTAAATCGATAATATACACACACCCCCATGTCCCCCAGCATATGTAGATACTGACATACATTCCTTTCTCTTCCTTTTAGAATTGCCCCTGATGAAGGCACCGTATGCGTGCCGAAATGCATTGGGCTCTACGTCAATCATTTGAATAATAGAATGTTACGAATATGATGTATAATTGTTATGCTTGTACAATTAATTTGCATATACATTTGTGAATTGTTATGATGATACAATAACACTCAGTTGCATTATTTAGGATTTATCCTGTAAAACTGTTTAATAAATGTGATTATTACCACCACATACAAATTTAATTGTGGTTAAACATTTTTGATATTGCTTTAAGGTGCATAGCACCAAGTGAACAGTGCATGATTAGGTGGGCCACCACTCACCATAATTCATTTATTCAGCATCCAGGATTGACTCCCCTGAGTAATCATAGCACCGGTTAAAGAACTTATATAATTGATGATTATTAATTTGCCTAAATTGGAGTGCTCCCCACAACCCCCATTACTATTTCATGAGTGTTAGTGACACGACCGTGACGGTGTGAAGGTTGACGGTTGGAGTCATGGGCAGTGTGGAGAAAGAGACTCTGCTGCTTGTCTGTGGGATTATACCTTTACACTTTGTGTCAATAAACTATGTATCTAGATGAACACCATGTTGTGTGATCACTACATAGTAGGCTGCTGATCCCAACAGTCCATCATCCATGTGATAGCTGCAATTCCTAATTGGTCGCAAATTGTGACCTACCTCATTAATATTCATGAGGTAAGTCTATTGCAACCCAATAAAAATCACTTCTAAAACTCACAATAGTTTCATACATTAGAAATAACATTTTCCTAATTGCAATTCTCAGTAAATAGCAATAAGGAAATCGCTATTCATGACTTTCTTGCATCTAGCCCCAACTGTTTATTTTGTTTGCCTGATGGCGCAAGTAAGGACTGTGCCCAAGACACTGAAGAAGCTGTTGCGAGTGTGTGTGATGCCTTGGAAGGGTTGGAAGACTGTGTGTCTAATGTGGACTAGATGCATGTGATGAGCGAGCTCAATACCTTGAAACTGGTGGTTAAGCTTGTTAATGGGACATTATGCAGACAAAGCGTAATTTCTCTAGGTGCCCTTCCCTACACTAAGGTGGTTGATGAATTGTCCTTGTATGGTCACCAAGTGGTTAATTTAAGCGGGATGTTAATTTGAGCTGGATGTTGCTGGTGTCATCCACTACCATTTACTTGTAGGGACTAGCACTTACTTTTCCTCTTCCGATATTTACCAAGTGCAAGAGAGGGAAAATACATATATTGGAAACACAGAGGCAAAACCGTCAAAAAAGGAGAGAGCAGGAACCTGCAAGTGCGAGATAAAGGGGCAGAGAGGGTCGGGTACTGGATTAAAGAGGTATAAGGTGGATTTAAGACTACCAATCTTGGTATTCGGCGTGCCTACATTTAATTACACTGTTCGGGGACTCCTGAGCACAACTTCGGGCACCAGCACTCTATATTTTGCTAATTTGACACTGGGGGTAAGAGCTTTGTGCCTCCGTTTGGGGAGAGAGATACACTTATTGCTCTAGCCCATGAAGGACATTAGACCAAACCATTACAAATAAGAGGATAAAGGTACTGCTGTCATCAGGTAAAATTCCAAAAACAATTAATACCAGACTTACCTGAATTTCTTGCCCCATTACTTCGGAGATAATCTTACCAACTTGCCTCCAGAAGCCCTGGATCTGAGGACACTGCACAAATATATGCACATCATCTGCGCATCTCAGGTTACACTTCACACAGACCTTCTCTCCACCTCCCAGCTTGGAAAGCCTCTTCGGGGTCCAATAGGCTCTGTGAAGTGTGAACAGATGATTTCTCCTCAACGATGCAGCTTTGACAACCTTCAATCAATCAATCAATCAATCAATGCATTTATATAGCGCACTACTCACCCGGAGGGTCTCAAGGCGCTGGGGGGAGGGGGTCCGCTACTGCTCGAACAGCCAGGTCTTGAGCTGCTTCCTGAAGGCGAGGTGGTCCTGGGTCAGGCGGAGGTGGGTAGGAAGGGAGTTCCAAGTCTTGGCGGCCAGGTAGGAGAAGGACCTTCCTCTTGTGGTGGCTCTTCGGATGCGGGGGACGGCGGCGAGGGCGTGGCTGGTCGATCGAAGCTGGCGTTTGGGAGCGTAGAAGTTGAGGCGACTGTTGAGGTATCCTGGTCCTTGGTTGTGTAGGGCTTTGTGTGCGTGGGTGAGGAGCCGGAAGGTGATTCTCTTGTTGACCGGGAGCCAGTGCAGGTCTCTCAGGTGTCCGGAGATGTGGCTGCGGCGGGGGATGTCCAGGATGAGTCGTGCTGAGGTGTTCTGGATCCGCTGGAGTCTCTTCTGGAGTTTGGCGGTGGTTCCGGCGTAGAGGGAGTTGCCATAGTCCAGACGGCTGGTGACGAGGGCCTGGGTGACCGTCTTCCTGGTCTCGGTGGGGATCCATCGGAATATCTTACGTAGCATGCGCAGGATGTTGAAGCACGACGAGGAGACGGCGTTGACTTGTCTGGTCATGGAGAGGGAGGAGTCCAGGATGAAGCCCAGGTTGCGTGCGTGGTCTGTTGGTTTGGGTGCGCTGCCCAGGGCGGGGGGCCACCAGGAGTCGTCCCAGGCGGAGGGTGAGGATCCCAGGATGAGGACTTCCGTCTTGTCCGAGTTCAGTTTCAGGCGGCTGTTCGACATCCATGTGGCTACGTCTGTCATCCCTTCGTGCAGGTTGGCTCTGGCGGGGTCGTTAGTGAGGGAGAGGACCAGCTGGGTGTCGTCGGCGTAGGAGATGATGTTCAGGTTGTGCTGGCGTGCGATGGCTGCGAGGGGGCTCATGTAAACGTTGAAGAGTGTTGGGCTGAGCGAGGAGCCTTGAGGAACGCCGCAGATGACTTCGGTGGCCTCCGATCTGAACGGGGGGAGGCGGACTATCTGTGTCCTTCCGGCGAGGAAGGAGGTGATCCACTCCAGTGCCTTCTCCTGGATTCCGACGTTGCTGAGGCGCTGTACTAGGGTACGGTGGCAGACAGTGTCGAAGGCCGCAGAGAGGTCCAGGAGGATGAGGGCCGCTGTTTCTCCGTTGTCAAGCAGGGCTCGGATGTCATCGGTAGCTGCGATCAGGGCGGTCTCGGTGCTGTGGTTGGCCCGGAAGCCAGACTGCGAGAGGTCGAGGGAGCCGTTCGTCTCGAGGAAGGCGGCCAGTTGCTTGTTGACGGTCTTCTCGATGACTTTTGCCGGAAACGGGAGCAGCGAGATGGGGCGGTAGTTCTTGAGGTCGGTTGGGTCTGCTGATGGTTTCTTGAGTAGAGCGCTGAGTTCGGCGTGCTTCCAGCTCTCCGGGAAGGTGGCGATGTCGAAGGAGGTGTTGATGATGTCCCGCAGGTGGGGTGGGATGACAGCGTCGGCCTTGTTGAAGACGTGGTGAGGGCAGGGGTCTGTCGGAGATCCGGAGTGGATGGAGTTCATCGTGCGGATGGTGTCTTCGGTGCTGATCGGGGTCCAGGCGCGGAGGGTGGTGGTGGGGGGCGGTGGTTCGGTCGTGGCGTGCGTCGGTTGAGTGCTGAAGCTGTTGTGTATGTCCGCCATCTTGTTGTGGAAGTAGGAGGCGAGGGAGTTGCAGAGGTCTTGCGAAGGGGTGATGTCGTTGTTTCCGGCGTTGGGGTTGGAGAGCTCTTTCACGATGTTGAAGAGTTCCTTGCTGTTGTGTGCGTTGTTGTCCAGTCGTTCCTTGAATGCGGTTTTCTTGGTGGCGTGGATCAGATGGTGGTGTTTTCGGGTGGCGAGCTTGAGGGCAGTCATGTTGTCCGGTGTTGGGTCTCTGCGCCAGGTTTTCTCAAGTGCTCTGCAGTTCTTCTTGGAGCTCTTGAGTTCGTCGTTAAACCATGGGGCTTTCTTGCTGCCGGGTCTGCTCGGCGGGGTCTTCAGCGGTGGAGGTCGTCTGCGCAGTCGCCGATCCATTTCGTGAGGTTGGTGGCTGCTTGGCTGGGGTTGGTTGTGCTGGTGGGAGGGTTCTTGCTCAGGGAAGTAGCGAGCTGGTCTGTAGTGATCTTGTTCCAGCTTCTGCGGGGAGCCTGTTGCTGGTGATGGTGGAGCGTGGTCCTTCTGAAGCTGAAGTGGACGCAGCTGTGGTCCGTCCAGTGGAGTCCCGTGGCGTGGCTGAAGGCGATGTCCTTGCTGGAAGAGAAGATCGGGTCGAGTGTGTGTCCGGCGTAGTGGGTGAGGGTGGTCACCAGTTGCTTGAGTCCGAGGTTGGCGAGGTTGTCCAGCAGGGTGGTGGTGTTGCGGTCGTTGTTGTTCTCCAGGTGGAAGTTGAGGTCCCCTAGGAGGATGTAGTTGGCGGAGGGGAGGGCGTGTGGGCTGATGAAGTCGGCGATGTCCTCGCTGAATTGTGTGCATGGTCCCGGGGGTCTGTAGATGAGGGTGCCTCTGAGGGTGGTCTTGGGGTTGGCGTGGATCTGGAAGTGCAGGTGTTCGGCGGGTGCGAGGGTGTCGTCGGTGTTGGTCGTGATGCGGATGGTGTTCCTGTGGATGATGGCGATGCCTCCTCCTGTCTGGTTGACGCGGTCTCTCCGGATGATCTTGTAGCCTTCTGGGATGGCGATGGCGATGTCGGGCGCTGAGGAGGCGTTCATCCAGGTTTCCGTGACGAAGGCGACGTCTGGGTCTGTGGTGTCGAGCAGGTTCCATAGCTCGACGTGTGGTTCTGAAATTCTGGACCCTACTGTTGTCCCGGTATCGAGGTCCGATACCCGTGTCCCGAAACATCAACGTACCATGACGAATTTGGTGTCGACGAACCGATAATGATTAGGACATCATTCCTATGCATTTGCGTCATGATCGAGGTATGCTAACACCCCTGAATCTTAGTTTCCGTCCCGACCCCTCAGACTCCATTTTGTAAACGGTATCCATCTTGTGTCTTGCCCTCATGATAAGTCAATTAAAGGTCGAGCTTGATCTAAAAGGACACGTCCACCTTCCCTGACTTCCCCCTGACCTGTCCCAACTGACTCCATTGCCTCCAGCCAAACCTGTTTGGGCAGCTCCTCGCCCAGTGGCCTAATACGATAGCATCAATGCATAACATGCCCCAAACCATTCACTACATCCAGATCATGTTTTCTACACACATACACACCTGTCCACGCTCCCTGTTTATGGCCAGTTTTATGACTAGGAGGTGCCTTCTTTTATTGGGGCTTCACCGATATCTGATGGGAGTTCCGGGCTTGGCTGGGTAATCTATCACGAATTGGACATCTAAAATACGGGCTTGCCTACATGACTTCGCTCTTTTGTATTATTGTAGAAATATGTGTATAGCCATATCATAAACTCAAGAATTCTTGCTTGCAGCTATTATTTTTGTATATAAGGAGAAGGCTGGTTCTGTAAAAACGAACAGTCTCCTGAGAACACATGACCCGTGTTTGTCGTGCTTCTAGGACACCTGTTACTTGGTAGCTGCCAATAAAATTCGATCTCTGACTGCGACTAGAAGACTCAGTGTTTCTGTGGTCCGGAACAAGGGAGAACTCAGAGGTCTTCGGGTGTTATCCCCTGGCACCAAACGGGTTCCTAAAAGCCTGTTACGTCAGTTGGCGCCCAACTCGGGGCGGTATCAAGCGGCGACGGTCCAAGCCAGATGTTCGTGAGGAGCTTCGTGTGAAAATTCCAGAGGACGGCCAGCCATTTCAGCGACCCCTGTATGTCGACGTGGTTCCGAAGGTCTTTGCTGCGAGGTTCCCCGCGTCCCGACGGCTACAAAGGACTGCTGCCCTGACTATTGCCTTGTTTTGGACCCAGTGATCCTTGGTAGAGCGAAACGATAGACGAGTCTTCTAGCGACGTCACCGATCTTCAAATACTTCAGTTAAGTATAAGTGGAGCGTCTCCCAGTCCTTAGTTTGTCCTTAGTTTTTGGTATCCTTGAGATACGCTTTGATTTGGTACTTGCAAGCCCCAAAGCCGAAGGACTTGTGTATTCACGAGAAATATCGTAACAGATAATCCTTTGAAGTTTGAAGCTAGACTAGTGAGCAAAGATGCCTGGTTTTAGCAGACTTGGAAACTTGTTTTGTCTTGGTTATAGTAAGGACTCCAGATTAGAGGATTCCTGTCCGGTTCCTCCGATTGGAACTCCAACATATGAGCTCTATGTAAAACACGGCGTAGGTCCTATCACATATAATGAAGTGTGGATAAAATACACCCGCAAGGATGGTGTTTTAAAATGGCCCCAATATGGTAGTTTCGACTCAGAAATATTAGATAACCTAGAGGTCAAATTATTTAAGAGAAAAGCCCGGCCGGCGATGTTTGACTCTTTCCGCTTATGGCGCAAAGAAGCCAAACAGAAAGAAATAAAATTAGCAAAAAAGAATAAAAGAGGAATGTCGATGGTGCAAGCTGCCATAACATACAGGGAAAACGAGGAAGAGCAGGAAAACGAACAAATACTTAGGAGCAAGGAACTAGCAGTAGATAAATGCTACCCGATGTTACCAAATAAGGGACAGGGTCAAGAGGAGAGATCCGAGAAAGATCCATTAATGTCCCACTTATTAAGCTCACCTCCACCGTATGCGTTAGACGCTACCGCACCACCAAAGCATTTTACTATACCGTGCCCCGGCGCACGTAACCCAGCTCTTGCACGAACGCCAGCTCCTCTTCAGCTGGTTCCTACTTCTCCGGCGCAGCCTTCTCAAAGGCCGCCGTCTCTGCTACCTACTCCATCTACTTCTACGACTTTGCTTACAGCTCCAGCTATTGTCTATGATACTACGTCTGCTACTACTTCAACTTCCTCTGCTATTGCCTCTACTTCTTCTTTGCCTCAGCCTGTTTTTTCCGATGCACTTACTCCTCCGCAAGGTTCTCCTTCTATTAGACAAAGAGTGACAGGTACCGTCACTGGTCTATTTTCACCTTTCTTTGGGTCGCCTAAAACAACGCCTAAACCAGAACATAGACAGTCCCGTAGTCAACTGCCTGATTACGAGGAAAGAAGAGTGCTAAATGAACTAGCCCGTAAATGGATTACGGATACTGTTAGATATGATGTTCAGTCTGTTATGGACGTTTTCCGTCAATGGAATGCACCCACCCAGAGATACGTATTCGAAGAAATGTGTGTATATCTGTGCGAAGATGTGAAGACAAATGATTCCAAATGCACAATGAACGAACTATGGCGTACACGCTTTAAGTTCTATGAAGGTATGATTATAGGTGCAAATGTTGAGAAAGCGATAGAGTTATTGCTCTCTTATAGGAGTAAGGGAAACGTCTCTAGATCATGTCACGAAGACGATGCACCAGGTGGGAAAAGAGTGAGACAGTACCCCATGAGAGAGGTTCCTCCGGTTTGGAGGGAAGGTGATGCGAATGCGAATCCACCAATTCTGCCTCATTTCCAGTGTGTATGGGTACATGTCCCCTGGAAATGATCCAAAGTCTTAGCACTCAAGCAGACACTGCCTGATCCTCGTAAAAACCCGACTGGGTATTATAAGGAGTTATCGCAAACTGCAAGCTCATGTATAATGAATTTAGCGGATATAGACATGTTGTTTGGGAACGTTGTTCCACATCCTTTATGGAGCAAAATACGTCATACGAACCATGACCAAGAACTAGGTGACTCATGGGCGAACATTACCGCTATGGATGCTAGACAAATAGGTGGTTTTAAACCTGAGCCGTTAATAGCTGAACTTCCCGGTAGGATTATCGCGTACATGAAAACAATAATGCCTGAAGTACGCGTAAACTGGGACAAGCTATCTGCGTGCAAGCAAAAGAAAGATGAGAATGTGTCTGACTTTTTCACAAGATTTGAGGAGACTTTCACCGATCATAGTGGTCAAGATATGGCTACCGAGGGTGGTCAAAGATTGTTTGTAGACAAATTTGTACATAATTTAATCCCTGAACTGTGTAATAAACTGAAAGATTCAGAGAGTGCTTGGGCTGTCTCTACGTCAGCGCAAATTTTAGCTACAGCCCAGTACTATGAAAATAGGCGCAAAGACGAGCTAGATAAAGTCGACAAAAAGACAAAAGATTTAAAAACTAAAGTTCTTCTCCAGCAAGCCTATCCGCCTCGTACGACTAGTCAGCCCAATTATCAACAACAACAGCAGTATTCGAGAAACGCGCAAGGAAACGAGTTTTCCCATCAGCGTATTGCTTATGGCCCGAATCAATGTGCGTATTGCAAAGAAGAGGGTCACTTTAAAGGTAATTGTCCGGCTCTTGCGCGACATTTGAGCGGTGCTTCAGGTGTAAGGGGAAGAGGTGTTCAACATGCCCCTAGAGGTAGGGGCCGTGGAAATTTCACCCAGAATACAACTTCTTTTCCGCCTCAGAATTCGATGAACAGCTTTGACCAACAGAATAATGCATCGTCCAGGTCAGCTCAGTACTATGCTGACGACTATTACACCAAACACGAAAATGAGGGTAACGATTGCTAGGACAGCTATGGACAAAGAGAGGGAGTTGTTTCAGTTCCAGTAGATCAGAATGGACCTTATGTCGAGGTAATTACCTCAGGAGTGTCAGAGCCATTTCTGCTGGATACTGGTGCTACAAAAAGTTCTATCATGCACTCGAAACTTCCTGGCGCACCTTTGTCTGGCAAAATGAATGTTTCAGTAGGTTTCTCTGGCGTCCCTGTTAGAAACCCGATCTCTAGTCCTATATCTCTTTCTATTGGCCCGTGCGAATTAGAAGCACCCCTCAGGGTTGCGGTGAAAATTTGTTAGGTTTGGATTTGCTAAAAAGGTTATATGCGACTTTGTACTGTTCTCCTTTGGGAGTACAGCTTACTTTAGGTAAGAAAGTCGTTTCTCCAATGTATGTGTCAAAAGAAAATATTGCAACTGAATTGTCGTGTCTTCCTGATGTACTCTGGGCTAACGGTTCTAATGATGTAGGTCGTTTGGAGATAGCACCGTATGTCATAACTTTGAAAGCCAACGTTAGGTTGCCACGTATTCCCCAATATAAAATATCTAGCGAATGTGAAAAGGCGTTATTGACGATTGTTTATGACCTGATTGATAAAAATGTCATCGAAGAAACAACAGGTAATGTTTGTAACAGTCCAGTCTTACCGGTCTTAAAGCGTACTGATCCTTCACAGCCCCCTGTGTACAGGTTCGTCATCGACCTCAGAGAAGTGAACAAGATAGTTATCCCACAGTTTCCAGTTGTCCCCGACATTACTGCTTTATTGACGATGGTTCCAGCTTCAGCAAATTGGTTCTCGGTGATCGACCTGAAGAACGCTTTCTTCAGCATCCCGATTGCTGAGGAGAGTAGAGATATTTTTGGATTCAATTTAGGAGGACGAAGTTTCCGCTTCAAGTGCGCTCCTCAAGGCTACTGCGAAAGCCCATCAATATTCAGTCAGGCCCTGAAAACACAACTAGACACGATTGTTCTACCGAATGGCTCAACTCTGATTCAGTACGTAGACGATCTGCTGATCGCTGCAGACACTGAAGAGATTTGCAAGAAAGCTACGTTATCATTATTACGTAACTTATGTGACATGAAGCACAAAGTCTCTCTTTCCAAACTCCAATTTTGCCGACAAGAAGTAACCTACCTAG
This sequence comes from Lissotriton helveticus, assembly GCF_964261635.1. Taxonomy (NCBI): domain Eukaryota; kingdom Metazoa; phylum Chordata; class Amphibia; order Caudata; family Salamandridae; genus Lissotriton; species Lissotriton helveticus. Next base: position 696,639,075 of record NC_136070.1, read on the forward strand.
GTCACATCTTGTCGAAGGAGGGAAGGAGACTGACACCAGAAAGAATACAGGCAATTGCAGAACTGAGTGCCCCAAGGACACAGAGAGATGTTCGGGCCTTCTTGGGCATTACATCGTACTGTAGACAATGGATACCGAATTTCTCACTACTAGCTAAACCCTTGCTGGCACTACTCTGCAAAGACACGCCAAATCCTATGCCCTGGTCTGAAGATTGCCAAACGAGTTTCCACAAGTTGCGTGATGCATTATGTTCGGCCCCTGTGTTGGGAAACCCCAACTACAGTAAGCCTTTTACATTATATGTCCATGAGAAGGAAGGTTGTGCATTATCAGTTTTAACACAACATTTTGGGGACAGACAGCGCCCATGCGCGTATTTTTCGGCAACTCTAGACCCTGTGGCTAAGGCACTACCAAGTTGTCTGAGAGCCACCGCCGCAGCAGCTGTCTGCATTCGACAGTCCGCTGGATTAGTCATGAATAATACTCTGATCGTTATGGTTCCGCATGCAGTAGACATTTTACTAAACAGGACGAAGACACAACATCTTACTAGCGCTCGACTATCCAGTTACGAACTTACACTGCTAGCAAGTCACATCCACATAAAGAGGTGTGATACACTGAACCCCGCAACGTTATTACCCATTCCGACAGAAACAGACAAGATTGATAACCATGACTGCTGTTTTAGGACAGAAGAAGAGACAAAAGGGAGAGTAGACTTACAGGACACTCCCCTTCCTGAATGCAACGATACTTTATGGGTTGATGGTTCATGTTTCAAGCTGCCGAATGGTGATACGACTGCAGCATATGCCGTAACGACATTACACACCATTATAGAGACCGCGCGTATTTCCCACAATTCTGCACAAGCCGCAGAATTGATTGCGCTTACCAGAGCATGTGTGTTAGCGAAAGGAAAGCGAGTGAATGTGTACACTGACAGCCAATACGCCTTTGGCGTGGCTCACAGTTTTGGGAGATTGTGGCGTGAACGTGGGTTTCTTACGTCACATGGTGCAAAGATACAGCATGGTCAGTTAGTTAATGAACTCCTCGAGTCACTGACCTTGCCACTACAAGTTGCAATTGTAAAATGCAGTGCACACAAAAAGATTCAGGATGATGTTGGCCGCGGGAATGCATTTGCAGACGAGGTTGCGAAAGAGACTGCAAGGAACACAATGAGTCGGATGTATGTTGTAGGTCCCGCTAGATGGATTACTGATGTGGGAATGTGTGAGGACACCATTGAAAGCGTAAAATCTATACAAGCCGAGGCAACTGAGAAAGAGGTGAATGAATGGAGAGAAAGTAAAGGTAGATTAGACGCGAATGGTTGTTGGGTCGAATTGTCAGAACACCAGCGATGGCTATTACCTAACGCATATGTACTTGCAGTAGTAACAATGGCTCATGGATTTGTGCACATCAGTTCGAAAGGAATATGTAAGCTATTGGCCCCAGTATGGCAGAATAGCAATATCCCAAAATATGCAGAGAATGTGGTCAGAAACTGTATGGTGTGTTTGAAGTACAATCCCGGTAGGGGAACCCCAACTCCAGCTGGTCATTTTGCGCCTCCAACGTATCCGTTCGAGGTTTTGCAGCTCGATTTCATTCACATGGAGAGGTGCAACAATCTGAAGTATGTGCTCGTTGTTGTTTGCGCTTTCTCCAGGTGGGTGGAAGCATACCCCCTTAAGGACAATACTGCCTTGTCAACTGCCAAAGCCCTTGTCAAAGAGTTCTTCCCTAGATTCGGTATGCCTAGAATCGTCTGGAGTGATAATGGAAGTGAATTCGTAGGACGCGTGATGAAGAGAGTGTGTGAGTGTTTAGGCATACAACAAAAGTTTCACTCTGCGAATCACCCCCAATCAGCTGGATTAGTAGAGTGCTACAATGGCACTTTAAAGCTCAAATTAGCCAAGATCCAAGCCTGTACAGGTCTTAAATGGCCTGACGCCTTGCCCCTAGCACTCTTGTCAACCAGAATGACCGTCCATTCCAGGTTAGGACTTAGCCCCCATGAGATAGTGTTTGGCCGCCCAGCCAACGTCTGGGGCGTGCCAAGGCCAAAGAAACTCAGCGAAATAGAGCACCCCGTACTGCTTGACTATTTGTGCGAATTAACCACTAAATTGCGTGTTTTACACCAACAGGTTCACAGTTCCTCTCCGCCAGCCTCTGACGATCCAGGTCACTCCATCAAACCCGGCACGTGGGTCTTGGTGCGGAATTTCCAGCGCACAAACAACGGACAGCCGAGGTGGACCGGACCGTACCTGGTACTTCTTTCCACGAGATCAGCTGTTCGGGTGGAAGGCAAAAAGAACTGGGTGCACGGGACCCATTGTAAACGGGTCCCTCTGCCCCTTCCATACGACCGGTGGGTCAACGAAGGAATTGCCGACTCCGAGACAGAATCCATACCTCGCTTCATCCCTTTCAGCGATGCACGTTTAAAAGAAACTGGTACCGAAAAGGAGAGTGATCATATTTTACAAGGACTTGTGCCACCGTCAATGCAGTTGGACACTTCAGAACCTAAGACATTGTTTGAAGACCACACCGTACCTGGGAAACAACAATATAATCTAAGGTCAAGACAAAGAGACTAATAAAAAGTAAACTAATGTGATTTCCCTTCCCCCAAGAACTATTTTTGATTTTTCAGCTCTCTCACTCTCAGGAAACTTGCTCATTTTTGATTTTCGAACCGCCATCCGGTTCTGCTGCTAGGGCCGCGGTTGAAGTCTGGGGAGTGCAGCTGGGGACGTTTAGGTCAACGGTTCTGGTTGGTCCAAGGGAGTTACCCCGGACTGAACAGAGCGCACTCCCTGGCAGAATCAACCTACCACCGCGGGCAGCAACTAGAGGATGGAGTTTCCTAGGGTAAAGAGACCTACCAGATTCACGAACATTGAAAGACAACTATGCACTGTACTGGCCAAAAGAAGGTTTTTGCTAACATGTATTTTAATGTTGTGTAGCATAACGATGTTTTTGACTGGTTATACTCTATTCGTATTCCAAGTTACTTTTTCAAATGACACCCGGCCACCGCCTCCTCCTACTATCTCTCCACACTACTTTCACCCTCTACCTGAACACGAGTCTGCCAGAAGACTAGAATTTGTAAATAACTCATTCATTCAACTTCTACACCAACACCAGTCCATAATGAACACATCGAACTGTTGGGTATGCGGACTCATGCCGCACACGACTGATAAGGGTATCCCATACTTCATCCTGCCATTCAGTTATTATGGTTCTCTGTGGGCTTTTCAGACCATGTTCCTGTTCGCCCTAGAACCATACCCAACCCGTTCCGTTGAAAGCGATTCCAGTAACAAGGCACTAGTGGCAGGGATAAGAAATATGAGTAGGGAGTTCGACACATATCTAACGATTCCCAAAGATGAACTCACTCCGTACACTCGTTGGAACGTAACTAAATATGGGGTTTACTTGAGTAAGAGCCAGACAGCAAAGAAATGACGCCCAGTTTGGATAGTACCCAACCGAGGTCACTTATGTTTACAAGGTATCGGCAGGGATCCCAAAGCACAATTAGGGAAGAGTATATGCACGGAAACCTATGTGTTCGCTTCCCGAACTTCCCCTATACTATTAGCAGCCAAAGGCACGTATTTCGTCTGCCATGACCAAGCCTACACCTGGTTGCCCCCTGACTTCTCAGGTAAATGTTTTATCTCATTTCTGCTGCCACCCACCTACACGGCCAGAGCAGATTACCATCGGACAAGGACAACTAGAGGTGTCGTGAGTAAAGACGACACCGCGGGTCAGGAATTCGCTGACTTCGCAAAGGGTTTTCTGCCATTTTGGGGGCCTATGGTGAACAGCAGGAATATTCGCCAATTATCGAGGATAGTTGAATCCGCCGTGATTACAACGGCCGGAGCCCTTGGCAATTTGACGACCGAACTTCAGTCGGATCGACTTATGACCCTTCAGAACCGAGTTGCCCTAGATATCATACTCGCCGATCCTGGTGGTGTGTGTAGAGTGATCCAATCCAGTTGTTGCATTTTCATCCCTGATAACGCACCGACAGTGTACCAGGCCATCTCTAAGCTACACGAGATATCTGGTTCCCTTCACGTAGAAAAAGGGGACTGGTCCTTACTAGGGTGGTTCTGGGAACTGATCGCTACCTGGGGATGGAAAACACTGATCTTCATTGGGATGATCTTAGCACTTCTGTTTATGTTCTGCCTGTGTGTACAGTGCGCTCCTGCACTATGTGGCCTCTGTGCTACCTCATGTGTACGGAAGCCTGTGTCAAGGGACGAACTGAGCAACAGAATGATGCTACAGCAGCATCTCCACGAATTCCTTCATACAGATTTAGACTCGGATTAACATGAATTATTGCCTTATATGAGGGCAAAAGGAGGGTCTGTGGTTCTGAAATTCTGGACCCTACTGTTGTCCCGGTATCGAGGTCCGATACCCGTGTCCCGAAACATCAACGTACCATGACGAATTTGGTGTCGACGAACCGATAATGATTAGGACATCATTCCTATACATTTGCGTCATGATCGAGGTATGCTAACACCCCTGAATCTTAGTTTCCGTCCCGACCCCTCAGACTCCATTTTGTAAACGGTATCCATCTTGTGTCTTGCCCTCATGATAAGTCAATTAAAGGTCGAGCTTGATCTAAAAGGACACGTCCACCTTCCCTGACTTCCCCCTGACCTGTCCCAACTGACTCCATTGCCTCCAGCCAAACCTGTTTGGGAAGCTCCTCGCCCAGTGGCCTAATACGATAGCATCAATGCATAACATGCCCCAAACCATTCACTACATCCAGATCATGTTTTCTACACACATACACACCTGTCCACGCTCCCTGTTTATGGTCAGTTTTATGACTAGGAGGTGCCTTCTTTTATTGGGGCTTCACCGATATCTGATGGGAGTTCCGGGCTTGGCTGGGTAATCTATCACGAATTGGACATCTAAAATACGGGCTTGCCTACATGACTTCGCTCTTTTGTATTATTGTAGAAATATGTGTATAGCCATATCATAAACTCAAGAATTCTTGCTTGCAGCTATTATTTTTGTATATAAGGAGAAGGCTGGTTCTGTAAAAACGAACAGTCTCCTGAGAACACATGACCCGTGTTTGTCGTGCTTCTAGGACACCTGTTACTTGGTAGCTGCCAATAAAATTCGATCTCTGACTGCGACTAGAAGACTCAGTGTTTCTGTGGTCCGGAACAAGGGAGAACTCAGAGGTCTTCGGGTGTTATCCCCTGGCACCAAACGGGTTCCTAAAAACCCGTTACCTCAGACGGCGTGTCTGTGGACGGAGCGGGTGTTGAGCAGGATGCACTTCAGGTGGGTGCTGCTGGTGTTCGGCTTGGTGGGTGCTGGTGTGGCGTGGGTCCGGTTGCAGGTGAACTTGCAGGAGTGGCAGCTGAAGGGTCCGTGGGTGCGTCTCGGTGTGGCTCGGTAGCAGCCCGGTGTTCGGCCGGTGTTGAGTGCGTTGAGGTCGGTGGCGTCGTAGGTCCGTCGGGACGGCTTCCGGCGGTGGGGACCAGGGGTCCTGGCAGTGGGCGTGGTCCAGGCGCGGACGGGCGCAGACGGGCTTACCTTTGGCGCACCTTCGGCGCTCAATCAGTGCTCCCGCTGCGCGCGTCCGCTGCGCGGTCGCTCTGGGGGCGTCATAAGAAGGGAGCCGGCAGGGAGGGTCAGCTGGGAGGCGGGGAGCGTGTGGGCCAATCGGCAAGCGGGGGGGCGGGGTCGCGGCAGGAACGGCGGGAAAAAACGGTGGGCTTGGTGGGCGGCCCTGCGGCTGCTGGGGCGCCGGATCGGCGTCTGGCAGGCAGCAGGTAGAGGTAGGCAGGCAGAGAAGGCGGGGAGCGTGGGGGCGGCCAGGCCGTGGAGGGCGCAGTGGTCGCTCCTGAATCGTGGTCTGGGTCCCCTTAAGAAGGGAGCCGGCTGGGAGGGTCAGCTGGGAGGCGGGGAGCGCGTGGGCCAATCGGCAAGCGGGGGGCGGGGTCGCGGCAGGAACGGCGGGAAAAAACGGCGGGCTTGGTGGGCGGCCCTGCGGCGGCTGGGACGCCAGATCGCCGTCTGGCAGGCAGCAGGTAGAGGTAGGCAGGCAGAGGAGGCGGGGAGCGTGGGGGCGACCAGGCCGTGGAGGGCGCAGTGGTCGCTCCTGAATCGTGGTCTGGGTCCCCTTAAGAAGGGAGCCGGCAGGGAGGGTCAGCTGGGAGGCGGGGAGCGCGTGGGCCAATCAGCAAGCGGGGGGGCGGGGTCGCGGCAGGAACGGCGGGAAAAAACGGCGGGCTTGGTGGGCGGCCCTGCGGCGGCTGGGGCGCTGGATCGGCGTCTGGCAGGCAGCAGGTAGAGGTAGGCAGGCAGAGCAGGCGGGGAGCGTGGGGGCGACCAGGCCGTGGTGGGCGCACAAAATGCATATAGATACTTGGCAAAAGGATGAAATATCGCTGAGTGGCAGTTCTCTTCTCCAGGGCTCCTCCATCGGCAGTGATGGTGGATCTCCTTTAATCAAAGTCCAGTACCAATTCGCCACTTCTTTGCTTTGGTGGTTCGGGACTAAAAACCTGCTCTCCAGTTTTTCATTACTAATTTCGTTTTTATCCCGATTAGAAGCCCAGCGGGAGATTTGATAGAATTTAAATCTTGATAGCCTTTGATTTGTTTGAGAATTAAGCTCATCCCATGACAAGAGCTTATTTTCTCGCAGTGGTTGGCCCCAGTTCTGAAATCCCCTTTCCCATAAAGGGGCAGATAATCTGACATTTAAACATGATGGAGTGCCTGGAGAGTTCCATATAGGAGCATTAGAATAGTAGTATGGAATTTTGAGCATCTTCCTAATATGGAACCATAACTCACAGGCCGACCGTGTCACCTTCAATTTAATTTTTTTAAAGCATTTTGGGTGACCAAATTTAAAAAGAAATCCATCGCCCCCCTGCGGTACACTACTGGACATGGCTAAGAGGCAAGGTGCAAAGTAGGTGGAATCAAGAAGCAGAGATCTCATATACTTAAAAAGAAATGGCCAGCTGTAAAACCCAAAGTCAGGACTGGCTATTCCCCCTGCTGCTTTCCCGCATCTCAGTTTCTTCCAAGCAATCCTCACCCCTTTGTCAGCCCAAATAAAACTATTAATGTTTGATTGCAGTTTTTTAAAGCGGCTGAGCTAAATAGCAGAGGGATTGCATCAAAAATAAATGTCATTTTAGGGAGAAGCGACATTTTAACAAGATTAGAGCAACCAAGGATCGACAATGGGAGGTTGCTCCAAGACTTCAGTAGGGCTCTTATCTCCTTCTTTTTAACCTCTAAATTAATCTGGGCCAAGTCATTTATGTTCTGTGTGATTTGAATACCTAGGTATCTTATTTGATGGTGTACTAGGGACAAGCTCTGTTGCCCATTCCATGTCATAATCTCAGTTTTTAGTGAGTTGATTAGGTAGCCTGATATCTTCCCAAAATCTGTAAGTAGTTCTTCCAATTTTGGCAGAATCCCTGGTGATTCTCCTGTAAAAATCATCAGGTTGTCAGCATACAGGGCTAATTTCTTTGACCAGCCCCTAAATTCAAATGGGGCAAAGCAGTCACTGGACCTAATGATTTGGGCCAGTGGTTCTATGTATAGGTCAAAGAGAAGAGGGGAAAGGGGACACCCCTGCCTAGTGCCTTGCTCTAAAGTGACCGGGTTAGAAAGGTTTCCATTAACTATATTCCTGGCTATAGGAGTTTTATATATATTCTTGATAGTCACTAAAACATTTTCTCCTAAGCCCGCTGCTTCAACTAGGTGGTCGCAAGCCGTTACTGCAGGATTCAGACTGCTGGGGAATTTTACTACGGAGCCCACACTTTCCCTGACACTGGACTTTGGGAATCGGAAACAAACCAGAGACAGAGGCAGAACTTCACCGCCTGCAGGGGCCGGGACTGCGAGACCCAGCGAGCATCGCGCATCCATCAACTGAGCGCAGCTGGTGTCTCTTCCCGCCCCCTGCCCCTTGCTCCTATTTACGGCTTGCGCCCCCCGCTTCGCGGGAGCCGCTCGCAAGCCGTTACTGCAGGATTCAGACTGCTGGGGAATTTTACTACGGAGCCCACACTTTCCCTGACACTGGACTTTGGGAATCGGAAACAAACCAGAGACAGAGGCAGAACTTCACCGCCCGCAGGGGCCGGGACTGCGAGACCCAGCGAGCATCGCGCATCCATCAACTGAGCGCAGCTGGTGTCTCTTCCCGCCCCCTGCGCCTTGCTCCTATTTACGGCTCGCGGCCCCCGCTTCGCGGGAGCCGCTCGCAAGCCGTTACTGCAGGATTCAGACTGCTGGGGAATTTTACTACGGAGCCCACACTTTCCCTGACACTGGACTTTGGGAATCGGAAACAAACCAGAGACAGAGGCAGAACTTCACCGCCTGCAGGGGCCGGGACTGCGAGACCCAGCGAGCATCGCGCATCCATCAACTGAGCGCAGCTGGTGTCTCTTCCCGCCCCCTGCCCCTTGCTCCTATTTATGGCTCGCGGCCCCCGCTTCGCGGGAGCCGCTCGCAAGCAGTTACTGCAGGATTCAGATTGCTGGGGAATTTTACTGCGGAGCCCACACTTTCCCTGACACTGGACTTTGGGAATCGGAAACAAACCAGAGACAGAGGCAGAACTTCACCGCCTGCAGGGGCCGGGACTGCGAGACCCAGCGAGCATCGCGCATCCATCAACTGAGTGCAGCTGGTGTCTCTTCCCGCCCCCTGCTCCTTGCTCCACCCTATATAACACGCCTTTCTCCCGCGGGACGGGGAACGCACGCGGGACGGAGCACGGGGCGAAGCCCGGGCAAAGGGCGGGCCGTTTGAGGCCGTTCGAGAACGGTCGAGACCCGGACCGGGCCACCCCCCCTGGTCTCACTTCACTCCAACGACGATCTCCATGAGGGAAACTAGGAGCAAAAGCACCATGGCAGCAAAGGGACCCCCAAAAGGTACATTGGATAATTACTTTGTCAAAGCAGGGTCACTATTGATTGACGAAATCACGGTCCTGGAGAGGCGCATCTCACAAGAAATAGACTGGGTGAGGAGATCTTCTATGGGCCCCTTGGCGCTCGCTAAGACTCCAGACAATAGACCAGAGTATACTGAGAACACTGACCCTGATAATGGAGCAACTAGTGCTGGAGATTCTTTTTTAAACCCAGATTTGTTGCTTTCCACTTCTCATACTACTGTAAAGGAACTTAGTGATATTGCTGACTGGAGTCTGTTACAATTGCCAACGGTTCAACTACACCCTATTCTACCCCCTATCCTCGACTATGTTCCCCCTGTTGATAACACCAATGGCGGTGGCAGTAACCGATTGCAGGGGGTAAGGGAAGGAGCCATCCCTAAGAGAAAAAGAGGGCCCCAAAATAGAGGGGGGAGAAAGGCAAAAACTCCAAAGTTTAACACCACTCAGGAGGCTGATAACCCTGGACCGACCGCAATGGGGAGCCCACCAACCAATACAGTTGAGGTTCTACCTATTGACACTTCGACCCTGGAGGCAACAGTACAAATCACCTCGAACCCCTTAGAGACTTCTAGCGTAGATATTACTCTTGCAGACATAGGTGCCCTAATGAGGTCTCTATTAAGCCCCCTAGATTCCCGGCTAATTAAGATGGAAGCTAGACTAGTCATCCTAGAGAAATCGACGGTGCAATTAGCCGATAAATTTAAAGTAGATAGTAATAGCGCCAGAGGGGGGACAGAGACAAAAAATAAGAGGGGGGCCCCAGTTACCACCAAGATGGTCAATAGTACAGCACCTATACCACAACAGGCTAAACCAACTCCTGCCCAAACCAAGATTACACAGCCAAAGCTTAACTCCGCTGTCCCAAATCGACCTACAGCTCGACAATCACAACTACCCCAAACCCAAATTACCTCTAAACAACCTAAGGCCAACATTTCACTACCTAATCAACAGCACAAAACACTAACATCAGCAGGTGAGGCACCAAGTAATACCACCAAGCTTAGAGTAGTGAACTTGCTCCCGGAGGCAAGTCCATTCACAGTCATCTTAGCGAGGGTTCCAGAGTTAAAAACCACCTTCAAAGAATCTACCGCCTCTCTAAGAAACAAGGTGGCTAGCTGGCTATCGACGTATAGACCTCTCCCACAGGGTATAACGAGCGAGATTTTAATGGTAAGAAGGGTCCCATGGGTAGGTAGTACTAGAAAAACAATCAACGGAGACAGTGTCCTGATTAGTTTTAGAGACCCCAGGACCGTCTCCCATATTTGCGAACAGTTCCCCAATGACCAGGGGAGCAACATCCAGTCCCTACCGCTTTCATTCTTTTACCCCCCGCTGATTCACGCATGAGAGGAGGAGAGATGGGGCAACCCCACAGAAAGGATAGGTGGGTGGGACACCAGAGGGAGACGAGATTTTCAGCACCCTAGAAGCCGTCACCTAGCATATTTCACAATAAATAATGAGGAGGAGGGTTGGGAAACCTATCATGGGAGGGGAGGCGCATGGAGAGGTGGAGAGAGCGGAGTTTACTGTCAAACAAGAGCCCAGCAGCCTACTTACTTTCCAACATTTAATAGGTTTAGCCACCTGGACATGGTGGATTGACAGTCCAGGCGCAAGGGTGGAAAGTATCATTGCTGTCCCAAAGAGGGTAAGGAGGTAGAGGCAACCCCTCCCCCAGATCTACAATCGACTCACTGGAAGAGACCAGTCAGTTATAGGCACTGGCACCTATCCAAGAGATTAACCAAATTGCACCTGAGTTGTCTCCCAGCAACAGCATCAGTCAATCTGGGGAAGCACTTGAGGACCTGGTCCAAAAAATAATGCCACGGGGTAGTTCAAATGATAATGTCCCCTCTCTCACTCCAGTTTTGAACCACAGGCCACCATCTCTGAAGATATTATCTTGGAATGTGGCTGGCCTGGGCAACAAACTGGATCAGCAGGAATGGACTTCCTTCATTGATTCCAAGGATCTATGCCTGTTTCAAGAAACCTGGGCAAGGGACGAGCACTCCCGCCAAGGGTTTGCGGCCTTTTCCATCTCTGCCAAATGGGGGGGCAAGGGCCGCCCCTCTGGAGGCCTATCTACCTGGGTGGCATCCCATTTGGGTTGCCAGGCGGTCCGTCTCCCTCTGGCCTCAGACGATATATTAGTAGTGTTGCTGGAATGGTCAAACCACCATAGACTTGCGGTGATAAATGTTTATTCAAGACCAGTAAACATATCACGGGAATCTCCTACCATCGAGGAACTGTCAGCTTTCCTTAGTGTAATTCCCAAGGGGATCCCATTTGTGGTGGGTGTGGACCTGAATTCACATTTTGAGCCCCTCACAGGTCTCTTGGACGGGTCTTCCACAGAAGAGGACGCAAGGTGGGCAGTACCCTCTGTGCTGGCTCCCCCGCCCAGAGCCTGGACTCCACTTGCATTACAGATTACCGCCCTTACCCTTAAACATGGGATTAGGGCTTGCAATGGACGAATCAAATCTGATATGCCGAGCAAACACACTTTTAATAGAAGAGGCAGGGAGTCAAGACTGGATTATGTCCTAGTACAAATGTCTTCTTGGTCGCACATCACCGATTTTAGGGTGATAGACAGAGTGGACAGCGACCACAACACCCTAGAATTGGACTACACACACCCTGGCCTAGAGGGCAGGAATGAGGCCACGGCAGTGGCAATCCCAGGCCTTCTCCTCGAAAACAATTGAAGGAGAATAAGGTGGGAGAAATTAGTCACCAACAAAGAGAAGCTACCTAGGCTTTATGATAGACTTATCCCAATACTGGAAAAAGTGGGCACCTTATGTGAGGAACCGAGCACCCAGGCCACCCACAATTCACTGTCTTTGTTACATGAGGACCTAGTCAGGACCTTGGGAATAGATTTCTTTTCCGAGGGACCTAGTAGAGGCGGCGGGTCTCATCGCAACACATGGTACAATTCTGCATGTCGCAAGGCAAAGGGAGATCTCCTGTCCTCCATCAAGGAGGGAAAAATAGACAGGAGATCCAGACCAGAAGAAGGGAATACAAGAAACTGGTTACACAAGCCAAAATTGAATGGGATCAAGATAGATGGGAGGAACTCTCTAGCTCCCTAGCTGCCAGGGATTATCGCAAGTTTTGGCGTATTGTCAACACGGGATCCCAGGACTTAGCACCAGCCATAGAACCGAACATTGCATCTGGGGTATGGCAGGAGCACTTTCAGTCCCTCTACACAGAGGAGGCGGGGGCCACTTGTTATTCACCCCCACCTACATTGAGCCATCTAGAGGTTGACCCCTTTACTGAAAAGGAGGTGAGAGTTGCTATCGTGGGCCTCTCATCAGGTAAAGCACCCGGGCTGGATGGCCTACCAGATGACCTTTTCAAGCAAGAGCCTGATATATGGGCCCCCTATTTGCTGAAAATTTTTAACGCAGTCTTGAAGGGCATGGAGGTGCCCTGTACTTGGCTGGGCGCAGAGGTTGTCCCTATATACAAGAAGGGTTCGCCTCTGCTCCCAGCCAACTACAGGCCCATCAGCCTAATAGACGTGTCCCAGAAGCTGTTTGGTAGACTCGTACTAGATCGGCTGCAGATTTGGCTAGAGGAATCCGATACTTTGAGCCCATATCAGGCGGGATTTAGAAGGGGGGTGTCCACAACGGACCAGATATTCCGTCTGAATCTTATTTACTGGAGGACTGCGCTAATTGAGGGCGGCAGCTTGTACGCGGTCTTCGTGGACTTGCGAGCCGCCTTCGATTTGGTGCCAAGATCCAAACTATGGAGCGTGATTGCTGACCTAGGCGTCCCGGCAGGCATTCTCACTATTCTCATGAGATTACATCGGAACAACTTTGCACGAGTCTGGTGTGGTAGAAATGGGAATCTAACGAAGAGATTCCCCGTGGACAGAGGGGTGAGACAGGGCTGTGTCATTGCACCGACCCTGTTCTGCCTCTTTGTGAACGGGGTAATCGCCCACCTGACTCGGATTGCTGAAATAGACGCCCCCAAACTGAATGGCAGCAGGGTGCCCGCTATCATGTTCGCGGACGACACCCTGCTGTTGTCTAAATCCCCCATGGGAATCCAACGGGTCCTCGATGGTTTTCTAGAGTTTTGTATGGAGAGGGGCCTCGAGATTAATGCCTCCAAAACGAAATACATGATCTTGAATCCCTTGCCTTCAACACGCCCCAATCCCTTGCTAGGTTCAGTTCGATTAGAGAGAGTTTCCACCTTCGAGTATCTAGGGTTAACCCTAAACGAGTACATGACATGGGGGACCCACCAAACCAAGGCCAGCATGAAACTGGTGCAGATAGCAGGTGGCATCTCCAGGATGGTGAATAACTCAACATACTGCCCACTTGCCCCAGTCATTCAAATTTATAAATCACAGGCACGGGGGGCAGTTACCTACGGGGGAGAAATGTGGGGCCACACGTCCGCCCAGAACTAGACGACTGTGGAAAACAAATTCATCAGGCAGTTGACAGCCCTCCCCTCAAGTACCCCGTTGCTCCCACTGAGACTGGACTTGGGAATTAGGCCAATAGCTGACGAACTGGGTCTTAAACCACTAACATTTTGGAGACGATTATGGAGCAGCCAAGATCTTACAAACTATAGGGCAGAGCTCCAGGACTTT